>NC_135700.1:10716226-11916226 GCF_964276395.1 Gasterosteus aculeatus
ATAAGTGTGTGGATGAAGGGACGTCAGGCTAAACAGCTTTCAGTCTTACGGGTGAGAAGAGACTCTTTGGTCGGAAACGCGTGCTGGCCGATCCTCACCTGCGAGTCTGCGTTGAGGACTTTGATCCTCTGGGTGGAGATGAAGAGATCAACCTCAGTGAGGGTTTGAGCGTCTCCCTCTGCACCCTGTGGCGAGAGAAAGGACAAACCAAAAACACAGACGAGTTGGTACCGTCATCTCCTCTGACTGTGATTGGGTAGAACCACCTCAATGGTCTCCGTGTTAAATGTTGGAAAGTAGCCTTAAAGTTTAGACATCCAAAACGCATGCATGTATAGTTGAGGGTCCAGCTGAGCTAATGCTTGTTATATGGACATGTAGGATCTGAAGGTGAGGTGCATAAGGCAGCAAAAACAAAGTTCTGGGCAGGAGGGTTAGTTCACATGGACGGTCCTGGCAGGAGGACAGCGAGCTGGTTGAGAACAGCTTAACACGGAGCCCATTTCCTTCCAATCACTCTGTGCTGAAGCTTAATCAAGTTCTATTGGATTTTTCTCAGTGAAACTAGTAGGATTTGTAATACCATTTAAACAAACAAACATAACGTCTACTCAGCTTCAAAAGGTTTGCGTATGTTGTGTCTTTTTTTCCCGTACTGTACGGTTGGAGAGTAAAAAAGAATCACTTTTACACCGGATGCCACTAGAGCTTGTGTTAGTTCATTTACCTCAAAATGATTTGCCCATATGTCATTACAGTCCTAAACATGCATTCATGAAGAATTTAAACATGTTATGAGTATTTATAGGACAAAAGGGACGATACGCAGAAACAGATAGGCACGAATGAAATGAGGGAGAAAAGGTGAGAGTGGAGGGAAAGTGGCCAAAGGGTCTTCCTTTTGCTCTGTTCATTACACACCGCCTTTTTCTTGATTTTGGCAGCCTTCTGTACCCTCTGGCAGGCAGACATGGCAGGCGTTGGGACAGGACAAGGTCAGCGGATATGGGAAGCACAAAAAAACAGGAGGAAGAGGAGGAGGAATCAAGAAGGTAAATAGAAGAAGGTAAAGACAGTAAAGTCCCCAACCAGAAACTCAGAAACAGGGAGACACAGCGAAAGATGGAGAGAGAGAGAGAGAGATGAAGATACGTGTGTGTATGTGTGTGTGGATATTGTCTGCACGGCCATGTCGGTTATGTGACAGGAACCAAAACAGCAAATAAGGGTAATAATTGCCTTTCCTCTTTTAAACACACAAAAAAAATCATTAGCTTGCAAATATGAATTTACAACGCAATCTTAGCATTTAAATAAAGCTCTGTTGGGGAAGTCTTAAAGGGCTTTGTCCAAGTTCTGAGTATTTTTTGGTTAGAATGTTTACCAAAAGAGGGACAGATGGTTAGGCTTCGATGTTCAAGTCACAGTCTAAACACTATTACAAGGAAAGTCATGCTGGAAAACAATCAAACTCTCAGAGGCAGGGGAGGGAATAAAGCCTAGAGCGAGGATTTAAACTGAGCACTTGGTTGTTTTTTTTCTCTGAGCTGCAGAAAAAACAACCCCAAAAAACCCAGATCAGATTGAGGCTTTTTTGGATTCAAACAGCGTAGATCAACATGTAGGAAGCTTTTCACAGCTAATGAGTTTGATTAGTTCGTCGGTAATTCTGGCCTTGCAGTGAAACCTAAACTTACTGCGATAATCTTTTGAAGCACTTTGTTATTTTTCTAAATCAACCCCACTGAGAGAGAGGCCCTTCTCTCCATCTGCCGTCGCCAGAGGAAAACTCCCACTACATTTCAGAGAGTGAGACTGGATGTTTGCCCGAGCCACTGTGCAGAGCTGCAGGTATTGAAGACAGTATTTGTTTAATTTTTTAAAAGCAGCAGAGAAAATGGCCCAAAGGGAAGAATCTTTCTGTGTTTTTTGTTTTGTATGGGTTCCTCCTCCGTGATCAGCTCTATTGGCAGACTGAAATCCGAGGCTTTCAGGAGCATCATCTGCTCTGCTGAGGAGGAGCGGAGCAGGGAGGGAAAGACATCATGAACGATGAGTGAAGCTGCATAAATATTACATCAAACAGAGGCAACATCACGCCAACAAGAAAAGCATCAAAAACCTGTACAGCCTTGCTAGAATTGAACTGGTAAACACATACGAACCCTGCAGTGCGTAGTTCGGCGATACGCAGCCGGGTCTAAGTGCCTTTCTGTGCTTGTTTGGGTTTCTATGGGGATAATATATAAGCATGGCTGCCCCCTTACTGCATATGACGTCTAGTGAGTGTGTGTTGCGTGTCCTTTTAAATGTCAAAGATTAAATGTTTGCTGTACAGCTTCTCATGTTTTAACGAGTGACAAATCACAGAGATAATGGACGAGCTCTTGTTAGCTACCTGTTGCCATGGTTTCATCCCGAGGATCATTGTTGCATGGGAATGCGATTGTGCACGGCGTCGAGTGAGTGAGTCACAGTCGGTGAATCTAATCTCACATAGATCAGATAAATGGGGACTTCTGCCAGATGACATCGCCACTGTAGTGAAGAAGGCTTTCAAATGGAAACCAGCCAAAAGACTTTTTTGTCTTTCCGTTCTTTGTTGCAGAAAACCTCTGATGGGGTTGTGACCCGTCCGAGGGGAGTTATCAGATGTTGACAATGCGCCTGTTGATTGTGGCTAAATCTAAAAGCGAAGGGGATTTCTGATATGAATGAACGTGTTGGCAGGAGCAATTATGTGTATAATTCCAGGACCCCGGATCCACTCATGTCTCTCTGCTGCTACAATTTGACAGATATTAAAACTCGTTTTCAGGCTGGAAAAGGACCACTAACACTAAGTAGAGGTGAGATAGGTTACACTAGAGTGAAGCATGTGAAAGGACAGGTCTGAGTGACTTGAAGTATTACGACAGAGCCTTGATCTTATAAACCTGCCTGTAGATTAAAGGACCAGACTGTCAAAAGGAATCCGACATTGTGAGCAGTTTTACAGAACAAACCTGAAATCTTTCCTAGCATGAGGAACCCCCCCCCACCCCCCCCTGCACCACAAAACTCCCCTCACAATATAATGAAATAAAACCAATAAGAAACGAAATCGATAAACAGTATCAATAAGAGAACTAGAATCTAAAAAACGGTATTCATCCTTCACTGGCGCGGACTGGAGTTCATTATGATACGATTTACTCTCTCACGTCATTCCAATGTTTGCGGGACAACGTAGAACCTAATCAGGCACCCTAACCTAATTCTTTAAGCGTAAGACACAGTACACAAACTATTCCCACCAGGCAAACACACTCATTGTAATATTTGACTTACACAGGAGGTCATTTAATATTTAGAAATACAGTCAAACGTGTGTTCTCATGAGAGCGAGATAAGAGAGACTGGTGTCTGGGTAGCGACCAGGCACCAAAACCCCAATGCAGCATTACGTCATTTCTTCACAAACACAGCGTCTTTTGATCGCACTAGTAACTAAAACGTGTGATATTTTGAGTAGCTGTTTCCGTAAAGTCAGACACAAGCACTCTAGACAAAAAAAAGAGTGACGGTCAAAGTGATTAACTACTATAAAATAATATGAGTCAAGCTCCTCTCTGCTGCACTGGTACCATCCAGGGTGTTTCCTTAGAACTGGACAGGATTATCATCATCACAGCAACATTAGTGAACAGCAGGCGTCAATGAGGGAAATGTTAGGTTCACGTGCCAGCAGTCCTATTATCTATCCAGCGGCATCAAACTACGAGCACAGCGGCCACGTTGGGCCGAGTACTTTTGCCCTAAAGGACCCGTCGTGCCTTATTTATGGCCATAATGTTTTGCTCTAAACCAAATTAGCACTGATGTCCATGAAAATATCTTTAGGACCAATCTGGACCAGACTTTAATCTAAAATGACCTCCCGATAACAGTTAAGTTAATGAACATCTTAAACAACAATGAAATAACAGGGGCTCACTTGTTTGTTATTAGGTCTATTTTCCCTTTCTACACATGGACAATGATGTAAGAAAAATGAATTTAGAAACCATATTAGCAATACAATCAAACACATAATTTGCCATGTACAGCCACTGGATATGTTGGCTGCATTGCCTTTTTTGTATTTTAAATGTTATCAATTCAGCCTGAACTACAACACAATTACAGTAACGTTATGCGTGCTTGGGGAAAGCAGTCGTGTAAAATGCTCGTCAGATCGGGGCAGCAGAGAATCGGCACTGATCGGATCAACGTTCACTGGTGAACGAAAATGCTCTTCAGACTCAATAGTAAAGGAATTATGGCACCTGGAGAAAGGCAATGAGAAACTAAAACTCTGTGCACCTTCCTGTTTGCACTCCCACCTCATCTGAAGAACCGTAAAGATTAGGGAAATTAGACCAAAGTGCTCTGTAGAAAGGCAATTTTCACACACAAGGATAAAACCGCACACAGTCATCTTGTATTTGGTGATATCGGAGTAAAATTAATGAAATAAATGAATAAAAAAATTATGCCGAAAAGCAAAGAGCATTGGCTGGTTATTCCTCTCTACTGAAGACAACAGCCATGAAACAATATGTACGTTTTTACTCTGCAGTGTTTACTCTCTCTCGGTCCTGAAAATGTTCCTGTGGTGGAAACATTTAGTTTGATACCTGAGATTTGTTATAGAAAATGCAGGATGTTCTATATTTAAATCCGGGAAACCCCAGAGGAGGAAACAAACGTTCAAACATATCCAGCCGATTGCGGGGAATGGATGCATATGGTTAACTTTGGATGCGTGTTTTTGCATGTCTGAGTCGCTTTGCTTTGGGTACCTTGACCCTGCTGACCGCTTCCTGGGCCTGCATCATGCGTATGTTCTTGGAGGGGTTCCTCTCAGACAGCAGCTGTGTGGAGCCCAGGTAGTTAGCAGCAAAGATAATTCCATCAATCAGGTCTTCTGGCTCACAGGGTCCTGGTACTGGGCCAGGGAGAAGCAGAGCATGGTGATTAACAGCGAGACATGGGGAAGGACAGAGTTCGGTTAGACGGAAGGGCTCGGCTGTGTGGCGGGGGGGAGAATATTGCAATGACTGCAGTCAACGAGCAGCGTGGAGAAACGGAGCCAAGCGCCGTTGCTCTGGAGGGGGAGATATGGCAATAACAGGCTAAATGGAAATCAGCACTACTGGCTGTGAGCTGATGAAGGTGCAGTGCTGGTGGGAGGCTGGGCTGAGATTAATCGGTGTCTCTGATATGGAGATGTGGACTCTCAGACACCCACTCAGGGACGCAACGTGCTGTCAGGCTCTCAAGGAGCAGACAGGCAGCTAAGCCCTTCATACATTATTAGGCCCACTGGAAGAGTTATATCAGCCGTGTGTAATGACCGACAGAAGACAGATGTGCAGGCGGACTGACTTACCGTCGACGAAGCTGGGGAACGATGCAACCTTCTTTGTTGGCTGGAAGAAAGAGACACAGGATATGCCCGATGAATGACGGTTAACAAGTGTCATTCCGTTCCATCGAACATGTGTCACTTCATGACATCAAACAGGAAAGCCTATGCATCTAATTTGAGGAGCACCTGCCTGGGAAGCCTGCTGATTCACTTCAAGTTAATTATTAGAAAACACAGATGAAGAGAGAACTTCAAGTAGCCTGTACAACCTTTTAAAAGTCTTTTTATGGGGAAGGTTATTGCTTTTTCATCCGCGATCGTTTTACCCTGAGATGATGCCGTCCTACATTTTGTCAATCGCCATGACAACAGATGCTGTGTGAACAGTATAAGAGACTTGACACCTACCGTTTTACATGACACGCATGCACACAGTTACAGATTGACGTACACCTCAGCGCTTCTGCTGAGAAACCGGGTATAAGCGCCTTGCTCAAGGGCACAGACAAAGCACACGTAGAGAGGGTGCAAAGCCTAATTCATCCACTTGGACAGCGCTGTGGGAGGTGGAAGCGAGAGGAGCAAAAGGAGACAGGATGTGGAGTGATTCAAACATTCACTTTACTGGATCCATTTGATCCTCCAACCTGCTCACTATGCATTCACAAAGTTGACTTTATTTAGGGCAGGGCGGCGTGGGTAGAGGGTAGTAGTAGTGGGTAGAGGCAGCGAGTGCCGACATCTCACTGAAGAAGGCTGTTCATAAAAACGCAAACAGAACCCCGCTGCCCGAGTACCAGGACGCCATCCTACGCGGCGACGTGTTGAGTGTAAGGAGCCGCGCGTGGGCCAAAGGTCAACCATCTTACCTCCAGCACATTGTTGTTCTCCAGGGGAACGTTGAGGTCGGAGCGCTGCGGTTTCCTGGGCTGCTCCGCGCCGTTGCTCACCTGGCCAGTAAACACAGGAGAACAGGTGGGCGAGCATACGCGTTAGAAGAGTCGAACACATGTACATTACATTACATTACATTACATTACATGTCATTTAGCTGACGCTTTTATCCAAAGCGACGTACAATAAGTGCATTCAACCATAGGGTACAAACTCAGGAGAACAAGAAACAAGAAAGTGCAATTTCCTCAAATAAGCGAATTTACAATTTGCTATAGATGAGTGACGTCACAAGTACAATTTAAGTGCTGCAATTTGTTAGTCTTTAGTCGAGGTAGAGTCTGAAGAGGTGTGTCTTTAGTTTGCGGCGGAAGATGTACGTTTCCTTTCTGCTTGTGCTGCAGGTTGGAGTTGGAGGCACAGGTTCAGGTTGGAGGAAACAGGCCGTGACTTGTGTAGGTGGGCCTGCTGAAAGTTACTCTCTGGACTTATACCAAATATACAGAGTTTATCTGTAATTAAATGGAAAACTAAAATCCTGTCATGGGTGAGGCAGTCGTTTCTACATTGTTGTCGAGCAGTGAAAAAGGGGAATTTCTTGCTGCTGTGTGTCGGCATAGAGATGAATTACCATAAGCATAAGACTACTGGTATCCTTTGCTAGGAGAGAAAGAGAAACATTAAGTCCTGATCAGTATTCATCATGCTGCCACCAACAGTTGTGCAAACAACCATTAAGTTAATTAGCCCTGTGTTGTTGTTTGCTGTTAACTGTGTTGCTCCACAAAAGAACATTCAGGTACCGACTCCAGGCAAACCTCGTACACGCCCTCGTCTGTAACAGAACATCTGAGAGGCTACATGCAGAACTTTTATCATCAATTAATCAGCACTGCATCAATTTCAAACTATTAGCATAATTAGCATTCACAAGAGCACCAGGAGCACAGGCTTCTTCTGCTGTGAACGCACATTTATTTAATATGGAAGACGAAGATATGATTTTTATATTTGAAAAACCGATGAATATACATGTTTGGCTTTGTGTTTACTCAAATGGAAATGGCTAATTTGATTACGGCACAAATAAAAACAGTAAGCAAGTAGGAGCGAAGTCTAAAAGATAAGGTTGCATAAAGCACTTGATTATATCAACATGTCACACATAATTCAACACCGACTGATGTTTGCAATATGTGACACTACAGTACTGGGCAATCTACGCATCACAGCAGCCGAGTGTGTGTCTAGATGACCTCTACGTCCCTCTGTTTCATAATTCTTCTTATCCATAATCTCTTGATTCACATAGTGAACTGCTAAGCTCATATTTAAGTCATTGCTGCCCTGGTTTATTCAAAGGCTGGATTGCTCCACACTGAACATTGTATTTGATAACGGGGGACGTGGCGACAGAAATCGTCGCGGTATTGCCATCTGACTTTTAAAAGATGGGGGAGCTCCGCGTGAGTCTATTGGTGCGCCCGTACAGGTTGTGTGTTGGGTCGTCGTGGCGCAAGGGGTAGAGCGGGCGGGAACCACAAGGTTGGTGGTTCGAGCAAGTGTCACACACAGCGAGTGTCCCTGAGCAAGACACCTAACCCCTAATTGCTCCCTGGGAAAAAATGTGAAAACCATGGGTTTAAAGTGTAATGTAAGTCGCTTTGGATAAAAGCGTCTGCTAAATGACCTGTAATGTAATGCAAATGTAACGTGTGCACTCATCCAGAGCCGTGAGGGGGGGATGGGGAGAGGGGCAGCTCAAGGTAACTGGAGGGGATGGTGGAAAGGCTAAAGCAACATGGAAAAGCAACATGTTGTGTAACTCATCTCTAGCTCCTCACCACCGCGCTGCCACAGATCAATGGCACAGCTTAGCACAATAGCGTCGTTGCCGTTTTCGGTGTATCCCTGTCTGCCTTTGTCTATAGACGGAGCCCCAATTCAACACATTCAAATTCCACAATCTTTGCATTGTAAATGCAAACCGAGTATTATCAACACCTTTTAAAAGGCTTTAAAGAGGTTATGCGACACGTGATTAACAATGTCTTGACAAGGGGGGAAATGTTTGTTAGTCACCTTTCAGTCTCCAGACTACAAAATTAGAATTTCCTCTGTTTGCAGTGCTTTTACACTGTGTAATTGACAAATAAGTATGACTTTGTATCCTTTCGATATTGGGAACAATAGCACATGGCCTGGAGGTTTTACTTCAAAAAGAATGAGTGATGCAGTCTACTCAATAAACAATCCATCCCATCTTTTGAGTAAACGGCAGACAGCAGGCGGGAAGTAAACATCTCTATGTTGTTGTTTTACTTTTTCGGTGATCCACCCAAAACTCCCCATGCACGAGTGATCCTGATTGAGCTCACCTGCTCCTGTGTCCATCTCTGCCGGTCCTCGGGCGAGCGCGCATGTGCCTTGATGCCCCTCTTGATGTCCGGGGTGTTGTGGTGCACGGAGGGCAGGTTCAGGGACTTGGGCCTGCTGTCATGGCGATGGGGAGCTTGCGGGTAAGGGGCTGCATCCGGCTTCGGGTGAGAGTAGTCACTTGGTGCGGGGTCCTGCAACAACTCCTCTGGGCTTTGGTCAGTGCCACTGCTGAGACTCCCCATGCTCATGCTCATCTTGATCTCCGCAACAATTTGATCAATGTCCTCCTCCGCCTCCTCCCCCGTCTCCCCCTCGACCACCAGCACCTTGCGGCTACAGTATGGAGAGACTCGCACGGAGTTGCCATTGTCCTCTGGGGCGTAGTAGTCTCCGGTGTAGCCCCTTCCATGTCTCTGCTCCTCGCCACCCCCATCGTCCTCATCTTCTGCCTCGTGGTGGCAGTACTCCTCGCTCTCTGCCTCCCCCTCTTCCTCTCGGGTGCGCAGGGTGTCTTGCATGCAGGGTTGGTGGTGGAGATGGTGGTGATGGTCGAGGATGGGTTCTGGTCTTCCGTTGTATATCTGCTCATCTGGATCCTGCTCCACCACCTCGCAGCGAACCTCTCCCTCTCCTTCAGTCCACTCCTCCTCCCTGGGCCTCTCAGCCTCCACCCACTGCTCCTGCCTGGCCTGGCCTCCCTCTGCCCACTCCTCCCTCGCCTCCTCGTCTCCCTCTGCCCACTCCTCCCTCGCCTCCTCGTCTCCCTCTGCCCACTCCTCCCTCGCCTCCTCGTCCCCCTCTGCCCACTCCTCCCTCGCCTCCTCGTCTCCCTCTGCCCACTCCTCCCTCGCCTCTTCGTCTCCCTCTCTCCACTCCTCCGTCGCCTCCTCGTCACCCTCGATCCACTCCTCCGTCGCCTCCTCTTCTCCCGCTTTGCACTCGTCTGTCGCTCCCTCGTCTCCCTCTCTCCACTCTTCCCTTACCTCTCCCTCGCCGCCTATCCACTCTTCCCCCACTGCCCCCTCTCCCTCCACCCATTCTTCCTCCCTCACCTCCACCTCGCCTACTCCCTCTCTCTCCTCGGCCTCCTGGCGTTCGTCAGTAGGAGCTGCGTCCGGCTGGATGCTGGTGACACAGCTCCCCTGGCTGTGGCTCTGCTTGTGTTTACAGTCGGCCTGGCCGCTGCCATCCAGCCCTTCCAGGTAGCTGTCATCCTCTGGGCAGTAGCGGATGTAGTAAGTTACCCCTTCATCTTCCTCTGCCAGCCCTGCAGGGATTCATCATCACAAACAGGGGTTCATTAATATCTGGGTCTACTATTTAAATGTCAATAAACACTGAACTGGCAAGCATTCACATGTACGTTATGGGGATGGGGACCAATGATCAGTTCTAAATTAAAAACCTGTGCCAAATATGTAATATGTATATAAGTGCGATTCATTTACTTTGGGTTACTTGACAATGGACGAATGGACACTGGAGGGGTAATAATAAACAAACATTGCATCACCATGATCATAGTCTTCCTCTTCATCTGAGGTGTTGTTAATGTAGTCCGAGCTGGAGTCGTCATCCAGGCTGTCAGCTGCACCGTGGAAGTCTGCCCGGCCGCGGTAATCCTGCTCGCGTTCATGTTCTGGTGTGGTGGGTGTCGCTGGCCGTTGGACCTCCGGTCCTGCATCTGCTTGGTTGCTGTACAGCTTCACTTCAACATCTGCATTTACATCCACTTCTGAATGCTTGCAACTCGGGGCTTGAGACTTGGGAGAAGAATATTGTGCCTTACAGGACCGGGGGAGGGGTTTCGGTTCACTGGACTCTTTTGGGTAGCGAACCGGGCGTTGCCGAGGGGGGAGGGCTTTCAGATCACATGACTCCGTAGGGCGAGGGGTGGGACAGGAGGCGGGCCCTGGAGCACTCATTCGGTTCCCCCCGCTGGTCCCCGGCCTCTTCCTATGAGCCATGACTGGCTGCTTACAGGCCATGCATTGTTACTGGCTCGATCCTAGGAAACACATGCAGACACAGTGTTAGAGCAACTTTAAATAGAACTGTTAATCCAACCAAGCTCATACACAAGAGTGGATTATTTTACAATAGAAATAGATCAAATATTATGTTTAAGGCTAAAGACGCTTTGGAATTTTAAAGACGTGTGCAACTGTGTTTTGGCAGAACAAGAATAAATGTATACAGTTCCACATCTAAATAGCAAATCTGCTCACAGCAGATGCCGCTTATCAAACACGACATAGTCCTCCATTTATCGTTTTCTGTACTCGGCAAACAGCTGCAACACATGTTCAGTGCCTGAGAAACCGATCTATTCCTGTAATTGAACACTCTCTTTTTCACATTGAGAGGAGCTCTTTTGTGTGTATTTAGCGCAACGTTGGCTCCACATAGAGGGGGCTCAACATATGCCTCGGACTCCGCTTAAGAACAATAGACACAAAGACCAGCGCCATTCGAAGCACACCGCCATCACATAGACCTAATGGGAAAGTTCAAAAGAAACAATCAATAGTTTAATTAAGTCAACTCCACCAGTACTGCACATGTTCCCTGATACAGTTTGGTTTTATGGCAGAAGTGAAGACTTATTTTTCCTTTAGTAGCAAGCCGGTTGAGATTGCTCAACGATGGGGACTAAATCCTGGTTAACAAGTGCAGGTGAGAGGACAAGCAAGTAGCTTTACATCCTTGCATGATACAAGATAACACAAATGCAGAATTTCACCATCAATAGCCAAACTAATAAAATCATTAAAGTTGATCACTGTTAGATAAACCACATGTCTTTCTAGCCTTTGTTCTGTTGCAAAAAAGCAAAGGCTACACAACTGCAGCAGTGAACAGGTAGAATGGGAAAGTAAGAATAAAATACTTGACCTAAGACTAATATATAATGGATTTTATTAAAAAAGGGTACCCAATCATCATGAACAAATTCAAAAACAACCAAAAAATAACACACAAACCAGCATCAACACATACACACACCTAATGATTCCAAAATGAATGCCAGAAGACGTCTCTGCTTTCCAACAACTTTCTAACAAGTATTTTCCTTTCCGTCAAGAATACTCTGTCATCCATTGTGTTGCCATCCCCACCATCCAGTTGTCATGAACAACTGCCCTCAAGAGGCGTGTTGTTGCTGCTTTTCCCTTCCGGGGAAATGCAACAACCAGTATGAACACGGACTCATATGTCATTCCACAGGTCGGCAAGTCAGAGGACAAAGATTACATCAGCACGGGGGCCACTTGCTGCTGTCTAACGGCACATACATGATATACATAAATATGAGCACTTCTAAGGATGTTACTGACCACAAAGTACTTGTAAATGCACACACAAATACACAAGACTACACACGTTCTGTCAAACATGTATGTACTGAACATATGTAGTGTATACCTACTGAAGCAGTGTTGATCATTTAACAGCACATGAAAAGCAACTTCCGTTTGTCTGGAAAATCATTCACTAACTGTATCTCTTACCTGAGGTCCTGAGCTTGAATGTGGGATACAATAGCACTGGGATCTGCTGGAACAACGGCCCCATCCGCCCTCCTCCCCTCCCTCCCTCCCTCCCCTCTGGCCTCGCTCCTCCCTTCCCCCACCAGCTGCTACACAGCATGCACCTCTCTGACTCCACCCCTCTTCCTCCTCCACGCTACATCCCAGCATCCTCCTGCAGACTCAGCCCCGCCCAATTCTGGCAGTAAGGATTGGTAACTATTGGTAACTGCATCCCTTAGGGACTGATAGCCCCTAACCTCCTCTTTGTTGCCAATAGCACAGGGTGGATTTCAAAGCCTCGGTTCTTTATTTGGGTTTCATAATCCGCTTTTTAATTTTAAGTTAATTAAGTTTAATATATATATATATATATATATATATATATATATATATATATATATATATATATATATATTTATTTATTTGAGGTTTCATTCTCAGGTTTCTTTTGTTTTATTACCAAAAAATATAATAATGATGATAATATGATAATATATATCAGTTGGGGTCCTTGGTGATTAAAAGGCACACATAGTATGTTTAATTTAATTAATTTAGCTGTGATATTTAGACCTAGAAATGAACATAAACGAAACATTTTAGCTCATCTGGACTTGATTCTTTACATCAACAGTTCTAGGTGTCCACACAGGTGCCTCTATGAGGTAGTCAGCGAGGGCGATCTGCTTCAGATCACTGATGTCGCTCATTATATTTCTCTGCAACTTTTCTTCTCTTCTTTTACAGGCAACATATCATTCATTCACTAAGAAAAGCAAAAATGACAATGACATTTTTACATCGGACAGAATCATCCTTTATGTTATCACTTAAGGAAATTGGCTTTGGTCATGCACTCCATCTCATTTTTCAAAGCATAGCCCAATTTATTCACGTTTCTTTCCCCCAATTATTCCATCTTCTCTGCCCACCGTGTGCTATTGGCAAACAATAAATATCGGTGTGTTCTTGTTCTAAAAGCTTTGCTTTTAAAAATTGCATTCTTTTTTTTTTTTCACGAATCAAACTCAAACTAAGCAAATTGCTATAACACAGTCAGGACTTTAAAAGTCTTCTTTCACAACTCTATTACAACAAAGTAAGACCTTTAGAAAAGATTGTGTGTGCACATTGGTCTGGGTTGGTCTCTTCATGCATAGGTTGTCGCTATGTCTAACATATGCGGGAACATGCTCCAGCCCCATGGGGATCTTAATAGAAGCAGTGGCCACAGAACACACGTAACAGAGCTTCTACATAAATGCGCTGAAATATGGTCCCCGATTCAAGCGATTACCTTCATTACTGAAAAAAGGTCACACACACACACACACACACACACACACACACACACACACACACACACACACACACACACACACACACACACACACACACACACACACACACACACACACACACCTAATAGCAGCCGGCAGCATCCAAATTGTGCGTTTTCTGCTGCAGCTGGGCTCCACATTCAGACATATTCAACGCTTTAATTAACCCTGGGACCCTGCTTTGGCGGACGCACGTCTTAATCGTGTGTGTTTGCACGAATACGCGTAGTGTGTGTATGAAGAGGTAAAGAATAGAGCACAGAGGGGGAGAGAAGCAGCAGATGGCTTAGTCAGAGTGAGGGACTCGGTAATACTAACGTCGCTGTTTTGACCTCTAAGATACAACCTCTGTTCACACCAGAGATGTAAACAGTCAGGCTTAACAAGGACGAGACAAGGCAGGACAGAAGAGTGTGTGAGAGCCACGAAGAAAGAAGATCATCAGCCGAACTGTAACATGATTACTCGAATTGTCTGCAAATGGAGGAGGACAGAAATAAGTAGCTCTATTGATTAGCCCATAAATGAATAAATCCTCTTTGGGTGTGAGGATGAGAATCACAGAGGTATTTACAGTAACACCTGGAAATCACTGGTGTGTAGTTAAACTATAGGTTATACAAAGGATTGAATGGATTAAGTTAGTCTTTAGCCTTTTGTCTGATTCATTACTCAATTAATTGCATAGACATCAATTGTATTACAGGAGCGTATAGATTTGCATGAATCAATAGCAGAACATCTACTTTATTATGGAACTTGTTTGAATCATACACATAGTTGAACAATTGAAGCCTTAGTCTACACAGCCAACTGCCGTGTTATGATACGCTTTCTATCGGTTTGACTGACTGAAGGTAAATTCTGCTGCCTGACAGAATCAGACAACACTGATGACCGTAATTTGCTTTCACAATTGTGGTTGTGATGGAAAAACTAAAACTTTTAAAACCATTAAATTCTTGGAGCTAAATGGTTAGGGTCAGACGAGCAATGATGGAATACGCACACGTTCAATGCGTTTCCAGAGAGGAAGTTAGAATGGAGAGAAATATGCTTCTCCATTTTAATTTTTTCAAGAGGGAGACCTTGCTACTCCGCACAGAGGAAATCGCTCTTTCAAGTGAAGAGAGATTACTTTGTCCTCTCGCCCTGTTTTGCACAAAACAAAACACAAAGATTTGTTTGTGAAGGTCTGGCTGTATTGATGTCTACGAGTCAATATTTTCTTCATATAACAAGTCTTCAATACAGCATGATTTCCATTTAGTAAATTATTTTCGCCTTTCAGAGTAAAACCTACCAGAAAGTGGAATCTTTTTATAGCAGGGTGGGATTAGTGTGATTGACAGGTCTATGTCACTAAGTTACTATACGTTTTAAATCCGTTCATTTGTTGTAAAAAAAACAAAAAACACACACATAGCAACGGCCGTAATCCTAGATGGCCTCTGCGAAATCACAAAACGGCCACTGAAATATCCGCATTCATATTGACACATATAATAGACATATTTTCCTATTAGCGCGCCGGTTTGGAAAATTGGTTGGAATATTTGACGGCTTCCTGCAACACAATGATGATTGTTTGATGCCTTACTAAGTTGAATTTATCTCCAAGAGGCCATATTGCATTCTGTGTAAAAAAAAGCTTCTTCCCTTTCAACTGGGAGTCAACCATTAACTGCGGCCAAGCTCCTCCTCTTATATAATTAGCGGCATAACTGCAAAAAGAACAACCCTTTTCCTGATGTAAAATCCTCATACTTGTTTTCCAAAGACCATCTACTTTAAGTTTTCACATCTTTCGTCATCTTTATTGGGGTCAGCTATGATTAAACGACACTGTAAACACTTACACACTACCCTTACAGCATTCCCACATTGTTAAACACGTACTGATAGATGCGATGCGTAATGTTCCGATCATGCCGAGTTATGTTGCTTGCAAAACAAAGAATAAAGGCTCTATCACAAAGAGACAATGAGTTTCCTCTCAGCTGTCTCATTGACATTCAGCATTTGTTCTCCTTCCTCTCTCCCACTCGCTTCGGGACGACGGCAAGAGGAGCATAGCCGGAAACGGGAAGAGAAGGAAAGCGGAGGCTTGGTGAGCAGCGGGAATGGCAAAGGACCACAGAATGAGCCGCTTGCTCACTCGCTATTCTGCCTGCCAGCGTCTATCTAGCCACCTCGAGACAGCCCAGACACACCCTCCTCCACCGTTACCATGGCAACTCTTTATTTTCCCAGCGCAATCTCTCACGGGAGGACCGTCTCAATCGATCATCAAGTAATCCATTTTACAGAACAAACACGTGTAGATTAATCAAACCAATGTAACCTTTTGTGGTAGAAACGGTTTCCAGTGAACCAGCAACCCTTTTGGTGTGAGGAGTAAGTAAATTCACCCCAAAAACAACAGGTGGGAGCAGATTGAATACCCCAGATGGACGTTTTTCTTTTAGTGTGGCCCTGCATCATGCACATTGTCCAGGTTCAGGACAACAAGCAACATGCCTCAACGCAGATTCACAGAGTTCTAAATACGAATGAGAGACAAATCAATTTGATTTATGGTGTTTTAAGTTGAAGATGTAAGAGAAATGTTGTTGACCAGTTGGTATTTGAGTAAACAAAGACATCAAACTCATCAGCAATATGCATTTTAAGTAAGTTCAAATCCAAAATTTACCACAGCAGGAGACGAATATACATTCAGCCTTTTTTAGACTTGTTGCATGCGGCCAATGAATGCACCTGCGCCAATCAGGTGAACTCACAGCTTGTGGGCTCTGAGGCAGGACAGGTGGCACTTGGGGGCTTGGTTGGCCTACATATTAAGCAGGAACATGAAACACTCTCCAAAGTTTACCTGGCAGAAAGCCCAGCTTGCAGAGAGCTAAACACAGCTAAATGGGCCCAGTGGGAGAAAGATACTGGGGCAATTTCACAGGGTTTAACTGAAGCTGTCAACAGGGTTTGGTTACTGATGAGAGGGAGAGAGAGAGATAAAAAGAGAATGAAGTCTAAGTCATTCTAATATGTAAAAATGGTGAACTTAACAGTGATAGCAGCCTTGACATCCCCCGTTTATTGTTGTGAACTGCCACCATTGCAGACATAATAGGATTTAATGAAGAGTTCCTGCACACCAATCCAACATGGCGGAAATCTGACAACAAAATACATGTGTATTAATCCAATAGCGAAATGAAAAGATGATATGATGATATAGTTCACGAGAAGCAGCTAAATGTGCAAATTGTGTTTGTTCTTACTGCTGCCGTGAAAGACAGATTAGTCATTTTTTGTGTGGATCCTCAGAGAAACGAGACAGAGAGCATTAATCTCAAAAAGTGAGTCGTGAGATTGAAAATGTATCTAAATAGAAAAAAAGTATAGGTTACAATACTTTCAATTAGGAATAGATTGTGTAAAGTCTTTTTTTTCACACTTTGTACATTGTCAGTTAACGGTCTTATTTACTGCCCTTCACAATGTTGAGTCAAAAGGGTCATAATAAGCCAAAAAGGTCTGATGCAACACTGTTTGCTACACACAGTTAGTCTTTTGACCAACATGCCTTTCAACTATTTTAGCAAATAATAATTACTCAGATTCACATTTAAGATCTTTGGCTTTTTTTGATACATGATGTTTTGTAGAGAACATATTAGTAATGCATCAATGTCAGTATTGGTGCAGAAACTCTGGTATCATGTTGACACCAGTGAACTGATCAGTACATTTGAACCAAGCCCTCCTTGTGAAAGTAACAAATGATCTAGATCAAATCAATGCCAAAGTAAATAAAAATCCAGTAAGTGGTGACTGTTCCAACATATGAGAGAGCTAATTATACTTAATATGAAACCATCCCAATACTCTAATACTACTAATTTATTGTAATTATAATATATAATTAATTTGTACTGAGGTGATTTGGGCACTTTTGCATTATAATATATCATGGTTTATGTATTCACTGAACATATGAACTGAACGGACTTTTGACTCTTCGTCACTTAGCAATAGTTCCAACCCACGAATGAGTAAAACCATATAAGATCCAGTATATACTGCAAGGGCCTCTTCTAACAGCCGTAGAGCATTCTGATCTCACAATGGCCCCCCAAGGTCTGGACAGATCAAGGCGAGACTTGTTTCCTGAACAACATAAATGCTTCACCTGATCCTTTTCTGCTTTTATTGATCCTTATACAGAAGTCCTCTGGCCTTTAATCCTCATTCTATGCCAACTTTCAATCAACAGCAGTTATCTTACTTTTTTAACCTCCATAAGGTCCTTTCAAATCAGAACAACGGGAATGGCTTGGACTTGCAGGCTGGGTCAGGCAATAATAGACACCTGACAGTTGCCCCATAATTAGATTTACAGACTGGACAAGACTCGGCGGCATCAACTCTATTCTCCAGGAGGCAACTCCAATATTAGACCACGGCAAAAACAGCGTTTACTTTTACTCCCACAAACCTGTCTTCCACATGGACAGAATCCTGAGAGAAATGCTAATAATATTCATTAAATGTGTTGACGGTCATTGTATTCAGTGGCAGCACAGAACGAAGCGAGCAATATTGGGCTGGGAAATATCCCCTTATCTTATTGAGAGACAGACAGGCTGAGCAGCAACAACCGGGCCCGCTAATCCAATCTGGTGGCATGCAGATGAAATAACTTCTGGGTTCGGTCACTCAAACAACACCTCAGGGAAAACAGGAAAAAAAAGATTTATCAGCATCCACATCACAATAAGGAATACACACCCACACGTACTATAGAGCAAACTCAATCAGCCTCGGACCTCATTTTTTCACATCAAAACATGCTCAGGATGGAAAGTCCTTGGAAACCCTGCAGCAAAGTGATATTATAGTTAACCGCTAATTGAAAACAAGGCCGGAGGCTCAGTTTCCCCCGTTTTTTCAGCATCTGCTTCTGAAGAATACAGCAGGGTTGAATGTTTTACTCTTCTTTGCTTTGCAGTGGTGCCATGTGTCAGCCCAGAAGACCTGCAAGTGTCTGAATGACCTGAATCGGACAGCTTTGTTTGGTTTCAGTATCACTGCTGCCCAGCTGACAGAGCTGAGGACTTATCGCGCACGCAGCGCCTGCACAGCCACACAGAGGAGCAGCAGCACTCCTGACCAGAACAAGAAGATAAACGGGACACAAAGAGGCTTGCTTTGGATGGTTAGTGCAGTCCCCGTGTCGCAAGGACATCTGTGTGTGGGTATTGAGGGCCGCATGAGACCGCGTGGGAACATTTTGCACGGTTGCCTCTGCGATGTTGCATCTGCCTTAGCGTGTTGTGGGCACGCATGTCTTCATCAGTCCTCCTGAAGTAGTGGCAGATTCAGTGGGTAGTGTCACGCCTTCCGACATCCTTTATTCTTTAATGAGCCCGGCAGAAACACACAGTCAGGATGGAAGATTGTAATCGACTTGTGTCTGTAGGTTCCCGTATTCCCCAGCAACTGTTCTTTTATACATTCGAATGTCAAAGCAATTTCTCCTCGCGCGTGTTGCATAATCTACAAAAGGCATGATCCCTTTTTAACTGCATTTACTTTTGAGAGACAGATAAGTCATCTGGGAGTTTCTTGACATGGACTAAAAAGCTATGCTAATGATGTTTGGGAATCTTTTCAGATGTGCGAGCTCGGAGAAAACAAGGCGACAATCACAGCAGCAAGAGCAGCTTGACAGAGGAGGCAGGCCTGCTTTGTAATAATGTACGATACCCAAAGCTATTTTAAGATTGCGTATTTCTAAACCTAGATTTCTTTGGGGAAATCTTGCTCACATTGCTCAGTGGAAACTGTGCCAAGCAGAGCCAGAGTGGGTGCCCGGGTTTGGCTCGGTGTGGTACGTCTACATGCATCTGCTCAGATTTCGCATCTGTGCAGTTTGCCTGGTTTAAATATTGAAGGCAACACACGCAGGAGCACAAGAGTAGCCCTCGTCACAGTCGCCACTACCGAGGTGCATCCCTGCAACTTTGTGAAATATACTCTATTATTGTATATTTTATATTGCAATATCATGAAATGTTTAGATAAAGTATGAGGATTTGGGGTTGAGGACTGTATTGTGAAAGCTGCTTAAATGTCAGAGACATGACAGAGGCTCAACTCATGACTTTATTTGCTAATTTGAGTGAGTTAATAATTATTGTCAATTCACTGCTAATAGTAACAAGCGGATTATTGGCCAATATACTTGCAAATATATGCAAGTATGCGGATGTCTTGGATTGAATTTAGACTTTCATTATGGATTAGTCTGTTGATTACTATATATTATGGTCTAACATATCGCAAAATGGGGGAAAGTTGGGGGCATCCAGGCTGATGTCTTCAAAATGTCTATTTTTCTTCTGAACTTGAAGCTTTTCAGTTTTTGTTAACGTGAGACAAAGAAAAGTAGCAAATCTTCACAAATGGGAAGATAAACAGAGATTGTATTTTTTATTCAAAGTCAAAGACCTAAATGATGATTTAATTATCAAAGTAGTTTATTTTCTGTTAAGGAGCGAACGCACGAATGGACTAATCGTTGAACCAGTTGTGCTCTGTACACAGGGCACGATGGGAGAGAACAGGAGACCAATGCTAGAGAAAGAGCTGCAGCGGAAAAGCAAGTTAGCAAAAAGAAATGTTGCACCAATGCGGCAGACAATTAAAAAGAGGACTACTGAATGATGTTGTGTGGGCAAATAATGTGTAGCAATGCCCCCCTCCAACACCACCTTTTCCAGGCTGGATCCCTTCTTTGTTGCTCTTCCTATTTTCTACCATGTTTGCTCAAAGTTTCTTCTTATCCTGACTGAGGTTATAATGACCGAAAATCCCCTCTCACACTCACTTTTTGGGCTGTGTAAACAAAATCGACTTTGACAGTTGACATATTATCCCAAAGATATCCAAAAAAAGACATTTTCAATGTATGCGAATGTTCCATCAGCGGGTACAAAATGGCTCATTTAGGGAAGTGGTTGTAGTCATTTTAGGAAAGGTCAGATATGAGGAGACATAAATCAATGTCAAAGATGGCAGCTTGTAGATACGTTGCCTCAGACATCTTCCTGTGATGTGTGGAGTACTAATTTCCCTGTCCCTTGGGATGCAGCCAAGGATCATAAGAGAGAGCAAGGACAGAACAGCACTGGCTGACCAAACACAGCACATTTCTCATGACGACAGAAATCTGGATTAATGCAGCTCTCATTTGAATCCTGTTACATCACATCACTCTGCGTCTGGTCGCTCCACTCTGCTCTAAAAGTAAAACTATGGACCAGTCCCACGTTTAGTCCACAAGTAGTATGTAGCCTGGAAATATCGCCCGATAACATGAATCACGACAACCACCTCAGCCATGTCTCGTCGACGACCGGGTCATCTCTTTAAATCATACTTGCTGCTTTCTTTTCTGCCAATATAATCGGAAAGCGGAAAAACCTGCTGCCAACTACGAGTTTAATGACCCATCGCACGCTGACCTTCTATGTACAACTGCAGGAGTTATACAACAACTTCTAGCCGGCTGGTCGTATTCATCGCGACATGTTTTGGGGGCACACAACCGTACAGTGCAAACACACAAAATACCGTGCACGCGTTTATGTTTTCAGATAATTGCAATTCAGAAGAACTGAAGAAAGCAGAAGACAGCACAGATGATTCCTCACAAGTTAACAGCATAAAGTATTTGATGACAGATGTGAGCGACTTCATAGCGTGGTGTCCAATTCCACCCTGACTTAGGGGTTAATTATTGGTACTTTCACAGTGTGGCATCGCCGAGCTAGCGAACACATTAATGGAGCCGCTCTAGCTTTTGATGATTTACAACAAATTACGCCTGTGCCAGATTTTTCTTTTTGTCCTTCTCTTCATCTTCAAAGGGTTTCATCAAAATAAGTGAAGCCTGGCAGCTGGCAGACCGAGCACACGTCTCTGCACTGCACTGGCTGTGTCAAATTGCAAATGCATTCATGCAAAAACTCGACTGCCGCTAAAGTCCCCCATATGTAACCAAACAGCCACGGATTCACCATATCAGGCACATACAGATGGACGGAGGCCGATGCGGAGGCCGTTTACGGACCTGCTCAAGAGTGAGTGTGGCTGTGAGGCTCATGCCAGTGATCCGGTCGGGGATTCACGGCTCCTTTGTGTGGGTTAAAATCTGAAGCCCAACTCAGTCTGCTTTTAATCCCTTCGTAGAAAATGTGTGCGGTCGAAATCCACAAACGACCGGAAAGGATGGAAGACGTTGGTGGATAATGGACGATATTCACAAAGGCTGTGATACACTGTTGGGTGTCGGGGTGATGTCATTTCTCTCTCTAGGAGGATGACGCTGTACCACGGTGGATGAATATTCTAGCGGAATATTAATAAATGATGATAAAGGCAGTGTTGAGAGGCACACAACACGGTGGCTTGCTCAAAAGGTTGTTTTTTTATCTCCAGCCTTGCACCGAACGGTGTGTCCTCGGTCTGCTTCTGACATGATGCTCCCCGTCCTCCTCCATCAGCACGCAAGCGCCCCACTTCCTCATGCGGTCCTTGAGCTTAGTGATGTAGACGTGTATCCATCCCAATATTTCAATAATGTCAGTGTAACATTCTTAACATATTCACAAATAACACAACTTCAACTGTCATTATTAAAATGAATCAGGTTCATTCTACTCAGTTCAGCAACTAATTTCAATTACTTAGCGGGTGGTGAATGAAGTGCTCCAAAAATGACAAATTGTTATGAAGGTTTGTGTGGTTGTTTTTTTCGTGCAGTCCTTGCAAAACAGGAAAGTATGACATCTTTCAAAACTACTAATACAAGTATTGGAATATGTGCGGATGATTTTGTATTTTTGCTTTTAACGTGTACTGCACTATTGGCAGAGAATGCTCCACCAGAGAGATGGATAGAATAATTTAAAACATTAGACACAAGCAATATGCAGCCTTAGCACCAAGAAAAGTAACCTGGTCACGGCCTACTTAAATAAAGCGCCACACAACCAAATACCTTCACTTCCCTATTCCTTCCACTCTTTTACCCCTTAGTCTGTCTCCTAATGTCCTCCCTGCTTGTCTCTTTGCTGCGGTGGCATGACTCAGTGGACGGCCAGGCGAGTTGAAGAGCTCCCTGAAGGCCACAGGCTGCTCTGTCCGTCTGTTCAGAGCCCAACGACATGATCGCAGCGATACAGAGAGAAACACACAACGTTGGGCCGTGGTCATCGCCATCATTACTGCCGTCTAAAGTCTAAACTACAATGTGGGAGACCGTGGCTGCTTTTCAAGTGGCACTACAGCAATTCCTCCAACACTCTTCAGTGTACTGCAATAACCTGCCAAGCCAACTCACGGATATCCGTAGGTAGGCAGAGCAGCTCTCCCGTTTGCTCCAGGCAATGACCTGAAACACAAAAAGGAAAAAGAGCATCACACCGAGCATCAAACAGACAACTCACATAAAAGACACAGTTCAGCTGGAAGATTGAGGTTTGATCTGTTATTCCATGGCGGGATGTGAGGGGAGTCGATGAGAAGTGGGATTGTTGGTTCACAAAGCAGAGTGACGCTTCTCCACAGTCGCTGTTCCACTCGGGAATAAGGACCCAAATTAAATAATAGACGTGTTTGCACTTGCACAATGCTACTGATTAAACTAGTGTCTCAATCCTGTGCAGACCTTCCTTCACCACACAAATATTTTACAGACACAATGTGGGATAGCGTTTCCGCTGGGGGGGAATTCTACTTCAAAACAAAGCCCCATCACCGGACTACTGTTGTTTGAAGCATGGGTGTGGCTCTATGAGAGGGACTGGCTGGTAAAAAGAGTGCAACTTGCAACACTTGCCGTATTCTCACAAACTTTGACAGCACGGCTTCACCATCTGCCACTGAGCCAACGCCAAATGTCGCATCTCATCCTTCCTGCCCGAGTCCCCTTGTGACAGCCACAAGTTGCTCTCCCCACTCAGCAGTTGGAGCAGATTAAGCAGCAAACACACCAACAGCACGCACACTCTTGGTGTCGGCTTGATTGCCCTTTTGCAAAAATCAGCAGGGGTTAGGTTGATTGAAGTAATCAGAACGGGGTAATAACTAGGCAGGTGCAGGGATTTTCCTGCCATTACACATTTTCTTTCCAACCTAAATATAAGCATAAACGCTATGAACAGTGTGGAGAATATCCGGACAAGCCTACGCACAGGACGAGAGAGAGGAAGAGAGGGAATTAGAATTGTAATTTATCGATATAGTTCAAGTAATGTTGCTTATGATGGCGAATCGGCTGCCTGTTGTTATCGTTTTATCGGTCAACGAGCAGTGGAAAATAAAATCAATGACACATTACGACGTCAGTGATGAACTGGTATTAGAATGAGAATTCTAATGCTTAATGCCATGTTATAGAGCCCTCTCAAAGGCGACCTTATCCTTTCTGCCATCTGCATGAGCTCAATTTGTTCCTTAGTGTGGAGGGGGGGGGGGGACATGGGTACATCCGTTTGTTGTGATTGTACGGCCTTGTTAGCAAGGCCAATACGCTACAGGTGGTAGCGCAGTGATCTAGTGCGCATGAGGGAGGCGGAACTTACAAGCCGAATGTATGAAAATGCTGAAATCCTTTAGGTTTAAGATGTGATGGAGACGGTAGCAGAAGGGATGAAATTACAAATAATCGTTTCAAGGGATTTCCACTTGACTTTGCAATAACTGCAGATCATACGTTGACTTCGAAACTAGGAGACGTCTAGACTAGAAGAAACTATTATGCCTCTTCTTGGCAGATATTCATCTCTTTATATTGCAAAATGTGGGAGAGAAGGAATGATGCAGAGTAGTTTGGTAAATGCAGGTGATGGAGAAGAGATGAGAATTGCCCGAGTGCTTCAGACCACCTCTACGTTTCAACCACACACACCTGTAGAACTGGCCTGCCTGTGCTGCTACTGGTCCTTAAGGACCACATTTTACCATGTTGACACACACACAAAAAACAAACATACCAGCCTTGCTTTTGCAGCTAGTAGAAATATTCATATTCACAAAATGTTTATTTTTCATTTTCAATGGCAACTCACACAATAGTTTGTATTTGCAAGGATCTAGTTTTGATCAACGGTTTACCTCAACCTACACAGGACATGTACATGCTTGAAGATAAAAAGAACACTATGTTATTCTTATTATTATTTTAGGTTTATTCCCACAGAAGATATATTGAAAAGTATTGTGTTCAAAATGGCGTCTCTCCAATCTAACCAGCGCTCTCGTTCACCATTGTTCCCCAGCTCCTGCTTGCATGCAGCCCCGAGGCTGCTATTAGTCCAACAGGTCCGACTCAC
The DNA here is from genome assembly GCF_964276395.1 of Gasterosteus aculeatus. Taxonomy (NCBI): domain Eukaryota; kingdom Metazoa; phylum Chordata; class Actinopteri; order Perciformes; family Gasterosteidae; genus Gasterosteus; species Gasterosteus aculeatus. Next base: position 10,741,167 of record NC_135700.1, read on the forward strand.
TCTGCTGCACACGGCAAACAATACTGTGATGGAGACAAAACACTCACTTTTACCACCACCGCAATGAATATAAAAATATAAATTAGAAAGATGAAAGACTTGCACCATCTCTAGGAATCGTGTGCAGCCTCAACATATCATCTTAGATACTGTGAAGCGAACGCAGGAAAACACATTTCATTCATTCAAATGCGGGTACATAAATTCCTTTATTTTTTATACCAATAACTATACTGTTGCCTTTGGGTCTGATTTTTAATGTCATAGACACATTATAGATAATTCCTGACTAATAACAATGGGTTTGTTATATTGTGCTGTAAAGAATTAAATTACACAACAACTACGCAGCAGACTGACGCTACGCAAACGCTATCTTCACAAGCTATCTGACAATAACTGGAAAAAATATGACTGGCCTGAACAAGAATAATTTAAATGGAAATGTAATCACAGACAGTTGCTGATTTTAATCATTCACAACGTGGTGGATAAATTGCGATTATAATTGTCTTTTCAGTAAAGTAGGAAAATTAATGAATGCGTACATAAGTGAAAGAAAACCTATTTCTTCATATGTTGTAATGTTTTAAAACACCGGGAATTTTTTTTTTTTTTTAGAGCTATTTGTTATGAACAGTAAACAGAGGCATGCTAATGAGAATTTGCCTGCAGCCCTCAGTACTAAACATGCATTGAGAAAAATAGACATGAAAACAAGCTCACAGATAAACACACTTGTACGCACACCACCGATGGCAGGCAGGCAAAGGCTTACAGGTCCCTGTTCATTTTAAAACCCTGCATAAGCTGTTCCCTGGCATTTTACACCCGTCAACATTTTTACAGGGTTGCCATCTTGACCTCCCGTCCCACAGCAATAACTAAGCTCTCCTCCCTGAATTACAGACCTGAGGCGCGTAAAGATGGAACGGAGGATAAATCGAGCGGGCTCTCAGCCCAACTGCAATCCAGTTACAGGATGCCCTGACCTTCAGCTTTACTCGCAGTTCTGTGCAGCGTTGTTTACAGGAAACACATTTCATGCAACATTATTCCTGTGATGGTCTTCAAGCGGAGATTTAGGTCAACAATATTGCCGTACACCGCAAAAGGAAAGTGAATAAGCAGAACCGGTCTATGCATTCGCTCATCAGTATTCCTCAGTAAGCTTCAACTTCAGCGCAGACGGCTCCAATCTCAGCGTGCAGCACCGAGCCCACGGACTGTTGTTGAGCTGATTGCTGAGGAGGAACCTCTTTGCCGACCTTTGAAATGCCGACCCAGCCAAAACCCGACGCTGTGCAAAACTCTTTGTACTTTGCAAATTAGTTTAATGAAACTACTATATGTACAGTGTTGTTGTTGAGTGTCTTGAGCTGTACGGTTCTTTATGGAAACGTTGTCTGAATACAAAGTCCAAACTATCGCTTTCCGTTTTTAGAAAATATATTCACAAAAGACCCCTGAAAAATATAAAAATTATATAAAGCTTTTAGGCACATCCGAAGATGAGCCTAATTTACTGTCATTAGGTGTTTGTGCTGTAAAAGAAACCATTTTGCCCATTTTGTAATTTAGAATAAGCACTATCACTGTGGCGAGTGTGTTTAATGATGTGCAATCTACTCGCAGAGGTACCAGGAACTCTGTTTGGGTGTGAACCCTCATTATTCAGTGAGCATATGTATTGTCTGACTATGGTTTGCCACTTATCTCCCAGACAAGAAAAGCCATTTTGCTCACAGTTCTCTAACACACAACTCTCCCGATTGATTAATTCCCTGTAGTTGAGCACATTAGCAGGACTAGTAGACAACAGATAAAATACTTGTATCAGCAACAGAGATCTTGTATTAATTTGCATAGATATTTGTACTGATATGTGTGTGTAAAGAAATAAATATTTCAAATAACACATGTGATCTTGCGTCAGCAAACGCCAGGTGTTTCATCAGGATTTGAAAGCACAGTCTGAGTACATTGTATGTTTTCCCACATAAGCTCAAAGAAATCCATTGAGATAATCTCCACAGCCACCTTTCACACACCTGTTGAATTCTTTACATTCCAACGTCATTCCAACGTGATGGAAGATAGTAACTCCCTCACAACAACCGGACGAACTGCTGTGGCTCGTATGCAAATGGTACCCTGCCACTCTTAGATAGGTTTGTCTTTTTAAGATATAAGCTGGCAGGTAGACTATTACATTACCAACAGAGTAAACATTGGTCAAATAATGTATACTTTTTAATTTTGCAGTACTGTGATATAATACGGACCCTGCAAATTCTACCAGCAACAATCTGAACTATCATAGAAAGGTCTTGGTGCGTTGTTACATCATCCATGTTTGCCCTCATATCCATTCAGCAGACCGGAAAACAACCCAACAGACCCACAAACAGAATGTCTTGAGAAACATCCGATACTTAAAAGTGTCATAGGATCTTTCCTGCTGCAATACGAAGTCACCCAAAAGGTGAGTGAGTTATGACAAAAGAAAGACAACGCTGCAGAACAAAGAGGAAGGCAACTAAGAAAAAGGCCCAGCTGCGTCTGGTCTTTGACGGGTTACAGAGCTTCCGGGATTTCACTTTCCTTTTTCCTTTTTCTCAACCTTGTCTCCTCAGACAATCCCCCCTTCCTTCCTCCAGTCAGAGGGTTAATGCTACTGTAGTAAAACTAAATCTAAAATGAAACAAGGCTTGACTAGACATCAAATCAACATACAAATTAAGTATCTAACTGTGGGTGGAGTGATATAATACAGAATTTCAATGATCATTATTGGGAACCAGGTCTCATCACCAGGTTAAAACTATTTGGATGAAGATGCCATTGACCAGCATAACAACATTTTTTGATTTACATTCCAAATCAAAGACAATTCTTGAAAAGTAAAATATTTGACCCTATTGGTAAAGAAAAAGCTATAATTTAAGATTTTGCTTTTGCTCTTCATCATCTGCACCCTCTCACTTAGGTGAAACAATCCTCTGGTTGCACTTCATCAGCTTAGGGTTACAAATGATAAACAATCATCTGGGCTGTCAATAAAGAAAGAGGCAGGTACTCCAGAGAAACCCAAGGTTCTTATCAGATCTTATCTTGATTGGTTGATAAACAGCATGTATGCACCGGTCTAAAGACAACGTTGTTCCTTCAAACAGCAGCAATCTCTGCGAGGGAAGTCACCAGATGTGCATTCCAACAATGACAGGAGCAGATGAGGCTCTCCGCACAATTTCGTCCTGTAGGTATATTTTCATAACAATTAATTTAATTAAAGTACTTTGTACTTAAACACCAGCGTTCACGTGTATGGGAATAAAAACAAACAAAATTGCATTGACTATTGATCGACTGCCAGTGGTTAATTCATCTGTTAGCACCTGTATCCCCAGTGCACGCAAAACGTCTTGGGATTTTCGTTCTTAGGTGGGTTAGTATGGACGGAAATCCTTTCTAAAACGACGCTGTCTGGATGAAAATAGTTTTTCAAACGATAAAATAAAAAAACTGAGGCCTGTGTTTGGATGTAGCCTTAGTTAAGGGCCACAAGAAGCAGCAACTTCCTTGGAAGGGGGCAATGTAGACACGACGGGATCTCACTACAAATCTCACTACAGATCTCAACTGGACCCCTTAAATAGTTATTTACAACTTCAGTTATATACAAATTACATATGACAAAGCTAAACTGGAGCCATATGATTCACTTTTACGGAGCTAGATCCTCCAATGCTTCTCTCTCCCTCGCTCTTTCTGTGTGTCGTCAGAGCGATTCTTTAGTACCACCCATGATTAATGCAGCTTTGAATGGGCTCCTCTTTACCGAGCACTGTGGGAGAAGCCTTTCTTTCCTTCTCCCACTTTCTTGCCATTTTGCTTTTCTCCCAATGTGAACCGATTTAGTCACAGTGTAAACTGATTTGGACTCATTTACATGCTAATGCAATAAAGAGAGGTGAAATGATGTGAATGCATCACCTGATTGATTCTAGGGGACACCACCGCACTAAAATCTAAGCAGGAGACGGCATGTAGGAGCACAAACCTCATCCAGCCCCAGTATGTTGCCATTTTCAACACTCAATCCTGCAACACCTCTCACAAGTGCCTTCATGCCCCAACTAGTCACTGCTTCTATATTAGTTACCTGAAGGAGAAGGTCAATATTGTGTTGAAGAAGGTCAAGAGAGAAAAGACAAGTATGAGAGCAACTAATCAAACCTTAGCGGATGTTACAGCACGACCAGAGGCAATAGAGAATGTATTGACAATGTGAAGGGAATAAACAAAAAAGAACAAACAACATCACGTGGCAAAGGTGGCGCTGCTGCTTTGAGGTTGGGTCATCGCTGACATAGAGGTATCTCTCGCGCTTACCTTTGTCTTTGAGTAGAAACTATGTTAAAAGGTAACTTTGCACACTTTTTGAGAACTGTCACAATCAATCAAACAAGATATGCCAAAACATTCTTGCCGCACCATGGCCGACACTGAATTTCACCTTGCATGGAGACACAGCTTTTGAAATAAATGTGTCAGAATTATTACGAAATGAATGATGTTGTTAATGATGCATTTGTATTTACAAATGCATCATTAAAAATCTTTGCAATAATGTGTCAAACGTAACAAGGTTGCAATCTAAATAGGATATTTTGATTCTAGAAAATATCTGAACCACCGTCTGAGTCAACAGAGACAAGGTGACTAACATATTATTTCTGAAAAGGATCCTGTCCAACACTCCAATGAGCATTTTAGGCAAAGAATTGAAGAGCATTTTTAAGTGAGTCAAATCACGACCACTCGAATACGAATGAGTAGTTCATATGTATCTGATTTCTATCGTATTGTACAGCTAGCTGTTGCTTTGTGAAGCCAAGCTGCAGAATTACTGACTAAAGTGATGAATCATTTTAATCAATAAAACTAAAATCAATCAGATGCATCCCTACGGTATAGAGACCATAATAAAAACATTCTCAGTTCCATTGTTTTGTTCGGACATGACTACGTAACTAGACACGCAAAAAATTGAAAATAAACAAATTAATTAATTACAAATTATTTTCCAGTGTATTAGCCTACGAGCTCTGAGGCGTAATTGATACCATGTCGTCTGTAATTCATCAGCTGGTCTGTTTGCTAGTTAACACACATCGTCAGTGTGGTACACAGTCCACCTTCTCGCTGATAAATCCTGTGTTGAACAGCAATTTGCGCGTACTAATTGCTCAAACAAAGCTCTTCTACGGCAATACTGTTGTCCCCAGCACCACTCATCTCATTAAATACTCATCAGAAACCATTGTTTAAGTTGCCATTTTGAATTTCAAAAATAGTTTGTGCAACATGAAAATCGACACCCACCTTCTAGACCTACAGTATCTGCAGGTTTTTTAACATCTTTGCTTTTTGCTGAAGGGAAAATGTGTTTGTTATTGTTCCTCCACCCACACCGATGTGCTGAACAGAGAAGAGAACATAAATGTTTAGCATGTGAAATCCATAGCATTCAGAGCGAAGGTATCACGAGTCACTTCCCCATGGCGGAGGTATGGATCAATGGTCTTGATACACTAAATGATCACACATTTCATATCAGTTATTCATCTTTTAGTTGTGCAACAGGGATCTTGGAGTCCCATTCTTTTCTCCCCCCCGAGGTCCAATTTAGTATCTAAAATAAATACAATCCCAGCGGGCTTAAGGAGGGTGTTTGTCCTTCAGTGCAGATGCTCCACGGAAAAATACAGCACCACAGGCTCCGGAGATGTTGAGACAAAGCATGTGGAGTGAAAGAGAGGATTGCCCAGACAAAGTGAGCTCGGATCGAGAAGAAAGCTATGAGGTGAAAACAAAGTGCATCCTCCAATGCCTGGTGTTCATATCATGGCTCTCCGGGGACCTTTCACTTTCTGTGATGGCCATGCATTACTCTCCTCCATAGCTCAGGTCATCACCTTCTTCATCAGCCGCAACGCAGCCATCGCTCTCCCTATCTTTGTTTTCTACTCCCCACAGTACAAGAGAGTCGAATACGTACATTCTGATAAATAATCCTACAACAGCTGATGAGAGAGTGATTGTGTCCATTTTTTGGCACCATGTTTTTTTATTTGCTAATTACCTGTACAAAAGGTTCCATAAACGTGTAGATGGTTTCTGATAATCAAAAGTTCTTTTCATGGGCTTAGTTGGGGGTTTGCTGTCTTGTCTTGATTTAAGAGTTAAGAAAGGGGGTAAGCAGGATCTGCCAAGCAGGCAGGCACGAGTCCGACAGGATGGGGAGTCAGTTTCTGTCCTGGCTGAGGAATGTAAGGTCTGCGGGTCAACTAGAAGATTTACCAGCCAAAGGGGGGTTAGAGACACACCAACACTATTCAACATACACACTCTGTTTACGATGTTTACGTTAAGTCAGGAGTCTGGACATTGGATGTGACCGGATCTTAGATGCGGGAGGTGGAAGGTCCTCCTCTACGCCAGTTTAGGGCCAATAGAAATATTTCCTTCTCTGTCTTTCAAGGGTTATAAAACATGATGTTCTTGCTGATGTTAGTTAGTTGTTCTTCCGGCCTGTGTGCTGCCTGAACTGCTCCTGCCTTTGCAAACGCAGCGCTGATACTTGACCTGTGATCTGACAAATAAATTTTCCAGAACGAGAGAAGTCATTCGGCTGAATTTTTGATAACCCCGACCAGGCTCCAAATCTTGAACACGTATTCTTACAATTTGGTGACCCCGACGTGATTTGCTGACCTGGACAAAGAAAGACGGGGACGTCCGTTTTCCGGACCGAGCCGAAAGGACCAGCGGCGTGGTTCAGCATTGACAACAGGCGCGCAAACAGAATCAGGTGAGCAGACAACCTTTTGTTCTAAATGAATAAAATGTCTGTGATTGGATACTTCTAAAAAGATTTGTTGTCAACTGCAGAATTCGTCTCTGTCCATTGACTGAATAAGGTCGTCATAAGACCACTAAATTTAAAACTAAATTTGAAAATTTCCTGTTGATCACATGTAAAGTATAAGCACATACTCACACTGAATTCAACGTTAGGGAAAGTGAATAAGTGTCCATAGGTTTAGGGATTTAGGTAAAAATATATATAATCTTAGTCGGTAGAAATCCAAGTTGCAATCCGTGTGGTACGTAGATACCTCTGGTAACTGCAGTCCCACGTTTGCATGCAGTGGACTGGCAGTTTAGAATAGTGTAGGGATTTAGGTTTAGGGACTTAGGTAAATACATGAAGAGTTTAAAAAGGAATGACGGGGCTCACTTGAGTTCCCTGAGGTCGACTCTTAGTCTGTAGAAATCCAAGTTGCAATCCGTGTGGTACGTAGATACCTCTGGTAACTGCAGTCCCACGTTTGCATGCAGTGGACTGGCAGTTTAGACAGTGTAGGGGTTTAGGTTTAGGTTTAGGTTTAGGTTTAGGGACTTAGGTAAATATATGAGGAGTTTAAAAAGGAATGACGGGGCTCACTTGAGTTCCCTGAGGTCGACTCTTAGTCTGTAGAAATCCAAGTTACAATCCGTGTGGTACGTAGATACCTCTGGTGACTGGGGTCCCACGTTTGCATGCAGTGGGCTGGCAGTTTAGAATAGAGCAGGGATTTATGTTAATCTTAGTCTGTAGAAATCCAAGTTGCAATCCGTGTGGTACGTAGATACCTCTGGTCCTGCAGTCCTACTCGTGTGATTCTTGGACTGGCAGGTTAGAATATTAGATGAAGAAATAAGGACACAGGGAAAGATTTGTTGTTTTTCATACTGGGAAATGTGTGGGTGGTTGGTGTAACTCCTGGTGTTTTACCGAACCTGGAAGCTGTGCGTATCAGGACTTGAAAAAGGACTGAGAATCCGACAGTGAAAAGTGTTTGACCGGATTACACATCTGTGGGGATATGTATTAAAGGGTAAAAGGGAAAATCATAGTTAAATGATGGTGGTATAAATACGAGAGAAATAAAACAATACGAGTGAACTGGTGTTATAAGCCTCAACAATCGAGCGCTGTATTCCTCTAATACAGTAGAAGGTTCTTGATTGGGTTCACAGTATTGGGCATTGAGTCCTTTCTCTTGTGTTCAAAAACCACGTGTGAATAAATAAATAACCTGTGATGAAAATGGAGGAAACCATAACGATATGGGAGAGGTGTAAAGAAGGCACTCTGGGTTTTGCCCTATTTAAGACTTATAAGAGACATATGGATAAAACCCTAGAAAAAGATAGGAAATGTGTAACAAAAAAATATGTGAAGTGGGTTGCACAGATGCAGGAAAGAGGAATGTTTGGAAGGGAGATAGATTCTCAACCAACAGGCGAGCAGCTGCAGGACCATCTTAGGATGGCGAGAAGAGGAAAAGACCAAGCGCATGCGCTCCTTGCCGTTAAGGGGAGATTTTGTGGAAAAGAGAAGGAAAGTGCAGAAAAGGCAGATGAGTTCTTAGTGGACTGTAGAACATTTCTGGGAGAAATAAATGCGGTATTCGTGAGTAAGACGGCAATGCAGTTGCCGCAAACCAAAGCAGGAGAAGAGAAAGAGCATGAGACCGGTTGTAAATCTAGTGCGCCTCCTCCCTACTCGACAGGCCCATATGCGGAGGCTAATCGGTTGTTAAATGAACCACATCAGATGCCACTGAGGCAAGGGAAAGCTACTAATCCAGGAGAATCTCAGGTTTTGGTAGTTCAAAAAGGGTTGTTACAGGTAACCCCATATCCACATGAAGAGAATGATGGGGTGGAGAAGGTTTCTGCTTTTCTCTCAGAGACGGTACAATATTTGGAGGACAGGCCCCAGCCGGAGCCTGTCAATTGGAGTAATCCTAACACACCACAGGGTCACTCGACAGTCGTAAAGAAGCGGCAACCCGAGCACAGACCTATGACCTCATTTAATGTAGGGGGAGGAAGAGTTGCAGGAGAAGAAACTTTGTTAGTCAAAGCCCAGGCAGAGCGGCAATCAATCACCCGGCGTGGATAGGATGAGCGGGGGAGGCAGGTTGAGTCAGAGGAAGATGAGCCTGGCCCTGCAGATGATTGGGACGAGGAATTTCAGGAGCATGGAGCAGCGCTAGAGTCACAAAAACCACAGTCATCTACTCCGATGGAGCGCCATGAGACAGGGGTTAAGAGGTAATAGGAACAGATATTATCAGGGGAATGCAGCCAGAGCGAATGTGCATCAATGTAATGATTTGAAGTCAAAAATCAGACGGGATGCTCAGGCCTCTCATCAACTACCACTGTTAACGGCTATTTGTAGAGACGGAAGTGAAAAAACAACATATGCGCCACTCGCATTGTCAGACCTAAGCATGATGAAGCTCGCATTACCTAAAATAGAGAAGGGTGGTGCAGTGTGGATTCGTGGGTTCCTTGCTCAGTGTGCGGGTAGTGTTCCCGGTTTGGGGGATCTTAGAAGAATTTTTGTGGCGTTTGCCTCACTAGCTGACCTCCAGAAGTTAGAGGGGGAAGCCAGGACCTCTGACCTCCCTGACGGGGAGCCTCTGGCAAATTGGGTGTCAGTGCTCTGGCCAAAGCTCAGACTCCAATATCCTGTGAAGGTGGCTACCACAGAACTCACTTATGTTCCCCCACACGACAGTGAGGGTGGAAATAGTTATTTAAGGAGAGTCGGAGAATTATGGGACAACAAGTTAGGGGAAGATGTCATGGATGATCACAGAACCAAGCTTCTTTTTCGCGGCGCCATAGAGTCAGCTGTCTCGGAGACAATGAAGACCCAACTAAGAGGAATAGTGGGGTTGTCTGACATGAATTTTGATGCTTGGTCCTCACAGATTAAACACTATGTGGACCGGAGCAGAGAAAAATATGATAAGGAAAAGGGTGAATTAAACAATATTCAGTTACAATTGGCGAAAGCACAGCTGGAGTAAAGCAGAGAGAAGGTGAACCAGGGCAAGAGTGAAGCCAAACAGATGACCCAAACAACAGCGCCATCTCAGGGGGAAGGGCCACCTCAATATGACCCTTATCCAGACCCCCCTCCCTTCCCATGTGCGCCAGCCTGCCAGCAACCACAACAGGCCGCGTACACTCCTCCACAGGCTTACTATCCCCAACCTTATGCCCCGCAACCACAACACATGATGGGGGCCCCACTGTACGGTGGCTTCAGGCAACCGAAAAGACAGTGGGTAGGGGGAAATCGTGGCCGAGTTCCAAACAATGGAGGGCAGTTTAGACAACGACAGAATACTTGTTTCAGCTGTGGGCAGATTGGACATTGGTCCGACGCATGCCCCCATCCACCTCAGGGTCAGAGGCCTCGGTCCAACCCAGCTCAATACCCTTATGATATCTATCCACCACAAGCACCACATACACTACAACAAGGTAATAGCCTGCGGCATCAGGCCCCAGGTCATCAGCAAATGCCATAGGGGTGCCCAGATCCGACGGCTGACGGTAACCTGTTCCCAGAACCCATGGTGACTCTGACAATCAACGGAAGAAACATTTTGTGTTCCCAAAATATCATTATGCAAATGACGAAGGGATGTATCACTGTAACATTCCCGGATGGGACACAGCAACGATGTGCCACACCCCACTCTTATGGCCACCAGTTGCTGCAAGCTGAAGTTCAACAGACGCTGAATGCAGAGGTCTGGTGGGGGAGAGTGGAGGACTATGATCGAACTGTTCTGCATGAGACTGTCCGCCGTTGGGGCCCATGGTTCAAGGTATTACACCCGACTGAACCACCTGCGGATCCTCCTCATTGCACGATGAACTATTCGCTGTCTCCTGATGAGAACTATGACACCCTGTGGAGTGGACTTGAGTTTGAAAGCGAGGTCCATGGACATCCTGCTGTTAAGGTCCGAGAGATCTATGTGGGGAAACAAGGTGTGGCAGCTGCGGTGGAACTAACCTCTGAGTTACAAGTTCTATATGCGCTACAAGAGACCTCTGCTCCTCACATCACCTTGCTCATCCAAAGCGGAGGAGAAGCCGAGAACATGGGGCCGATGGTTAAAGCGGGGGTTGATGCCACGGACTGGGTGCCCACTCAAAATGTTAACTTACATTACTCTCAGGCTAATGACATGTACCGTATTGCACATACCTCAGAAGTAAAACTTATACCAGAGAAACACCTGCTAAGCCGCACACATGGTAGGGAAAATACTGACCATGAGAACACACAGCTCATGCTAGTTGATTTTCCTGATACATTTTGGACAAAAGGGGGAGCTGATGTGGGATTGATTCCAATGGCCCCAGTGGTAATTGAATTAAGAAACGGAACGGTCCCAATTTACCGTCCTCAGTACCCCTTAAGGGAGGAACAAATCGCAGGGATAGAAAAAACAATTGAAGTGTTGCTGCAGGCAGGTGTATTGGAGAGGATGGGGTCCGCCTGGAATACCACGATTAACCCGGTCCCTAAACCCGGAAAGCCTGACTATAGAATGGTGCATGATTTGAGGCTCGTCAACAAAGTTGTAGTACCAACTCACTATGGCACCCCAAATCCTTATACAATGTTAAATGCAATAGGCCCTGATAAAAGATGGTTCACCTGCATTGACCTGGCGAATGCTTTTTTCTGTGTCCCTCTAGCTGTGCGCTCGAGACAAATGTTTGCGTTTACGTATAAGGGGCGCCAATATACATATACGCGGTTACCAGAACGGTTCTGCAGTGGTTACAGGAAAACGGCTTCAAAGTGTCTAAATTGAAATTGCAGATTGGGAGACAGAAGGTGAATTTTCTGGGGAGAATTGTGTCACCAGCAGGGCAAGCTATGACTGACACACAGAAGTCGTCCATTTTGCAACATCCTCGGCCCACGACGGTTAGAGAAATGATGAAATTCTTAGGACTTGTGACATGGAGCAAGAATTTTATACCTGATTTCTCGGTGCAGGTGGCCCCCTTGAGGGCGCTAATATTGGGTGCAGGCTATAAAAACTACTCAAAGCCTTTGGTGTGGACCCGGGAGGCGGAGACTGCATTTATTGCCACCAAGCAGGCCATGGCCAGCGCAGCCACGTTGCGCCCCCCTGACTACTCGAGACCCTTCCATCTGGATGTTGATGAAAAGAACGGATTTGTGAATTCCGTTCTGTTTCAAAAGGGGGAGGGTAACACAGATCGTAAGGTTTTGATGTGCTATAGTGGTAAGCTGGATAACGTGGAAATAGGGTATCCCTCGTGTGTCAGAAACGTAGCTGCTATTGGAAGAGCGTTGATTGAAACGGCCCATATAACAATGGAACACCAGACTGTTGTGCACACATCGCATGGAATAGTTGCGTTCTTACAGTCAAACGCGTTCACACTTTCCACGGCAAGACAATCAGTCATTGAAAATTAAGAGATAAGGTTGTGTAAGATTTAAATGAGGAATGAAGGTGATAAGGAATTAGGAGAGTTGTTGTATATATTGTCCATTTTTTGGATTAATGTTTGTAGTTTTTCGAGTTTTCTCCTAAATTCAGAGATGGGCGGTAAATTGTTGAGTGCTGCTATTGAGTGTATAGTGCACGATACACTTGATACAGTATCTTGATGATGGAAGCAAATGTCTGATCAAAGGAACATTTATAGCACCAGTACCCGAAATATGGAAACTTGTTACAGACGGTCATCCTGTAATGTTCAACAGGTAGTACACCCTTACATTTGGATACGCTAACCATGAGAGGTTGGTGATCTATCAGTAATGAATGAATAGAATGGATCAAACTGAGCATGAGCTGAGTTTTATCTGCAAGTGTCTGTGACATGTCTCCCACCCTCTGCTTTGCTTTTGGGCTGAAGAGCAATAAAAGTGGACATTAACACTGAAGGCTGGACTTGGAAGTTTCCAAGTTGAGGGCAAGAGGTATTTGTTGGTATGCGTTGATCCTTTTTCTAGGTGGGTGGAGGTGATCCCCACAACATCAGAAAGAGCAGCAGACGTAGTAAAATGGCTGACCAGAGAACTAATACCCAGATTTGGTATTCCAGAAGTCATACGATCGGATAATGGTTCACACTTCTCGAACGCTGAACTACAAGAAATAGAGAAAACGTTTGGGATCAAGCATAAATTTGGGGCAGTTTATCATCCTCAGTCTCAAGGGCTAGTTGAGAGAGCTAACAGAACCATAAAGGAAGGTTTGGCTAAAGTCTGTGCTGAAACGAAGCTGACGTGGGTGGCAGCCCTGCCGATAGTGCTGTATGGGATAAGATCATGTCCTAACTCTAAGTTAGGGATAAGCCCCCATGAGATATGAACGGGAAGAAAGATGCCTTGTCCGTTAACAACCACTTTGCCTACCACTGTTAGCCCATTGCAGTACCAACATGTGGAAATATCTTACTATATGAGAATGTGTAATAATACTGTGATGAGTATCTCTCAACAGGTGACAGAGATCCTTTCTGAAGAAGAAGGAGAGGGTGCACCAGTGGAGGTGGATGACTGGGTACTACGTAAAGTAGCCAGATTCAGTTGGACTGATCCCCGCTAGGAAGGTCCATACAATGTTGCAGAAGTAACCACGCACTGTGTGATAGTGTGCCGAGAGGGGTACCTGATCAATACAAGTTAACGGATCAGATAGCGGCCGGATGGGAATCATTGTTCCCTTTTTATAACTGTAAACAAAAATGTGGATCGACTAAATTATGTACATTTCAATATCCAGCGGCTCACCAATATGACAAGAGATGCTCTGGAAGGGGTGCACAGCCAACTATCGGCCACCTCATTGATGACTTACCAGAACCGGATGGCTTTGGATATGTTATTAGCTGAAAAAGGAGGAGTGTGTGCGATGTTTGGCCAAGCGTGCTGCACTTTTATCCCCAATAACACCCAGATGGATCCTTTACTAGACCATTACACGGACTAAGAGCCATGTCTGTTGAATTAGCTGAACACTCTGGTATAGACGGCACCGTCGGTAATTGGTTTGATAAATACTTTGGACAATGGAAGGGCTTCTTCCTGTCAGTTTTTCTGACCTTAGTAATCGCAATAGTGGTTTTTGCCCTTTGTGGATGCCGCTGCATCCCCTTTATCAGACAACTATGTCTCCGACGCATCACCTCTGCAATAGATGCTAAAATACCCCTGCCATACCAGATGGCTTTGTTACATGAGAGGATCCAATGTTAGGGCCGGAGGAGATTGGAGAGGAGATAGGTATGGTAAGAACCGACTTCGAGGGACCTGAAGAAGAAATCCTTTTAGGTTCAACATTCCTGTCCGCGTGATCTGCTAACTGTTGCACACATCATATATAGTGGATGCATACACGTAGATGGTGTGATATTTCTAGGCTAGGATGTATTCTGTGTCTATTATACTCGGTTTAGGTTTTTTGTACTGTTTAGGGATTTCCATGACTGCTGCATTCACCCGTATTCACTGATATAGATATTTAGCGTTTAGATTGGTGGTTTCTTTTGATTTTTTTTGGTTTACATAATGAATTATGTAAAAAGGGGGAATTGATAATCAAAAGTTCTTTTCATGGGCTTAGTTGGGGGTTTGCTGTCTTGTCTTGATTTAAGAGTTAAGAAAGGGGGTAAGCAGGATCTGCCAAGCAGGCAGGCACGAGTCCGACAGGATGGGGAGTCAGTTTCTGTCCTGGCTGAGGAATGTAAGGTCTGCGGGTCAACTAGAAGATTTACCAGCCAAAGGGGGGTTAGAGACACACCAACACTATTCAACATACACACTCTGTTTACGATGTTTACGTTAAGTCAGGAGTCTGGACATTGGATGTGACCGGATCTTAGATGCGGGAGGTGGAAGGTCCTCCTCTACGCCAGTTTAGGGCCAATAGAAATATTTCCTTCTCTGTCTTTCAAGGGTTATAAAACATGATGTTCTTGCTGATGTTAGTTAGTTGTTCTTCCGGCCTGTGTGCTGCCTGAACTGCTCCTGCCTTTGCAAACGCAGCGCTGATACTTGACCTGTGATCTGACAAATAAATTTTCCAGAACGAGAGAAGTCATTCGGCTGAATTTTTGATAACCCCGACCAGGCTCCAAATCTTGAACACGTATTCTTACAGTTTCTCAGTAGCCAACAATCAAAATGTTTAATTTTGACTTTGTTTTAGCAGAGTATCCAATGGAATGCACATAATAAATGGACGTTGATAAAGATTTAAATATAAGTACCGAAGCAAATCTTGCACCACCGTTAACCTAATTCCGCTCAACTATATTCCCCTGTGGCTTTGACTCCAGACAATATCGCTATTGTGAGAGAAACCAAGAAAGCAAGAGCATCAGACAGCCCAAATATATCATACAAGTGGATGATGAAATGCATTCTGCACGGCTGGATGAGGATAGAAGAAGCTTAGGACATGAAATTGCAAAGCAGACCCTGCGAGCCGGCCCTCTTGCCCCCCCTGAACAATGAACAGCCAGACACAACGCCTGCCGGCAGCTCCCCCCCTGTGGCCCAGGACTGGCACAGATTGGTACACAGCAGGCAGCAAAGTCCACCACCACATATCAGACCTCAGACACCCACAAGCATTACATAATGGGGAGCTCTCAAACAAATAACTTGTCTTTTTCTGCAGATGCTAATGTGGTGGACTTGAGAAGTGCACCTCGCACAACTTCAACCTTGTGTTAAGCGGCAGCAGCACGGCCGGGAGGAACTGAATGTGTGGTAAAACATTATGCACTCTATTATCTCATACTTGTCTATTAAATGTATTTTTAGATATCCCAGATGTGGGATGAATTTACACAAAGAGAACTCTGAGGAGCATCAAAATACCCGAGGTGCCGTTTGTTAAAACGATCCAAGAAAGGGAATTTGAATATGAAGTACACCTCCAAATGAATGACCTTCCACATCTCATGCCACCCTAAAGGCATACAGCAACATGAGTACGATCGATCATTTTAGACGCAGACCACGCTGCGCATGGATGAATCACCGGCAATTGTAGCGATCGTACAGCCGCCCAAACAACCACAATAACCCGGCAATACAAACACCCTTGATTACGGACGCCACAATTTTAAAAACAAGAAAAGGTCTTCGGTCAAACCTTTCCGCCCTGTTGTTAACGTTGATGCTGAGGACAAATCCACAGGCGCAGCGAAACAGCATCCATCCACCGCTCCTCCGGATGCCTCGGAGGAGGAGGAGGAGGAGGAAGGACCACTACAGCCTCGATGGCACAGCGGGGCTTATCGATGTCTACCGACGTTTCATAAGCAATGGAGACTCACCCGGAGAATGTCATATGCTGATCAGGTGCCCTCCTTTTCGGGTTGGGTGAGGAATGGAGCCGGCAGGTCTCGCATCACTTACAGAAGGCGTAAGGAGCACAGCGCCGCCCCGGAACGAGTGCAAAAAAAAAAAATCAAACGCACCCACTGCAGCTGTTTGAACACAGGGCTGAAGCGGTGTCTCTCAAGGCCGCTAGGCTGCATCCTTAAGGACGCATCCGTCGACCGCATACGTCACTTCCGCTGCTACTCGGCTGTCCCAATCGGTCGGTTCCTCCGAACGCGGTCCTCCAGGAGCCGATTCGAGGACACGTCGGATCTAGCCTTTGCGGCTCAGCATATCCCAGCATGCAGTTCGGTCCGACGAGGATTTCATTCATTCAAGACGGAGGCGGGTGATGCGACAGCGGTGAAGAGTTCGCTTTTAAACGTGTAGAATTCACTCGAATATCTACCGTTAGAAATGTTATAATGTAACATCACGTTTTAGTTTACGGAAATCACTTAAGTTACGTGACGTTGGTAACGAATGTCATGTTTTTGAATAGGCCTACACATAAGGCCAGGCGCGTGCACACGCATTTTGGGGGGCAGGTGCTCAAACTAAAACAAAAGGGCCCCCATCGCCAAAATTATTCATGAAATTAAATATAATTATTAAATAAAAAAACACAGGATATTGTCACGCCTCTCACAGGGCGGGGTGGCAGAAGCAAGTAGGACTCAAATGCAGAGTTTTAGACAAAAAAAGCTACTTTAATAAATCAAAAAATGCCATGGGGAAGAAAAAAATGCAGACGGGGGAGCCACGTTCAGGAAAACCTCCAATGATGCGACAGGAGACAGACATGGCTTAAATACACTGGGAAGGTGCAGGTGATTGGACACGGTTGGAAACAATCATGGACACGGCAGACAATCACAGGGGACGACAGGACAAGGCAGGAGGTGAAAACCGTGACAGATATTTTCAACTTTTCAACAGGCAAAAACAGACAAAACAAGGCCATATTGTACTCAAGCACTTAGGTACGAGAGGCTGAACTTGATCATCAATAATGTTACAGTTCAAGGGTGTTGTTCCTATAAATAGGAAATTAAAAGCTTCCTTTCAGCAGAAAATAGTTGTAGCCACAATACGTTGTGAATCACATTTATTTCCGTAGTCTAGAGATAATAGTGCATAGCAACAGCCACACAGCATTGTAAACACCACATTTGTTTGCAAAGCTCGCATTGCCGGAAATCCAGCATTTGCGGCGTTTCTGGCCTTTTTTCGGCGATTGCCAACGAGCTAAAAACTGAAATGACAACTAGCAGTCGCGTTGCTGGAGGTCCCTGTCCTCTGCTTTGGAGTCTGTCTTTTCTTAGCATTATGCTGCAAATTTTGTAAATAAGATAAACCAATGTTGTGCATAAAAAACAAGAGTGACTTGCATAATATCTATAAAGCTGACAACACACACACGTTTTTTTTTTACTGTTTTCTGACACAGTTGAAGCATGAGCAGCATTACACTAATAATATACCACAATATGCCTCACCAGACTGTGATGTAGCTCAACGTAAGACCTACCTTTTATTCTAATAATTGGGTGAACTTGTCTAATTTGTAGAAGAGTAAAACTGCCTGCCTGTATTTCTCTTCATTAAACATGACAAACGTCAGTAAACAGCTGGACAAGGCTTTGAAATCACATTTTCGAGTTTTTTGTTTGTTTATTTTTAGGAAACGTCGGACCAGTTCTAACGTAATGTTTTCAGTGGTGCTAATGTGGTTAATTTATCACCAAACAACGTTGGGGGGATTTGCACAAACAGTCATCACCTGTTTGTCTGGTGCTGCAGCCGTTTGGCGCTCAGCACTGCACGAGCGGTGGAGGAGGAGGGAGGAAGGGCCTGGTCCTGAGGGTGCTAGAGGTCTACAAAGCTGCACACACTAAAGACACAAATTATTTAAAAAAACATATGTAATTGCAGGATTTAAAATTGAGGATTCAAATCAAATGTATATCTTAAAATGTTGCAGAACAATTTTAGCATGTAATTCCTCAGAAGTTGGCATCATAATACTATGACATCATGTGTCCAGCAGGTGGAGGTGTAGAGCTTTATTTTTATTCTAAATAAATGTGTAGACAAATGGGCATTAAGATACATGCTACTGTTCCTCAAGTCTGTTTATATGATCACTTCTAATTTCTCACGTGACTCTGATTCATTGATATAATTATCAAGATAAGACTTTGTTTTTATTACTCTACAGTTATTCACTTTTGCCATAACATGAAGGATGTACTTAAAGTTTCTGTGTGTATATATAATAAGTACTTTTATTATTTTCTTTTCTTTTCAGACATAAAATAATTAGGCAAAGTATTTCAATGGATCAGATCAGAGTTATTATACTACAGTCAAACATCTTTCTAAAGACGATGGAGAAGAGCAGCTGTAGTTTGTGGTGCTCCTGAACTTCACTGGATTACACTAACAGGTGTATATCTAATTTGTATTCATATTGGATGGAACACGTCAAACACATCAAACGTTACTGACGTGAACATTTAATTCAGGCGTACTTGAACCTCATATGTGTCTCTACATTAATAGTGATTAACCTCATAGTATTTTATGTATAATATAGTGATCAATGAGGCTACATACCGTAAGATAGGTGACATCATTAGTGATTAACGTCATAGTATTTAATATCTATGATACAGTGATCAATCAACCTTGCCCACTAATCAAAATGACTAACCGGCTTCTGATCTGCATCTGATATCTCATTCTTAGTTATTTTTGTCATGTGTTGATCCATTGTATTGCTTAAAAAGGCTACTGTTGAAGCACTTTATTGGTTGGCCTTTCTTGTTTGATGGAACGTGTGTGGGACTCTTTGAATAATGAAAAATATTTCTCCATAACTAATCTTGTGTCACTTTTTGCTCAAATTATTAAGTGCTCTTAAGAATAAATTCATTAAGAATATAGGTTAGGTTTCAGTTAACAATTAGTTGAATACCATTGTAATCAAAATGTCAATCAACATACCTTGGTCAAATCTCAAACACAGGTCTATTTAGGTGTATTAATTAGGCTTTATTGTGGCACATAGTGTGGTCACTGAGGCACAACAATAGTTTTCTGGTTGAATGTTCATCTCAAGTCTAGAAGGACATGAATCAGAAGACGTTCAGGTATTGCACATCTTTAGCATTCCTCCCAAAAATCCACTAGAATGCTGGAAATAACATCTACTTAAACCTACATGTCCTGGGAGGTGGACCTTCAGCTGTGTCTTTGCTTCTCAGAATGTAACGTTGTCCATCTCCAGTAGGCCGCCCCTATCGACGACTTTGGGCCCCACAAGCCACCAGATCGCAGTGCACAACAGGGGCACAACGGCAAAATAATTGATCAGAGTTTGAAGGACAAAGTGCGACGTATATATATGTTGTAGAACCACAGCTCATTATTCCTAAGGCTGGGCGTCTTTAATAAGTATAGCAATAAGGAAGTTGATTGTGATATAATGACTTTAAAAGCACCCAGAATATGTGTGCTAATGAACTCTTATTATACTCCTCTAACTCTATTATAGTTTGAAATAAATTAACATCCCACACACTGACCAAATCTTTGGGACGTATTTACGCAATCACTGCAAACCCCTGGAGGATTAAAGCATGGCACAAGTTGTGCTGACGAATGCTTTGTTTTTAGCTCAGAGAAGACACCTTGACAGATTAATACATTTTGATGGATTGATTAAGATTGTGTGATGGAAAAAGTGAAGCTGAGGAACAGATCTGATGCAATGAGAAGCCTGGAACGGGAAAAACACACCGTGTGTTGGCCAGGAACAATCGCCATGAAATAGAACCAGCGAGGCGCCACTGGAATACAACCTGCTTTACTGTGATACATAAAAAACACAGACGATGTCAGAGGTGATATCACAACAGAGGCAGAAATCTGAGAGGTAGAACAAAGGAACAAAGACTCAACAGCAGAGCACAGGTGCAATAATCCAAAATAGGGGGGTTTCCTCTCCTTAAAATCAATTGTTTGTCAGTCAGGTAAATTCACTCTACATATCATACAGTTGTTTTTAACAGATTTTGTATCAAGTAGAAGGTTGTTTTCCGATGAGAATTGTTTCATCTTCTAGAGTCCAAAGTCATACAACAACAACATAAATCAAGTCAAGGTTCAACCATTTTATTTAGGTACACGTTTGCCTCAAAGCACTTTACAGATGGCAATTTCACAGCCTTATTAATAGACTCTATTTAGACAATCCCAAAGTCTCTTTTAATGCAGAACCCAGAGGGCGATCACGTTGTAGGCTATACAGTACGAAGATATTGGAACAAAAGGAAAGGTTGCCTCAGCAGACCACAGCAAGCTTAAAAGCAAGAGCTTTTTCGAAACATACAAATCGTGAAAACCTTTAACTTGGAACCAGACTGTCTTACCTAATAGACTGACATGCCACAGGCTACGACCTCCCCATCAGCAAAACCAGCAGACGAACACGGGTCGATGCGTAACACTAGAGACCGCCAGTGAGCCGTGTTACGCGCGAACGTGCACGGCGAGTCAATGTGCCTTATATCGTCTGTCCGGGCCCGTCGGCTGTAATGGCACGATGGCCATAATGACAGCAGACGGATCGCTTGTGACACTGTCGCTAAAGAGGAGCTTGATAGAATCTCGTGAGCTAACTGGAGATGAAGGCGCGGAGGCGAACTTTGCGCAGGTTGTGCGTAAAAAGGTATATTGGGGGAAGCACATGTGAATCGCTGAGATTTGTTTGAATCCAGCGTGTAAAAAAACCCGGCGATTGATGTTCAGGACAGATGGTGAAAAAATATGATATTCGTGCCATGTCTCCTCACAATTCCCCCCTATTTGTGCTACCGGTGCTCTTTTCCTCGAGGAAAGTCACCCAATACTCAAAAAGGGCTTCAAAAGCCGTGCATTTGGTTATTCATGATCTGAATAGAAAAACAAAGTATGCATATGAAAGTCCCCATTTATTGTTCATTTGTCACCATCAGCGGCTCGACGTTGTTTCATTTCGGAGCCAAAGTGTGCGCAAAATGTCTATTCTTAGACACTGATTGCACGCCTCAGCTGAGAAGACGACCTCCTCCCGACTTACTTCGCGTCACCCCTCCCGTCTGCCCACCGTCTCCTCCCTAGAACATTTGCTGTGGGCATTCCTGAGAGCGGCTCTGGGCTGAGAAAAGAGACAGACAGACGGAGAGAGAGAGAGAGAGAGAGAGAAATACACGCAGACCCCCCAACATCACCTAGACCACGTGCTCCATCCAGCACAACGAGGGGTGGAGGACGCACAAGTACAAGCGCGTCCATGCGTGCCGAGCTTAACAAGACAGTAAACGCGCATGCACACACACTGCGAATCCAACAATTGGAATAAGAGTTTATCTTGAGAACTCTTAAAAGAAGAACACAGCTTTGTTGCCAGCACGAAGACCGCCTATGTGAGTACGCGGCAAGAAGAGCCATGCATCTCAACAGGGAAGAAGATAACAACAAAGGTGAGCAAAAGATTTCTTCGGCCATCGGTGGATGGTTTTTTCATCCAGGCTCTCCCGTCTGGTTAGACGCTCTCGCTCTGGTTGCCAGATGCCCTTGAGTGTGTCATAAAGATGTCCACTAATGACGCTGGGGGTCATTCCAACAAGCCGATGGTCACTGCTGTCATGGTTCTCTTATGTCCCGTCTGCTTTTTTTTCTTTCTTTTTTTTTAACCAACACGCCTCGCTTGGTATGCGAGAAGGGGCTGTTGCATACACTCAAGGTGGCAATGCGTTCCCGGCCATTGGAGCACTTGTTGTGCCCGATCCGGTCGTTTTTCTGCACGAGGTGACCTGAGCGTAAAAATGCACAAGGTCATCCATTCCCGGTCGTATTGACGAGCGTTCCGCCGTGCGTCGCTTTAGCGTCGGACGTGCGTGTGTTTGCAGGCTGCCGCTGCCGCTGGGGTGTCCTCCGATGTGGCCGAAAGGGGGAGAATTAGGGAGCAGACGGTGCGTAATGACACGAGCCACCTCCGTCAGGGGTAGTAATGATGGAGTAAAATAGCTTCTGATGCCTCTGCCGGAGCCATGCCGAGTGCCCCCCCACGCCCCCCCCCCCGCAATCTCTGAAGTCGAGGTCACTGAGGGACACCTGATGCTGAAGGAGGTTTGCCTCTGAATGTCGGTCGACGTGACGCAACCTCTGTGTATGGTCCAAATAAGCACCCGTATAACTTGTCTTGTGTCCACCACACCCGAGTTAAGCATGATGTGTGCAGCATGGCCATTACCGGCACTGCCCAACCCGCAGACCTGTATTAGATTCAGTCATTTGTTGCATGTCATGTTTACACAACTCTGAAAATGTAAATCTAATGTGAAACAAGTGGCATATCAGAAGTGCAATTCTGGACAGAATCCAAGAGAATAGTAGGCAGACGCTTCCCCCGCTGCAAGTGTCCACTTTATAAACTCTACTTTCCTCACATTTGAGAAGCATGTCTATGATGATGTGATATTGCTGGCAAGGGAATACAGCATTTCGGCTTTGATGTGCAGCTCTCAGGCTTTACGGTCAGGTAATATCTTTGTTCTCTACCAGCTGCAAAGCGTGCTTTTCATCGAGGGGTTCCCCATGTAGCGAGTGTTGTTCTGCACACTGGCACTTTGCATTATCCCTTATCTAAAATGTCTCGTAGCCAGATCTGGTTTCACAGGGACAGAAGATGAGTCACCACCATGCAACTGTAAGTGATTTTATGACGGCCCGATAAGTGTGTGTGTGTGTGTGTGTTTATTTATGTGGCAGACAGAGAGGCAGGTAGAGATGGAGGGAGTGTGAGCATCTGAAAGTGAGAGGTAAAGTGTGTGAGCAAAGTGTGCCGCTCAGAAAGCATTCATTGAATTGTGAAACTTAACAGACATACTGTAGGATTTTATATTTTCAAAATGCTGAGGTAAAGGTTGACGGTAAAATCAACTGAAGCAACTTTTGCTTCACAAAAGTGCTGCTTCTACCAATAATAATAACATAAAAGAGATTGATAGTGCATTATCAATAGAAATTTCAGTAGCCAAAAGTAGAAATTCAAGGCCACATCTTCTCAATGAGTTGATATATTCATCCCCAGCAGGTTCAAAAGTAGAGCAATTCATAGGGTATTATATAGTATGCCATTCAAATGCATAATATTTAAAAATATAAAATAAAAATATTTAAAAAGTGCTGATATTTGTAGCTTTTTTGATTTACAAATGCATTCTCTGGCAAAAGAGTCATTTCAATTTAGATACATTTATGTTATCAAGTAAATATTGGCCATCGGAACTGACATGATGGTGAAACAAAAGCAAACAGTAATAGTGAAAAGATCTGAGCCAAGAGGAGGCCAGCCTACTGTTTTATCCATCTTTAACCTGTTAAACTATAATATTATACCGTGTGTGACAAATTAAAGATAATTGATGATCTTTAATGTTGTTTTTTTACTAATGATTTTTTTTAAATGACAGAAAGCCGTCAACTGAAACAGAGCTTTAGGCTTTAAGATTGCCTACTGTATCAAAATGAATCAGATAAATAGTTCAGATTCATAAAGTCTACATTATTTGCATGTAGAATGTGCAAGTTTAGTAAGACACCACCACCGATTTTGTGAGTTTGATTTGTGATGTATGACCACAAACGGAAGACACCATTCAAACTTAGATTCCTGTAAATAAGTTTTCTTTAGCCGGATAAGTGTTCTTGTATACGTTTAAGTTGGTGAGTTCAATGGTGACTCTTTCGGCACCTGTTGGCCAATACAATACATCAACAGTTTCTAGCACGTGGTAAAGGGACAACGAAGAGCAAGGAGGCACAGCTTACACTTTTGCTTTTCTCAATTCTATTAATTCGGGAGCAGGACATATATTTTTCATTTAGTGTCTGCACACTGCACTGTGTGGAACTCCATGGGGTATTGTTTCTGTCAAATGAAAGCAGGGATTGTAGTTCCTCTTAAAAGTGAGTATCAATGACTGAATCAATGCCACTGAGAGAGAAAACACAGAACTATACAATTATATTGTCCAAAAAAGTCTTTAATATGGATCGGAGGTGCCGGCTGTATGAAAGAGGACGGAAAACCTTTCTAGCCCCCTGGGAAGCAGTTTTTCTGTTGGCGGAACTTTGATATGAATTCTCGCCTTTATGTCAGCGGGGTGTCATACGCGAGCCAGTCAAATTAATAACCCTAAAAAGGAGCTACATCTAAAGGTTGGCATCTTTTCACGGTGGAATTATTCATTCTAATGGTATGGGTTTATTTTTGTGTTGACGTCGGCGATTGGGTTTGACCTTTGATGACACTGATGCTGTCATCTGTCTGCATTGCAGAGCATGAGCAGGCAGCCTGATCTCCAAAACCTGTTCGTAAAAATGTATACGAAAATCTTGAACATACAAATTTCGTAGTGATACATACAAAATAAATACGGACTGGCAACTGATGACGTCACCCTATTCAAAGTGAGTGGGGACCTGCACCCCGTAAACACACTTTGCGAAGTCTAACGATGTAAAATAAACGTGTTATGATTGCATTTTTAACGAGAAATCAATGTTAACTTGTAAGAATAGAATACTAACCCTAACCCCCTCAAAAAATCCCAACATGGCGGAGAGACGTTCACTCAAGAATCCAACATGGTCCGCCATGTTGTTCACTCAAGGGGCGTGGTTAACTCCCCCTCGTATTGTTACGAATTTGTATGTTCAAGATTTTCGTATACATTTTTACGAACAGGTTTTGGAGATCACGTTGGAGCAGGGGTGTGTTTGGTGGAGTTGTAGTATTGAGCGGTTGGTCTCTCGAGGTCCTCCTGCAGTGTTGCTATAATCTCTCCAGAGCAGCCCGGGTGTAAATGTCAGACGTCAGGTAGGCCTCAATGCAATGTGCAACAGAGAATCATTATTAAACCGGCAGGAGAACAGTCAGAGGTAAGTGCTTAATATTAGTAACATTCAAGTTGAGAGAGAAATGTTTAATTATGTAATAGTTCAAAACTAATGGACTGGAATCTTATTAGTGGTTTGAGTCAAGCTGCGAGAAGGAAGAGAGAGACACATTATAAATCTGAAACAACGGTATTTATATCTCCTGTTTAACTCTGAGCCACAATGTTGGGAAGTAAGCCACTCAGATTTACAGACTGATGCGACGGGACACTGAGGCCAGAAAGGGAAGTACAATACAAAGAATACAACAGATGATCACAAAATGAATCGGTTGGAGGGGGACGGGGGGGTTGACACAATGTCGGGTTTTTGTGTGGTAAAAAAGCTGAAAGAGTCTTCAGTTCCAATAAACTGTCAAAACCCCCAAAAAACGTTCTTTCTGTGATGGAGGCGTCACCTTGAAAAGCGTAAGCAGATGTTTCCATTTTCCCCCTTTATTTTAAATAAAATCCCTAGAAAGTGTGTTGACAGGGGATTTTTCTTTTATTGTCGCTATGGAACGTTTGCCATAAAAGATAATTTAACTACATCGGAGGAATCCTGACTTTGTTTACCTCCATCACTTCACCTTCTCAATTCAATTTGCTTGGGTGATCTACAAGTTGTTCTCCAGGAGCCTCTAACATCACTGTTGTGGTTCGGTTAATCCTCTGTATTTACTTTACGTGCCAATCATGAACTTGTTTTTGCACGGTTGAACTTATTAGTTTATATGGTGTACATTTATGTATCGTGTGATGTGTAGTCTTACATACATAACTGTGTTTCACCCTGTCTGGGTTTTATTTTGCACCTCGCAATTTTTGATTATAAAGAAACCAGCAAGGAAAACAGACGGCCACAGATGGCTGAGAAGAGATTTGGGAATCTGGATTCATCGAGAAAGTAGCCTTCCACTGTAAAAGCAGTGTGGGTTGAAAAAGTTACTGGCAGATATACGGGGCTGGTGGAGAAAGACAGAAATAGACCATTGGAGACCGAGGCAGAGAGAGAGAGGCAGTCTAGATCTTGAGAGAATATCTGTTTTGCCTTCACGCCATTAGAGAGTACTTTTGAAGAGGAAGCAAAAGAGAAAAAGAGACGTACACTAGTTCTTTAAATCAGTGAGCCTATTGAAGCAACACTGGTCTTCAGACTACACAGAGACAGCAAAGATGAGAAAGACACAGACAGAAGATAGCTAGATCCTTTTTTATTATAGCAATTCATGTCTTTTTTTATGAGACAAAGTTTCTCTCAAGCTCTTCTATTCGCTGAAATGCCGACATCTGTCACAGTTAATTTAAGTATCATGGAAATAGAGTCTGTTTGCCGAAATATAATCAGTCTAATGTCTCAGAAAGACATTTAAAGTAAGTCAGAAGAACGCCTCTGAATAATTAAGATACATTAAAGATTTACCTGAGCCTGGCTGGTGATTGAACCGTGCTTTACATAAGGCTCATAATAGGAGGTTTATCTACATGTCGGAGGGGCGAACGAGAAGATAACAGGTTGAGGATGCGGGTCCGGGGGAGAGAGTCAGCCAGGAGACTGGATTCTGGAGAAATAAAACCCACGATTAATGATCAAAATCTAACCCCCACCAGCAAAGGTACACCAACCAAAAGGTTGGAGTCACACTGCAAGACCCCGCCCTGCATCCAGTTATGTCCATATTCAAGAATGCAACAAGATGTACATCCAATGCTGACATTCAAGGCCAATGCAGAATGTAATGCCCCCAATATTGCATGGTTTTACATGAAGGGTGTGTCCTGACTTTCAAACTTTGATCCCATTATCCAATCCTATTCTCTTTGCGTGCTTTTTAACAGCAGAATGAACAATGAGGCTCCTTGCATAAGGTTATGTTTCTCACAGGCCTCTGATTGAAAATGACTGTTGATCTCCAAGCCACCGATGGAACAAAACCTGCCTGGAATTCCACAGTCTGCAACAACAGACTTAAAGTGGTGATTACTTTGATTTTGGTAGATAGGTAGGACAGGAGCGACAGATCTGTTTTGGGACTCCCGTCTCAACCCACGGTGGTCTTGTGTGACTCTGAAAGGCTCTTAGGATGAGTAAGGCAGAAAGCTATTTGCGGTCTGTAGTTCTGCCCAGAATGGCGGCTTGAGAGAGGGGAGCGCTGTTGTGTAAAGAGAAGGAGTACAAATTGGGTCTCCCTGTTGTTGTGCAGCCTAGCAGAGTAGCAGATACCCCTCCCAGTGTGGGTTACGGCACTCGTAGACAGCTTTTTCAGTAACCCCTGACCAAGGCAATGAAACGCATCCCCCAAATTCTGCACTCAAGACCGTCCCTGCCAGTTTATCACCATCATATTGCTTATTTCACACAAAGACTTTCTGTCTGTGCAATAGGCGGAGGAGGAGTGGAAGTACCCTAGGGTTGACCCGTTTTAGGGCTCCCACTGGATGAGGAACCCCCTGTTGTTGTAACCTTGCTTGTTATGAAGGGCAGCTTCAGCAGCCCTAACGGCTTAGAGGCCAATCTGATAGCTAATGTGTAAGCACTATGATCATAATGCAACATCATGCACATTGAGCAAGATTATGTCACACCAATCTGAGCCAACCAAGTTAGTACATCCCCTAAGCTTGAACAACTTTTATTTATAATTCATTTTTAGCGTTTTCTTTCTGGTAGAATCTACAAGGTACAAAATACAAACCGTTTTTACATAGTCTCCTCATCAACAAGATGGTTAAAGGTTATAAACATCATGGATCCTGTAAATGTGTGATCAATTTGTGTGATCAATTTGAATTACAATATTGTATGATATAATAACGAAATTATGGGTCATTGAGCGGAATACAAAATAAAATGAATAAAAAATCAAATCAAACAATCAAACAGCGTAAAAGTCTGTATACACCGAGTTAAGTTAACATAGATGTGTGTCTTAGACATTTTTGGTGGATACATGAACATTTTACTATCAAACGGGACAGAAACGTAATTGTTTGAGAGGAGGGTTAATGGCTTGATTGATTACTGGAGGGATAGATTACAAAGAATAGCAAACATCGCAGATTCAAGACATTTGTGCATCCTACCGAGAATAAAAAAAGCAAACAGGATATTACAAGAACAGATATCAGCAGTCTTGCCAGAAACAGATGGGGGACAGAGCTAGAAGCAGCCAGGATCCTCCTGCCAATACAGAGAACAGTGTCAGGATGTTAAATGCACAAACACATTCAAGCACAGTCTCTGACTTCAATGGGTCTGGATGGCAGAGCGTCCGTGATCGCAGAGGCTGCATTGCTGCTACTGTCACACCCGGAACGCTTCATTTCATCTCTCCACTTTCGTTCTGTTCGCTCTCCTCCTTAATTCTCTCACTGTAACAACCCTCATTGTCCTTCACGAACTCTCTCCAGCCGGCTATTCTCCGCTGTGTCACTTTGAAATGTTTATGATCATACATTTGAATACCAACAAAATAATGCCTGTGTGATACACTGCACGTTCATTTGATCCAATTTGGGATTCTTGTTCCTGGCAACAGCATTCATTTCCGAATGGTAAATTATTACAGGTACTAAAGAGGCAATATAATTAAATAAGATAATGCTAAGAAGCTCTCAGGGACTATTAAATGTAGCTCAAATGTTTAGTCCACAGTTAATTAGGTTTATGCTTTGTCTGATGCACATCGAACCTCCAGACCACAGCATCACCCGGGGGGGAGCAGGCGCCGGCTTGTGTCCAGGTAACATGTGGAGCCCTGCAGGTCTGTCATACTGTGCACCCTTTAGGAGCGCTTTTTGTTTATATATGCTGCAGTCCACCTCCACGTAATACAATTCTGCTGCTGGCTCTGCTCTTTTCAATAATTAAGTGTGCTTGTAAACGTCAAATTCTTGAGAAACTCATTAAGTATTTTCTTTTAAAAAGTTGTGCAGTAAATGATTGACGTAGTATTCTCCTCAAATGAAACATTTACGTTAACCCTTCCAGCACCTTGCTGAGTATGTTTCACCTGCTGGGATATCGATGGTCTTTGCTTCTTCGGGGCAGCTGTCCAGGGGAATGATGTCTTACATTATTTACTACAGTCGGTTTCTGTTGAATTAGGGATTACACAGAGATGACAACATAGAGCCGCTAACATAGAGCCATTAACATAGAGCCGTTAACATAGAGGCGTTAGCATAAATCCCCTGATATTGAGCTGCTACCATAGCTGCACTTACTTGCTTCACAAACAACAGATTGTATTCGGGTCAAACCTGACATATTTTTGAGTTTATATGTGTGAAATATAACTGTAGTTTTTGTGTGATCTAAACAAGGCTTCTACATTCTGCTACTAAATACAAAAAGCACATCTTTATTTTTTTATGATTAGAAAAGAAAAGATTATAAAACTCAATTGTCATGATATGTTGGCTATGGATTTTTTATGGGAGAAAAATATATTGAATGTTGCCAAACTATCATGAATACAAACAACATCCCGCCATCAGTAAAGGTGTCAAACCCCTTTCTTAACACAGTGGTACGGTTAAATGTATATCAAATATATTACCAATTATTCTTCTTGACTATTAGCTTTTGATTAATCGCATTATTATTTCAGTCTGCTCCCATGACATTACAATCCGCTGGTGCACAAAGAAGGCAAATGACTTGCCTACTGTTTGACCTGACGGTTCACTATTTGTAGTGTCTGAGAACTTGAATTACTTCCACCCTGTCAACCTTCAGCTGCCAAATTCACAGCTCTGAGGAATTGCAATAGCAATTTTAATTTCTCAACCACTGCTGAAAAGGCAGTGGTCTGCGTTGGCGGATGCGGTGGCCTCGCGCGCAGCCCCGAAGGATGATGTCTGCTGCAGCCTTCAGCAGCTGGTCGCCGCGCAGCCAATGTGTCCGTCTCAGGGTCGCTGAGCAGCACCTGAAGATTTGCAGCGGTCTTCTTCTATTTCAGCACAGATCAATTAAGAAAATTGTCGGCTTGTTGTTTTGAAATTGACTTCTCTCACGTTTTTCCCAAAATTTGCGACAATTTCACATGAAATATACAGACTTGGTGTGCAAAGGCCTAAATTAGTATTAATTGGAAATATATTATGTCCCCTCCCTTCGCTGGTCAGTAATTGGCTCACTCTTGGTGCTTAGCTCTTATTGTCTGTCATTTGTATGGCTAGGACTGTAGTCTTTTACTTTCATTGTATCTATATTGACAATCCCCCCCAAAAAGACAGAAAAGTTGTATATATATATATAAATTGAAAGTATAAATACACTCATAGAATATAAAGTGCTTTTGAAAGCCTTTTTATGAAGCGCACAACCTTTTGATCCAAGCCACCCATATTTTCCATTACAAATAAACGCCCACCAGCTGCACACTGCCGCTGATGAATGTAATTGCCATATTTGTGTTATCAGCTATCTTTACAGTGTCTCCTGTGCAGGGGAATGAGATGGAGAACTACGAGCGTGTTTGTTTACAGGTTGGCCAAATGGAGGTTCCCATTCCTCTGTTAATGATGATGTTTGCTCATGCATATATGTGTCTGTGTTTGCAATGATGTGTGACGTCGTCAGCATCAATTTTGACATCTGTGTCAAGTTAATGTTCTCCTGCTACAGCGTCACGTCTGCTGCTTTCTCTTGCAATTTCCTTCCCTTTACTTCTGAAGGGTTTTGCTTCAGACTCCATGAATATCGAAAGCCATCATGCTTTGGAAATGCTTGAATTATACTGATGGAAAGTGACCATCAGAAGGAGGGGAACAAAATGGACGGAGCACTACGATGGCACTCCATTGAGGATTTTGGAGGGAGGTGAGCAAAGCAGAGGTGATTTAAATAGTAAGAAAAGTACAAAGGAAGAGGGGAGTTAATATATAGTCATTTATTCTAGACTATGTGAAAAAAAGGACAAGGCTGGGCCGGCTGGGACTGCAAATATGCAGTTCTCCCGTCATGGACTACTAGACACAGACATATTTACCCCTCTCACACAGACAACATGCGAATTAACGTGTGTTTGATACAATTCTCCTGAACAAGGTCTAACAGAGATTAGACACACTGCTTTAGCCTGAAAGAGACATTATATTACAGAACTACATTACGATGGGGCTCAGTGTATTTGCAATAATACACTTTGAGGTACATTTTCTGGTATCTGTGTCCAAGGCTTGTCTTTATATTTCAAAATCCGTCCATTCTGATGTTTATCATCTATATTAGAGAATTGTGTTTGGATGAATAATTGAAGTGCCCATTTTTGCATGCACAGCAACCACTGATTGTCTTCTGTAAGCACTCTCTGGCATTAGTGGCTGTGCAAACTTTCCTGCCAAACCGTTGTTTTCGACCAACATTGCCAATTGCAAGCAGTCCTTAAAAACGTATCAGAGAATTATTGGAAAAAGAAGGAGAGGCATAGGGAGGCAGATTGGTGGAGAAGTACAAGGAGCAGGACATAAAAAACACAAGGATTTCGGGGGCTGGTTGGTGGGTTTTCTGCTTGTTTACTTGGTTGGATGGTTTGGTTGATGGAGGTTACAGGAGTTACAGAAAAGAGAACCAGACAGCCGAGTACAGGCCCAGTCTGAGTTTATTTATAAATAAATGCTTTGAATAATTTAGAGGAACCATCAAGAGACCACGTGGGATACTCCCAAGCTGGATTAGAAAAGGATACGAAACCAAACCCTACATTTTTTAGGGTACTCACATCCTCTCCATGAAGCATTCCCGAGGAAGAGAAGCTGTGGGTCTCGAGAAAAAAGAAAATGCTCAGACCACTTCCCAGACAGATAGCGGAAAAATATTATGAAGAAGAAGAGAACCCAGATAACATAATCTGACTACTGTCTGTCCCACATCTACTTAAAACTGTGCCAGCAAAAAAAGAATACTAGAAAACATAGTGTTGTAATCTCTATGCATCCAATTTCTCCCTGTCTGTCTCTTTGTGCCTCTCCCTGTTATATATAAGCCACAATATTTACCATGACTGCTCCTGGTGACGTTGTCATAGATTGCTCTGGCCCAGAATCATAAAACAATGGTGCACTGCATGGATCACAGGAGCACACAAATCAAATATACAGAGGTAGAGATTGAGCAACTGTTCAGGGAAACTGTGTGTTTTGTGTGAGACAAACCAAAGTGTGGGTGTGTGTGTGTGTTTGTGTTTTCTGGATAAAGTAGAAAGGGTTAGAGTTATAAAAAGGGAGAGGGGTTATAGAGACACTGTAGAGGATACACTGAGATATAGACAGAAGATGTTTCATTCACAGTTGAAAAATACAAAATTAATTCAAAATACATTCCTCAAGCTCCTGGAGATGTTAGATTAGTGTTGCCGTTGATCCGTCATTCTTTTTATTCCATCCTCTTTGCTCCAAAACAAGTTACAACATCTTTCATCATCTTTCCAGATCTGCTTTTATTCAACTAGTGTTTGATGTTCATGTGCATTTATCATATAGACTGGTTTCAACATTTGAAATGTTGCCTAAGTTGCCTCAAAGAAAACTGGCTTTGCCTTCGGGTTTTGACAAATGCTCTCATGTGTGTAAGCAAACAAAATTTAAAAAGGATTTTTAGCCAAAGGTCAGCGGCAGTAAAAGCAGCAAGTAGAAATACATGTTTACATATGTATTTATTCCAATTCCAATTGTAAAAAAATGCACTTAAATAAATGTAATTTGTTTCCAGCCACCAATGAATGCGTGTTGTTTCAACAACCCTCACGTTTTTAATAGTTCATGAAGTAGCTTTATTATAACCTTCTCGGTTTATCTAAGACTTTCTCTCCCGGCTCTTTGGCGAGACACTTTGCATGTCGGAGTAATTATAAGCACCCACAGGGGAAGAAACGCACAGCATTTTCTCATTCAAGTGTGTCCAAACTTCTGACTTCTGTACTGTATATTAATAGTTATAGAACAACTTCGAAATAGATGTTGGACGACTAGATGCCATTAAAGCAAATGTGTTAAAAGTGATTAGCGGTCAACTTTAGTTACATCATATCAATGTGAACTCAAAGTAATTATATGATGTTGCCAAAAGTTGAATATAACTTTCACCAATAGCTTCTTCCAGCTGTCATTTCTACTCAGGATATTGAGTATAAATATTGGATATTGGACGACCTCCTATAGTTGCTGGTCTAAAACCAGAAAAAAACACAGCCCACTGTTTTCATTTTTGTAATGAAGTTATGGTGTGATAATACTGCAGTATGTCAACGACAAAGCCGTTGTGTATCTGGTTTGAGAGGATCTTGAGCTTGGATCCTCACAGACGCACCAACAGCTTAAAACAACACGGATAACCATGTCTAATATCCAGTAGCTTGCACTTAATCGTGAGGTGCTTTAGGTTTCTGTTGTTATGCCCCCTGGGTGTCGCAAAGTACTGCTCAGTGAGAAGAGCTCGACTTCTCTTATGAATTAGATATGACATATTAGAGCTTGCATTAAATTAATGATGACAAGGGATTGAAGCTTGATTTCAACATTAAATCGGCCTACTTTTAATAATGACTAATTATTCACAGGCTGCTACACCGCCTTGTGCCGTCTCATAGTCAGGCTCCATATTATTGACTTTTTATACAAGGTAGCATATATATATGCTACCACCGATTCATTATATATATATATATATATATATATATATATATATATATATATATATATATATATATATATATATATATATATATATATATATATATATAGAGAGAGAGAGAGAGAGAGAGAGAGAGAGAGAGAGAGAGAGAGAGAGAGATATAGTGAATCTGTGGAAATGCCGCTCTAGTCAAACAAATGCCTGCAGATACGTCCAGACAAGGAATCAATCAAACACCAGGCCAAGTCAGTGAGGCCACTGCTGACACTTGATGGACACCAGTAATTTTGATCCAGGATACATACAATATTATTTACTTAGCGTCTGGCATCAGTAAAACAACCGCCAAGTTTCCGCGATTGACTGAAAAGTTTCCTTCAGTGTAATGACTCAGGGAGTGAATTCAGAAATTACGACACTCAGGGTAGAAAACATAAAAAGGTTCATCTAAACTGAAACACAGACTTGTAACCAGGGAGCTTTTTCCTACATTCAAGATCCCCTTGGAAGATACACTTAAAGTCTGTCTATCCTATCCTTTCATCCCTTTTCAATACTTGGTAATTGTAATCCATTTAGGAGACCATCCCGCTACACATTAGGTAAAAGTCATTAAAGCACCTTGGACAGACAGTGTAACTCACATTCACAGCTTCCACGCATCCATTCCAAGTCTCCACGTGACATTTTGACAGATCAGCAGACAGGTCAAAGATAAGTGAGTAAAACCAAATTGGTTACTTTAAAAAATATTAAATTGTGTCAACGTGTGACTGAAGCTTCACTCTCATTGGGTTCTGTTATGCTCCAGTAGAAATGATTATGATTGTGCCAAATGTGGAGTTCCCTCGTACAGGGATGAAAGATCATGGAAAAAGCAATATGTAGTAACTGTCCGATTAAGAAGCAGTAGTTTCATGCAGACACACGTGGGTCAGATTAACAAATTGAAGAGCATCGGTGGCATTGGTGGTTGACAGATGGTTAATTGACAAGATTCAGAGATATAATGTTGAGGATACGAGGACACCAAGGAACGTCATGCTTTGAGGTGACAGAACTGACTGCTGAGCCCCTGTTCAGCTCATAATAGGCCCACGGAATGAGCGCTCCCGCTGTATTGTTGTTGGATGATAATATCTGATCAGCTGTATTACGCGTACGTGATCTTTGTGGGCAGCTCATTGAGCTCTTTCAATGAAAAGGCTTCGATGAATGAGATGTGTGCGCGTGCTGTGTGCGTGAGTGTATTCATCACAGAATATAATATTTATCAAAAGGGCAGGAAGTTAATAATTCGATCGTAATTGCTGCCTGAAAGGATATCAGTTAATTCCACAGGAAAATCATGAGCAGATTTGTT
Source organism: Gasterosteus aculeatus (assembly GCF_964276395.1). Lineage (NCBI taxonomy): Eukaryota > Metazoa > Chordata > Actinopteri > Perciformes > Gasterosteidae > Gasterosteus > Gasterosteus aculeatus. The sequence continues at coordinate 10,776,473 of NC_135700.1, forward strand.
ACTGATGGTCGTTGGTCAAATTACAGGCCGTCGAGCCGATTATTATCCACCCAGCTGACTGATTTTAGTGCAGTATTCAATGAACTGGATCCCTTGTACTGCATCTGGAGATTAAACTAGAACATTTTGAAAGGAGTTTAGAAAGTGGGGCCGCTGCTGCCCGAAGACGTTTCGATATATATACGCCGACATCTCGAGTAGTAGGATGAATCATTGGGATTCATTTGAGATTTCACTTCTCTCTGTGCTGCATTTGAGATTCATATTTTTGGAGATGACGAGAGCTATCGCTCCCTTTAACGTGAGAGCAGCTACTTCTTGGGATTGGAGCACCTGTAGTAAGAGGAGTAGCATAAGAGCTCAGAACAGACCGGTGGAAACACTGTATGACAGTGTATGTTGACATAATGCAGCCCTGATGGATTATGTCACTGTATTGCCCTAATTTGGGATCAATCAAGACGATGTGGTACATTTTATCCTTATATTAGAGCAAAAAGGTAAAGAGCATTAAGTCACGCTTTTGTTGCTTAAACTGTCAAAGCCTCTTTAGGGATTAGACCGATTAAATAACTCAACGGCGCTCACACATTGAGAGGCAACAAGGACTACGTGCGACTAAGAGGAGGTGAAAAAAAGCCGGCTGGCTGGGTGAAATAAAGGAAAATAGGCAAGAAAAGGCCAGACGGGTGGACTAAGGGCAAGAAAAAGAAAGTTGTCTTTCACAGATATTAGAATTGCACACATGAAGTCAGTGCAATCCATCTGATGTATTGAATAGTCTGTGAAGACTCCAAGACTTTTAAGTGCTGCATTGCGCCGTCATGGACTGGAAACACCTACTGATTCTAAATATAAATGAGGCCGGCTGTATTTCTCAGGCATATCTTAGCCTGAACCCTTTGGATACTGACAGGGTTGTTTTGGCACATAAAAACAGCACTAATAAAAATATTTCTCTGCTTGCTGATGAACCAACACCTGGCTCTGTTTTTAGACAAGAAATGAGCAGAAGGTGAGTGCTGATATCACATCGTTTCTGTGTTGCAGTTATGAGCAGTACACCTTCCAAGTCTTACAACAACAAGCCCTACACCTTCCATCAGCGCAGATAAGGGGAAATTGTTTCACTGGATTGCAACTATAGTCTTGTAATTCGGTCGCAACACCCAAACCAATCTTCTCCAAAGTCAGCAACATTGTTCGCTCGCTCTATGAGAACAGGAAAATGTTCCGGCTGACCAGGCTGAGTGGAAACATCATCGAACCATCACAACAGAAATGCGCTGCTGACGCTAACATCCTGTCCATTGCTTGGTCCCCTGCATCTTGTCCGCGAAATATTGCATCAAAGAAAAATTATTAGGGCTTCATGTCAAACCGTCAAACCTTTCCTAATTAGACCTGCAGTTAGTTGGTCTGTCCGTCCAACAATTTCTATGTTCTTAGCTTCTGTGGAATAATTTGGGGGATTAACAAAATGTTCATCTAGTAAAGACAAAGTTGTTTTTGTACTTTAAACACTACTTTTTGAGGAGATATGTCAAAGGTTGCTGTATCTGAAAACAGACTGCCTCCTGGATCTTTATTGATTGTTGTTGAGGCTTGCAGATGACACAACATGTGATTAGTTATCATTCGTCATATTGCACAATTCTCCAGGTCATATGTCTACCGTGTCATACCAGTTCATTTAATTCCGTGCCAGTTTGATAAACTGATTTTTGAACACCTGTCCTACATGACACATGGCTTTTGTTTTGCAAAGACAGCACTGAAATATTGAACAAGTCCTTGTTGTTTCCTGTCACCAAAGTATACATGAATCTTTGCTCCAAGAGCCCATGATCCTGAAATGAATAGTATGCCACGTTCTCATGAATGAAAATAGAAATATTTTGTAGTAATTTAAGTTCCCACTGTAATAATTTCAGTGTGGAATGAAGACTAAGTCATAATTTCTATGCTTTTTAAAAACTAGTTTAGGATTGCATTACGGTTTCACAGTTAATAATAACTAATTTAAGCAAACGATGCCTGTTAGCATGTGCCTTCGTATGGCGGGATCCTACATGAATGCAAAACCAACATGAAATTCTGTTATGTTATAAAAGATAACTCAGTCTTTTGCCTCAGAAATAATCTTTTCTAATTTGGAGATGGAATATTGAAACAATGTTGATGTGCGTGACATCCGGGCTAAGCAGTGATATTTTGATTTTAAATGGAGCATCAACTAGCAGTCAGATCTAAAATGTAATTCACGTTTTAAACGTGGATTAGTATTTGGTTCTTGCCAGCAGGAAAATATGTACTTCACAAAACCAAACCACAATGCCACATTACCTGAAAATGATGAACTACTAGGCTGGCAAAATGATTCACCCACTGCATCACTGCGTTGATACGAATCAAGTTGATTCAACTGCATTCATCTGCAAATAAAGATATATAACGAATAACGGTCAGGTCAACCACGATTTACATGAAACGCTTGAATACAACTATTCTTGATTCTTAAGGAAGCACTCATTCACTCATCCAAGCATGCATTTTCTGCAAAGCATGTTGATGAAATGTTTTGGAGATTGACCCATTACAGGGACTGAAGGACAGGACAACATATCAACATATCTCTCTTTTTAAAGGAAAGTTTTTGCATTTTATATTTATAATATTTAATTTTAAACTGGATGATGAGGTGGGGAATGAAATGCACAGTTATGCATGGTTGATCTCTACTAGGGTCATTGTAGTTCAGGATGAGCACCGTAAGCCAATTTAATGTCCCATTAAGAAGATATAATAACGTTTGTCGATGCATTTCACAAACAAATGGCCGACAACATTTTTTTTCAGTTAATTATTGAGAGTTCATTGGTGAGCTACCGGAGCTAAAAGCCTCAACAGGATTGGCAGCTTGGTGTGAACATTCCTGGGTTACCACAAGCTTTTTAATGGAGCCTTGACGAGTTTTTTGTTCCTCTATCGACAAAACATCTATAATGGAAATTGTCCAGTTGATATCCATCTTTATCGGGTTTCCAGGCTTCTTTTCCTGCATTTTCTTTAGGTTTTCACTAACATGTCAACACAACACAAAAGACCCTTCCTCTCAGCACCTGTACAGACAATCTGGTTGAAGCCATATCGCAGAAGCTAACATCTTACGCCCATCTGACTTCCATGATATCTCCGTCGTCTAACATGTCTGTCCTATGACAGCAGTAATGACACAGGGTCAGCAGAAAAATTTGACATGGCCCAGTTCCCGTCTCTGATTCTGACCTTTAACCTGTGCCGTCTCTTATCATTTACATCCACCCATGTGATGGGTGATGAGGTCGTCCTGGGTGCTTGTTAACGGGTGCAATGTAGAGCGTAGGATGACAGTACAGCTCCTCCATGATCAAGATCCCTTCTTGTCAAACAGATGGGACACAGTCTGACTGATGACCTGATTGGTCCTGAGGCTGTTTGGAGGCAGCAAACTCACCAGTGCATCCACAACCGCATCCGTATACATCCCCAAACACACACACACACACACACACACACACACACACACACACACACACACACACACAGACATTCATGATGACTCTGTCTTCTGCACAGCCTTCTCTAGCTCACTGGTCCGTTTACATCACAACCGGTCTTTTGTCTCGCATCTGTCCGACACTTTGTAAATGCGTCTGGATACCAATGCAGGCTGTAATCGTCACTTAAACTTTAGGACACACATCAGACTTATAGCCCCGCAGGTGCAGATACGAAGAGCTGATTGTCCACCCAGAGACGGTCAGAAGGACTAAAGGGTGGACATATTGACTTCCCTGTAGAAGCCACTCCGCTTGGCCGTCCATCATTGCACTGTGTGGCTGGTTGAAGGGCCAGTAGTGTCGTCATGAAACACTTCACAAAAGGGACCCAAAAGTGACAACAATGCTAGAAACATCCACTGCACACTGTTTTTTTGTATGACTGAGCTATTAAGCTTTTGCATGAATCCTTTATTCATGATTTAAGTTTGGCTGCTGGCATGTCATTGGGAACCTGTGACTATTAACCTAACTGTCACTGGTTAAAGAACCAAATATATTTTTTTTACCTACCTGCCCACGGTTGTGCTTATTAATTAACCTGTTACCTGAAGCAGTTCTAAAAAATATATCAACGGTAAAGTAGAGAATTTCTTATGAATTACAAAAACTTTTAAGTTAGGGAGGGTATATTTTGACAGTTTTTAAAAATATTGGAATTGATGTGATTAGTCAAGCTCTACTGTATAAATACATGTTTCCATCTCCTGGATCCTGAGCTCCTTCACACCGGCTTGCCAACATGTTCTGTATGACATTAATCCTCAGCCAGCTCTACATTCTTCAAATTAATGTGACAAAGCAAAGTTAATGCGTTTAAACCCTTTTTCAATAAGCCTGGCATGGAGGCTGCATGACGTTGTATACAGAATCGAACCACACTTGCTTCTTATAGGTTTTATTTGTCCTACTCAAGTCTGTTCTTACATTTCTTTTTTGATTGTGGGATTAAGGTGACAGTCAAAGAACGCATTTTAAAAATGCCAGTCAGACTTCCCCAGGGAACATGCTGGTAAGTATACTACTGAGCAGTGGTTGCTATGTTACTGCAGAAGACAACAACAGGTGGGTGAAGAAGAAGTGTTAAACTTTGGGGGTTTTTATTCTCAAAGCTTTTTTCAGCCTGACTGCATTCAGACTGATAGACTCTTTTAGACCAGATTCTTAATCTGGAACATTTTGGAAGATCGAGTTGATTTATGCGATAATACCATTTCAATTACTAAACAAGCCCCTAATCAGCTAACGGCATAACAACAGGAAGAGAGGAGGCAACCTGCGAAACGCACAGCTTGTTCAGCGCGTCCTCCTCAGTGAATTTACGCCTAAGCTTCATTTATATTACGCAGTTGGTCGTTCTTAGAGGAATTCATTTGAATGATTTACCTGCTTTGGTGATTGCAACACGTTTCCTCAACCAGCGGGTCAGAATGTATATTTATGCTGCGAGAAATCTCAATAGCTATTAGATGGATTGTCACCATTTCCTTTGGCCACGTCGCAAGACAATATATTAAGACAACTTTGGTATATATCAGTTTTAATCTAGAATGATCATCAGGTAAAGATTAGAAATTGTGTAATTCAATTTTGCCCAAAACTAATACCATTCATAGTGTACTTTGGGTTATGTGGCGGGGTGGAAGGAACAGACTACACAACAGCTTCAAGTGAAGTCCCCGGAGGGCAAGGTTTATTTACAACTGTTTAATTAGGAGAGGTCCAGCTTGCGAGGTTCTGCGGACCCTGGTGCTCATGGTGAATCCGCTCGTGGGGGAGTCGGTGCAGTGCTCCAGGGGTTCCGCCGGGTCACTCGCTGCTTTCTAGAGAGACAAGGGCACACAAGAGGGTTTAGCCTTACGTCTTCTCCAGGGGGCCTCCTTGTTCCTTCTGAACCTGCAGCTTAAATGCAGCGGAGCTGACGAGCTGCAGGTGTGGCCACTCAGCTCGTGATGAGTGGTGAGCAGGTGTTTCTTGTGGGTTCCAGGGCAACGCTGATGTGGGCTTGGGACGCTCATCACAGTTATTAGACAAATGTTACCATGCTAACCAACTAAAGTAAGGCAGTAAAAAGCATTATCATTCTGAACATGTTAGCATGGAGAAGTAAGCACATTTAGCTGAAAGCACATCTGTGCTAAAGTCTCATGGGGGGGGGGCTGCCAGGCTCCCATTTTTTGTTCTTGTGGAAAATACTGGGTGTATTTTGGTCTCAAAGTCGACTTATCAAAAATCTTGGCAGAGGTAAATTGTTCTTTGCTTGAACTTTTGTCAACATGCTTGACTCATTGTAAGAAACTGCTTAATAATAAGACGGTGTGTGTGTGTGTGTGTGGGGGGGGGGGGTGTAACCTAATAACTAGTCCAACACAACAATGACATCTGCGGTAAATTACTCAGTTAGCTGATGAAACGGATGTCAGAGGATGTAGCCGGATTTCTATCGCCATCAACTGTTGAAATCATTGTGTGTGTGTGTCTGCCTTTGCGTATTTGATAAAAAAAGAAAAAAAATGGGGAAAGATACAGAGAAGGACAGATCAGATAGGAGGTGGACAGACAGCGGAAGAGCTGAGATGGAAGACTGATCATATCGCTGCAGTGATATGCTGAGAAGATTAGAATTTGAATCCTGGCAGAAATCCACAGCTCTGAAAATAAGAACACAGACACTGTGATGATGTGATGATGATGTGATGACGGAAAATAAGAAAGAGGAGATTTTTTTATTTTTTCAAATCTCAGACATTTTAAATAGGTCTGCCACTGGTTTTAACGATGCTACACATTGTTCACAGTCATGTTAGTGGAGGTTGTTCATCATAAGTGGCTTTGTTCAACTACATGAACTCATTGGCAGCCTCCTGCTGGATTACAGCAGACGGGAGGCTTAAATGTGGAGAACACCAATGGTCTCGCTGCTCCAACTGCTCCTCATTCTTTTAATTTCTTCGCCTCGTCTTTTCCCACGTTGAACTTCTCTCACCTCAGTCAGTTTTCTGTCTCTGAAGTGTGACATTGTTATAATTTGGGACCATTTTAACCCACCGACAAAAAGGGTTTGTACACTAGATAATCAGCAGGTCTTAAACTCAATTTAAAAGTACATTTCAAATAATCAAGTAAAAGCCAGGGCATGTATTTACTGTTTATCATCAGTTAATTCAAGCTATAATGTTTTATCATTTCAACAACAACAGCCTTTTAGATTTGGGCCGCTTAATTTGAATCCTTAAAGTGATTAATGATCATTTAATTGTGCAGTATGCAAATCATTTTATGAAACAAAATAAAATAAATTGTTAATATTTCGCATGCACTAGTAGACATTGTGCAAGGTAGCAATATTCGTTTAGGAGTGGCTGTGTGTATGATTGCTATTTCATCAAGGGTTCCGCCTCATTACCACGACACAATACAGGATCATACAACGAAATGGAATTGTGGTCCCCTTCACACACACTGTACAAATGAGAGGTATCAAATTAGTGAATAAAATGTAATGTGTAAAAAAACAAAAAACACTATGAACTGTGATGAGACAAAAGGCGTGCATCCCGTAAAAGTAACACGGCATTTCCTAAAAACCACGTCACAACCATAGTCATGGCGGGGGTAGTGTGATGGTTTGGGGCGGCTCTGCAGCTTCAGGACCTGAGGAACTTGTCATAATTGATGGATCCATGAATTCTCCTTTCTACCAGAAAACGCTGCAGAGTGGATGTGGCCTTTAGAGGATCAAGCTCCTGAACTGGGACACGGTAATAGAAAAATAAGTGTGCGAACCAGAGGCTGGAGAAGTAGAGGAAACCGGAGATGCTTTGTCGCTAATGTGTGTTATTAATTTTAATCTTGGCTCCTTTGTTTCACAGTGCGTCCAGTTTAAAAGTAATTTCTGGAAAATACTCAGTTAAACGGTTTTCATTTGGCCTTTTCAGGCCCGAACAAATGTTGTAAGTCACACAACTAAAGGTGCCTCAAAAGAGTTTTGACATTTAACGGCTACAGTAATATACATTTCCCTTTTGTGTATGAATCCTACAGTTTTGTTCACACTGGCAATTAAAAGGAAAAAATATATATATATATATATATTTTTTTTTTTTTTTAATTTCTCTTAATAAATGTCATGTAGCGTAAGATCATAACCTCAATTTTTCCCCAAAATATCTGTAGAAATTACAACTTTGACAGAAGCAAATGAAGGTCTTTCTCACATAAGAGTAGATGAAGAAAAGGATGCATGTAGCTTGTGGTGAGGAACATACTGAGAATGATCTGAATCCCCTCATCTTTACGGGAAGTACATTTTATACAGACGAGCCAAAAGCTCATTGCTTATCTGAGAAAAGTTAATACATCAACTTGAAAGATAAACATTGTCACAACGAAGCAAAGAGCAGAAGAAGAAAGAAAAGAAAAATCAATTATAGCAGGTGTTTATAGCGAAAATCAGCCAGTTAGAAAGCAACCTCAGGCCTTTTGCGAGGAGGCTGCTTAATCATTTGTCTTCTCTCTAAAATCTTTGTTTAACATTTGATCATTTTAACATGATTCCAGAAGTTCAGGCTCGCCAAGAAGATTGCAAGATGCCAGTTCACAAGTTCACAAGCATTTTCAATGCTGCAGGAGCTGAAGGCAGTGTCTCTGCAACAATGCAACAAGGAATCTTACACGAACCACAGCTGCAGCAGAGATGTTGAGAATGAACAACACGGATTCATGAAGCACAACCGAAACGTTTATTTTGAACTGGATGCCACCGTTGTTAAACAAGGTCAGACCTGCCAAAAAGGGGCACGATTTTGTGGAAATGATGTGTGAAAACGCAGAATTTACCATTCCACTAACGTCATTCACAACAGTGGTGTGAAGAGGTTAGATTGCTTTTAGCGGGATAGAAATGATGTGACAAACATTGAAAAGCAGGCTGTTAACGTGCTGTTTGTGGTTGTCACACTGCATAAAGAACTAATTTGGCAACAAAAGAAGATGCCATCCAGGATTATTTTAATGGGATCCTGTTACATTATGTAAAAACCATGGAGATAAAGTGGTTATCATTCACGCAGTCAGTCGATCTTATTCATAGTAAATGCAGCTGATTACACCTCCAAATTTGCATTTAACAGATTAAACTGTGCCATGTCTAAAATATAAAATGATGTTGATTCAAATTCAAATTTTTACCTTGAAAATATTAATACGAGCGCATCTTTCTCTGCTACTCTTCAGCATCTCTGTTTGCGTCTTAAGGATTCTTCAACAGTGCCCATTCACCCGTAAACGTCTGGATCCTCCTCAGTGCCGACAACAGAACTCCCTCTGATCGCTCTGCCTGCACACTCCTAAGACGCGCGGCCTGTTAAACACACCTGCCCGTGTGGAGGATTGGGCCGTGAGTCCGTCATGGGTCTGTGCAGTCACGGCCCTCTGAGGCACCAGACAACAGCCCGTTACGCTGCGCTACACATGCGCTGAGACTAGTTCAGTCATTGCGCCGATCGACAGGACAAGATGCATGGTTGTTTGTCTCGCCCGAGGTTTCCCTCTTGATCGCAGCAGCGGTCACACATTTCTCTTGATAAACTCTTGTGTGTTTTATTGAAAAGAAAGAAATACTGGCTGAACTGGAAGGAGCCCGTGTTGTGAATGCCCCCCCCCCTCCCGGGGGCTTGGCTGGGTTAAAAAGCAGGCAACAGAGCGAATGCCTTTGAGGTTTCAGTTGAATGAGCTGCGGGGAAACAGAGATTGTGTCCTGACTTATACGCAAAAGGAGGCCATCAAGAGGTCAAATCCAATTTGTCCATGCCCTACAGCAGCACGCAGGAGCAGTTTCTGATCTGACGCCACTATCTTCAGGTCGACATCACATGCTTGTTGCAAATCCCCGTTGAGAGATGTGTGTTGAGATGTGACAGCTCTAGGATTATGGTCTTGTTGGGTTTAGACACAAACATTTCCATAGTATGGGAAAGGGATGAGAGACAAAGTTCCTAGGGATTATTTTGTGAAATATTACGTCCAAAAAGGAATCTAAAGTTAAAGAACAGTGGTCTGAGATACACACATGTGGACCTTCCAAAGTTACACAGCTTTTAGTTCATCTTCCTCCTTATTACCATCCTTCTACTGCAGATCAACAGGGGAATACAAAGAAGGAACTAAAAGCTTTGCATAAACTTTTTAAACAGTTCTGCTCAAAATAACATTTTGTCCCCTCATCACTTGCAGTAGATTTAAATTGCATCAAGAAATGGTATTTTACTGGAAAATGTAATATTTAGAGCAAGATTATGATGTGAATTATACATCCATAAATAAACAAACAAAACACTTGATGAATGATGATTTTAACTAATGACAATATAGAAAACCGTTTAGGTTGTGTTTAACAGTTCTGGGATGGTGACTTCACAAGGACTGTAGATCTCTACACTAACATGTTGACATGCATGTGTGTTAGATTATATCATGTATTATTCAGACTACGCTTGGACAGAATTCCATATAAAACACACAGTAATTACATTCTTTTTAAGTAGTGCTGGGAATCACAGGGTGACTCAAAATGCGATACTATCCTGGCATCACGATACAGCACAGCAGGACTTTTCTTTACTGCACCGCAGTGTCATTCTCAAAGAATTTGAGAGCATAAATGAAAAAGAAAACAAATGATACAACAGCAAAGAGCATAAGCATAAGTTTTTTTGCCAGTAAAATCTAATTTTACAAGTCTACATCAGAGCACAGACGCTAATGTAATGCTATAGGTTTTAACTGAATAGAGCAACGCTCGAGGCAAGTGAACGAGGTGGGACTACATGCAGGCGTTGTCAGCACAGCTGTGCACAGCACTTCAACACAAAGCGGTGTAGCAATGTTGCTTGTTTGTCAATCTCATAAAACAAATGACAGGCCACATCTGCTTGATTGAGTGGGGAAGCATTTTCATTTCAAAAGTCACAAATTATGGTAATGCGTTGTTTACTGTGTCAGACTCCCCTCGACTCCTGAGCTTCAGCGATCCCGTCTTCCTGTTGAATACAATAATGTTGGCCGCTACTTTATTTTCAGCCGCCGCAACACGGCTGTTTACGGTGCCTGCATTGCTTAAATACTAATATTACTAATTGCTGTATTGCTTACGTATCACACGGTGAATTAATACAATATATTCCACCTTTGCTCCGCTTGTTTAAGTTCAGCCCAAATAATTAAAAGTAATGAGGCTACGTGTGATTTAGTTGCGCAAAGAGGTGATGGCTAGTTTTTTTGCTACTTTATGTAATAAACGTCAGTTCTTATTCTTCAAAAACGCCGTCGGCACTCGCCTTGAATTACCATTGATACTTTAAGAGGAATTAAATAATATAATGCAATGCAATATAACAATATTGGACGTTTGAAATGTCTCCCCTATTAGCCTTTACAGAGACGCCGTTAGTGTCGTGCAACAGTGGACATTCTACCGGATGACGTTTTATGGCCCCTGTGTTTCTCCTCCATTCAGCGAGCTGCTGCCATTTAAAGAAACAATACAATGAGCACAATAGACTTGCTATCTCAACTTTAAAGCGGCCAGAGTCAGGGAGGAACCAGGATTATAGATCAAACAGACATTGCCACCATTTAGCCGTCTGTTGTGGGTTGTTTGGAAGCTTGAGTTTCACCAGGTGTGCTATCCACACACACACACACACACACACACACACACACACACACACACAAAGCAGAGCAGAAGAGAAACAGGTGAAGTGAAGATACCCGTTACAAAAAAAGCTTTGCTGTTAACGATATGTTATTTAAATGGGGTTTTTTTTTTAGCATATCTACACTGGACTGTATTCCCTTTAAAACAGGTTGTGATGCCTTCAACACAACAGCTGCTCTTCTCATTCATTCCCATTTGGGCCCCCGTACAATCGGATGCCCGTGTTCCTCCCACTGGCGGCCTCCCGGCTGGCGGCACGGCTGTCGTGCCAGTCAAGGGTCGCTTCCCATGGAGGCGTTCCTCTCCGTGTTGTTCTGACCCGCCTGCTAAAAGTTGCTCCCCCGGAGGCCTCCGTCGACTAATAGTGCTCATCCTCTACGTGGTGCCAGTCGCTTACACCGTGGGCCCAGTGAGCAGAGCACAAACAGACAAGCACAGCAGGTGGAGGAGGCGAGACGCAGAGAGAGAGCGAGGGGCTCGTTCAGCAGAACGAGACGCCGGTGCCCACCAGAGAAGAGAGCGCGGACTGAATTAGGAAGCCCAGAGGAGATTAGTTGGAGAGAGATAAGGTGAGCCTGCTGGAGCATCACCATCAGGGATAATTGCAGTTTATTACACCGTCGTCTTGTTTTTGTAACTGTGTGCCGCCTTTCTACCTGTAATACTGTTGTGCACAGCAAGTGAACTGCTGGGATCTGAGAAGAAAAGGCATCGGGCGACTTTTAGAGGACTAGTTTGATACTTTTTCTCATCTCTCGGGAATTCTGATCACTGTTTTCTTTTTTTGCAATACTTGAGATCTTTACTCAAGTAGAATCCTTCGGATCCAGTCGGGTCAGAGGGTGAAGTTTAGTCAGTTAGCGTTTCATGTGTCTGATTCAGTTTTTTTGAATAGACACAGTTCTTTGCAGGAGATGTTTTTGTTTTGTATTTCTTCCAATGGGCATAGATTTTCCATTTCAGATAAGTAAGTCTGGTTATTGGGGCGAGAAAAACACCTCGCATCTCATCTATCCTCCTAAAAATAGGCTTTGTGTAAACTCCTGCGTATTGATACAACCTTATGACGGAAAGGTAAAGTCAGCCTCAAAATGATTTGAATCGTCTGTTTAAATAGCTTTAAAAGGGCCAATATAAAAAAGTAAACAGTCTATTCCAGTCTGAGTGCTGTGAGCTGTTTCATCTGATATTGCGGGGAATCAGACCTGCAGAGAAGGGCATCAACAATAACTACAGAAACAGGCCATCTTCTCGCTGATGGTCTCGAGGTCACATAGAAGCATCAGTATTAAATGAGACAGTTTGAGAACCAGTTACAATCTCTCGCTTTTAATAGAGGCCATGTGACCGGGGGGTGAGAGAGGGAGATGCATGTGGTGCAAGAGGAAGAGAGATAAAATAAGTTTAAAGGCCATTTTTAAATTGAGCTACTAAATTGTGTTATAAGTTATGTAATTACCACATGTGAAAATAATGGCCTGTTGGCAGAGAGACTGCAAGTTAGAAGATGGTAGACACGGATAACATTTGATAATAGAACAAAGAGAATGGCACAACAACTCTGACAGTAATTATATGTGAAATAGTCTGTGCATTATGTTGAGTGATTATTAAATAAATTATCCTAGACTATATGTATGCCGATAACTCATCCGATATATTTTGGGGTAAGATAGAACTATTAATCCTGAAAAGTTTATTTAAAAATTACAGAACAATAGCTAAAAAATTGAATAAAATATTAACTATTGAGTATAAGGAATAATACTGACACCATTGCCAAGAAAGATAGACAGTATGAGTGATGGAGCAGCACTAGAAGAGTCCATTTCGTACACCTGGAGCTCTGGGTGGTCCAGAGAATGATAGCAAACACAGCACTATCTGTGTAATCCATATTTAACCTTCAATGCGTGACGATAAAGGGATGGGAAAATATCAGATGTGAATCCTGAAAAACAACTACACTAACCAGAATTTCCATTATCGGGATAAACTTAAGTATTGTCCTCAGTGACCTGACAGAGTTTTCAGACTCACTATCATGGCGGACGGATCAAAAATAGATGATTTAAAGGGTAGTCATGCGGCCTGGATGGTTTCATGGCGTTTACGTTCTAAAGCACAAATCAACATCGGCCCCCCCGCCCTCTGCACCACCCTGGAAGGAGCCGCGCCTTTGCCGGACTTTGAATGAATTCAGCTGTCGGCGCGAGCTGGTGGCCTGTCTGTTCTGCCTGTTTGCGTGTGTTTCACGGCCCCGCTCAGGGTCACGCTGACACATCGACCTGCGGCTCTTTATTCATCCATGAAACAGACAAAGAGCGGAAGAGCAGACAGGGAGACGGCAAACGTCACCTGGCTGCTACGTTTTGACGAAGCCCTGACTTTACCTGTCGGGGCTCCGCACCCACAGGATGAGACGCAACGTCTCTACACATAAAGACACACAGACAGATACTTAGTAGTAGTGGTTCATGAGGGAGGATTTAGGGGGCACTGTTTTTTTCATCTCCCCTCCATATACACTACGACTTAATATTGTATCATAGTATATTAGTTTATCTCTATTTGTTGTAGTGTAATAAGTGTTGCCAAATGAATGTAGTGAAGTTAAAATATTTCTGAAATGTATTGATCTAGAAGTACACAAATACACATACCTCAATATTTCACTGAAATACGTGTGTACCCAAAAACCCCTAACGTTCCTCATTGGCATAGTTTGGGTGAAATAAAATCTATATGTAAATCCTGAAAACAAATACGATACTGGATATGATCAAACTATATAACAAGCAACAATAACAAAATAAATTACACTACATTAAAGCCTGATTCAGTGGGTTTTTCATTTCTTTTTTGAAAGTATCCATATTTGCCGTGACTCTTTGGAAGGTTGTTCCAAGGGCTTGGCGCAAAATGAATGAAAGCAGCATCACTAAATATTTCTTTGTGCTGTGTGGAAAGAGGAGAACAGCTTCTGAAAGTATACTGGTGCAGAAACTAGAAGCATTTCTAGGAGGTCTAGGAGGAGCATCTATCACTCTCTGCTCAGATACAGACCTTTTTAGGAATGTTCTTCAAATGAAAAAATGCTAGTTTTATGTGATGTATGACCAGAGTGGCTTCACATCATCCAGAAATCCCCCCCAGACACCTTGATTCTCGGCTTGGGTCGGCTCCTGGTTGCGTTCATCTCGGCAGCCGGTTTCTGTCTCTGAGCATTTGAACCGAACACTCGTTTTTTTTGTTTAGTCCTGCATGACAAAAAAAAGACAGTGTCTAAAATACATAATCATCATCACATAAAAAGTGAGTTGATTGGCCTCGTGCCCTCGGGAGACTTAAAAACGATATAACCAGTTCTTCCCTTGGACACTTTTTACTGTAGACAGATCCTGATTAACCAACCTGGTCACTCCGTTCTAATGTCATCAGCATGGAGATAAATTCAACAGTATCATCAATCATTCAAACAAGGAACTGTAAACCTTGTCTTGTCTGTGGGTCCATAATTATAGTTCTTACTGGTTAAATCTCTTATTCCTGTAATTTAGCTGTATCGGAACCTCGGTTCTCTCTCCTGTTCCACAAAACCTTCCCTTTTATGTCCCCTCCTTCTCCCAACCTGTCTTCCTTTTTTGACCTTGTCCTTAGGTTGACCCAGCAAGTGTTTCCACTATAACCAGTGGCATTTTCCTGATTAATACCTAACCAAGCAAACACATACATTTTAATTATTGGCACGATCAGGTTGTATTCATATATTGTAGTCATTTTAACAACATATTCAATTATTTAGATTCAGATATTTAGATCCTACTTTAATCTCTTGGGGCCGAGGCCCATATAAACAGCCTCAGCAGCTAACGGATTGAAGAGGCTACTCAGCCGCTCCATCAAGATTACATCTTATTTAGCTCCGAGTCAACGAGGAGGAGCAGCAGCATGCATTCAGAGGGGAGATGCTGATCACCTACAGCCTGTTGAGGCCATTGCCTCTCAAAGGAAGGTGGTCTTCCCAGGTGGCTGAGCAACACCAGCTGGCTCTCCTCAACGTGGAGGAGCAGTCCTTCTGGTTCGCCGAGCTCTTCGCCCTGTCAGGAATTGTTAACGTTAACATGTCCACTCGCTGTTTCCACTTGCTGGACCATCCGTCTCGTTTTTTAACATATTTTAACATTATCGGTTTACTGGCAATACAGCGATGGCTTTTAGATGATCAACTGTGTCCGTTAAACATGTGGAAAAGCAAAAAGCAAACAGTAACGGCAAATGTCATATTTGAAAGAGTGTATAAGCTCAGACTGTTGGTCCGTGATGATTAGTACATTTTAATTAAACAGATGCTCAGTAGGTCGTGTTGAGCGAGAGGTCACAGTGGGAAGTGGATTTTAGAGTGTACTCACCCACTCTTGGCAAAAAGTGCTGTTCTCAAGTGATGGTAAAAAAGATCATACAGACTAAAGGGGCAGCTGAGACGACACGAGCGTTCATAGTAAAGTGAGAGCTGAACCCCACAGTAAGACCACAGAGGACGTCTCAAGGTTTCTCTGTCTGTTCGCTATGTGGGTGGTGGGTGTTACGGTTGCAATATTATTTGCAATTGTGTTTTGAGAGCTGTGTAAATGTACCTCAATCTGCAATTTGTGGTCGTGCACAAGAATCTGCAAATGTGAGATTTGTGAGTGTCCTGAGATGATGTAAGGTTGTTGGCCTCGCTGTGTGGCAGCATTTTAAACATACACGCTGCTCACGGTGCTGACATTTCTATCCTCAACTCGCTCTCAAATTAATTTGCGCGAACATTTGTGGGTTTTATTTTAAAGTTGTAATCGGTAGAATTTGTTGACTTTGGTGACACCTGTGATCTTCATGATACAGGCACTACCATCCCTTTGAAAACACAGGTAAACACTGCCTGGATACGGTGGCTGTTTTCTTGTGAATGTTTTGAAGTTGGTGACACCAACTGAATCCTGTGCAGGAACGTTGCATTCCACTACCAGCAACAATGCAAACTATTATGTACTATTCTTTCGTATGCTTGTGTTCCCTGCAGCTGGAGAGTATTTCAGCTTCTTTTGCTGTTTCCACAGAGGTTGCGTTGGGTTGCTACCTCTGTGGAAACAGCAAAATAGCAACGTTTTTCTTTAAATTGGCAAGGAAACACCGGCAAGATTGCGAGCACTTATTTTTTAAGCACTGAAACCCCTTTTGAAAGCGATTTTACACATTCTCTGGTGCCTCGCTTGAACGGCTCCGGGCAAGAACACATTTCCACCCGGTGATCTTCATTGCCGGCATTTTGTTTAATATTTCAGAAAAAAAAATTCAGATACCTTATTAAAAGGCGTATCGGAGTTGATACGGTTGGCGGGTAAAAAGGAGCTGACGCTTTAAAAATCGGAGGCATTCGACCTGCTAAATGCTGAGATACCAGCCTCTGCATGAACGTAAGATGGGTGAGCCTGTTGGCAACATACAAGGATACGTTCAATGTAAAGAAGTAGCCCTGCAGTTGGGTTTTTGTGAACGAGAAATTCCTTTTTAAACCTCTCTGATAAATGATATTCATTCAATTCCTTGTGCCTCGAGCAGTTCAAAACATTTCTTCAAGTAACCTTGTTTTCAGATAAAAAAAATGTTAGGACTGATCTTTAATTAATAAGATGATGATCATTTTTACTCTTAATTAAAAATTGTAGGGCAGCAGCACTAGTAGTAGTAGAGATAAAAGGGACAGGAGCAAGACAGGTGGGGAATAACATCAAACAATAATGTCATATAAAAAAAACATGTTAGAAATGTTTGTGCGATTTTGGATATATATATATATGTATTAATCCGTTGTGCCACTGAAGACATGTAGGAAAAGCAAAGGGACTCAAAGAATACAGTGTACAGAAATTTACTCAGAAGATACCTCGTACGACTGAAGGCCACGAAGAGAGGAGGTTGGACAGGGTGATTAAATCGGCTTAGCTTGTCCACTTCCTCTGTTTGAACAACCCAAAAACAAGTTTAAATGTAGAGCTTGCTCAGGCGGGGATACAAGGTGAAATGGAGGGATAAAGAGAAGAAAGAAAGAAAGAACCGTCAGATGTTTAATTTTTTTCCAGATAGAGAGAGAGACTTGTGTGATGCTTATAAAAAGGATGTAGAACCGCTATGAGCGCAGTGTTTGCACACACGTGCCGCTGAGTTTTCAATCACTCGGCAGACGTCTGAATGTTTGCTCAGAAGCAGTAATTCAAAGAGGTACTGATGAGGAATAGAAGGCGGCGGAGGAAATTTTCATCTGTCGGGAACAAAGTTGTTGGAGGGTTTACGAGGTAGAAGAGAGAAAACGGATGCTAGTAATTGCACGTCTTCTGGCGCGGTGCAATTATGTCTCCCTGATGTGCGGATCTCCCATTGATACGTGAAGCCACGTGACCTTGAAGCCGTTTCTGTGGCTCTATGTCATCCCCTCTCACTCCCGTTGCACCTACCGACAGACAGACAGATGCTAGATCACACAGACAAATGAGGAAAAGCAAGAAAGGCACAAGACAAGCTCCTTATTATACACGTTCCCCCGAAACGTGCCATGTTGTCACCATCCGTACTTTAACTCCAACTTAGACCTCAAACCTCAGGTTCAAGTGTGATATTAAATGCACTAATACCCTCCTCTGTGTGTGTCTCTGTCTCTCTCCATCAGGCTCGGTGTCTCTCAGTGTTTTCCTGGTGTCGGTCCTGTCCGTCATATGTGCCGTTTGGCTGGTCGCTCTATGTGGCGTCTGCACCTGGTGTCAACGTAAACTGGTAAGTTGCAGCGCTCATCAGTCACACTTCAGCGGTGACAATAATTTAAAATGTTTTGGAGAAGGTTATTTCAACTGAGCTGAGGCTGTCTAATCGCGTGTGTGTGTGCGAAAAGGTAGCATGAAGTTAAAGTTATTCAAACGGATGAACCGTTGAGGCCCTCGAGCGCGTTCATTTGCAAACGCAGCGTTATCAGCGCCACCGCCGACCCACAGAAAGCTCCCGCTGTGATACCTCAGCTTACGCCGTATGTACGAAACCTGCAGTTATTGAGGTTCGATGCCCGACTTTTTGACTGCGGCCCAACGACTCTCATGAAAGGTCTCATCCTTTTCCTTTTAGCGTCTTCCGTGTTTCTGAACATCTCAGAGCTATTGAAGGTGAACTGCAGTTGTGTGGGCAGTCGTGTTTTCTTTTGATAACCTTGAATTGAGTGTATGGCCCGTCGCCCGATGTATTGTTGCTGTTGTTGTTGTTGTTGTTGTTGTTGTTGTTGTAGTGTTTTGCTCCGCGGCACGGGAAACAGAGAGAGGCTGTGTGTTTGTCCATGACAGGATGAAAGATTGGAAACCTTTGGCTCTCTGTAAACATGGCTTTGTGCATCATGGCCGCTTGCCTCCAGCCTCCAGTGCCATGCTAATGATTCATATGCTAATGAGCATCCCTCCGAGCTATTGGCCGCTGCTGAAGCAAGTGTAATTCCTCCTATACGTTTTGATCTGCTGGCATTTGCTACACTCTACCCCCCACCCACCCACCTCCTCTCCTCACCCTCTCCACCCCCCAGCCTCCCTTCTGTCCCACTCGCTCCTCTCTTTCTGTCTCACAGTTGAGGAGTGACTGTTCAGAAGAAAACCAGCTGAGCGAAATCTTTTAATTCTCCAGTGTCAAATGTACGATACGATCCCTTACTACGGTTACAAAGTATGTGAAGTGCGCCTTAAAATCCAACTTGCTATCATTGCTCTGGAGAAACAAAACAGAATTGACGCTTACAAACAAAGCCATTTCCTATCTTTGTCAACCCTCGTGTTATCTATGACGCTGTCTTTGTTTTTGTGTCACCCTCCTTCTCCTTTTATACTGAATAGTCTGGTTTGTATTTGTCCTTTTGTCACTTTATCTACATGTCCTTGTCAGAATGTCACTGCTTTAGTTCTCCACGATTGATCCGCTCTCCTCTCGACTGTGTTGCCTCTGTGTTGCACAGAGTCCTTGTCTCCCTCCGACATATTATTATATTACATTATCATTAAAGGTTAAATAAATAAATACCTACAGATGAAATAGTGTCAATGTAAAAAAACATTACATTTTCAATTTCAGGCCTTTTAGGCCAACGTCCATCATTAAGATCTCAAATGTATCATCAATTACGAACCCTGCAGGGGTGGCATGTTTGGCACTGCTGCTCAACGAACAACAAAAACAATAAATCTATTATAGTTGTAGTTGTAATAGTTGATATATTTTCTGTCCAAGCTTTCAGAAAGGTTAGTGAGTGAAACTCAATCAACCCTCCATCCTGTCATGTTACCTTGCCCACGAACCATAGCTGTGACACTTGTATTGGCCGACCTCTAGCGAGACCCCCTGTCGACCCTGATGATCACGCCCACGGTTTACTCATCATTTCACCAAAACCACAGTCTTTCCCTGACCTTAAACAAAGGCTTTTTGTCGCCAAAAAACGCCAATGAACATAATCCAGCTGGCAGCGACTACATTTCATACAAAAAGTAATTTTGAAAAGAAATTGGAAGCATATAAACATCAAACATCATCCATGTGAAAACATTTGCTCCAGAAGCGATGAAGCTGAGGGAACTGGTCCGGTGCCATTGGTTGTTTTGTGGGAGTGGGAGTGGGAGGAGAATGGGAGGAGGCGGACGGGGAGAGGTAGAGGCAGAAACAGCCACAGAGGCACGGAAGGGGAGAGGAGGCTGGTCTGTGTTGAACATCTAAGTGTGTCTTCTGCTATTCTGGAGTCTGTTTCAAACCTCCTCAGTGTCCCTGCGTGTTTCTCACTTGCTCCTCTGCCCTGTCATCGTACTCCTGTTTCTCTCCTCCATCTTTCCTTCTGCTTCTCACATCCACCCACACTCTCTCAAACATTGTGCCTTCTCCACCCTCTCCAGCCTCCTTCAGATTTTATGATTCTGTTTAATGATTGATGAGCTTCACTTGATGCCATATTCTTGACTTCTGTAAATCTATCATCGCCGAGTCCCCAAATCTAACATTATGCTGTGTTCTGTGTGTGTTCTGTACACTATGCGTCTGTTTACAGCGTAGTGGCCAAATGTAAGTGCAGATTCGGCCAGGCCCCAAAGCGCCCCTCTCTATTGGAAAGGTTTCTGTCGAGCTGGACACGTAAGATGTGAACTGATAAATAATAGAGTGTATTTGGGATGCATTAGAGGGAGATACCGTAGAATATATAGAGAGGCCACCTGTCTGCAGGACACTGAAAGCCACACTCAGATAAAGCATTCAGCCCTTTGCTGGTTCCTGCAGGCTGCTCAAAATCCGTCATTGAGATCAAGGACAGCGTTCATCATTGAGTTTAACTTTGTGCAAACAATCTCTCTCTCAAAAAGAGACAAAGACAAGAAAGAAAGTTGGCCAACTAAAGATAAACAGCAGCTATAAACATTGCTTTTTCCTTTTCACAGCACACATTCCAGTCAAACTAGCAGGAACTGAAATTGATAGAAGTACAAACAAGAGGAGCTGTGATCGTCAGTATTAGTTGCTTGTCAACACCTTTTAAACAACTGCTGTATTTCAACAAGCAGCTGGTGGTGACAGTAAATTCCATTTATGGAAATATAAATGGTGACATCAATGACATACGTGACACTTTTAGTTCAAACTGGGCCAAAATGGAGCAGCATAGTGTGGAAAACATCGAACATTGTTTTTTGTCTGTCTGTCTTGATATGAGGAAACTATAAACTCAAAGTGTTCTTTTATGGAGGAACCACCGGCTCTGAGATCGTTCAGACAGCACTTAAATATTTATGCTCTTATGAATCTTGATAATTTGTATAATAATGATGCCAGTCATATACCTGTAAAGATCGGGCTAATAATAATAAATTGTTAATTAGCTTATCTAAACACAGCAACTGTCTGCATGCTGTGACTCTTCTCACTCTCATAAAAAATTGAAGGAGGATGGAAAAACCAGCCGGCTCAGCCGATCCTGATGTTACACTGTCCTCATTTTGAGACTATTATTGTGTGATGACGACGTGGTTTAGCACCCTCAACTAAAACACAAGGTTCCTCCGTTTTAACTGCTCAGCTGGAGCTTTTAAATGAGTATATTCTCCCTCATGTGTATTGGTCTCCCTGTTTCCTTCCACCAGGATATAAGATATAAGTCAGAGTAAATGGAAAACTGAAAATAGCCTGTAAGTGTGAATTTCAAAGAGGAGAGCATGTGTCGTGACATCAATGTGTACAGTACTTGGACCCGAACATGACACTGTTTAAGTAACTGCGCTATAAAAAGTCTGCTGGTGTGACTCGTACACACCAGCAGATGCTGATAGCAGACACAGAGCAGAAATCACCAAGAATATTAGAACATCTTCTTCTTCTTGTCATTTCATTTTCCCAATTAACATTTCATGGCAGATTGCATCACTTATTTAGCATCAACTCCTCCAGCGTGCCTTCTTTGGTGCTGAATGCATGGGGTTATTTACAGCCATTGCTGTAGAGTATGTTGCTAAAAAATCACATTTTGAAAGGAAGATGGAAGAAGGTGGATTGACACTTCAAAGAGGGAAGTGAACGAATCAAAAGGAGAACAGTGTAGGAGGATTCACATTCATCACCAAGCGGAAGGAGCAGGCCTTTCTGGGTGCACAAACAATAAGGGTTTCTTGAAACTAATGTTATGTAAAATGTATTCATATGCAAGCATCCTCTCATATCGTATTTTGACATCCAGGCATGTTGTGCGCTGGTAAAAGTTCTTCAGTTTGATTCTATTTTTAATTTGATCCGCCGTGCACAACCTGACTTTTTTTTTTCAGTCATCTGCCAAGCGCTACATATTTTGTCAAAATATGGCATATCTGATTGAAACCCAGTCAAGTGAATGATGGTATTATCCACAGCAACAGATGGGCATAACATCTCCAAACAGGACGCGATCCAGAATGTTTGTTTTCTGAGTCTGGACAAAAATTCACGTTGAGAGATAAAGTAATGTTGCATTGCTTACGTGCTCTTTATGTCCTTATTGTGAGGTTACCATGGAACAACATTATGTAAGAGCAGAGGGTCTGTGTGACTCAGCTCAGTGTTATCACCCTCTAGAGTTCCATAAAAACCGGGTTCAACACAACCTAAAGCTCAATAACTGTGACCAGTGTATATATCGTTCTGTTGAAAGCACGATGCGTTAAGTGCTAAAAATGTGCAGAATAAGTAAAGTGAGCCGTATAATATGTTACATGATGATGTAGCATTATGGCCCTTTTTCTCCTTAAAAGAGCTCTGAATATAAGTGTGTCTGCTTTGAGTTGGTTGTTGGGTTTGTTATTTGTTAAGTGTCTCTTACTCATTCCGTTGATTATTGTCAGTCCTGCGGCAATTATCCAAACTTCTGTCTGAGTGTATCACACATGATCAGACTGTATCAATACCCACGTTTTGTAAGGCACTTTCACTCTGAGTCGATTTTTGCGGTCGCTGCCAACAGAAATTGTATTCTTTTAGAGCACTTGAGTTCCTTTTAAAAAACCTCTTGTTTTACAGTCTGCCCCCCCCATTGCTTTCCTCTTTTCCAGCAAGCAGGGCTACGCGGGTTCCGCGTCAAGCTCTGTGGATATGCTGCAACCCCTTTAGGCATAACTACGAGTTTAACTTTGTCTCCACACCACACTATGTCAGCTGCTGTTTCACCACTGTGATAGAAAGGGTTCCAAGCGGAGTAACCCTGTATATTCCCTTTGTTTGTGTGTGAAGACAACAGCGTGCATGAGAGCGTGCGTTTTTTGGCATTTCATGGTTGTAGAATGGGTCCCTGGTCATTTTGTGATCTTTGGAAGCAGGCTGTAATCCTGGCATCAAACCAATTTTCTGCTCTTTTATCATATTTCAACGTGTTTGCGACCTGATGTTGTTCCAAGGGCTCTGTAATGTGCACTTACAACGCTGCTTTTGTAGAGACTGATCAAAAACGCGTCTCCCACATCCGTGTCTGTCTGGTCTCTTTGCAGGGGAAGAGGAATAAGCCCGGGGTGGAGGCTGCCAGCTCCCCAGATTCTGTGAGAGGTCGAGGGGAAAATAAAGCCATCAAGTAGGTGTCAGGCAGGGTTTGGATGCAAGCACATGGAAATTATCTATCATGTGTCGATGGTATCGCATTTTAACGCTATTTCTGATTTGAAAGCTAATCTCGTAGCCCCCACCGGCCCATGGCCTGAAATGGTCCACCATGAAATGATGCCCTGAAGACGCGTTATGTGGATGTACTTATCATCTATCAAAGAGGTTTAATTACACACTTTCTTTAGAATGCAGTGGAGGAAAGTTACAGAATTTAAGTTAACGCAAAAATTTAAATGCAGTATAGTCATACGATATTACGGAACACTATGTATTGTTCAGTTTAAAACAAAATATTAATTAAATTTCTAAATTCAAAACAAATGAAACTCTTATTTTAACTATTAAAATTAGTATTATTATTTAATTATCTTGCATAGGTGTTTAATTAGTTTGTACTGTAATATAAAAAAAGAAAATAACCGTGAGAATGTATGTTGGTGTTATTAATAATAATTGAATGACATATACATCACTAATTTCTTACCATTTTCCTTTCTATTTCATATCCAATGTGTGTTTTTTCAATAAAATGTTGTTTTGTTGTATACTGACTTTTCTACCTCTTCTGTTTCATTTGTTTCCTAAAGTGACAGAGTGATAAAGCCTGCAGGTCATTTTGTCTTTCTCCACATTTATATTATCATCTATTTACATAGAAACTACAACTATCCCCCTTTTATCTTGTTGAACTACAGTATATGATGACTGACCTTGTAGTTTATGAGCAATGTATTAAGTACAAGTGTGAAAAGGCAACTGTTTTACAATGTAACTTTATACGCATTGACATGATTACATTGTTCTTATCGATCAGTACTCTCACCTTGACCTTTACATTTATGAAACAGAAGCCTAACATAACTATTTTTCCCTCATTGCCTCAGTCATCCATCATGTTTTTTTTACCCCTCTCCCTCTCTCCCTCTCTCTCCCTCTCTCTCTCTCCCTCTCTCCCCCTCTCTCCCCCTCACTCTCTCGCTAGCCACAATGATCTGGACAGAGACTTTTGGAATAACAATGACAGCAGCAACGTGCAACAGAGATGGACTTCCTACCCGCCCAAGGAGTTCCTCTTAAACATGTCTCCCTATGCTCCCTACGGAGACCCTCGCCTCACGCCCAAGTGAGTCTCAGTCATGGCTGGTAAGGGACCCTCAATCTGGGCAGGGCTGTAATGAACAGAGGCTTGTGCGCACCTTGGAAAAATCGGCAAATTGGCAATATTAGCCGAGTAAGATGTGTTTCAAACACTTTATAATATTATGTTTGTCTATTTGTGTGCTTAAGTTTCTGGCAAATAGCACAAATATACTCGCAACAAAAGGCCAAGGTTGATCAATATATCACTGTGAGCAGTGAAAAGGTCACATTTAATAGCACGAAGGGGGTCAGAAAGCTTCATTTTGCAATGCTGCCTGGCCACTGGTCTTTTTAACACAAGTCTCCTGGTAATCCTCGTGTTACTGCTCTCAGGCATGTTGACAGCGAGGTGGCGTTTAGTATGCACTGCTGGCCATGCGGCACCTGATAGAGATGTGCAGCACCAGCCTTCAATATTGCTGTGATTCCCCGACTGCCCTAACGTCCACAGAAATTACGACCATTTTCCGTATGATCGCTTTTTGCTAGAATGTGTTTCTGTCTGGCAACAGCTGCACTACATCAATGGAATATACCTCATTTTAAATCCTAAATGTCTATGAGAGAGAGGATTACTGAGAACATGTTGGAGACCCTCCTTTGAGAATACAATTTGGCCAGTAGTTACAAATCGAACTACAAAATCTGGGAAAAAAACAATATTTAGTTGCACAGTGTACCGGGTGTACAAGTGAAACGTTTGATAGCCCCGTTCCCTACAGCCCTGCTGCCTCATCAGACCCTAGTTGCCTCTCACCTGCAGCCCATTGAGTGTTACCATGGAGACAGACAACCCTCAGAGAGCCGATCTGAACCCTTTCCCCTTCGGTACAACCCTGCCTCTCCACGAAACGTTTTTAAATCTGCTCCTTAGTGTGCCGGAGCAGATTTAACCTAAACGTGCACTTAACTAAAGCATCACGGGCGGCTGTTGTTGATGTATCTGTGAGTGGGTTTGTTTAAAGGAATAGTTTTGGGAGTTAAATGATAAGATGTTCTGAAACCTGTCTGATAAACGTGAAGCTGCAGTCAGCTGCTGGTTTTCTTGGCAAAGACTCATCATTGAATCATCGGGACACGAGTAAGAACGAGAAGAACACCACATTGCCGTTTGCCATTCTGTATTATAAATATAAAGTCTCTAAAAAGGAAGCTAACAAGGCACAGAGACTTGGGTGAGGGGAACAGGTAGCACCTTGCTCTGCCCGCTGAGACGCAGCTGCCCTGATTAAAGCCCGCTGATTCAGACGTCGTGTCTTTTAATATCACAACAACATTTGCTGGTTTTGCCATGCGCCGGACTACTTCTCAGCAGGGAGCCATTGCCATAAAACTCGCAGAGACCACAGAAAGATATCCCGCCTTGCCAAGAAATACGCTGAGTATGTCAAGATCTAAGGTGCTGGTGGACATTAGAATATCTGTTTAGTTGCGACTTGTTGGTGTTCAGCTAAAGTGACCAGCAGCTAGCTTCACATTTAGCAGGCATGCGAGTGGTGTGCGATCATCTCCACTAATATTCTGTCAGAAAGCAATTAAGCTTATTTCTCTATTTCTTTTAAATGTACAAATGAAGCTTTAATGGGGTGGTTTTCGTTTTATTTCACTGTGAAGTCTTTTTGTTTGTGCGTCTTCGTCTTTGTGTAAAGACGTGTGTGTCTTTTTATTCCTCTCGTCTCTTTCTCACTCGCTCCGTGTTTTCAGCTCATTTGTTGTCACTACTCCCACTATCACTCATAGTACTGTAAGTGCTTTAAGGCTGCCTGATCGCCCTCCTGAGTCTGCTCTCCTGAGCCCTGTTCCAAAAATAGAGACAGTGTCTCTGCTGTTTACAGTGCAGCAATTAAGAGTTTGGTTGCTGTATTGCTGTTTCACATCAACCTCCATTCCGTCATCTGGATGCATATCACATGTCAGCGAGGCATTAAGTGAACCTGTTCATTCCCATCCTTTCTAATTACAACCTACTTGACTCTTTCAAAACCGCAGGGTGATCAATTACCTTGTTTATGTGCAGTGATGTTGAAGCTATTGCAAGAATCAGTGATCCAGCCAGACAGCTGTTGATCTTATTGAGATAATTACTTATATTTGAGCGGAATTCAATTGGATTATTATAGTGCAATTGTCCTAGAAATTGTATTATAATAATCCAATTGAATTCCTTACTGTAGAGGTAATTATTCTTTTGGGCAGATTTGTTTGTTTTTTATTTTTCAAGCTCGGAGGGGATTCAAAATGCATACATAAGCAGAATAAATAATTTAGATAAATTAGAATGAAATAAAATACAATTACTAAAACAAAGAGCCAAATTACCATATATGGTGTTGTTTCAGTGCAGTTATCTTTTGCCTAAAGGAAAATAAAAACACTGTAGACAAATGAATCATAATAACAGGAGGGTTTTCATGGCACTAATTGCATGTCCTGTATGCGTATTATAGACAGGTTAATCACAACGGTAGCCAAGACAGCTACTAATATATCTCGTTGAGCGAGTAGTCGTTCATTTTACAATCCGTGTCTCAATGTTGTGCAGCTGTGCGTCGTGTGGTTTGTCCTCACTCAGAACAAGGCCCCTGTCCTGAAGTCAACGTTCTGTCTCGTCACTGTGGCGTCTCATGTTAAGGTCAGGGATTCGGTGCTGCCATTTTACGATGAAAATGTTTCAGGCTAAACAGGCTTTAGTTTTTATTATGAGCTGCAGGTGAGCAGCTGGGAGATTAGAGACTTTTGCGTTGTTACTCGACTGTTATTGTTAATTTACTGAGCCGGCAGATTGGTCAATGCTGTCGGCTGCGTGGTGTCAAATGACGCCGACCTGTTGCTTCCCACACTCCTAAAACTATTTCTCACCAAAACTAGTTTTGACAAAGTGAAAATCGGCATTTCCTTAAAGGCAAAAGCTGTTTACTTGGCTTGTATTTGGCACTGTACAAGTTAATTTGGCATTTCAAATGATCTTCACATAAACATTGCAAGTAACCTGTCAGTGCTGCTCAGCTTTGCATTGAACTATTGTACTGTACATTGACTGTACATTTGTTTCAGCCAAGTGTCCACAGAAAAGGCACAGGTTTACACAGTGAATCTCCACTCAAAACTCCTCACGTTCAAGTTGTTGTGTAATTAACACTCGTTGGCTGGACAGACGGCTCACAAAGTGTCTCACTCACCGGTTTGACCGGTTTGACTATCTGTACTGATGAACCTTTTGCTCTCCGGCTCTGTACGTCTGTCTCTCGTCTGTCTCTCGTCTGTCCCTCCCTCTCTCTCTCTTTCCTTTTTGTTGCCTGGGTCCGTTCTTCCTGTCTGTCCGTGTTTCTTTGTCCCCGACCGCCCTCGACCGCTCCTCCCAGTGGGGCCGTGGATAAGGGTGGGCAGGGCGGCGCTGGACCCTCGCCGGGGGCCAGTGACAGCGGGGGTGGTGCTTGCTCTGGGGCCGGGCCCAGTCGCAGTGACAGCGTTCGAAGCATGCTGATGGGGGGCGGCAAGGCCGGGCGCTGGCAGACGGTCCAGAGCCACATGCAGGCCGGAGGTCTACGTTTTGGCAAGTGAGTGGCGCATGGTGACAGGGGGCAACGCATGAGGGGCCACGGGGGGCACGACGACAGCATGGTGTGGATAGCAAGAGTGTGAGTTTGTGAACACAGTGAATGGCCTCGTCGCATGTACATTTAAAGAAGGACGTCAACGGAAGCTATGTCGGACCCGGTGCAGATGAAGATGATGTACTGACGTGCTGGAGGAGAAGCCAGGGCTTTTGCAGGATGAACCTGAGATGCATGAATACGGTCAGGCAATGCTCTTCCTCTGTAGTCTCCAATTTACCTGAAGCTGTGAAAGCATCTCAAACAAAGCAGATGCCCAAAGAAAATCTCCAAAGATGGCGTGCTTGTTCCTTTGAAGTAACAGGTTTTTTAATTTAGGGTGGGAGGTGGGTTTTATAAGGCCACTGAGAGAGAAAATAAAACGTTTCCTACAACATGGTTCAACGCATCCTAATTTTAACAAGGTTAACTGTGAATTACCCACAACGGCTCAGAAGGTGTGTTTTTTCTGCAATTAGGATTGTACACCACCCGATCTGCTGGAATTGGAGTTTTTCAGTTTAGATTGGCATGGTACTGTAAAGATGAAATCCAAAGTGCAAAGGTTTAAGTTGGTTCAGGGTCATGTGCTTTGATCAAAAGCCAAAAGGTAAAAGCCTGTGTGCAGAAAATCATTTTGATGTAGGCGGCTGTGGTTGTCAGATTATCTGGAAAACTGTTTCAATGTTCAGTAATATTTAGAATTTGTGGAGATTTTCCCAAACCTAACCAAGTAGTAGTTGTTATTAAACCTAAGGGTGTCCAAAGGGGACAAGTTAGGAATCTGAACAGGTTGGGGGTAAATAGGACCCTAGGAAGAGGAATTACCTCTTGTTGAGAAGCAGTTAATTCTGGTCATCCGATCTTTTCCCATTAATCATCTTGCGATCACTCACATTTATTTTGCAACAAGTGGGGAAGGCCCCAACCCCCAAAATTAAAATTGCTCTGGTCCACATGGTGTTGTCCCGGCTCTTACCTCTGGGCAGCTGATCGCAGCACACAATCACACAATCAGTAACAAAACCCACCCCTGGAAAAATGGCTCTAGATAAACATTTAGCAAGAATCACCTCTGTATTTTTTATTATAATCTACTCCATATATTGCCTGTGTGTTGTATGTGGAAAAACAAATGAAGGGTTAATAAAAGCTGCATATTTTTGCACACTGACGAGATCATGAATAATAAATATAAGATCTGTCTGTATGTAAATCATAGCCCAGATAAACGCACACTCTCTTGTACTGTATCGCCTGAAGTACTACTAGTAATCAATCTCTAGCTAAATATAGTTGAATAAACAAGTGTAGCGTTCTGATATACAGTTGGTTCACTATAAAAGTCAACCTCATTCATTCCTTAATAATATTTAGTCATTGAATCAATAACACTGTGTTTCTTCGTTATTATCCAGTAGCTTGATAGAAAAGACAGAGAGCAACAAAACTGCCGCCAGACTGGATATTTATAGATCTCGTACAATTAATTAATTATTTTTAATTTTTGACTGAATATAACAAAGATATTTAAACTTTATACTGATACAATATGTTGCTTTTTAACAACATGACAATACAACTTAAAAAATGACTTTTGGAATAGAATTTGAAATGCATTAATCTCCTGTCGCGTGACTCCTTCTTTCTAAATCAGCCTGTATTTCCATTTCTCCTCTGGAATTGGTTTCTATTTTGGGGCATTTCATTCTCCACCTCTCTTTTTTTTCACTCTATTGGAGGTTTTTCTCTCGCTCTAACAACTGTCTTCTCGCTCTTCACCCTCCTCAATTTTCTCTAATTACAAAATAATTCAAGGTTTATAGTCATCTTAATTGCCTTTCAAGCAAGAAGAAATCTGAAAATAACCTCTCTAAGTAAGTAATAGAATACAGCAGATAGGGAAGGCTCTCGTTCCGGGAATATAAATGACACAGAAGACAATAAAGATGCGCAAGCACCTGAAAGCACGAGTAGCTACAACAAGCGATGAAAGGACGACTGTTGTAGAGCCTCCACATTTTCAATATGAGTGAGTTCTCTGCCAATTGTGTAACACTGCACAAGACTAGCGAGATGAATTAGCACATGGAGCGGCTGGCATAATGCCACAATGTATCCAGCCAGATGTATTGATTTCTCATGATGTCAGTTATGATAACAGGTTGTCGGACGCAGAAATAAGCTCTCTGTGTGTGCAACTGGATTTTTATCCCGCTAAGACACTGAAACACGTACACTTGTGTCCACTATACAGCAGCTGCATTGTTTGGTTTGCATCCTGTTGAAGGAAAAAGTCAAGATTTCATCCTGTCCTACATCTGTAGTTCACTGAAACTCAAATTGTTAGTTCAGATAAGATAAATGACATCAAACTGTGTGCGGCATTTCAACTGATTTGAGGATGAATGAGAATGAAGGTGATTAAAGTCAGCTCTGAATGTGCGATCTCAGTTTAGTATGACAGCCGGCTCTGGAAACAACAACTCCACATTTGTCACAGGTGTAAACCAGAGCTTCAGCAACTTGCTTTTGGGAAGAAAAATGTGTAAGAATTCCTCAAATGACTATATTCTTAGTTACTTGATTCTATAAAAAAAAATTTCAAGGAAGTTTTTATGTACTAAAGGCTATCATCTTTGCATTATTATATTTATTTATTTTGCTCATATTTTGTTCTGATGATTCCACTTGGGGTTTCATCCAAACCTTGGAAGTGCTCCAACTCTGCCCTGCAGAAAATAAACAAAACTTGTACCTCTGGAGCTCAGAAATTTCCCCCTCAAAACTCTGACACATCTACCCCACAGAAATGCAGCAAATGAGTTTCATGCATTCACTCACAAGTAATTCACAACTAAATAAACATTTACTTCAAAGCCTTTCCTCAGGAAAGACTTAATGGCAATGTGCAATCTTTGAGAGCTTGTGTCTATGATGCATGGGTGCATGTATATGAGCTCTGCCTTGTATTTACTCCGCTCCTCGGGGGGCTCCTCTCCTGGCTCTCCAGCAGAGTTAGAGCTGAATTAATGCTGAAGAACTGGCGCTAACACAACTCAAGTCCAGGCCGTAAATCCTCCCTCACAGCATTAGCTCCAGACGGAGCTGTTTAGCACAAGCTTACATCTATCAGGCGGGGCCGTGATTGAAGGGAGGATAAGCGGAGAAGCATTATTATGTGATTGTAAGAGCAGCAGATCGGTAATTATAGAGCGGGCTTTGAGGACGGTGATTGGAGGTGGTGTGGAGATGGATTGATGTGAGGGCTCGCGAGAGGCGGGTGGGGGGGGGGCAGACGCGATGGAGAGCAGTCGAGCTCAGAAGTAGGAAGGTAACGGGAAGAGTGGGCAGGGGAAACGCAGCGGGAGCAGACAGGACCTCAGAGAGAGACGGGAGGAAAAGGCAAGAAGCTAGAAGTAGGTCAAGGCTAATTAGGGGAAGAGGTAACGTAAGGAGAGAATATAGAACTGCAGATGGAGAACAGAGACCCGCGTGAGATTGATACTATAACTTCTGCTCGTGTTTAATTCCACTTCCACCCCAGAGGTTTGTTTTGAAGAAAAATAATTGAACATTTACACATTGCATGCCAACTTATCCAAGCACTCGCATCGACAATCACTGTCATGCAGCATAAGCTTGTAATTCTACACGGTTGTTTTGATAAAGATGTTAAACAGTTATCTTGAGCTTTTTGACAACTTGTCTTTTTTCTCTTCCTCTTTCACTGATCCTCTTTTGTTGTTTGTTCTCTCTTGATACCTTCCCCCTCGGATGTTCACTACAAAAACCGTGTCCCCGCATTTCAATCTCTCCTGTTTAAAAAAAAAAAATCATTTTTACCTTCTGTCCCATCTTTTTCATATCATATCAAACATTTTCATTTGCCTTCACCTCTTCTAAATCCTTTTTAAAACGACCTGCCCTGTCCCGTATATATCTCTAACTCCCATGTCTTCCTTGTTGTATCCGTCTCTGTCCTCGGCGCTCCCGTGCGTCTGCTTAGTTTTGGGGACGCTTCCCTCTCGTCTGCCTCCACCCTGGAGCACATCCCGTCCTCGGCCGTGGCTCGCCCTCGGCCCTTGGTGCGGCAGCAGAGTCTTCAACAGCCCCTCACTCACCAGCCCCCGCCGGGCCCCAACGACCCCCCAGTCACCTCGCAGAGCCTGGGCCAGCTGCACACTGGTCCAGGCGGCGGGGGCCACCGCGGGGGCCCGCGAGGGGTCCGCGGGAGCCCGGCCGGAGCCTCCCGGCACAGAGGTGGAGGGGCCGGTCGATCAAGGTCAAATCCTGGCAGCTGGGATCACATGATGGAGCAGATCCGCCACAGAGGGCTGGACGTCAAGTCGTTCTTGTGAGTGTCGCGAAGCTTCCTACTCGGGCAGTTGCTGCTTCCTCTGCAAAAAGTGTTGTTGAGGCTTTGCAAGACTTTCAAGTCAACTGCAGACAAATCTTTCATCATGCACTTTAATAAGTAGTCCATGTGTCCTTACATTAGTTTAACCAAACATTAGTAGGTTATATTGTCTTCCAGGCTTTTGTTATTTGTCATTGTGCGGTTGTGAAGGGTGGATACTCTTTTTTGTGTGCACTGTTACTTGCAAACAAACCGCAGAATGCAGAGATTTCCTGTAGGTATAACATCTAAATATTATCTGTAAGTGGGTGTTATATATTTTGCTAACATATATTAAGACACGAGGTTCTTAAGTAAACCTATTTCCAACTCCTGTGGACGAACTGTCACGGTCGTCACACTGTGTACTTCCACATCTGCAGGCCCACAAACGATTAGAAGAATCAGCTCACCCCGCAGTTAGCGAGGTTCATTACTACGCCAACGATTTTACGATCCATTCACCTTCCGAGTCGGATGGCTGCAGGTGTGCGAAGGCTACTCATAGTTTGAGCTACCCGGCACGGACAGCTCCCCCCCCCCCCCACCCCCACTCCTCTACACTCTCACCTCCTGCCCATGAACACTCACACACACTCTGCGCTACACGCCTGTACTTTTTGCGTCTCTTCCCATTATCAGCGCCCCCGGGCCAGTGCCCTCCCTGTCTATGTGAATTATCATTCAAATAAGGCAGGGCACACACACACAGGGCGGTGGCACCGGACCAAACAAAACAGCCGGCGACCCCCGAGGGGGGAAACACACGTGATTTGTCGGGTATGAACAACCAAATGCATCAGGTTCACCTTCCACGTGTGTCCATGTCTATCGCACCGTGGCAATGGACCGCGGCGCTTACATTTTAGATGCGGTGGAGGTGGTAATGATTCCAGAAACCCTGCAGGTTGGATTGCGCGTGTCTTTTTTGTACGTCTATACAAATCCATTCACCTTATCGACGGGCGCCATGTCGGGACTGTTTGCACATCCCCAGCGGTCTCTCAGGTGCTAATGCACTCCTTTTGTTGTCAATATTGCTTCGACAAACAGCCTCCTGTTAGTGCAGAAAGCACACGCAGGCTGGAAAATGAGATCATAAGTATGGAGAGATGGAGAGATGAAAGGGAGAATATTAGAATAAGGGTGAGAAGAAGCTGATGCATCTGTCACAGGGTAATAAAGATCTGTTGATCCTATTGCTAGTAGACTTCTTAACTGTCTGCAAAATTACACGTGCATTTAGTTTTAAGTTTTGGTCACTGAGTCATTTCTCTATTTGTTTTCTCCTAAAAACTATCAACCTCAAAACAAGGGTAGAAAATTGCAGCAAATGTTTTAGAATTAAAACAAGGTTTTTGAACATAAACTGTATCATTGTCCTTTTAGGAATGACAAATGCTATTAGGTGCTCTATACAGAGGATTGGAGCATAATAGAGACCGAGAGGAAAGAATGAGAAGCCAGAATAGTGTAAATACGTGCCTTCATCTCGGTTGTTGTGTCAGGACTGTGGACTACAAGGTTAGTTGTGGGTAGTCATGTATTTGTTGAGGTCATTGTTTGCATGGGCTCTTGAATTCACCGTACAGCATACTTTATTCAGATGTAATTAAAATGACCCTTGGGCATTTTAAGAGGGGAATGACATGACATTCAACTTAATATGTTTCTTTGTTGCAGGTTTTTGTTGAGGCAATTTCAATTTGCATGGATTTCTTATGCTTTTTCCAGCAGGTCATTTCATTGCATCTTTTTTTCTCTCTGACTTAATCCAAACCCTTCTTTAGGGTTTTTGCGTTTCTATTTTTACACATAAATGATTCCAGTATACAGATAACAAAGGATGATAAAGCCGATGGAGACATTAGTGGTTCTAAGCCTTTCCACTAATGATACTCATTTCAGCCGAACACAAAGTACCTACAATAGATTTAAGAAATACTCCTGAGAAATTATTTCTTGTATGAAGACACACTGTTCACTGATAAAAAATCTCATATAATGCTATTTGTCTCCAACAGGTCAGAAAGCAGTAGTCTGCAGTAGTAGTGGTGTCCCAGTAGTATCATCCACTGTGTTTCAATTAGACACAGCACTGCAATAGACAAATTAACATTAGTAAAGCATGGGCTACTACATTAGAGCCCACACAGCATCACATCAGTGTTAAAACACTAAAGTATGAGTGTAGAATGTAATAGAATACACAACGGCAAGCTATGCGTGCAATAGAAGGTTAGTCAAGTATCAATAAAGTCTGAATTGTAATTTAAATTCACTCCATAGAAAACAGCTGCAGTTGAGATGCCCTGCAGTGTTCGGTATGGATTGAGTATTTGTCCAAATGAAATAGCGTCCTCACAGCAGCCGGCCGCCCTTCCACTCTCTCTCTCGCTATCCGTGAAATGAATGTGTGTCTGTCACTGCCTGTTTGTTTCCGTGTGTGTGTGTCTGTGCTGGTTTGCCTACACACCTGTGTGGTCTTGTGACGTCTTGTTTGTCTGTGTGTCCAGTGAGGGGAAGATGGTTGTTCTGTCTCTAGCTATCGGGATGGCTGAACAGGATGACTTTGCCAACCTGCCGGATCTGCAGGAAGCGCCAGCAAGCAAAGAAAACGAAACCACACCAGAAAAGAGGTAATGAGAGAAAGAGAGAGTTGACAATTAGTCAGGCAGGTAGATGACGTTGTTGTTTTTCATAGAGTGAAGAGGTGTGCAGTGGTGTAATGACATGTCATTTAAAAGTGTTTGTAGGATTATTTCTCCCTCTTGTATTTGTGTACTGGTGTAGATTGACACCACAGTTTTCAAAATGAAAACTAAAAATATATGATTTAAAAATGATTTCAATAGGTATCATCACTGAAGAACATGCTTTGTGATATATATATGAATTTAAATTGAATAAGAAAACCTTTGACGTAGGTGTATATACAATACAATACAAAAGTTTGGACACACTTTTCTCATTGAATTGAATAAGAAAATCTGTCCAAACCTTTGACTAGTACGTACGTAGGTCTTTGACAGGTTTGAAAAATAAATTATTATAAATGTATTTTTCTAATTCTTCTCTACTTTTCCAGAAACATACGCCTGATCTGTGTAGATGTAATTATTTGCAAACCGGACATCAGGCCATTAAAACATGCTTTGGTTTTCCGCTTGATGCAGCTTGATTAGTTGTTTTTTCTGGACAGCTTATCCATTCAGCTTCACGTCCAACACATCTTACATCCACTTGTTCCTTTTTTCATGTCCTCTGCCTGTGTTCTTCATCCAGACCTTTTGAAAGGCTTATCTGCAGCGCTTCACAGTTTGATTCTGTGAGTCTCAGACACAGGAGAAGGGCACCCTCATTATTTAGTAGTGAGGTTCCTCACATGAAATGCTCGTCTAAAAATATGCTAACCTCTCATCTCCCAGTGATCTCAAAGCACTAACACAATCTCTCAGCTGGTGAACAAAGGACTAAACTGTCTGCCCTCTTATCATATCACAGTGTTTGAGGGATAAAGTGCTTAACCCGCTGTTTTCACACTGGTAGTCTGGGGATGAACCAGGGTTCAGTCCTACATAACAAGTTTTCTAAAAACCTCTCCGCAGTGCATCCGTGTTGTAACTAGGTCATCGTAGATTTCTGAGGTTGAGAAGGAAACGGCAGTCTGTTTCGGGAAGAAAGGAACATTTGTCTTGCTTTTTTATGTCATTGCCACAAATAGGACTATGCTTTTTATTTTATTTAAAATAGGGGTCGTTCAGAGGATAATGACCACCGACCTCTTGTCCCGCCCATCATCCTGCCTCCCTCTCGCTATCTGAAGGTCTGTCAAGCACCTACAGCCAAAAGCGAGGGTCTACCCCTCAGGGAAGATGCTCCAAGGGTCCTTCCGCAACCAAAAAGACCTCTCCATCATCATCTCTGTCCGTCTCTCTCGTCTAGAGTGTGTTCTTAGTCACGCGCTAAGCTCTCTGGGCCCGTCTGCTGCTCTAGACGGTTTCATGGTGCCAAGCAGACTGAAAACGATATAACAGGCCAAGAGTATATGTGACGAGACGAGTCGCTGTCAGACAGTGAAACAGAGACACAAAGAGTGGGACATCTTTGCTCCCAGATTTCTAGAGAATTGTGTTGTAAAACTAAAACAGACATTCCCCCTAGAGGTTTGGGATTTGGTTGGTTTATTAACGAAATCAAAAAAAGCCAGCAGCACAAATATCCTCTATATGTGATATGAGACATGACTGGATGAAAACCTCTGTGCGCTTTGTATTACGTTCAGTCTAAAAATGGACGTTGAACAAACGGAGTGCAACTCTTGCTTTTAGAGGTTTAGTCATGTATAATGAAAGCTGCACTGAAGCCCACAGAAAATGCTCATTTTTAAGGGCATACTTGTAAACATCCGTCTGACAAGCTCGGCTATAGCACACCACTCTGTAGACATCCAAACCTTACGGAAGCCCCCCGTTTCAAAGCATTAAAATACTCTCAGTATTTATATAGTACTCACTTTGTAATATATGGGACCTTTACTCAGTAAATAATCGGTTGATATGCAGGCAGAGACTGTAGTGGCGTGCACGTAGACTTCGCCAGAATGACCCTACAAATCTTGTGTTGTAACCAACCTAAAGACACAACTGTATACTGACGATGCTAATCAGCAACTTGATTATCACGCCTGTCAGCTGGATTGATTATTCTATTGCTCACTAACAAAGTTTTAAAGAAATAAGCCTATATTTCATTTCAACTGGGAAAATTGGGGAAAAAGATGGTTCGTTTTTTTGTTTTGTGAAATTGCGGAAGAGCCTGTTTTAGTCGAGCCGAAATCACATGCAGATTGCTGAGTAAAATCCTCCCTGAACAAATTTACTGAGTTCGTTACCATCGGTGTGTTGGTGTGCGCAAAAAGTTGAACATTAATCTGTGATTTGGGATGCAGAAATAGTCCAAGCTGTTGTCTACAGAAGCTCTCTTGTATAATTACGGCTTAGAGCTGAAATCCCAGAAGATTCCAACGCAGCTGTGATTACAGTTACTTATATTATTGTCAGAGGACACATTAGGTTTCTCGCTGATCTTTTATCTGCGGACAAAGGCAGTGTTTTCTGTCTCTGCGCCAAGTGAAAGGTCGTCTCATCTCCTATGTGTGTCCTTGTTATGTAAGTCAGTTTGGGTCGCTGTGGTAGGCCAGTCATAACTGGACATAATCACCCACCTGCAGATGACTATGATGGAGGCTCGGGAGCCGCCGCTGCACGGCAGTGCTGAATCTTAACGAGCTCAGAGATCCACCACACACAGAGAGGCAATAGGGAAATAAATATGAACAAACACAAAACACAAAAAAAACTCTGAACACAGACTTTGTAAAAGCTCTGAGATATGCAATGGCTTCCGAAATGGAGAATTTTAGTCTGTCTTAGAGTCTTAGTCTGCTTCAATTCGATATGAACCAAGAACATAATGTGTCCACACGGGTTTTATTGACGGGATGTTCAAATATCAATTACAGACCATTATACGGAGGTTTACAGTATAATAACATATTTATACATGTAGCACGGTTAATAACCATGTCATTCTATAATGAATCACTGATACTGAGAATTATTTTGATATTTTCAACACTTTTGAAAGTCCTGTTCTGGTATAATGCAATATAAGTGCTTTGAGTTTGATTGATCATTCAGCATTTTTCAATGAGAAACACTATAAAACATCACAAATGTTTGCTGGGTAGGAGCTGGGAACCCTTAAAAATTATACAAATCTCATAGCCATAATTTTTTGGAAAATAATCTAAGAAGTAGGAATGACGAGTAAGCTCAAAACACTGTTTTCAAACAACATTTATATAGATCAACACGCTACTTATGATAAACAACCCTTGTGAACATTACTGTCCAATGTTGTGCACTACCCTCCGTGTTAAATTCCTTGTATGTCTAACATGAAATAAATGTTCCTGATTCCTGATGGTTTCTCAGTGTATCGTGTTTCATGAGGCTGTTGATTACATATACTGTGCTTATGAAAATAATATAGAAAAGAAAAATGTATTTGTTAATACTCTATTTCTGTTTTACGTATATTCTGTATCGATGTATCCCTTCTGCAGAGTTTATTTTTGTCTTGGCTGAATAGATTACATTACATTACCAATTTCCCTTGACTCTACTGAGCAGCTGCCTTTCAGATCATTGTTTTGGTTTAATGCCTGAGAATTTGTTTTGCATCATCCTTGTTTTAATCTTTGTTCAGAGATTAAGATATCTTTCTCAAAAGAGATCTCAGTAAAAATACAAAGAATGCAATCAGTAGAGAATAAACTACAACTACAAGGTGAAAAAGAATTACAACAACTCCAATGATAATAAAAAATACATTAGAGATCAAAGTTTCCAAAGGCAATGAACTACTCCATTTTAAAACTCCAGCTCTGCCAACATTATTGCGTACATGACGGATATCTAATGTTAAGCAGTTACTGGATGATACGATTCCTTGATTTAGATGAAAGAAGAGTGATGAATGAATGACATGAAACAACTATTTCTTCTTGACTGTGAGGAAGTCCATTTAACCGTGTGATCCAGAGAAGAATGATGAGTTTGAAATGTGTAAGGCTTAAAATATTACGATACATGGGGTTTCACAGCTGAAGTGTTGATGGGGCAGCGTGATGATATGAATATCACAGTCAAGGACAGGCTGCATGACATTGATAAGGTTGGAAGAAGAAATACGTTTTTCAATACAAGAATTTTTAATTTTGAAGTCAAATGTCGAAAGCCTGCTGTCACGTAAGAATTGTGTTAGGAGTATTATTTAAAGTTAAAATTGCAAGAAAGTCAGTGTCACTGATGGAGGTGCAGAGCATCATGCACGGTGTCTTTTAGGCATTTAAAACTATTCTGAAGAACATTGCAGCAATGCAGCAGTTAGAATTAATCCTATTATATATACCATTGCCTATATTTGCTGCTCAGAAACTTAAGCTATTAAGGAGCTTGTTTCTGACCTTTTTCATTTTTGTATATTTTCATTTAATTAAATAAATAAGAAGTGAATGAACGTGGTACTCTTAACAGAATTCTGAGCATGGTGCAATGTGACGTGATTGTGTGTTGACACTTAAGTCTCTCTCTCTCTCTCTCTCTCTTTCTGTTTTTAAATCGTAGCTTCCGTCTATTTGTAACCGCGCCGGTTTGCGCGTGCATTTTGCATCTTTTTTGGATCATGTGAGTGTCTCTGTTGTGTCTCACTGGCTGCTATTGGCCGCCTCTTTCAACTGCACCTGTTACCACTGATAAAGCCGCCGCGACCCACAGCGCTGTGACGGAAATGTGTCCCTGCTAATCCCAATTTCTGTAACCAGTGTGCAAGTGGAATTAGTGAGCGAGCTAGTTAGCTAACTCGTTAGCAGCTAAGTGAGTAGAACTTCAACAGTGTAGATAATTGTCCCACCTCTTTTCACAGCGTAGGGAAGCACATTTGTACATTTCTATTGACAGATAATCTGCCAACCAAAGCAAAATAGGAGCCGACTAAGCAGAACACTCTTGGGGGGGTAAAAGCGGATAACGTTGCTCTCA
Source organism: Gasterosteus aculeatus (assembly GCF_964276395.1). NCBI lineage: Eukaryota > Metazoa > Chordata > Actinopteri > Perciformes > Gasterosteidae > Gasterosteus > Gasterosteus aculeatus. The sequence continues at coordinate 10,816,696 of NC_135700.1, forward strand.
CGGTGTTGAGATCCACATGAAGGCAACAACTATGCTTATAATTCCATCTTTAAAGTTACAAATGAGGAACTTTTAAATGGTTATGAAATGGTCTCAATTAAATACTGATCAATAGTCCTTTACGTGCTCCTGGTATTCAAACTGGGGACCATTGCTGGTGGAGGCTCAGTGGGAATCAGAGCTCTAATCTTGGCAGAGGTACAACGGCCGCCTGCACTCGCTGAGTTGCAGAACACCAGGCTGCACAGTATTAATCAAGCAAGAAGTTGTTGCCACCTTTTATCAGCCGACATATCCGACTCTTTCCATTGTGCGTCCGAGCCAGCAATCACAGTGAGTCCAGCCTCCCAGTGACTCCGCAGGCCGGCCAGTGATCCCCACGGCAGCCTCTGAGGCCTGAAGTGGCCCGCGGAGGAAAGATGATTAGAAGGAAAAAGCGATGTAGGTCAGCACAAACGAGGCTGTTTTAAAAAAAAAAAAAACTGTCACATCTAAGTCTGGAGCTCATTCACCATTCCCCTGGTTCCTGCTTGGGACTACGAGCTGATTTAAGAGACCCCATGAAAGGAAAGTGAGAGGGGGGGGGCGTCACAACGGAGTTGACAGTGAGCAGTGGAATTAAAAATGAAAAACTGTGTTGCTGAAGTCACTTAAGCCATTTTATTGACTTTTCTTCTCTAACCTGAAACAGGTGTGCAATCACCAGAGGTTATTTATACCCGGAATGCGTTATTTACCAAAAAAAACAGCCACTCCCCTGTAGATAAATCCCAAGAATAAGCCGGCCGAAGTCTTTTTGAAGAGCATGAAGCCTGTCGGGCGACATAGAGGGCTCCATTAGTCCATTAGTATTAGCCTTGGCGTTGAGGAGGGCGGTGGCCGGGTGATTTGTCCCCGTTGGTGGGGAGCGCTGAGTGGGCCGACATTGGTGCCTGTGCCTCATCCATCATGGGACGTGGGACCTATATTGTGTTGTATGTCTCCTATGGCTAGTGTATGATCAGCAAGACCCAGATACAGAAATGTTTATGGAGACACACTTCCTATCCAGTGCTTCTGGTAACCCTCATCCCTCATCTTCTCACCCGTCCATCCGCTCTCCCTCGCTCCCCCTCTGCTTCCCATTAGTCTTTCCATCCCCTCATCAATTTCCTCTCTTTCCTCCCCAGCGCTCTTTGTTTGTTTCTCAATAAGACGTTGTCTCCTCATCTCTCCATCATTGCCTCTCTGCAGCTATGACTTCTCACTCAATCTCGCCTCCACGCTTTATTTCATTGCATCTATTAAACATATTTTTCTCATGCCAGTTTATTTCTCTCTCTTTCTCTTGTTGCATTCCACTCTATCCTTTTTTCCCAATCCACCCATTCCCGAGGGTGTTGACTGGATGTGTGATGAGATGATGTCACAGCACGCTCCTCTGTCAGCATAGATAATAAATCTGCTCCTTTTGGGAACTTTTCATGCAAATGTAGCCCAGACCTCTATGAGTTTTCTTTAACATCCCTTAGTTACCTTTTAGATGTCTGTGCTAGTTGATATTATTTGGCCCCAATTATAGGAACACACACAGTTGCGTGCTTTTTTAAATCTGCAGAGATAGTTATCTGGCAATCCTAAGCAAAGCAAACAGATGGCGGCTAGTTTATTGTGTCCCAGCTATGAGGATGCAATCAGCAGTACAAACAACCATTTGGTTCTGACACGTGTAAAAACAAAAACACATTGATTACATTTTTGCATTTTACTTTACCTGCTCTGAATCTTCAGCAAGACGTTGTCTCTTGCTCATATTAATTGCTACCAGACCTCTCTTTGAATCTTCCTCTTGTTTTGCGTATCCAGTCCCTTCCCCTGAAGTTACTTACATGACCTACCTTCATCAAAGCTGGACAACAGCTCCAGCAAGGTACCACAAACTTCCCCAGGCAGGCCGGCGTGGAGATGTCATCTCTCGACCTCTTCCCCGGGGCCTCATCCCAGCTGGCCTATTCCTGGAAAACCTCCCTAGGGAGCGGCGGGGGGGGGGCATCCTTACCAGACTCCCCAGACCACCTCCACTGGCTCCTTTCACGTAGAGGAGTAGCAGCTCACTCTACTCCGAGCTCCTCACGGGTGAATGAGCTGCTCACCCTATCACTAAGGGAGACGCCCGCCATCCCCCTGAGGAAGGTTTTTGGCTGCTTTTAACCGCAACCTAGTTCTTTCGCTCATGACCCGACCTGCATGACTATAGGAGAGCGTAGGAACGAAGACTGACCAGTAGATCGAGAGCTTTGCCTTCGTGTTCAGCTCAGTGCGGTAAAGCAAAGCCCGTTGAATGAAATATTTGCTTTTCATATATTCAATCTTTCTTAACTGATGAACAGAAAGTACAGTAATGACAATATGGATATAAGAGGAGTTAACGTGTCTCTGCATTGTCCTCTGGGATGTAGTAACCTGCTTTGTCCAATAGCACCAAAGATGGCTTAAAACTCCCAAATCGAGGGCCATAAGGTCAAAGGTCAGGGTTTTGAGTTTTGAAATGTTAGATCAACGTGGTATAGATAGCTATATCAAAAAAGAGGTTATATCAGAGCTACTTTCTGTCAGGAACTAGTCCAGCCGGGGATCAGGACGTAGATTCAAGCAACACGTAATTTATCTCCAACAGAAGGACGCAGGGATGCAGGGATGAGCCGACAAGGGACACACATTGTTTAAATACACTGGGAAGGGGCAGGTGATTGGACACAGGAGGAAACAATCGGCACACGGCAGACAATCACTCACTGGAGAAAACACCGGGGCAGGAAGTGAAGTTAACCCAGGGACACTAGAGGCACGTATCAAAGCCCATTTCCGTCACAAAAAACAGTCATAATTCTCCTAATTTTGGCTTTACACTTTATTTCCAAAATACACTTTGAATAAATTGTTACGAGTATTCATGGCTGGAGCTTCTTGGGCACTTTGTGTGGCTTTTGTAAATCAGCCATGTTTGACAGGATACCCAGTGGAGTGTGTTGTGGTGTTTTTTTTCAGGATCACAGGGGTTTGGAGACGTGTAGCTATGAGGGGAGAGTGTGTTCCAGGAGTGTGTTTCAAAGGCTTTTTAAACGTGTGGTCCCTTTGCCCCGTGGCATTTAGCTATTTTTATAATATGCCCCTCTCTGTGGGATTCCTTGGATTTTTACTGCCCCCTTTTAAAGGCTCTTGTTACCATGGTTACTGCGACCCTCTGCAAAATCCATGATGGTAGTGAATACAACCTAAAGTGGGAGAACACATTACAGTAGTCATGGTTACAACAACCTCTAAAGAATGAATTATGTAACTGACAAGATAGTCACCAGCAGCAACTCACAGCTGCATATTTTATTTTTATACATATATATATACATATATATATTTTTATACATACATATATATATATATATATATATATATATATATATATATATATATATATATATATATATGTTCTCCAGTGCAGTATGAGGAATGATCAGTTTTGTTGTTGTTTTAAAATTCACCGCAGTCTATTTATTCACATGTTTTTTGTGACAATTCCTTAGTGTCACAACCAAATATTTCTGCAAAGAGATCAAACTAAATTTTAAATGTTATTATATCTGGTTGAGCCATTATGTAACAACATTCCCATGCATTCTGTGTCTATGTTTGACAGTGAGTAAATATGTATATTTACACCCATGGATGGACTCACCTCAGTACCTCACCTAATTGCTCAATGTCCCGTAGGAGGTTGCTGGGTCAACAGTCTTGATTTGAGGACACTGTGGAGCAGCAGGTCTTTATTTGCATTTGATGTTCATCTTTGGTGACTAGGATGACAGACAACACTATTTGCCCAACACAAATCCTTCAGGGGAGCTGGGTTTTGAAGCAACAAGTGTGTTATTATAACACCGATTATCTCTATTAAAAATGTGTGTGTCTAAGAATAAAGGAAGTAGCTCCTATGTGGGAAAACGAGAACCAATAACATAACAGCATATTGTGGCCTGAAACCCTTGTCTTTGTTTAATACAGATCATGCAAACAATGGAAATAATTGCGTTTATACACCTGCAATAAGATCCACAATGCAGAGAGAAAGTCAGTAAGAAAGTAAGATAAAATGTTAAATAAATCATCGAACATATTGCGGCCATTTCTCCAAATCACTGCACCTGCTTCCTCTTATGAACTCATTACCCCTCTCAACAGAAAACACATATAAATGTCATCACTGTTACACAAGACAAATAGGACTTATTATCACAATACATAATGTGGTTTTATGTGGCTGCTTTATATTAGGGTTTTATCTTCGTTCCATGGATGGATGGATGGATGGACAAATCTAACGTGCAGTTGAGGCAGAAGCTGTGTATTTAACTGAGCTGTTTTTAGTGGAAAAACCTGTTCATCAAGATGAAGTGACGGTACTACTACTATTACTACTACTACTTTGACTTCCTATTACTGTAATAAAACCATCAGCACCTTTCATTGTCTACTAATGTCACAGATATTCTCTTGGACATTTTTTTTTATCAGTTATACTGTATCTGTGCCATATGAAACGGAAAAGAAATGGAGAAAGGAAAATCAAAGTTTGGTTAAAAAACACTCCTAGATTGGTAGCAGGGTTTAGACATCTGTACATTGGTTTTCATTTTCATTTTAATATATTGAAAATTCAAGCTGGGTTGGGGGAAGGACGGCAATCTGATTGTATTATTAGATATTCATTCAAATCATACATTTCCTTTCAGAAAAGTACAACATGCTGAGAACCTCTCGGCACATTTAGAAAATAAATCTCATTTTCCTTTGTTCCGGTTATGTATTACATAATGGTCAAAAATACGCTTTGTTCCAGCCTTTTAACCAGTTCATCACAGCCTACATTCCCAAAAGCATTGTAAGATATTTGTCTCATTGTCTCATTATCAAGCAATGGGTTTAAGGTCCTCTTTGCAATAATGTAGGAAAATTTAACAAAAGCATTTGTGCAGTAAAATTGAATCGTAGCACCACATGCACAAAATGACAAACATTTCACATAAGATCATAACAACAAACCTATTTTATTTCTCAGTTGTGGTTCATGCCTGCTGCCTGAAACAAGACAAATTCTCAAAAAGTTTGTGCATGAACATTACACAATTTTCATGAGAAATGGACAAAATAGTTAAAACAGTACGGTCTTTGATTGCAGAGCTCCTGGGTAGATAAGGAGGATGGAACAGAGAGACCAGGTGTCAAGTAATCATTTTAAAGTAACACATTGTTCCCTGATGTGCTAGCGTTGATAAAAGATAAAATTGGTCATTTTCAGTTCCCTCTGCATAGATAAGTTTGGCCTGTTAGAGAAATAATGTCTCAGTTTTCTTAATCAGCTGATAGATGATATAAAACTGCTTCTTCCATTTTTCCTGCTCATGTAACTTGTCATATTGCTTCCTTTCCTCTGCTTTAGCTCTTCTGACTCTTTACCCCAAAAGTTCTGTTTCTTTTCCTTCCTTCGATTTGTCTCTCAGCTCATGTGCGAGTTATCGTGTGTCTCACAACAATTTGTCTGTCACCCCCCTTTGTTCCTCGCTCACTATCTCTGTCTCTCTGACTCTTTCCGTTTGTTCTTTTTGGGTCGTCTCTTTCACAGCACTAAGTGCTTGTTAGCCTTATTCCTCCATGCGCCTAGACTGCTATCAAATCTGTGTCTTTTTCTCTCTAAACCAACTTTGTTACATAATATGATCCAAGAGTCATGTTCATCCTTCACCAATTTTCAAATTTCCTTTTTGTCCTGCATTTATTCATCAAGGATTTTGTTTTTGTTGACAGCCTGTATAGGAAGTGTCAGGTGGTGATGGAGAAAATACATTGATGTATGTTTAATCTTCATTATACTGATTTATCAAGACTTTGTTTCTTGAACATTTTTGCAAACCACAGCAGTGAGAACAATTACAGCCTTCTTGTTCCATTTTCATACTGTATTTCTGATTCTACGTTTTGCTCCGCAGATTTTATATATTTTGGAACCTTGTTGCTTTTACTCGTCCCTTAGAGCGTTAGAGTGGACGGGCACTAGTGATTGGGCCGTTTAACCCGGGCCTGCGATTGGGGTTGGAACCTTTTTTGTTCACGGAGGAAAAGTGTTTATGCAAATGTGTCTGTTTCCATTTGAACAGGACTGCGGGTAACAAACCAGGTAGCAGTCCCAGGGGCCAAACCCCCGACGAGGGCGGACGGCGCCACGATGGCAACTCCTCTGTTTCTGACTTGGCCAACTCCGTCACCAGCGACATGCACATGGTAACACACAATGTCAATGCAGAAGTCCTATGGGAGGCTTTTTAATGAATCGACAGCAACTTATTCTCGATGTGCTTTGTGTATTGCCGAGATCATCTATACTCAGCTAAGATGAGAGGGACTGCTGTCAGCAGATCCTTTTAAATCATAATAAATGAGGCAGCAGAGGGACTTGAGTGGGGCTTCATGATCATCTTTTTTGATCTAAGATGAAAGGTACGTAGACAAGGAATGGACGATGAGTCGGGGGGGGTTGACAAAGTCATGTACAACACTCAACGTGCGGTACCAGTCAAAGGTTTGGAAACACACTTCCTCATTTGAGAAAATGTGTCCAAACCTTTGACTGGTACTGTAGGACTTAATACTAATTAATCACCCTTATAAATTATACCCTTAAAGTAACAAATGCAGGTTATATTAACGTATGTGACATTTGGCCAGACATACTCCCTCCTGTACATTTTCTAATGTCCATCAGCTTTGTTTTAGACCTGCAGAAGCCCCCATTTATGTTCATGTTCTTTGAGCAATCTCTGAATCAATTTGTGATAAGTTGAATTTAAGTGTTACATGTCCAGTCTATTTTTAGTAGTTTCAATTGTGTCAGGGATAATGTACTTTTACTCTTTAAGGGATTTGTAAACATATAATTATTGCCGATTGTCCATTGGGATGATAAAACTCGGACCATCATGGGCAACTCAAGTTTGCAATGAGGGCCAATGCTACAAACATGATAGTTGGCCTTCAAAGTTTTTCTGCATGCAGCGTTTACATTTATTTTTCTGCCACCTACTGCAAATAAGACACTTTGTCAGTTCTGGAGAAGAAAGCGAGCCTACACACTTCAGTTCAATTGAGCAAATTCCTACGAGAAGTGTTTCCTCCAGAGAAGTCTTTCATCACGTAGAAAAGTACTGTCTCCCTCCCACTCACCTCACCCACCTGTAGAGCATCGCTGCTACTTATTGCCTCGTCTCACCGAAACATATAGTGCTCATCTCCCTCCGGCGAAACACTGAGAGGGAACGTCTGCCTTTTTCAGCGGGGTTCGGTAATTAGCCGTTAAAGAACACGCGGTGCTGTGGGTGCTGTGAGAATGTGACAGAAATGGGCTTAGTAGCGTGTAATTACGCCGGCCGCGTGGTGTGTTTAAGGACTTTTCCCTGGCTTCATGATAATACTCATTCTGGGACACACCAGTGGCGTCTATACATCCCACAACTCGCCTTTTATGCTGAAAACACCCCGTCCTTCACTTTTGAGCTACTTTCGCTGCGATAAAAAAAAAGCAGTGGCAGCATATACAGTTTGTATTCCACGAGCTGTAATTGAAGGCAGCCGGATGCAGAGAGATGCCACTGAACGTCAGAGTGTATTTACATCCAACCCCCACCAGCGTCTCAGGTGATGGGGGTCGGGGGAGGATGGGTGGGGATCCTGTCAGTGCCACATGGTTCTTATCAAGATGCACTCTCACTCTCGTTTTTTGATGCGCTCTCGGGGCCGGCGGCAGGGTGGTGTGACCGTGTCCCTGCGTCTGTGTCAACATGCATCCACACGTTTGCAGAGGCTTTTGATGTGCTTTATTTGTACAAAAGTTGAGTCTGGAGTTTTTCATTCGGGATTAACAAAGCTCACGAAAAGAACAAAACCGCCAATGGGTCGATCTGCCCCTAAATTCTTTACAGTAGCTGTGGCACTCAGCTCCAGGCACATCTATTCTTACAGAAAACAAAAATCTTCAAATGCCTGTCAGGAATTTATGTTTTCATCTTTTATAAAGGAAGTTCATAAAACAGTATGACACTGGACCTTTTATCAAACGGCCTCAGACAATAGCAGATGCTTTTCTTGGGAACTATTTTTGGCTGCTGATCGATACAAATTGTGTATTTTCAGCAGTAGGACAGTTTATGTGGGATTCACTCAAAAGAAACTACACTGCCCATGTTCCTTGTTATGGAGGCAAGGAAATGGATCTTGGTCGTTTTTGGAGTTTTTGGAGAACAATGGATTTTACAAGACAGACGCTGTTTGTAAGCATAGTGACCGTGAGATATTTGGGTTTTCCATCCATCCATCCATCCATCCATTGTCAAACCGCTTATCCTGCACACAGGGTCGTGGGCGGGCTGGAGTCCATCCCAGCCAACTTCGATAGACAGGGTACATCCTGGATTGGTCGCCAGCCAATCGCAGGGCTACACAGAGACATACAATCATTCACACTCACATTCACACATCTACGGGCAATTTAAAGTTCCCAATTAACCTAATAACCTAATACCCAGAGCATGTCTTTGGACTGTGGGAGGAAGCCGGAGAAAACCCACGCAGACACGGGGAGAACATGCAGACTCCACACAGAAAGGCCACTGGGTGGAATCGAACCCAGGACCTTCTTGCTGTGAGGCAACAGTGCTAACCACCACGCCACCGTGCCTCCCTTATTTGGGTTTTCAGACAATTAAATTAGAAAGGAGAGTTGAAGCATTGGGAAGAAGGGAGGACTCTCTGTGGAAAAAAGAGCCCAATATAGAAAATGGGGGAAAGCCATTTAGGCCAGCTGTTGGGTGGAGGAGTGCTCAATGAAAAGTGATCATATTCAGCGTGGAGAATAAGGGGCTGAGCAGCACCATTAGAGATATGTGGGAGAATACAAAATTGGATATTACATTTCTGGAACTGCTCCTTGAGTAAAGCCTCCAGCTCTTCCATCATCAGATAGCACGTTTTTAAACTGGATTCCTCCCCCTCCCTGCAGGCCAAGCCACCATCAGTCAGAGAGTCTGTCTACCAACAGATAATCTGCCTCTCATCTCCACAGAGCCATGGACAATTTCTGCCTTTATTGCAGAGTAGAAGGCAGCCATGTGACAAAAACCTTATGCTAGTTAGCCATTTGGGAGCCGGTTTTTTAATGTAGATGTGCAGAATTATTGCCCCCGGAGTGTTTAGTCTGTTTGCGAGCATACTCTGAATCTGGCTGAGTTTGACCCAGCCTGCAGTGAGAGAGCTGCAACAACATGGTGTTCCATTATGTTTACACTTACAACCTCCGCTGTTGGTTAATTTGTTACCTTTGCTTAAAACTAACACAAATTAATGGATCAAACCTTCAACAAATGCTCCCTCTTAAGCTATAACAGTGTCTGTTGAGAATTTTAGAGGCGATGATTGTGTTGTTGTGGAGCCACGGCCACTCTTGGAGAAATTCCGTTTGTTCAGTTGCAATTAAACAGTAAATGTGGAGACCTTCCTTGAGTCAAATTGCCAAATGATTCCCTCATTACCATACCTGCACCTCATTATTACATGCATCATCAAAACTTAGTGGTTTACGCTATAGCGAGCACTAAATGAATGTTTCAGACACTTAAGAATAATCATAATATTTGCACCATCTTGCAGACAGATGTATTGTTGCTTCACTGGAGATGCTGTTGATTGCACGGTGTTATAATCAGAGGTGTTTTTTAATGTGTTGTTCACATCAATTAGCTGTATCATGAATGATTTATCATAATTATTAAACAATACTTAACATCATAAGAGCAAACTACTGTCAGGAGGAATTATTTGGTCCTACCTTGTAATGAATCTCTAACTGTAAGAAAGGATTCTTTGCTCCTCTGAACATGTAGGCGCTCTACAGTTATTATGTTATGTTTATCTATAAATGAGCAGCACTGATCTGCTAATATATTATATCGTATGTATAGAGTAGTGCACCAGTAATAGAGTGCTCCATGTAGCTAAAATGTATCAAACACCTGCAGTTTAATAAAAAAGTAAACATCACATTAATTGCCTCTTTCTTCTCTGTCTTATTTAGTTATCTCCAGGTTCGGAGGAAGACGACCATGAGGGTCCGGTGTGTGAGAAGCTGGGTCGTGTTCAGTTCAGCGTTGGGTACAGTTTTCAGGACTCTACCCTCACTGTCAAAATTCTCAAGGGACAGGATTTGCCCGCTAAAGACTTTTCCGGCACATCTGATCCGTTTGTCAAACTCTACCTGCTGCCGGACAAGAAGCACAAGCTGGAGACCAAAGTCAAGAGGAAAAATCTGAACCCCCACTGGAATGAGACCTTCCTGTTTGAAGGTTTGACAGAGGAAGCTTTCCCAATACATTCATAATACATGCAATTAACAATCCACAGTACACGCAGGCGCTCTCTGGCTGCACACTGTGACTTATTACGTCTGTGTTGTTTCTCAGGGTTCCCCTACGAGAAGGTGGTCCAGAGGACTCTGTACCTGCAGGTTCTTGACTACGACCGTTTCAGCAGGAACGACCCCATAGGAGAGGTGTCTGTCCCCCTCAACAAACTGGACCTGGCCAACATGCAGACCTTCTGGAAGGAGCTCAAACCGTGTAGCGATGGCAGCGTGAGTAAGACGGCAGAGGGACTGGGGGAGGGAAGGAAGGAGGAAGAGGAACAGGGAGAAGAGGGAGGAGGGGAGAGGGAGGATGAGACAGAATATAACGAGTGATGTCATTCGTGGCTGCCGTGATACTCTCGGGGGAAATGTGGCTGCATGCTGTTGGGAGAAGGAAGAGAATATGGAGATGCTGAATGGTAGACGGAGACAACACGGGCAGCTAGTGGAGGAAACAGAAATACACCGTCGGCAACAGAAGGGACAACAATGGGAAATGGAGATGAAAAAAGTAAACTATGTTGCTGTTGGTGTGTAATTTCTCCAGGGGAGTCGGGGGGATCTGCTTGTGTCTCTGTGCTACAACCCCACAGCCAACACCATCACTGTCAGCATCATCAAAGCCCGCAACCTCAAAGCCATGGACATTGGAGGCACTTCTGGTATAGATGCTCCTTCATCTCCTGTGTCCTTTTATTTTTGCCCTTCTACATCATTGCGGCTTCAAAATTAAAATGAGAAAAATTGTCATATTTGATATCGAATTCATGACGGTACATAAACCAACATGGCATTCAACTATGTTGAAAGCATAATGAAATATTGAAAAAAAACCTGCACATTCTCTCTCCTTAGACCCTTACGTAAAAGTGTGGTTGATGCACAAGGACAAGCGTGTGGAGAAGAAGAAGACGGTGGTGATGAAGCGCTGCCTGGACCCTGTTTTCAACGAGTCCTTCCCCTTTGACGTGCCTGCACACGTGCTGAGGGAGACCACCATCATTATCACCGTGATGGACAAGGACAGACTCAGTCGCAATGATGTCATTGGAAAGGTATCTCCTTCTTTCTCCTTCTCCTTATCTGTTCTCTTCTTCTGTGTTCTCCTGACTCTGTGACTGACCGCCAGCAGCTGATCGCCGGCGCAGTCTCTACTGGCCCCTGCTGGAACACGTACACCCGTCTTGGGTCATGGTGAATAAATGAGAGAGAAGACGTGAAAATGCTTCCTACTGAGTGTTGACCACTTGTTGTTGTTTTTTTAATCTCAGACCAATGACTAATATGCATGGTGCAAATGCAGGTCCATGCTCTTACAGTCCAGCCTCTAAAATATAAGTTTTGCATTTTTGCTAGACGTTGAAGTGATTTTCCAAATTCCCCAAACTGTATGTGTAATGACCCTTTTGATTTAAATATAAGGAATGTTGTATTAATAGTTGTATACTTTGGTATATGTATAGACATGGTATATGTCTATATATATATATATATATATATATATATATATATATATATATATATATATATAGAGAGAGAGAGAGAGAGAGAGAGAGAGAGAGAGACATATGTCAAAGTATAAACATGAGTCTATCTCTAAGGAAAAAACGACCAGTCGCCCTGAAGAGAGAAATCAGTTTAAATGTAATAAGGACTTCTCTTAGACAGCAAGATCACGAATGAATGTTTAGGTTTCAGTGAAGTCAGTTTATGTGTGTTGTTGTATTTTTGATGAATGGATAAGGCATTTTGTGTAGATGGTTGTGGCTAGTTACATAATTACTTGATTTCCAGAAGAATTCTGCATGAAACCATTGCTTCGGTTTTAAATATTGATTCATTACTCTTCATCATAGGAAACTAAATCCTTCATGTGTGCTCAACTGTATTGTTGCTGCTGTTCAATGACATTGAGGGATTATACGCTATGCTTGCTCAAAAATTAATTGTAATTATTAATTGACAATGTACCAATTTCCGAAATACATTCATTTCAGGACATTTCAGAGAAAATGATTTGGAATATACACACTCATTCATATCCGTTTTCAACTTAACTGGAGATTAGAGCTCTGAAAGTAATTTCTGTTCAAAATAATGGAAAGAACCCAGAACTCAACTCAAATCCTTGTTTTTTCAGACACTGTAATAATAATCATCTATGAGATGTGTAATGCATGGATGAGCCTCTGTGCTCTGTGTCATTCATACACATCTCCAGTAATTGCTATTCTAACCACATATATTATCTGCCTACACACAGCAGTAATAATATGTTGCCCATTATAACCACACTCGTAAATAATGTGCAACTGGTTGGAGGACACTGACAATTTTAACAGTATTCCCTGCAACATGTAAAGTGCCAAGGTTTCTTTCTACATGAGAATTACTTACTTCAGCTTATGAGCCTCATTAATAGCAGTGTTATCCTTTCAGAGAGTACTTTACCAAGTGACATCGCGTCCTGTCTCTTTTTGTGCCCGGGATTTGAGTTAAATTCAAATAAGGTCTCAGCGCTGCCTTTTTAGTCAATACTTCCCTGTCTTTTGGAGGCGGAAGCTCTCTACAAATAACAGCAATCTGCGTACTTGGGTAACATTGACTCTCTCTCATTCTCACAGATCTATCTTTCATGGAAGAGTGGCCCTGCAGAGGTAAAACACTGGAAAGACATGATGGGTCGTCCTCGTAACCCTGTGTCCCAGTGGCATGCTCTTAAGGCCTGAGGGACCCAGCAACCAACCTGCCTGCAGAGTGCCCCCCCCCCTCCACCTTTAGCACATGTCGACCTACCCTGCAGTTTTGGGCTGCAGGCAATGAGTTTCATCTCTTTGTTCTCAGGCTTCTTTGATATCCCCCCTTAGCCCTTATTTCCCCCTTGTTAAGTTAGAATCGCCCCCCCTCATCCGCGTCTCACCTCTTTTTTAGAACTTAAAAGAGTATTTGATGACTTCCCTCGGCTCGTCCTCCTGACTTCTCGTGTCGACCGCTCCCAGTGTTTAACATCCGAGCAGCACCTCCTGCCACCCATGAATACAAACTACCAACCAAGAATGGATCAAAGTAATATTCCAGCCATCATACGTGGCGGCGAGGCGGGTTTCATTTAAACACGCAGCCGGAGCCGCGTGACTCATTTGCCAGCTTCATCTGGCGTCGCAGTGAGGAGTCTTCCACTCTGCTCCTCGCCCCTTTGTTCAAGTCTTCTCACTGTCACGACTCCTCCGTACCCGTCGAATGCCTGAAAAACCAGGAAAACCTACACAGGCAACGGAAGAGCGACGACCCTAATGAACGGGAACAAGACTCTTGTTACTCTGCTCATGTTCTTATCTTTTTTTATTTTTCTCCTTCTCCCGTGGCGGGAACCCTTCGCTGTACGTGCGTCCTGTGGGTGATGTGCTGTAACCCCAATTTGAGTTCTTCAACAAAAAACAAATAAGCATATGAACATTTATTGCAGGTCCGATAGGGCAGGTGCGCCCCTCCCCCCTCACCCTCATCACCCCCCCCCCAAAAAAGAACTTTTTCTTTAAAAAAGAAATCCTGATGGACAGAGAAAAAAAGAGTAAAGTAATTAATGTTGTGTTTTTTGTTTCACAAAAGAACTTAGAGTATCAACTTGTTCTTCCAGACACTGAAAATAAGCAAAAAGCCAGCTTCCATATGTGTTGAAGTGTGGGTTAATGCGTGTGTGTGTGTGTGTGTGTGTGTGTGTGTGTGTGTGTGTGTGTGTGTGCGTGTGCGTGTGCGTGTGCGTGTGTGTGTGTGTGCGTGTGCATGTGCGTGTGTGTGAATGAAAGTGTTTTGGCCGTGAACAGCTGAACTAAGATTCAACTAAGATGTTTTTTAAAATAGCCCTTGATAGCAATGATAATAAGGTATTGTTAGAATTTCTGAAGGTGAGGTAGCAACGGCCTGGGGAGGTCACCGAGGTTAAAGGGTCAGTCCACCCAAAACACAGACACACGTACAGCATTTCCTAACATATCCTTAGTAGTTTTAAGCCAGGCGAATAGGTTGAGATGTATATTTGGGGTTTGATGCCCTAAAATCACGGCTGCCACCTCAAAGACAAAGAAGATGAATGAGGTTTCATCATAGCATTTGAAATAGCTTTTGCAACAGCTGTGAACGCTTTTTTCCCTACAAACAATGCACTGGTTTATCAGATTATCCAAAAACCGCAGTATAAATGGTTTATGCTTTGAAAACAACTGACAACAACATCTATCCATCAATAATTTAAACATCAGGAAAAACGTCATTGTAACTTTAGGTGCCATGTTTTTTAACCACATCACTTGATACACTTAATGCTGTATGATTTGGGTGAACTGATCATTTCTGTATGCAGGCAATAAATTGCTTCTTTGGGGTAAGAGGCCGTGCTATGTATAAATAAAAAAACGAACTATCCGTACATTAAACATTAAATTGCCGCTAATCTTCTACAAAGCACTACAACGATATCGGACCTTATTTTTATTTGTTTTGCTTTTACCGATGACAAGTCAGTCTTCCTGTGAATGTGACCTCCCCAATTCCCATAGAGACATTGAGGAAACAAACGAGAGAGGGAAAAAAAAATGTTTTTAAAATGCACTGTTGGTTTTTGTCTCCTGGATGTGTGTATTTGTGTGAGTGTTAATATTTGAACTTTAGTTTGTGTCATTTTATTTACGGTCAGTCCCTCTGTGTGTATATATATCTGCACTGAGTTACATTTTGCCAGGTTAATACAGAACAACATTGTTTACCGTTTTTATTCTGTATGACACAAACCAGTTGTATAGATAAATGTTATCACTTCTTTACAAATCACTGCACTTGATGACGATGCTGGAACAAACCTCTCTTAAAGGGACTTTGGTTTGGGAGGGAGACAAAACTGCAATTCATGAGCTGAAAAGGGGAAGAATATCAACTTTAGAAGAGATAAAAACCTGTTTTCTTGACCATAATTAATCATTAATAGTTTAGACAGAAGCAGCTACCAACATTTTGTCCCGTCTGTCCTTCTGATCCAAGAAACGAAAGGTGGCACCAGCTGACGTCCCCCTCGAACACCCCCCACCCTCCCTCCCGAACCCCCCGTCGTGCACACATGCTTTCTGGCACAAAGTGTTCTGTGTGTGCCTTATAAACCCTGCCACACCTTGCTCCTCACCATATGCGCTCCCCCTCACCGAGTGTCAGGGAGGGGGAAAAAAAGGTGAGACGGGAGATAATCATCACCTCTTTGCATCACTTTTAGCTACGTCTCAGGTCAGAGAGGAGCATCAGAGTGTCCCAGAAATAACCAGGAACAGGAGTCATCTGTCTGTCCTGATGGCCACGTGTGAGTAACAAGGCATTATTATCCGTGCTACTGACAAAGCATTACATTCCAAAGGCGTAGTGAAAGTCACTTAAATAAATGCAACTTCAATACTATTGAATAACAGTCAGGGTTTGGTATATTTTAGTTTTGTAAAATCGAGCAACATTTTGGATGTCTACACTCTTCACTGGCCAAATGCGGTTTACGGGCATTCTCTGGGGGGACTGATTCAGACAAAGAGAGGTTAACCAGCAACATTTTAATTGGTATAAACTGTACAAATGATTGTGAAGTGTCCTGTATGAAAATAACGAAGAAAAAAAAAATCATCAGTATTTACTGGGGTTGTTGATATCTGTCTGTCCTTGGTATCACTCAGCCGCCTCTTTCACTCCCTTTTCTTTTGGTAGTTAAACATCTGTGGTGTGCACAATGTTGAATATCAACCATTTATTTTTTGAAATGTGTACAGTGTATATAAAAATATAGATGTGTACATAAAACAAAGATACTTCTGGTATTGTCTGGGGTTTTTCAGAAGCTTGTTTTTCTTATTTTCATATTGCAACAAAAAGGTTTGTTCGGTGTAGTTGGTTCAAGTCAAAGGCGTTGGTGGAAGAAGTAATAAGATTCTTTACATAAATAAAATACAAGTAAAGGCCTGTAGTCAAAATCTTCCTCAAGAAAAGCACAGATGTATAAGGTAAACCTGTAATTTATTTCAAGCAATACATTATATTTTGCGTTATTTTAATGTAAATCCCTTATTTGAGAAGTAACAAATATATACAGCAGTCAAGTACATGTAGTGCGGTAAAACGTATAATAGAACTGAATTGTAGCAGAATTAAGTAAAACTGTACTTGAGTAAATGTAATTACTTTCCACTGATTGATGCAGCTCGATTTGATCTCAATAATCTGGAAGATTTTAAGTGCAGTTTTCATCAAAGCAACTAGTTTCACAGAGATGTACTGTTAACTCACTGCCTCACTTTAGTCTGATTTCAGCTGTTGATAGCATCAACTCCTTTCGTTAAAGTTTAATTGCAAATACATAGTCTAAGTGATAAGAGCAGGATACACACATGTTCTCTATTTCATCCTCTTCAAGTTTGGGCCAAGATCTGAAGGGTAGTTAACATGTGTGTCTTTGGAATTTGTGCTTGTGTCTGGAGTTGAGGAGATTCCCTGCTGTGCCTGCGACACGACTCCGTTTCACCGCATCTTCAAGCCAAGATCAAATCTAACAGAACAAAAAGTGTGGGTATGTTTATTTTCCTATATTCCCAAAGCTGAACCTGGCAGATGTAGTAATTCTTAACCAGTGAGAGCTGTTTTCCCGTCAGTGCCCCTCCGCTCACGACTCTCCGGGAGACATAGGAAGACCGGATGAAGGGCGGAGAGGCTGGAGGTGGCAAGGAGAAAACAAGAGAACATGAGTGAAATTCCAGGGGAGCAGAGGGAGACTGCAGGGCTGAGGATAAAACAGAGAGCTGTCACGACACAGGAAGCAGCACTGAAGGATGACAGGAGCGCGCGGCTACAGATAGGCGCAGTGGGTGTGCGTGGGCAACAAATGAACATGCACTCAGTGCAATAAAGACATTATTTGTGCTGCCCTGCATGTGGGATCCACAAGTGGCATCCATTTTTTTCTTGAAAGCAGGGATTTAATGTCAAATGAATAGTAGTGTTGTATTTCAGGACGTTGACATGGGTGACCAATTTAGAGTCAAACCGGTTTATTTTATGCACTGAGATTAGTGGTGCCCAAATAATTTACATTTCAGTAAAACAAGACCAATGCAACAAAAGTCATGCATTTAAATACCTACTTACATAAAAGTAAATAAGTATTTGCAGCAAAGCGTACTTCAATTATAAAATGTTACATTTTGAAAAATGGCATATTGTATAAAGGATATATGAAATGGACACATCAATGTGTAAGCAGCTTCACCGTTGTGGCTGGTTGAGATACTTAAAATACAAAAAGGCACCGGTTCCAAAAACTGGGAGCAGGGCC
The DNA here is from genome assembly GCF_964276395.1 of Gasterosteus aculeatus. Classification (NCBI taxonomy): domain Eukaryota; kingdom Metazoa; phylum Chordata; class Actinopteri; order Perciformes; family Gasterosteidae; genus Gasterosteus; species Gasterosteus aculeatus. Next base: position 10,834,530 of record NC_135700.1, read on the forward strand.
TCTTCCAAAGGGTCTCAGGATACATCTATGAAGGTCATGAGATTAATAGTAAATGGAGAACAAACGATAGCTTACAAGTTTGTGTTCACCTTTTTGACTTCATCCTAATCTTTGCATTTTTTTCCATCTTGCATTGTATTATATCATTGCATCACATACTTATAGTAAAGCAAAGTTTAAACTAAAACGTAGCTGCAGTGGTCCATTCTAGGTTAGGCCGGAATGATTTAATGCAAACCCTTGAGGGTATCAACAATTGCAATACTAATCTGTAGTTCAATATTCAATATGTATTCCAACACAAGGAGTAGTTGTAAATACAAGTTTAACAATCTTATTTGTGTCCCCCTGTCAGGGAAATCATTACAGTCTATCTATGTATCTTTCTGTTCACCTGTCTATCTCTCTTGAAAGGGCCCCTCGTTGTGGCTGAAAACGGTACTGCGTCTAATTGACGTGCTAAATTGATGAGAATTCCATTCCAGACAACGAGACATTTAAAAAAATAACAGAAGATTCTATTGGCTAATTTCAACAGGATAAACCAAATTTGGTGACCTGAACCCTCTCGTACGTCACCACCTACTGTCCAGCATCGTAATCATTATCAGTAGTGTCGTAATTTAAAACGATCGGGTATATTCCATGTTTCAAAAACAAAATGTAAAATGTATTTCTAATATAATAAAAAATAATCTTTTTTTTTTGGCCACACCCCAAGGCCCTCCATGGACCAGCCGCCACTGAATTGGTGACACAGATGGCAGAGGAGCAAAGAGCACACAGAGGGGAACCCCTCTGACATCACCTGCGTCTATTTTAGGACAATGAACAGAGCATAAACATTGAAGGCTGTGAAGCTTACTCAACATATTTGTCCTTTAAAATTGAGGGGAAAGAGAATGCATAACGAGATCTGTCTCACGGATGTTGGTTGCCTTGTTTGTGTGACACCTCGTCGGTGGATTGTGTGCACATTATTATTCTCTGGGCGTACACAAGCAGGATTTGTCATCAGTTTTGCGATTTTGTGCACATCTCCTGGCCAGAGGGCATTTCCCTTCTGCTCTCTGTACAAGGTTCCGCCGAACCAACATGACACACAGCCGACGCACACTGATGCAGCAGTGGAGGAGAACTATAACGTTGTGGTTTACGTGGCTTTAAGCAAAGGTATATGTGATTTAATTGGAAACTCACCTTGACAGGAGATTTCCCCTGATGCTTTGCTTCTCAAAAGCTTTAATAAAAATTCAGTCTACAGGCTAAAATCCTTTTCATCCTTAAATGCAGTAGCGTGGTCACAGCAGGGTGATTTTCTGTTGATGTTTTTTAGGCAGATGGCGCCTCAGTTTCTATTATTATTATTATTAAGTATCTGCATAGAGGCTCTAAGGATTCTTACACACATGGCAGCGATGGACCGATGTATTCACATTGCATCCTGCATGGATGACACGGTCTGGGAGACGTGTGTTTTGCAGCTGACCCGTTTGCCACAAAGATACCACGGTGCAGCCGTTTGACGTCACTGAGGTTGTCTGCTTCCACCATGCGTCCATGTACTGATACTGCAGGCAACCTTCGTTATGCAACAGATACATTTCATACAAAGAAACCTCTTGTATTTGAAATGAATAATGGAATAAGAAGACCGTAAAGCATCACCATTTATTAAATAATCAATAATGTCTGATAGGCACAGTAAACTCATTGAACACAACCATAACAATTCAACGAGGTACACTAATGTGCGGGTCCATGCGCTGATTTACTCTATATGCATCTCACACGTTCATCAGATTTAATGTACAGCCTCGAATCACAAATCTACAATAATCTTCTTTTGCTAATATTGTGTTACATCCATTTCCGCTTCATCCAACTTCCCTCATCTTCCGGGAGTCTTCTTCCCCATTATACGACTGACTGGAGTTGGCAGGGAAAATAGAAGCTGGAGGCGTTCATGAAGAGAATATTTAGTGGTACTAAATATTTTCAATGCCAGTTAATTTTTAAAACCGAAAAAAAAAGTCTGGTGGCTCTGAACATTTTTTCTGGTGGGTTATGACACCGATATGTCATGAGTCTCTGAGAGCGATGGGCCTCAATGGCTTTCCTTTTCCAGGTACTCCAAGCCGGGAGCATCCAACCTCTGCTCGTGGTTGCGGTTCTTTGTGAACTCCTTCAGCATATCCATGATCTCTCCTTGGTAAACGTCCGGGGTGGGCTGAGCTTCTGTGAGCACAAAGAGAACAGGTTTGACGATGACAGATGGCTGAGGAGCAATGAGCGCACCGTGGGTAGCTCTTCCCACAGAACCTTGAGCAATTTTGGGAACAGCTGAGAAAATAAAACACAAAAGGGTGACTTCTGCTGCTTACACAGGATCTTTTACTCATGACGGGAAAAAAAAAACTCCTCTAGAGCGTTTTTATTTGTTTCATATTGTAGTAAGAAGAAAGAACAATTCCTTCCCACGTGCATCAACAGCGTCTCTGCAGAATATTTTGGACTCTTGGTTCCACGGTATCATCTGGTCATTTTAATGCCCCGTGAAGGGGCTCTATCCCACCTTCCACGGGGTTGTTTAAAATGTTTGGTTTATGAATTGAAGATGGAAACTTTTAAAGCTAATAATTAAAGACTATAAAATGATTCATCCAGAATTGGTTCCAGGGAAGCCAGCATAACTGCAACAGTATTTGTTTGGTTTTTCAGAGAGGTGTTGCCAATTGGACATGTTGACTCTAATCTCACACTGATTTTGTTGTTTGGCAGTTCGGCACAACAAAACAGACATATAATTGAATCAAATTAGGCAAAATTCCATGAATAGAGTGGCTAGTTCTACTGGGACACTGAATGAGATCACAGGATGAAGGCAGCGCCAAAAGGAGTCGTGGAAACACAGAAGAGATCTATTAGTCTATTCAGCAATGGTTTAACTATTTTGGCATCATCAGCCACAAATGATTTCCAGTTAAAAAACACAAGGCTTTTTCGATCACTTTTATAACCAGCAGTCTTTTTTTCGAGATGGATGTAAACAGAGAAGAGTAAGGCGGTAGAAACCGAGGAATTGGTCATTGGCCCCCAGACTTTACGCCCCTGGCCTGATTTGGGGAAATTGTTGATGTGATCCCATCGGAAGAAGGTCATTATAATTTGTATAAACATAAATGTTTCAAAGCCGAAATGTTTTGGTCTTTAAATATGAACGTGTCTAGCGCTGATAATCTAAAGTATATCCAAGTTCCATTCCCCTCCTGAAATTGGTTTAGTGCCAGCTCTCTCTCTCTCATGATTTGTGTGCCTCATACCTACTGTACTCAATGAGAGGCATTGTGAAACCTCTGAGGAGAACCTGTGAGCTATTCTCTCACCTGTGGCCCAGTAGTAGATGTCCCAGTCATTGCTTGGTTCATTAATCAGTCTGTCGTACTGCTGCAGCTGATTCTCATTCATTGTGTTCAGGTATCGCTTTGCAAAAAGGCTGAAAGAGAAATGGAGAAGATATTTAATTTTTTTCCAAAAATGTTTAAGTCATGGCAGGTAATTTATCTGAGAAGCTGGTGAATGGACCGCTAGCTGGGAAACTTATTTTAATTTCTGTTCCTTATTGTTGCGTTACTGCCTTGTTCTGGTTTGAGTCCGCAGGCATCAGTAATCTCCGGCCCTCCCCACCTCCTCATAACTCTAATAACCTGAATGTAGAGTTCCTCATCGTTATAAATACATGCGTTCCTTTCCCTCTCATGGCTCAAAATGACCCGTGGAATGTGTTTCTATAAGGAAAAGTGTGTTTTTATGATCAGTGGGCATAATTAGTATTGCTGTTCCGTATTTTTTACCTCTTCTTTTCACCCCCCTCACCCTTCTACCCGGCTAGATGACAGACAAATAAGAGCTAAACCGTTTCCGTTTAACAACCTGAGCAGTATGCAGTTCTCCAGCATGCCCCTCTTGCGACTCTCGTACAGCAGACGCCGCTTCTTGATGTCAGTGGGCTCGCCGGGCCGCTCATCCCACGGTGGCAGAGGGATCTCAATCATGTCTCCCCTGGTGTCGTCTTGTGCGTCTCCACGGTAACCGCGAGATGGTGGCAGCCCTGTGACTGCTGGTCTCCAGGCTGCCTGGCACACACCTGCCACCAGCTGACAGGCCAGAACAAAAAACCAGTGCACTGTAGTTGTATGGTTTAAATGTAGTACAGAATACTCCATTGTATTATCAGTTTAACATTTTTTTTGAAGAATGCCGTAATGCTGTTGAGCTGACGTAGCTGCCTTAATGCAGCTCAAGAGGCTTTTATTGGATAAATAACTTGGACTTACAGTAGCACACCGAAGAAAGGAATGGCATAATATCCCTCGCTGTTGTACAACTGTTTACGCCGGGGTTGCACAACAAAGACACACTTCGCTAGTGCTACAGCCTCGAAAGGCTGAACTCAACTCCAATTAGGTTATTTAGTCACAACATCAACAATGCTGCTGCATCGTAGAAATACGATTCGCTTCATATTCTTGAATGAAGGATAGATCCTTCAAATGTCCTCGAGTGAACTAACAACGCATCTGACGTTAAATAACAAAAGGATCGTTCGTTTGTTAACTCACCCTTCTCGCAACAACAGAGGAGAGCATTTTCGCCGTAATTCTTCTAACGCTTCACTTTTTTGTGAACTTTTTCTCCGCCGTGGAAACGCTGCAGATGTCTGAATGTCAGACGCAAAACAGTAACATTACACAAGCAGGTTTCACGTTACAGAAGCACACGGACGTCTATCGAGGGCGGACCGGATACGTCCCGCACATGACGCCGCGGCGTTAGGGAAACCTCCCGGGTTAGATAAATGAAAACATAGTTGACCACAGCGTGTTACATTTAAGGTCTGCAACATAGTTTGTGTACATTCAGCACTTGTTTTGGGATTATTAATATAATGATCAACGAAAGAGAAGCAAAGTAGGAACCAAATTGTGTTGGTTGTTTGTAGCCGCGGAACCATTTCGGGCGCACTTAACGTTCAGTTACCGATTAGCGTTAGCAGCATAGCACTAGCATCATTAGCTTTAGCTTATGAGAGAGCGAGTCTACAGGAGCCTGAAACTATTTGTATTTTAACTCATACATGAAAGGCACTGCATGCATTTTGAAAGTGATCATTAAAACGTTTTCCTTGACTAATGTTCGCGTGTCGTATTCCCGGTTTAGCATCATATTTATTTCAGGTAGCGTTAACGTTACCGTTAATTTAGCATTTTGTGCGGACTCAAACCGAGCGTTAGGCAACGTTAGCATCAAGGCACAACGTCAACACCAAATCCGGGATATATGTCTCGCACCCGTTGTTGGCATGCACTAGTAATTCTCTCAGTGTGGCTGTGAAAACTAAACTGAAAACAAATCAAAAATAACAACAGATCCCAAACTAGCTGCCGTTTCATCAATTGGAGCACCTTCGGCCCACGGGATGGCTGCTAGGTCTGCAGCCGGACCGAGTACCTCAAATACGGAGCTCCTAGATCTTTACGGTGACCTGAATCAAAACGACGAGGTGAGAATGATTTTTTCATTTTTGTATAGTATCAAATCAATCAATGTGCGCAGCCTGGGAATGTAACATTATATGTAACTGAGGATTGTGTTAAAATATATATTTTTTTGGCATTTGACATCCACGTAAATTGATCACATATGTCAAACCTCGAAGTTTAACCCTCTTTTTGTGATGGTTTTTTTTTTACCTCCCACAGGATTTGGACAGAATTGCTGAAGCAAATGAACTTTATGACGCTGTTCTAACTGGCTCAGTGGATAGTGACAAGAAAGTCACTACAAATGTGGCGCCTCCTATCAAGATGCCACCTAAAGAGGAGGCTAAATCAACAATAATGAAAAGCCAACAAGGAAAAGTCTCTCTGAGGAGACTGTCTATATATATTGGAAATTTCCCTTGGGTGAGAAACCCCCTTTATGTGTTATTATGTTTTCATTGTATTGTCCAATACTATTTATGTTGATTCGTCCACATGGATTTGCAGAACACTTGCGAAATGCAACAGGGAAATAAGTCAAGATCGCAAGTAACTTTTTACCCTCCTGTCATTTTCTCACCCTCTGTTTCCTAAACCTGCTACTATCTCCAGTGGACATCTGATAAGGACATCACATGCATGGCTCAAACATTGGGTGTGAAGGACATCAAAGAGATTAAGTTTGCTGAGAACAAAATAAATGGCCAGTCAAGAGGGTGAGTGCTTTCAGATGAAATTTTTACGTGCTAAATTCCAAATTGTTTTCAAACTGCAAGCGGGAAAGCATGTACTTTTGAGGAATAAAGTATGTGAATATTCGTTTCACAGCTTTGCAGAAGTGGTGGTAACCTCAGAAGAGTCCTTGAAAATACTGTTGGAGAAAATACCCGACTGTGAGCTGAATGGGGATAGGGTAGACTGTCGCTTCGCAACTAGGCAGAACCTTGGTGTGTTTGAGGACATTGCAAATAAACGTAAGTTATAAAAAAAACTTAAACACTATTGAATGTACGTTCTATTGCAAAAAATATCAGCGATGCGGTTATTTTTCACAAAAACATTGTTTTCTCTGTAGGTATACCGCTGCGTCTTAATGCCAAAGAGCCTAAGGAGGCAGATTTTTCCGATAAAATTCCCTCATTATTATCACAGGAGCCCAGTCCTCTCCCGTTACCTCTACTTTTTCCATCACATCCACTTGCAAACAGGTTTCCCTCATTACCCAACCCTTTCCATAGTCATCCACCTCCTCCTTTCCCACACATGCCACCAAATATCCCTCCACCCATGCCACCTCCTTTGTTCCATCCTCATCCAATGCATATTCCCAGCCAACCAGCTCCCAGTCTGCATGTAAATCCGGCATTCTTCCCCCCGCCACAAGACGGGCGCAGCAACCAAGGCTACAGCCAACAAAAGTGAGCACATACACTCTTTTATATATTCAAAGCTATTGCAAACCATATACTTCTGATATGGTTTGTTTCACAATGAGATAAGACGTTGTGGAAATGAATCTTAATGGAGAAAAAAGACCAGGAAACAAAAAATGACAGAGCGTATGTAGATAATAAAGCTTTGTGGAACATATTCAGGATAATGCAACAAATTTAGATTCAGCACCTTTTGTCAGAGAGATTATGACAATGTGTTGACGGTTAATAACAATCTGTGATTTTCTTCAGACCGCCACCTCAAAATACAGATCGAGATTTTGAGGAGCTGATGAACCGAAATAAAGCCGTTGCTAGCAGTGCCATCAGCAAGGCCGTGTCTGGAGCAACAGCAGGTAAGTACAGCTAGTCAGATTCTGGGACGTGAACTTCTTTGGCTATCTGGAAAATATCTGGTCCGATGAATGATGATCGTTTGGAAAAAGTACACCGAGTCTGTTCTTAACCTCTCTTACAATAGGAAAAAAAGTCAATGGTGTTCTGAATAATATTATATTGACTACCTATTTTTAAACAGAGTATCATCATTATTACACGTATTAGTACTGTAGGGGATTGTGGTGTGATCAGCTTTGAATGGCAACACAAGAAAGCAACTCTACAGCTTCACTTTTTAACAACCAAAATCTGCCACCTCCAACCAGTGCAAATAGCTCCAAAACAAAACAGATGTCTCTTATTGCAGAAAATGTCGGACTTCATTCCTCAGAATAACAAGCTGACTATTAGACTACTTATTAGCACCTTTGGTCAACATTTATTTTACTTCCTCCTGCAGATCCCACTTTTGAGCTCTTAAAGTGATTTCTGATATTCACTGGGTTTCAAGAGTTATCATTTTACTTCAATCTTATTTTCCAATCCCGGTCCCTGAGAGTATTGAAACCTGCATCAACTGATGGGGTTTCATCAGGGTTCTCATTCGTTTTGTCACATTGATCTGGATCGGGATGTTTGTTTATCTATGTATTACTGTATGTGGAGGGTAAATGTCATACTTAAAATGTTTTTTCTTCTGTAAACTTACCCAAAGCATTTTGAAGTGCTGAACCACTTGACCGTCTCTAATATCTTATTCCTCCAATTGCTTATTCAGGAGACCTGCGGGTTGCGATGGAAACTCTATTAACTGCCATTGCCATCATTAAGCAGTCCAGAGTGTTTGGAGATGAACGCTGCCAAGCCCTGGTTACCTCACTCAAGGACTGTCTAGTCTCTATCCAGGGAAACTATGGCTACAGGTTTGTGTCATCATGTTTCAGGACAATCGGACATCTCGTTGTGCACATTGCAACCAAAGCGGAGGATCAGTTGGTCACAAATGCACCTTTCTCTGCAGGAGTAGCAGTCGTTCTGGGGAAGACGAAAGGGAGCGGGACAGGGGTCGCGACAGAGAGCGTGAGCGTGAGAGAGAACGCGACAGGGAGCGGGACAGAGAAGATTCTTCTGCTTGGGACGCTGCAGGAATGTCTCGAAGACATAGACAACGCTCCCGTAGCGGGGAGAGGGATAAGGAGCGCTCCCGAGAACGGGAAAGGCACAGAGAGTACAGAGACCGATACCGCTGACTTGGTAAGCCTTTCTTCCATTTATTCACCTGTACTTTTTTGGCCAACAGACCGTAGAATATTTTTTGCGTGTTTAGTCGGATTATTGAAGTACATGAAGCCCTCAGCGGAGACGACTGCCCAAATATAACGGGGGTTTATTATCACAGAGCCGTACAGTGTTTGTATCCTTTAGCTTGCTTTCTTTCTGATGCATATAGTAATACATTTTGGAGTAACTCAAATATCTACAGATTTAGTTTTTCTGCAGAGGCCACCGGCTCGATCTTGTTCTTCTTACGTGGACTTTGGGTCTCACATACACCCATCGGGTCTTCCTCTCATAGCATGTCTCTTTTCAAAAAACTGTTCATCAAACCAGATCCCTGGACTGAACTAACCAACTCTGATACTCTCGGGTCTCTTGCAAAACGGATATTGATCTCAATGAGACTAATTCTAATTTAAGTTTTTTTACAAATATATACATTTTACAAACTAAACAATGCAAAAAGAAAACATTTTTTTAATTTTATGAAGATTTTTATTTAATGTTGAGTGAATAAAATACAATTTTGTCAAGATATATATGCATATGTTTCTGTGTTCATCTTTATGGATGTGAGTATTTTCTCGTTTGGCCACAGAAACACTTCAATCCAACTGCTGTTTTAGGCATGTGATGCATTTCTCCATATTCATTCATATGGGTTCATATGTTTGAGGCTGTATACAATACAGCCTCAAACATTAAAGAACTCCAAACTTTGCTTCCTACTGCTTTTTATTTACCTTTTCAATAGATCAGTAGTTTTTTTACAGTGCGAATGAAGCATTAAGACTAAACTAGTGATGACGTATTATTAACTTGGCTAGAACTTACGGTCCATACTTTTTTTTCCCCCACCCCAGACTGATGGAGTGTTTGTGTGAAGCCGATTGAAGACACGATTGTTTTGTTTCTGCTGTTGCACAAAAATCTTGGAATCTAAGGTGAGACTGAAGATGTATGTCCAAAAGTATACTTTTTTTTCCAACCGTTGTCTGTACATACTGGGACTTTTACCTGTTTTAAGAAAAATGTGGTTGTAGATTTGCTGCTGGAACATCAGATTCCAATGCTTGCATGTGCAGGAACACCGTAACAACTTCCGAAATACAGTGTACTGTTATCATTTTTTGTATAAATCTGTAGATTAAAACACATTCCCGGAAAATACAATCTGTTTGACTTGATCTAACATTTAACTTGTTTTATCTGCTAACTGTGGATCAAAAATGTATTCTTTATTGACCGGTATGACCGCTTCAAGTTTAAATTATTTTTACTGTCTGCACACAGTAGTAATTGTCTGAGTCAACTTGACCACTAAACAATTTTTGCCAACCGTTTTCTAGGTCTTTTTCATACCATACTATAAGCAAGCAAATTACTAGCACTAATTTTACCGAGGAAAACACTACTTATAAATTTAAGATGGTTATTTTTAGGCCATACAGTTGGAAGATTGTGGTAACTGGATAAAACAGTAGTGACAATGTCATTCAACCCATTTATTTAGAAAAAAAAGCATTTCAAGGTGGTGCAAAGTTCCATATGTGTATTCTAATTGCCATTTGTTCTGACAAATATTTTTGGCATGGCCGTTCAGTCTGTCCATGCTACAAGCCTAAAAGTTTGTTATTTGTGAAGGTAGCCAGTAACAATCACTTCTCCAATGGAGCATAATTCAACAATTTCTCAATAAGATCCACATGAGAAAGGAGCATCCGCCGACAACAGTATCTCTTCAGGCCGAGGGCATCAAGGGCGTCGCTAAATAGGAGAGAGGGGGTCATGTTAGTCCTAATGCATGGCATACAGATCATTAAATGAACAAGTCAGGATAGTATTGTAACTGGCATCAGATAAATCGAATCATAAGTCTTAATATATATTGACAACACAATACCATGAAGGGAATGGCTATAGTGTTAATTTGTTTTTGTACTGCTAATAAAGTGTTTTGTCTGCGGTTGCTGACGTTCAAGTTGCATATGTACTTGTTTCGGTTTGGAATAAAGCCATATTCACGATTGGAGTAATATCTGATGCATCGATAAACCAGCAGGTATCCTTCTCACCCCTCCGTGTACTCTGCTTGAAGTAGGCCCAGGTAGGCCTCCCACTTGTTCCCCACAATCTTCCCACACGTGAAACACCGGACGGGGATTATCATCGTAAAGCACCTGGGGACAGAAACACACCACCGTGTAAGCGATCATCCCAGAGTCAAACATGGTTTGCTAGCACGATCATGTTAGCAACGCAGCGTCCATAAATCATACGGCAACGATCAGAGGAAACCGGGGTTTTCATGCAAGTAACATTACGGATAACCTTTAGATTGCATGTGGCTCACGCCAGTAACCACGTTAGGATATGATGCACGCGACTCCACCTCCTTGGAAGTAACGTTACAGCGGTTACATGCGGCTCATCGCGTTGTTAGCTCACTTAGCTGTCGGCTAGCCGACGGGTAGGCAGCATACATGCTTTTCAGCTATACAGCTTCACTCTGCTTGGCTTGAATGGACTTATTTTCGTTGACGCAAAAGCAGTCTGAAATTACAGTAGTTTATTTACTCTGTAGTGTTCATTCGGTATTTGTCAGTTGGATAAAATAATTAATTAAAGCTTAATAGTAGCGTCTGGTACAATACTGTAGCCACGCGATTAGCACAACAGTAAACTAAGGTTCTCCATCAATAATATGTGACTTAGCCACACATTCGCATGTTGGTTATTTAACAGTAAATACAACATGTATAAAGTTGTAACATAAAAATGTTATTTACTCACCGTTATCAGATCAAGCTTAAGTTTTAAGTTTGTCTGAGAGAAACTGATTGTAGCTTCCCTCGTTCCCTCCAGCCGAAACTAAAACGTTTCCGCCCCGACCCTTCAAAATAAAGGCTTCCGTTGCTCAAAGGCTTAATGAAAATGTAAAGTATCAAATAAAGTGTTATTTGATGCAAACCATACAACCTCATTGCTATCAATAGGAAGCACGAATATTTAAAACATCTCCCAGTGTACCATTAAATAAATCCACAGCAAAACAATCATTGTCTTAAAAAAGACAAAGTTAAGTACAGTAAAATGGCAACTGTATATTTCAAAAGCTGTGACTCAAAATGTGTACGATGAAAAACCTCTCAAATGATAATTGACTCCCTGATTCTGGTGAGTTTTGTTGCACTTTTTGTGCCAAGTCTTGGCCTAAATCTTTTAGCAACATCCTATCATACCCCACACGGCCTCTCCCTGATTAAAGGCCCAATGAAACACTTCTGTGGGTGTTGCTGGATGAGTTATATTAGCTAGTCTACGGATTGATAACTGAGAGTAACAACTCACACATGTTTTAGCAAGTGTCCTTCAAATTAGAGCAATTAAACATGTGTAGTGACTGCTGATGAACGATATTCTACAATTGTACCATAAACCTTGTTTTCAAAGAAAACTAAATGTAGTAGTTTACACCCGGATATTCAATCTTTGTTTTCATAGTTTTTATGAATATTAAAATCTTAATTTGACAGTGGATATTTTTCACGTTACAAACTGTTGTAAATTGCAACGTCTGTACTTTTATGTTCCCTTTGAAACTGTTTTAAAAATCCCACTTGAATTTTTTGCTTTTGTTAATGTAACTGAATTGGTTTGCTTCTAGAATTTTCTAAAGACCAAAGAACCCATTCATAACATTTGAAACACGAATCTCACAAAGCTGACACTTAATACACAAAATTTCAAATGAAGAAATATTTACTTGGGCTGGTTCACTGTCTTTAATAAAGGTTAGATTACGACCGCTCCTTTTTTACACTTTGGAGTTTGGGGGAAGAGGGGAGTGTACATAAGGGAAATATGTTAGAAATATATCAAAAATATATCATAACCATTGGTATCATCATAAAAGTCCCCATTGAAAACATAATCATTGCAGTCATCATTTGTATCATCGGCATCATTGCATTCACTAACTTCATACATCATTATCACCACGAATATCGTTATATCATCATATATGTACTTTAACTTGCTACAGCACAGGTGCTAAATCAGGAGTCCTATCTGAATTATTGCATTTATACGCTGTTAACATTATGAAAATAGGATTTCTCTTTTTATTGGAACACTGCCTTGTACAATGTAATGTGAACTTTGTTTTGGTGTGGGCATACCATCTTTTTTATGTGTGTGTAGGTGTGGACTGTGGTGAATATGAGGTATGTTATTACAGTATTTTTGGGCCTGTAATGTGTTGGTAAAATGCATAAGGGCCCTACAATAATGTTCAGAACTGTCTGTCTATCTACTTATGCAGCAGTGACATCTCCATGAGATTTACATAATGAGTGTGCACTAACGTGTACAGCTGAACCATTGAGAGCTTCCTTCAATAGAAGTGGAATTTTTTTAATGTTTACTACAACTCAACAGTTGTAGTAACAGAAACATCTACACACCACTGGCATTGTAATAACAACCTCGCATTACAATGAAGTTGTGCATGGGTATGTCTGAGGATTGCGTTTTGTTTTTCTCCAACGGCCTCATGAGTGGAACACAGTGAAGAGATAAACAACTCTTACGTTTTGGTAGCAGGCTTTAAACCTGCTAATGCAACACTAATGGCTAATCTATCGTAAGAGTGAACCGTGGATGTTGAGTGAGACATGAAAGGTTATTGATTTGTGACATCATTTAACAGTAAAGTAAAAATCTTATTCTACATTGAAAGGTAACTTTACTATATATTTCTCTGACACATATAGTACATGTTTTATGTCTTACAATCTGCTAAATGCCATTCCTATACCACTTTGTGTATTTTGTTTTCTTCTTCTATTTCTCTTTAACCAAAGCATATTTCTACCTGTTTTCAGACATACTCTTTCAATTGTCTAATTCAAAGGTGAAATAAACGTTAGGAGCGCTCTGATAGCCAGTATTAGCAAAGTGAACCAGGTGGATTTCTGGAGCAAGGATTTATATATGTTGCAAATATTTGTTGTTGTTGTTGTTAATATTTGTGAAAACAAAAGTAGCTACCTTTAGAGAGTTTGGGCTCTCTGCTCAGTACTAGTGTGATTTTTTTTAAGAAAATGGGTTTATACAGTTCGGAAGTAGTATTAAAACAAATGCATGCATATATCATGTGCAATTATGCTCTTTATCGAAACTTGAATGATTGGATTCACTATAAGTGAAAGCAGGCTAAAAAATAAATAAACACAAGATAAAGAGTGACCCCCCATCCCCCATCTGTACCATAATAGTCTCTAAACCCCCAGCCAACACCACTCTTAACTCATATCCCAATAAATACTTTAATTTGAGATAATAATTTGGTCTTAATTTCTCCTCGCCAGTAGCAGCACTCCCAGCAAGACGGCACCTGCAGCTATAACGGCACCACCAATGAGAAACGGTTTCAGCTGTTCCAAAGAGTCTGTGCCGGAGGCCGCAGCCTCGTCACCTGCTGCTGCTGCTTCAGCTTCTGCTGCCCCATCCTGGGGAGGAGGATGCTCCGGCTCGGGGGCTGCAGGGGCTGCAGGGGCTGCCGGAGCTGCAGGAGCTGCAGGGGCTGCAGGTGCAGGCTCAGCTTTGCGTGGGGCTGCCAGCTCCTTCTTCTCTGCTTTAGTTGGCGCCTTGGGTGCCGAAGCCCCGGACTTGGCCTTGGCTTCCATCGACTCAAAGACAGAGGTGTGGTCTGGTCAGGAGGAGTCTTTATTTGGTCAGCTCTGTGCTGCTTCACTGAGGAAACACAGCAAACAAGACGGCCAGATTATCCCTCTGATTTAGGCTCAGCCGGCGTTTTATCTGCTGTGCTGAATGTAGAGACATAGGCATTCGAAGGAGGCCTTTAAAATCGTGTGTTCACTGTACAGCGGTGAAAGCAGTCGTGTGGTGGCGGGGCCCTATATGTGACCTTGGAAACACATGACATTGATGGGAACACGCAGACGCTCAGAGGACAGGGAATAGTTTATTTTGGTCTAGGCAGCTGTGAGAAAATCTTCCAGTGAAAAAATAATGTCCCAGCATCCTGTGTGCTGATTTTTCTTGGGAAATGTGTCAGTTTTGAAATGGCTGAAGATGGAACTGCAGCTGCAGAGATTATTCAACGTCTAGGACTGAATATGTATTTCTATGATCCCAACGTGTGCCCGATCTACAGGCAATACTGTGTGGATTTAATCTTTGCCCCCTGTCTCGCTCTCAGTTGTCTCTGTAAAACTGCACAAATCATGCGTGCTAAATGGAGGACAAGATGGAGGAAACAAATAAGGACCACCATGACTGCAAGGAAATCAGTGAAAAGCAAATGGAAAAACAACAAAGCCTGCTAAAAATGTATTGAGCACATCATAGCAACTTGCCATTTACAGAATGTAGGCCTTACACATCTTTAAAAAAATGCTCTAAATCCTGCACTGATGTGATGAGAGGAAATAAGGACGCAACATACCTCTTCAGCACGTCTGTAGATGTTTCAAGAACAACAGATGGATGAGTAAATGTCTTGGTGAAAAGGTCTTTAGTTTACGAAAGAGGAAGATGGATGGAGGACACTAAAAGCAGGAGGGAGGAGAAATAGAGAGGGAGAGACTGGGATATACCATCTAGTCCCTGAAAACAGGGGGTGTCTGTTGCACCACTCTAAAAGCCAGGATGTCATCAAATTACATAACTGCTTCTTTTTTTTTAAAGAATATTCATTAAGTTTGTATGCCTAGAAAAACGTTTACTTCAATTTTACACCAGTATGGTGCAGTGGGAGAGAGCATTTAGAAAATGTAACTTGAATTGTTTTGGATGTGTACTCAAGCAAATTTGATTTCAGATTAAACAGTTACTTAAACTGTTTAAAATGCTGGCTTTGAGTGTGGTTGAGGGGGGGTATTATTGGCTGTCTTGAGCATACAATCATTTTCCAGCGTGTTTAAATGTCAGAAACTTATTTCTGACTTTGACGTATCTGCTTTGTGTAGGAATCACAACTGAGGACAGCAGACCGTATATTGTTTATCTGTGGTACAGAACCTTCACATAATAGTCTTTTTTTAGAGCTTACAGTGCCAGCCTCTTTAATGTGCATATGCGGCGTGTAACCACTTTGGCTGCACTAATGTTGTGCAGAGGGCTTGAGTAAGAGCTCTCTTTGACCCAAAAAAACATATGCGTGGTGCAATTCCAACTATTAAACTCACACATGCAGTACAAGGACAGTTTATTGGAAGGTAAAAATGCCCTTCTCTGCATTTCTCCCCACAAGCAAACACTCCC
Organism: Gasterosteus aculeatus; assembly: GCF_964276395.1. NCBI lineage: Eukaryota > Metazoa > Chordata > Actinopteri > Perciformes > Gasterosteidae > Gasterosteus > Gasterosteus aculeatus. The sequence goes on from NC_135700.1 coordinate 10,850,413, forward strand.
GTGAAACCCATTATCTTTCCTTCTGTCAGTTCCCATAAGAGGGTTGGACCCCGAATGGGTGTAACCTTGCATCACGCACACGTATGCTGTGTAATGTGGGAACTATTGCAATAAAGCAACAACAGAAAATTCCTTTACGATTGACAACGCCGGTGACACGCGGCCCTGCATCTATTTTAAGAATGAAGTTATCCGCCAAATAACCGGGAGCGCTGAGGTCAGAGGGAAAAGTCCCGGGCGACTGGACCAGGAGGGGTTCTGATCAGGTGTTTCCCTACTAACTAGCAGTGGCGTAGTTTTCACTTATCCGCCTGCATCTCCCCGCCATATATGCGGTGTATATTCTGCGTGACGCGGAACCACGCCCAGTATACGTCTAAAAAAAGACGGTCGTCTGCCAAGATGGAAATCGGTTCCGCACGGAGACGTCGTTGAAATGGATTCGAGTTGAAGCGAATGCCGGAGCGAGTCGGTACGGAACCTACTTCTGTAAGAAAAAAAAGAAATGGGAAAATTTAAAGATTCAACGAGTCCACTTCATTACAACCTGATATGGATTTGAATTATCCCTGATATTCAAAGCACAATTTAATGTGTTAATATGAGGGATACGAAGTGACAATAAGTTGTTGTTAACACCTTTAAGAACTCCCGCCACACGTCCAATTTCTCACGCAAAAACCCCCCAAAACAACCGGACTTCGGTCCGAGCGGCGTTGGTTCGTCTCCCCGACGGTAGGTGGCCGCCGTGTCCACGCCCGACAGAACCCCACTCCCAAGGCTTCCTGACAAGTTGGCAGCTCCGCATTATCTAAGCAGTCAAATCGCCCTCTCAAGCCTCGAGTCTTTCTGGTAAAAAGCCAAGAACGAGGAGCGGCAACCTCCCGGAAAACAGCGCACTCTTTGATTCCGTGGCAGGATTCCTTGATTTTTTTTTTACAGAAACCACCAGTGGCGCCGTTTCTCCGCGCGAGCCGCCAAAGTGTCCTCCGGACTGACGTTTCGTGAAGAAAAAAAAAACCCGGAGTCAGGTGTGCGCAAACGGGAACGCCGTACGCTATTGGCGCAGGCTGACGCGGAAAAGGGAATAATAGCCGGTGACTGCGTGTTTTTTCCCTTTTTTTTCTCTCCCCCGGTGGGAGAAGCGTCCGAGGGGTTGGGCCGGATCCTGTGGAAAACGCTGCCTCCGTTCAGCTGCTTTCCGCACCGGGGGTTCGGGAGTCGTCCGGCGGACGGCACGCACAAGCTGCCGACCACAACGACAGATTTGAACGGCTCTTCTCGTTCATCACCCCCCCCCCCCCCACCACCACCACCACCACCCCCACCACCTCCAGCGACGCCGCTACGCTTCTTTGGATAGAAGTCATCACGACGTGGGAAATGTACCCACGCTGAATTGAAACTGCCACGGCGCGTGACGGACGACGCGTTGCGATTACGCGGAGGGAGCCGGGCGAAGGCAGTCGGGTCCTCCCCAAGTGGGGGCTTTGCAGAGCGACATCGATGGCATGCATCAGCCGCCCCGCACCCGGGCGAGCCCCCTGACGTCCGCGGATCCATTCATCGCACCCGCCGCAATGACGTCCTTACGGTTATCATAATAATTGTATCGGAAAAGGGCATTTGCGAGTAACCCCCCCCCCCCCACACACACACACACACCCCCCCAAAACAACCTCTGGGCCGGGGGAGAGTGAGGCTGGTGGCGTCGGCAGTCGGACGGATATGGGCGCGCGAGCGGGACCGATGCAGCGGCTCCTGGCGAAGCACCGAGAAAACACAGGTGAGCGGCGGCGATGGGGCGACCGGCCCGAGTGACCCGTCCGACCGATGAGTACCCGCCTCCGGGCGCACGCTGCGCGGCGTGACCCGGCTCGTTAATCCCTGCTTTAGTGCCGGTCGGAGACACGTCTCTTAGGCCACATCTCTATTAGCTATGCAGGCCCGCGAGATGCCACCTAAGGCGTCCGGGATGATCATCCGAGATTAGCCGCCGCCGCCGCGGATCTCCTCGCTGTAATCACGTTGTTGCACACGGGAACAAACCGCGGGACTGCAGCTGAATACATAGTTCAGTGGTTCAGCTATAGTTTGTTCTTTTTGTTCTATAAAATGCCAAGATAATAGTAAATGCCCCATACAGGCTAAACGAGTCCAAAGGCACAGCATGTATTGGTTTAAAGTACTGCCAGTACTTTAAACCAATACATGCTGTGCCAGTAGTTTTTTTCTACTTGCATTTCTAAAAGGAGACTTGACCAACCGGACTAAGCAGACGGCGTGCTTTTGGTTGGTAAGCAGATTGTTTCCTCTTTAAGAAAATGAACTGGCACAGCATCATTAAGGGGAATGTCACGCCTGTTTATCACTCACGCTAAAAATATTTGGCTGATGATTAGGGCCCTCCTTTCCTCACAGTCTTCCAGTTGTGTCCATTGCAACATTCCTGCGTTAAGTTTCAGCATACATTCGATTCATGGGTGCCAAATGGTAATAACGAGGACCGCGCTCAGCTCTAAATGCTTTGTAATGTCAATAAGGTGATAATCCAGTATAAGACAGTTTCATGTGTTCCATTAGCAAAACAAGAGATGCTAATTAAATCAGAGTCATGACACTCAAAGTGGAACATATTCTAGTTTAGACCAGTTGTAGTCTTCTGTTTAAGCTCAAGTACGCGTGGTGTTCTTCCTTTTACTTTCCGTCTATTGACTACGAGAAACAACAATTAAAAAATAAAATCTATACAAGCCCATGCACGTGAAGCTGCACCAACACCAGTGTTTACACCTTGTTCCCCGGCATACCTGTAGACTTGCACTCTAACCAAGTGCATCCAGGGAGATATACAGTATGTTGTCTCCAAAACCAACGTGTGACCTCTCCTCGTGCCAGAAAACGTGCTCCTCTTCTGTAATACCCACTAATTCTTTTTGATGATTTGATTGGACGGGCCCCAGTGTTTGGGTATTAACAGGTATGCAAGGAATTACACGGCTCTGGGACGAGGTCGCAGCCAAGTAGAGCATTCTGCAGCATTAAACACGCGGTTATTGCTCATGTATGTAACTGTGAGCACAGCCTTACATGAATGTATGAAGTCCTGTTACGTGTGTGTGTGTGTGTGTGTGTGTATGGAGGATGGTTAGTTCAGATCAGGGATAGTGAGTTTGTCTCCAGGACCGGTTACAATCTATGTAATTATACGTGGCAACAGACATCCTTTAACAGCTATAAATAGGCGAGTCCTAAGTTTGGTAGCCAAAGTTGTATGTGTTGATGGGACTTTTAAATCTCAGCGGGCCATACTTTGCTGCGTCGATCGATGACTTGTAACGAGCACTTGAGAAACAGAGAAACAAAAGTCAATTTTGGAAAGACGCTGCACTCCCACATTAAATGGAACGTGCCATCCGTTAATTAATTTGTTTACACATATCAGCTGAACAGTGTGTGAGTGAGTTGACTGAAACCTTTACACTAAATTAAACTGCAAATATATATCACAAAAAATAAATTATTATTATTAATTATTATTAAGATTGCCAGTTGCCTCCTTCTAATCATTTGTCAAAGATGGAGCTCATGAGAGTTAACTATCCCATTAACATTTTTAAGCGCGTCATTGGACCTCCGATCCAGATAAGCCGTATGGAAAAGGCCATCACTGTGTTATAAGTATTGAGGATCCGGCTGCCAAGACATTTATAGACAGTGTGAAAAATGTGAATGTGTGAGAAAACACCAACTTAAAGAACCACAATGCCATCAGCACTCTGCTGACAACCGTAGGGATGCAGGAGAAAAACTACTGCAGCTGTTTTCAGCGTCTGACCAGATACAATGAAAAACAGATCTGTTTGTGGTTTTTGTGTGCTGGTGTGGTGACATATGCGGTGTGCCGCCGACAGGTTGGCACACCGCATATGTCACCACACCAGCACACACAAAAAACGTAATCGGCACGCAAATGCACACATGCGATGTGCAGTGCACATACTATCACATCAACTGAGGTAGGAGAAAATGGAGTGGGAAGAGGTGAAAGGGATTGAGTGGGTGGCAGTGGGAGAAAAAGATGGAGAAAGAGGCAGAGGGAGAGTAGGAGTGAGTGGCACATGGCTTTCAGTCTAAAAAAAGATGAGCAACACCAAAGCAAAACCAGAATCTGGATTAGCTCGATAAGGGAAAGGAGGAGGGCGGACGGGGGGGGGAAGCTCGAGGAGAAAATGTAGGTTTCTTCTGCACCGCAAATGGTACAGATGCACACACTAGGTTTCATGCTCATGGATGTCCTCTAAAATATGAATACTGAATGAGTGTGTGGGTAGAAGGAGAGCGCAGGAGGACGGGAAGGCGAAAGGCGAGATGGAGATCGGAGATGGACGAGATGCTTTAGGATGGACAGAACGCTGCTGTGGTTTGACGGAATGGGAAGAGACGGGAGCATTAGAGACGACAGTAAGCAGAGCCGGGCATGTGACGAGTGCTGGAGAGAATCTCGATCTGAGCGGAATGGAACGGTGACCCGGCAGAAAAAGAGAGAGGCCGCACCAGATGGACGTACAACGGAGAGCAGAGGAGACGGAGGGATTTTAAGGCTGTTGCATTCAAGCCATCACGCTAATTTTCTTAAGACATCGTGCCCAACACCTCACTGCACAGTGAACCAGCCTTTAAGCCAACACACTCAATGTACACGGCAGGATCTGGTTTGATCACCAACCTCATAATTAGATGGTCTGAACTATGATGCTTCAGTAGCAAATGGAACATCTGTAGGGCCTGCTGTGTGTATTAATCTTTCATGAATTATGAGATTAGAAAGTTCTCATCAACGGGTGTGTGTGTGTCCATCCGTCTGTGTGTGTGCGTCGCTCGCCTACAGTGGTGGTAAAGGAAAGCTTTATCTGGGAGACAATGTGATAGAAAATAATGAGTTTTCTACCACCCGGCGGTGCCCTAAAGTTTGTCCCGATGCTGCTGTTGCTGCAGCAGACTAAGTGTCAGTGAGATGGTAAGATACAGAAACACCTGAGCGGCTCATCATACCAGAACTATGTGTGTGTGTGTGTGTGTGTGTGTGTGTGTGCTGCCCAAATAAAGACTTAACAGCTACATTTAGAATATTCCATATAGTGTTCAAATACTTGTGTAAGTGGCTTTGAATAGCATGTGTGGGCAGAACTATGTGAATGCGCTCCCTGTATGATGCCGCGCTGCATGCCGTTGCCCCGTTTGTCTCATGTCCATGTCACACACAAAGACATAATGACGGACGGGGAGCGCCTGTCATTGTCGTTGCATCATTGTCGTTGCATCATTGTTGTTGCGTCACGTGGGTCAGGGCCTGGGCCCGGCGCACAGTAGCGCGCTGTGCGATGGACAAAAGCATTGCTCGTGCGCAGGAACGTGTCACGGCCTTTTCACAAAGCGCGTGTCATTTGGAGTCACCGAGTCGGGTGGAGAGGGACGGCGATCATGGCGATCATGACAGAGGTGGCCTTAAAGGTCAGGCTTTAGACATTTAGGTGTTCTCTTGATCTCAGGTTAGGAACACTGTGGGGGGGGGGTCTGGTGTGTCAGCTTCAGGTGCTGGAACAGAATTGTATTTATTGCTTGGGGGCTTTTAATAAGGGTTTTAATGAGATTGGCTCAACTGGCTGCCGACTCTGAATCAGGTTATCATTTACATTATATTAGCAACACATATGTTTGTTGAATAACTATTCTCAGTGATATGAAAATGGTGTTTAGTGGAATAAAACAAAAAAAGAAAAAAATCATATCTTAAATTACAGTAAAGGGAGAGGTGAGGAAGACATGCTAAGCTTGTGACATTGTGGTTATACAGGCTTCTGATAACATTCATAGTTATTAAAACGGTTTATATGAACCCTTTCCCCCACAATTAATGAAATGTGCAAATGTCCATTTAGTGCAAACATATATCCATACATTGTGTCCGAGCTCAAAGGCTGTTTATTTACACAAACCGGGAAAGTTTGCATAAAACAAAAGCAGAGATGATTTACCAATTTACAAAATCCCTATCAATTCTAAACACATTTGACTGTTTCCAAAACCACGGTACATTTGTTGTAGACTATGTCTTGTAAAGTGAAATTGACATCCACGTCACTATGTTACAACTTTGCTATAAACAAGCTGTGTGGAATCAAACTGATAACGGAAGTCCTATCAGTCCTGACTCTGTAGTTTCTTTTCTTTTTGGCCTGTTACTTCTCACGTCGGATTTCATCACAAAAACATGACATGTTCATGTGGGGGTCTGAGCTTGTGGTTGAGTTTTGCAAAGTAGAATTAGTCAACAATGCATGTAAAGTCTCATTTTTGCAGCTGGATAGGATTTGCGTATTCTTTTTATCTGGCAGCCACCATTTTCACAAGAATGCTGCATTTCACACTCTACTAGCCACCTTTCAAGTTGCTGCTTGTTTTTCTACTTTCTGAAGATATGCAGTTTTTCTGATTGCACATTTTTCATAGAAAAAGAAATCCGCCTTCCTGTTTCAATCAGAAATTGCCGGTTGGTTAAGGAAGTTAAGTGTACTACAAAAGTACACTTTACTATAGAAGTATGAAATTCAAACTGCTGAATGTAAAGCTTAGTGATCACCGTTGCGGAAGCAGTCAAATTGCTTCCCCTAATGTCAGTCAATGACAGTAGTAAGCTTAAAAGCAGCACTAATAGGCAAACCCATGTGTAATGGATGGGAGAGCCATTATGGAGGCATCTGGTGAGGATGAGGGCTGGAGGTGTTGACTGATGACCAGCGTCCTCCTCCATGAAGCAAGGCCTGCACAGCCCCGACTGCCAACGGTCAGCTAATTAGTTGCACACAGAACTTATTAATGTCTGTCAGTTTACCTGGAGCCATTACCTATATTAAGATTATTAGGCTAGCGTTTCTTCTAAAAAGCGCTTCGTCAAAAAAGGAGAGAAAAGCGGAAAATGGATTCACTGATTGTTACCGGGGACAATTTCCTGAGGTGCTCTATGTACATTGATCTCCATAGAACCCCGGGAGGGATCATTCGGGATTATTAACTGCCCTCAGAGTCTGTTGCCTCGGGTGATTCCTTACAGAGGCTCAAAATGTGCGAATACCACCTCAGTACAGATAGAATACACGTATCGTTGTCCGGTCTGCTCAGGGTTGCTAATGATTTATAAGACTGTATCCAGGATTTGCTGCTTCTCTCTGTTCCATCAATATAGAGCGCTTGTCTTTGCACAGTGTTTCATACACTTGAGCAATCATGATGCTTTAAAAAAAAAAAAAAAAAGGCCATAAAACCTGTAACTTGAAAACCATAAATCTCCCAGCACATGATGTGCTCGTCTCCATCTCTGTGAGCTGAACGGGACATTTAACGGATGGATGCATGGGCAGATGGATGAAGCTGGCACTACTAACTTATAAGAACTTTACTGGGGAGATCAACACGTACTACTTCTAAACGTTCACACTGTAACTCTCTGTTGTGATCCTGTTTATAGTTGTTTTTTTTCCACAGTAGAGGTCACGGTTGGGAGTTTGATAAAAAGCCTGGAGGAGAGTGCTGATAACAGGCTCCCTGGAGGACGTGCGCACCTTCTGCATTCAAGAGATCTCCTTGATTTCATCGGCCTAATTGTTTTGCCCTAAATAAGTCACGGGGGAGGGCAGATGTTCCCCCTCTTCTTCTCCTCCCTCCCTCCCTCCCTCCTCCTACTGTCCTCTTTAATGTTACTCCAGCCCGGATAGAGTCTCACAAGTCCTCCACTGTCTGCCGTTACCTAAAAGCTGTAATCTGTGGGTGAAGAGTTGTGTCACCCCAAACGTATTGCTCGAGTCTCCCTCTGGAGCTTTGGAGTTTTACAAATAATCACAGCAAGCACTAAAGCTTGAGAGGGAGGTTTTCCGGGCTGATTTCACTGTGTCATCAGTCTTCTTTTGTTGATGGTCTGCCACTCGGTGAAACCACCTGCTGTCGTGCTTTCATTGGACAGAAGACCTGCACACTGTCGCTGCTCGTGGCTGGACTCTACACCTCTACACGCCAATCGGGATCACCTGCCAACACCAACTCTCGGGTTTAGTCGCTGTGAAAACAATTCTCTTGCCACTAAAACACGGAAAGGATTAGTCGTCACTGGGCATAAAGTGTCCCGTATTATTTTAGCCCATTCCACGGAATCACTTGGCCGGTTGTTTTCTTTTTACCGTGCAGTATTTAAATTGATAAGATAAGAGAAGCACCATAACACGTGTTATGCAGCAGCCCTGCAATGAATACGAGTTTCATGAAGCTCACCTCGTGGTGGAGATTCAACTTCATTACCGTGTAAGCTATAGTTTTATTGTGCTTTTCATTGAGTGATGGTGTTGATGAGGGTCTAATCATTGTGGCCACTATTGGGAGGTAAGCACTTCATTTAGACAAGTAGAAATCTTAGCTGTGCAATTACCAGCAGCCAAATAGTTTCCTATTTGCGTGAATACAGTGGGTGTGTGCTTGATTAATGTCAATCCAAAGGCCAAACCACTTCCACCAGTCATTTCTTTCTCTCTACGGAATAGAAGAGAAGTTAATAATTGCCATGTACTGTCCCCTGTTGGAAGTGATCCACTTTTAGCTGAAGCTTAACATCTTTTGACTTGACTCACATTAGCAAACCTCTGCACTCATCGTGATGCGTGAGTCCAGTCTCCAGCTTTAGCAATAGCCGGGTAATAGTAATAGTTATAGAGACTGTGTACACCAAGACGCATTGTGCATTTGAGACCTAACAAGCATGCTGAAGGCATTTCTTCCACCATAAAACTTTGCCAATTGATTTTGAAGAAATCTGAAACCTACATCGTTTGAATGCATTTTGAATCCATTCTGACAGCAAGGTCTTCAGTGCTTTGGGTGTGTTCACTGAAGGAGAAGAAGGGACGGTGGAAGGTATTTGTCCTCAGAGGAAATGCCAGTGTTTTCCTATAGTACTCCACATGCCCCTACTGAGAGCTGTGTAGGTGGTTGCACAAATGCCTCAATGAATCAGTTTTTTTCTCTAGGCCTGGTTCCTTCAATCAAAGGTAATTACGGTGTAACAGTTGATTATGCAGAAGAACAGTTTGTTCATATTTTAAGATCATATTAGCTGGATGGTGCCTTCTCCTCCGTCTTGATCAAACTATAAACCTATTTTCAAGCGTCTTTGCGGGGTGAGATAGTATAATGAATACACGTAATACATCGTTCAGTTTAGATCAGTGGATTGGTTGGTGGGAAGGTTTCGGCACTTGTCCAAAGAGGAAACTCCTCACAAATGTCCTATTTTAATTAGTAGTGCAGATGGTATTCTACATTTTGAATAATGGGTTAGTGATTCATTCAAGTGTAGGAAAATGTGGATTCCCCTGTTACGCACTTCCTTTCAGACACTGTCCACCGTCTGTGCGTCTAATCATCATTATTGGGGCTCTGAGTTCCCGAGAGATCATTTTGAAACACAAAGCTAAAGGACTACAGGTGTGATTGTTCTGCAAACAGACAGCTAGAGGGATTTTACGGCGAGCTTGCACCATTGCTGTCTAAAAAAGTGGAATGGAACGACAAGGATGTCGTCATGGCGATGAATTCCACTGCAGTTAGTTCCAGTTTACCAGTGTGAAACTTGAACATGATGTCCGGAAAAACTTAAAAACTGGAATCACACAGTTATGCCAAATTTTCTGAAGAAAACAAGTTGTTCCAGTCGTGCAGAGACTTGGATGCAACCTAAATTCAATTGTCAATAGACGTAAAATGTGAAGAAATGTTCTGAAACAATACAGAGGAGTGCTGGATAGTGACCAACAAGATATCTTAAAAACTTACTCGTTCTGCTGTATCTTTTATAGTCGACAATTTTGGCATGATGGATGGCGAAGCTGTCAAACATGTACAAAAATAAGGGCTGTGTCAGCCTGTACCAGCACCATGAGGCCTACATCAGCCTGCCTGCGCCTCCTTCTCTCCTCACTGTTTCCTCCCTACCAACCGTTCTACAGTGCATTTCAGAGGCAACTTGGGTAAACTTACAATGCTTTTCCAATGGGAAGAATGGACAGAACGACACAAAAGAAGCGTTTTCACGTGGCCGTAATCAGCCTGGTACCATCAGATACCAAAGCTGCTTCTCTTTCTTTCATCAAATGGTGCATTTTCTCTGCATCCCTTCACCCACTTAGTCTCAGCTTCTCCAAGCCCCATTATCTTTCAATCTTCTCCTTCTGCGCAGGTCTATTTTTGTTATAATCCCTGCAGCCCTCACTTAGTTTGCGTAAAGCGAGTTTGATAAACAGAAAGTAAATCAATGGGCTAATCATGTCTTTGAGCGTTGAGCAATATTTTCCCTAGTGAGAAATCCTTGCCAGTATAAAACTGTTTGTTCATTGCTCCTCTGTTTCCCCTCTTTAGTTGTTTGAAGCATATCATGTGACATTAGGATGTACAGTATGTAGGACATCAGGTCAAACCTTTTCAAAAAGAGAATTGAAGCATAATGACTTTTTATACAAAGACGACAGTTTGGGAATGATGAAGTTGTCCCTCTGCATTCCTTCTCCCCACAGGGCAGTGATGCCTGGCATGGTGATGTTTCGGCGGCGCTGGTCAGTCGGCAGCGATGACCTGGTGCTGCCCGCCCTCTTCCTCTTTCTATTGCACTGCATCTGGTGAGTCGCTGTATTGATGTTTTGTTTTGCATGTGCATTTCACTGTAATTATATACGCCGTATATTCATTCCACGTTCCATGTCGAGGCTGGTGGTTCTGTCCGTGGTGCTGTTCGGCCTCCCGTATGGCTCCCAGGAGCCCTGCTCTGTGACGCTAGTGGACCATGGCCGAGGGTACCTGGGCATCCTGGTCAGCTGCCTTATCTGTGAGAGCGCCATCATGTGGTTGAGCATGAGGGGCAGCATCCTGTATACGCAGCCCAGGGAAGCAGTGCAGTATGTCATCTACATACGGCTAGGTAAGACACACTTTGACCTCTACCGCCTTTTGATTCCCGAGACAACTGGAAGATGTGGTTGTCAGGCAGAGATTCAAACGCTGTATTGATTGGACAGATATGGATCATTCTTCATCTCTCTCTCTTTCTCTCTCAAGCTATTCTGTTGGTAGAGCTAGTGTATGCTGTGGTGGGAATCTCCTGGCTTGTCCAGTATTATCAGCCATGCTCTGATGTCACTGCCAAAAACCTGGCTTTGGGTGAGAGAGAGAGAGAATATAAAGGAGGGACGGACATTTCAAGATAAGAGTGGATTGAATGTCAATGATAATGGTAATACTCTTTGCAGGAATCGTTGCATGCAACTGGCTGGTCATTTTCAGCGTCTGCGTTACCCTCTCGTGCACCTTCGATCCTACGGGGCGGACTTTTGTCAAACTGAAAGCCACCCGTCGGCGTCAGCGCAACCTCACAACATACACACTCAGGTATTACATTTATTTCTGTCTCTCATTTTGTCTTAATGCGACATTAAGGAGTACGCATATCCATAAATTCGGTCTTGACAGTGTTTTTTTTTGCCTTTTCTCACAATTAGGCACCGGCTGGAGGAAGGTCAAGCCAGCAGCTGGAGCAGGAGACTCAAGTTCTTCATGTGCTGCACAAGAGCCCAGGACACACAATCCGTGAGTCACAACACACACTCGTGCACTTCCTCTCTCCGGTCAAAGTGAAACACAGAGGAATGAGAGCATAAATATGTCAGGCACAGTGTCCAGTGAGCCGGTCATTAAAATAATCCTTGACAGGATGAGTCACTGCTGCGACACGAAAAAGAGCTCACTGCTCAGCTACTTACCAGAAATGTTTTAGATTTATATTCATTTTATAGAAAACGTGAATGTAAAATCATTTCATTTCAGTCTAAATCACTTCATCATAGGCTGTCTACAAAACAAGTCCTTAAATCTGCAGTCATATACGTTCTAGTGACTATAGTGACCAGCTACACGCTAGGCTGGACTGCACAACTGAAGTCATGCAAGTAAGACATCAGCATCAGTGTTTCCTCTGTGATTATATTGAGAGGCGCCCTCATGGGTGCACCAACACACACACATGTGACGTACGCGTAGGAAACAGTCGGTGTGTCATACTGTCTGCTCCTCTCCTGTCCAGGATGCGTATTCAGAAGTGGCCAGCCTTTTTGCAGAGTTCTTCAGAGACCTGGATATTGTGCCTAGCGATATTATTGCTGGCCTGGTACTTCTCCGCCAGAGGCAGAGGTCTAAGAGATCTTCTATCCTGGACCAGGTATCACTTTCTATAATAAAAAAAAAGAAGTCTTATTTGTTTGCCTGCGTAGCCAAGAGCTGGAATGAAAACAGCTTCTCTATTGTGTTGTCTCTTCCAAAGGCCAACAATGACATCTTAGCCTTCCTGTCTGGAATGCCTGTCACTCGTAATACTCGTTACCTGGACCTTAAGAATTCGGTAAGTTTCTTAATGTGTGATTTATTTACTCAAGTGACGGTTGTGCTTTTATCACATAAGTTTTAAAGTTCAGCAATTTAGAAATCTACCACTAGATCATAAAAGTACAACATGTATTTTAAATTGTTTTTAAATTTTTTCATTTTATGTATCTTTTTTTCATTGTTGCTTAAAGTCACGTAAAGTATATACAATGTACAACAAAACTAAAACAGGGGGCTGTCCTAGTTGACAAAGTCACTATTAAAGTTTTTAAAGTAAATTTCACGCCATTCAATTAAAACCGTGGTAATAAATCACAGCCTCCAGTTAATTGAAGATTCTGTCCCTCAGAAGCTTTTCGTCATGTGCATTTTTTTTTTGTACTTGTAGAAATCTAAATTTACTTCTGCGTATTTAAATATTTAATAGTTTTTTTAATGTGCAATTGCTCTTATTCCTCACCGGTTTGTTCTGACGTGTGTGTGTGTCCGTCTGCCTCTCCCTCCCCCAGACCGAGATGAACATGTACAAGGACGTGTGTTATTACATGCTCTTTGCGCTGGCTGCGTACGGTTGGCCCATGTACCTAATGAGGAAGCCCGCCTGTGGGCTGTGCCGCCTGGCCAGCTCCTGCCCGTGAGCTCTGACACAAACACCTGCACACATTTCTTCTGTTTGACTTCTGTGTCTCTTGAGCTTCTCCAGTGCGGCTCAAACACTTGCCACTGAGATAAAACCATTCCACAATCACTCACCGACATTGTCTAATTAATCACGTTCTCTCTTACACATCACCTACACGGATACTTCATCACGTCTCTTGCATCCATCCATTTTTTTTTTTTAATTCACGTCTTCTTTTTGTCATCTTTTCCTATCAATCCAGCTGTACTTCAGTTTCTAGCTCCCGGTTGTCTCAATCTGTGACAGTGGAGGAGGACAACTGCTGCGGCTGTAATGTCCTGGCCATACGGAGACACTTCCTGGATAGGGACCTCAAGCAGGTTCAGATTGTCTACACATCCTGCCACGATGCAGTGAGTAATCTGTCAACTGGCCAACAACGAGCAGTTGGAGCTGTTTGGCTTTCACTTCCTAAAGAAGACATGGGATTGGTTGTGTGGGGAAGTATGAGGATAATCGAATAATACACAGTGTTAGGGAGCTGGGGCCACAAGGACCTGGACTCAAAAGCAGACCCAAGGCGAGGTAGTCAGGGTCAAAAAACAATGTCTTTACTTCAGGCAGGGGTTTGGTACACGGGTAGTTAGACAGAGAACCTAAACGGTGGGCAAAGATTCACGGGGAGACAGAAACAGGTGGAAACACGGGACGACAAACTCGCTGGTAAGCTCATGAAAACAACAGAGACAAACTGGCACGAAACAAGCAGTCGACACAGACTTAATACGCAGGGGAACGAGACACAGGTGGAAACCATAAGGGCGGGGCTTGCAGTCACAGAGGGCGGCGGCGCACCAGGAGGGAGGCGTCTGAAACGAGAAGCAGGCTGAATGACAGAAAACAAACAGTGACCTAACACCCCAGTCTGGGTGTTACACACTGAAGCTTCCAGGCAATTTTCTGTTGTGTGCTAGCAGACAGAATTACCAGGGAGGGACATTTTGTGCAATAAAAGTCAATGGATAGCGTCAAATTGGTGATGAGTAAAAACAGCTGTTCAAACTGGTTTGGCATGATTGAACAGTTTAACCTGTTCTAGTGTACTTTTACGAGACTAAATGACATCTCTCCAGACATGCATAACTCTCATCCTATCTCCACTAATCCCGCTAAAAAACTGTGAATGGTTGTTGAAATTGTCTCGGAATTTCCTGGTGACGTCAGCGCTGAGTTTCCAGCTATAAATTAAAGGGTTGAATTTCATGAATTATATGACTTACCTGTCGGGTGCCAAGTGGAGACATAGTTGATGAGAAATACTGCTGTACTTGCTGGAATGGAAGTTGAACTAACAAGTATTTTTCTCCTCCTCACTTAGTCCCGTTGACGATTATTCTCGCTTTCTCACCACGTTTTTCTGTCCACTCGACATCTTCCCTGCAGGTCTACGAGACCCCGTTTTTTGTGGCAGTGGATCATGCAAAAAAGAAGGTGGTCATCAGTATCAGAGGAACCTTATCGCCAAAGGTGAATATTATCTTTCCTTGCCGGTTTTTAATAGTAATACGTCTTCAGACCCCTCTAAACATTTCCATTGAATACCTCGCAACACCAACGCCTCCCAGAGCAAGTGAAATCACAGCTTTTATGCAGTGTTCTCAAACTCCTACACCCTTCACGCACGGAGAAATGTGACTGTCCACTTGTGGAACAAAATGTCCTATGGTTTATTTTTCTTTTGCATAAGTATTTGATGATTCCTGTAGTGTTTTGTGACCTGACTAGAACAGTTCAGGGCTGCAGGGCTATGTAAGTTGCTCTCAGAGCAAACCTCCAATGTATCACACGCACACCTTTTACACATAAGATACCGCTTAAACCCTTCTGTTGACCTGGAATTGGAAAAAACCCATTAACTGTAGAATGATCAATCATCAATGATCAATTCTAAAATGAGCATTTACAATTATCTTTGGTCTAACTCTTCTCTTCAATCCTTTTCACTGCTTATGTTGAGATTTTTAATTTTCCTTTTGTGTTGCAGGACGCCTTGACTGATCTAACGGGGGATTCTGAACGTTTGCCTGTGGAGGAGCAGCACGGGACCTGGCTTGGCCACAAGGTCAGAGATATTCATTTTTTAAAATCCTCTCCTACAATACATGAATAGGCTGAGTATACTCCTCTGTATAGTCACCTAGGAGATTTTCCTCATTGGCCTTCTGTTCTTGCATTGCATACGTAACACAAGTGGCATTATTACAGACTGCAAAGGTCATTTCAGTTGTTAATACCAGAGAAATTTCTATGAATATTTTAAGAGATTAATGGGATGGACTTCCTGTTGAAATATCTGTCTCTTTCTTTCCAATCTCAGGGGATGGTTTACTCAGCAGAATACATTAAGAAGAAACTGGAGCAGGAAATGATCTTGTCACAAGCCTTTGGAAGAGACTTGGTACACAACTCAGTATTCTTTATAAATAACGGCAGTGACTAATGACGATTTTCCACACTTTTCATTCTGAACCGGAGTACCGTTAACCAACCTCACAAAATCAGTCTGCATATAGCTGTTGAGCTAAGTTTTGTGGAAGTGATTATGTGCACTGTGGTCGCTAAAGAGTGCTGTTGTGAGTGTGATGACTCTGGCTGTCTCCCACAGAACAAAGGCACAATGCGCTACGGGCTGGTGATTGTCGGCCATTCTCTTGGTGCAGGCACTGCTGCTATCCTCTCCTTCCTGCTGCGACCTCAGTACCCCACACTTCACTGCTACTCTTACTCTCCACCTGGTGGCCTTTTTAGGTGAGTTCACCCGTGTCAGTCGCTCAATGTGACTACATTACGCAGGAAGATGGTAAAAGCCCTGCATAGAGACCCTTTTTCGTCCAACCAAGTGAGGTCACCTTGGTTGGTATTTCTGAATTTAAATACTCCTTGAGACATCTCCAATGGCCTTTAATTGTGCTTTATTAAGTTCATTAGTGACACCATTAAATGATCTTAACACATGGCTCTTCCACGCTCGCCCTGACCACGTTCGCTCTGTCCTCCTGATTATATCGACCTTGCGGCCTAATTAAAACATAACCTCCCACCACTTAGGGCACATATGTCAAACTCGGTCAAAAGTCGGTGTGGACCGCCGGGACTTTGCTATTGTGAGAAATACAGAACGGTCCTCGCGCATGCGCGGTCGCTTCTGCCTCTTTTATATCGATCGGTTGGTTCCTTTCATCAACAGAATGTGATTTTTATTTTTATTTTATTTTATTTAACCTTTATTTAACCAGGTAAAAGTCCCATGATTTGGTGTTAATGGCCCATGGTCATTAGGATCATCAGACAATCCAAGCTGTGAATTGGCCGCTCCTCTTTGGACTTTGAAGCCATCTCTTTTGAAGCCAATTTGTAATCCCCTCGAAGCATCATCTGCTGGATTCTGAGCTGAAGGAATATCTCCACTGTGCCGCCTCTCAAATAGCTGCTATTCTATTGGCAACAAATGTTTGAAACGTTTTGTCCTCATTTTTTTAATTGTTTTTTTACAGAATTGTGGCTCTTCCAAAAGAAGCTGTAGTTCTGAACTTAGCATCTTGTTCACTTTAACAGCAACCGTAGCAATTGTGAGCTCCAAACGAGGGATGGTCACTTGTTTTAGTGGAGCCGCCCTGGTTTTGCAAACAGATGAAGGTAACCGTTCCATATGCGCTTTCACTGGCATCACAGAAGGGATGCAACTGAGCAGATATTACATGGCCAAAGTCTTTAGGTTTGAAGCATCTACTGACCTTGAAACGTGACCCACACGTTCAAGATCTTCCAACCATTTGTTCCATTTATGTTGAACGTTTTGGGGTATTGGATCATCCCAACCACACTTCAAGCTACACATTCTTGCAGAATTATCGTAGCTGGAATTGTGAATGGTGCCCAAAAGGATCGTAGACGGAACTGATCATGGATAACATCCCATGATGTCAAAATGTTCAACTTTTACTTGATGAAACGCGCATCAGCCATGATTGCTACAGGTTTTTGCCTAAAGCGTGTCAAAACTGCTAACATGAGTGTGTCAGGTTTGGCCCCTGTAGAAGCTGACTGTTCAGCGAGATTTCTTTAAATTCTGCTCCATGGTGAGGTGATGCTGATGCTCTGGCACATTTTCAGCATATCCTTCATCGATGACATCAGTAAGGAAGTTTGCATATTCTATGTGAAAACTTTCATCCTTTAGAAGTCTCCTTTCAGTGAGCTGATTTATTTGACGTACCGGTAATTACATGGGGTGTCCTAAAAGGGAACCTAGTTTTGTCATTTTTAAGCTGCACTGAACCTTTCACTATTTCCATGAACTTCCTTTCTTCTCCTGACATCTCCTCTTTGTCATTAGAGAAATTCTCACTGAAATTTTGGTTGTACTGTGTTGTCAATAGTTCTTCCAACACCAATCTAATTAACAGTAACAGTAGGGCAGCCACTCCCGCCCTGCTTTGCGCAGTTCCCACTAAGAGGTCCATTAACCACCCAGCCCAGTTGAGTTCTTACTGCATACGGTCCCTCTCTCAACTATTGATTACTTCCCATGGCTCCATTAACTTTGAGGGGTTTCTGCCGATCAACAAATCAACATCAGCGTTAATACTTGAAAGATGTAAATATTCTCTGTATGTCCACTTTGACAACTTTTCTTCAGAAATGACACTTGGAAGCTCAAAGAACTTATTGCCAG
Source organism: Gasterosteus aculeatus (assembly GCF_964276395.1). Taxonomy (NCBI): domain Eukaryota; kingdom Metazoa; phylum Chordata; class Actinopteri; order Perciformes; family Gasterosteidae; genus Gasterosteus; species Gasterosteus aculeatus. Next base: position 10,868,244 of record NC_135700.1, read on the forward strand.
CTAATTTTGAGATTTCCGAATTTTTTTGACAATACAGCTCGGTAGGGTAGTACTGTGACCCGTTGTACATAGATTAATCTTTGTTTTTCTTCCTTTTAATGTCCAGTCTTTCCATTAGACTTTCAGAACAGAAAGTGTCAGTGCTTCCTGGATGCAGGAATGCGTAGATCTGTATGACTTGGTTTCCCTTCATACACTTAACATTGACAGGTAGGATTGAAAGGATGCCGTTACTGCCTCCAGCCCCTGTATGACCACAAGTAGAGACAGTTGTGCCACTCACCACCCGTTCCTTTGACTGATCTTCAGCCTTTGCTCCTTTCCCTTTTATCAAAGTGAAGAACTCTGGTTGCAAAAATAAGCGTTTACTGCAACTCTTGCTCATGTGTCCCATGTGCAAGCAACGGAAGCAAACTCCTTTCTATTTCAGAAAGTCCAACTTTTCCCGATGTGTTCTTTTCCTCAACTGTGGACAGTGCTTCAATGCGTGTCCATACGTACAGTGCACACAGGAAACATTTGATACTGTAGGTGGCATATTTTGCATTAGATTTTCAATGCTTTTCTTGGTTACACTCACAGCGGGTTCAGTAGGCATAAAGACAGCAGTTGCAAAGCTATTTCTTTTGGACTGCAACCTTGAGTTTCATTTTGCCTTGTTGCCTCCTTTATTTACACCATCTTGAGTGTCCTGGATGTCGCCGAAGATGGGATCAGAAATAATTTTGACTTGGTACTCAATGAACTTGATAAAGTCTCTAAAGCCAGATCTGCAACCTTCTTTTTCTGAGATTTCACATGCAGCTGCTCTCCACTTTTCCCTGAGCTTGTACGGACGTTTCTGCATGATGGTTTTCATGTTTGCTGCCATTTTAAGTTCATCTAAATATTGCAATTCCTCTATAGCATTGCAACATTCTCGTGAACACAATGCATATGCCTGTAGCCCTTTAACATCTTCTGCCTTAACAGCAGCCCATCCAATGATTTTGTCCACATAGGCAGCTGTGGCCTTTAGTTCATCTCCAAAATGATTTCCAAGAAGTTTTTCGGCCAAGTGTGTCTGGAGCCATATGTTGGCAACTGCGCACCAGATCTCTAGGCTGCCCACCAGTAAACGGCTCAAGATAATACAAACAGTCTCCTCGGTTTGTTTTAGCTTTGACACAATGTTGAAAAGCTCTGATGATGAAAGATCTCAATTGTAAAGGATGGCCTTCAAAAATGGGAATCTCTCTGCGTGGGAGTTCTGTGTCTATACAAGTGCTGTCACTTAATTTTGTCTTTGTAACAGACTGTAGATATCTCCATTTACTTTCCTTGGAATGATGCTGGTTGCTGACCACCAGATTTGGAATCAATTTTCTTTGATCAAATTCTTGCCACTTGTCCTTTTTCTCATTAGCTGCTTTTTTAGTATCATAAGGAGCATAAGGATTACGTGCTGCTCCCTTTATGAAATATGATTCCATTCCATCTGAATATGTTCTGTAAACGCCGACATGCTTCGAGCCATTCAACACTGCTAACTTTGCTACAGACGCTGCTATATTCAGTGTCAATTTGAATTTGTTCCTGTTTCCTCCTAAATTACTCCACCTGCTCCTCCAGAACATGTTTCTTCTGTAGCGCTGCAGAACGTCCCATGAGTGCAGCCCTTTCTGCCTCCGTTTGACGCCTTGCTGACCCCAGAGACATTACTTGTTCGATCTGAGAATTTGTTTGAACCACTGGAGCCAACATTTGAAATGCTGTCCTGAGGCTAATCTCATCACTATGAACATCAAGAAGTGCAGTATTGGGGCAACTTTCGTTGCAGACTAGCCATTTGTTTATATTTATGAATTTCCACCTCCTCTTAAGGTACCAACTTCATCAACGCTTCATGTTTTACTTTTGCTTCACAACAAAGAACCTTTTCAGATGTACCTTTTACCTCTGTGACAGAGGCAGTCCGTGTACTTATTGCCGCTCGATCCGCTCGGTTCAGTTTGTTTTGACGCGTCTAAATACTCCTTGAGACATCTCCAATTGTCTTTAATTGTCCTTTATTTTGTTCATTAGTAACACCATCAAACGATCTTAACACATGGCTCTTCCACGCTCGTCCTGTCACGGTCAAAAAACTATTTAGCTCCCCACAAACAGCAACACAAGCCCTGGATCTGTAGCGGTTGTCCAGTTGACGTCACTGCTAAAGTTCAGCATATCACACCTAGAATGAATATTTTTTGCTTTTACAGAGTTGGGAATTTTCAGTTCATCTCAGATGATCCCCGCTGTGTTTACATTGGAGCCCACTGCTGTAGACAGTTGTTGTATAGCAATTCTCCAATCTATGAATCATTTATTTATTTCATGACCTCATTACATTTTTTTCATGGATTACAGATAAATAATGGGATAAATAATCCCATCATTTTAGGAAGTTGGTCTGTACCAAGGGTTAAGGTTGTAAACTAAATGTTTGTTAAATAAATGATGTAGTTCACCAACAATGTTGTTTATTGGAGTTAAAAGAAGCAAATCTGTCGGACTTTGGTCAGAAGTTACGGGGGACAATTTAGGAAAAAATCTATGCTTCCATTCAGGGGTCACCAAAGGATTGGAGAATGAATGAAGCAGAATGAATCATTTTCAGGCATCGATCGGTTCACATGCAATATCAACGGAGAACGGAGTTCCTGTTGTTCAGACTTGTTTATGGCGTGAAAGTAGGGTCGACCCCTTCTGTGGTTTTTGATTCTCTTTTGCTTCTGTCCATCATTTCCAGTATTGTATCAGCCAAAGTATAACCGGACTCACATGTTTGGTCCCTCGTTGGCCAGATAAGTACTTGATGTTGAACAGTGTACTGTGTTTGTTTTTCCATTATTTGGATAGCGTGAAACAAATGTTTGCTTGAAGTGCGCTCTAGAAATGTGCACAGAGAACTTTGTTTCCTCTCAGGTCACACCCTTCACTCTCTCTACGTGTCCTATACACATAATATACCAGTTTCTTTCTTCTCTTTACCCAGTGAGGATGCCATGGAGTACTCCAAAGACTTTGTCACATCGGTGGTATTGGGAAAAGACCTGGTACCAAGGTATCTCTTGTACAGTGTCACGTATGCTGGGGTTGACTTTACTTTGTTGCAGTATTACCACATTGACCGTGATCTGTTGCTGGTCTTTTGTAGGCTCGGCCTGTCACAACTGGAGGGCTTCCGACGCCACCTTCTGGAAGTCTTGCAGAAAAGTAACAAGCCAAAGGTGACTTGATCCCTTGACACTAGAAGATGTCGGCCAGATAGACTAGTGGACCTGCTGTACAATGTAAACATCAATAAGAACAAAATAGGAAACTGATACATTAGGTAGCCTCTGATGCCACGCAGTCATTTACCGGAATGCTTTATGGACTATAGAAAAAATATATATATTTCTCATAAAAATACTAAAACTAAAGTTAAATCGATAAATTAAAATAAACTGCAGTCTTCCACACAACCATTAAGATTCAGAAGTCCTGTTGCAGTACTAAAATGTATTTTTCTTTACAACAGTGGAGGATAATTGCGGGAGGCACCAAATGCATCCCCAAATCAGAGCTTCCAGTAGAGGCCGATGACCCGCAGTCACAGCCGGCAGCCCCCCCCAGCAGTCGCATGTGGCTCCACCCGAGTGACCTCAGCATTGCCCTTTCAGCCTCCACCCCCCTTTATCCTCCTGGCAGGATCATCCATGTGGTGCACAACCATCCTCCAGAGATGTGGTGAGAAACATTTCTGTAGACTACAGAAAATACATCTTTTTTTTTCCTTTCTACTATTACGCCTCCCTAAGAATCCAGCAGCGACATCAGTGGAAAATATGAATATTTTGTCAATACATTTAATAAAATGCTGTTGTCAAACGTCCTGCATCAGCTGTGCTGTTCTTCACGGCCAGAATACAGTTCAGTTATCTGATAAATAACAGGTGGATGTAACTAGAGGTGTCTGTGATGTGAGGTGGTAATAACAGCTGTGAAAGACCGTGAAAGATCTTTTTATCCCGATTCCCTTCAAGTCTAGTTAGATAACAATATTCAGTTAGGGTGAACTAACCTTCTACAACACAGGCAAAGGTCGCTGAGGGTTACATTGCAAACCATCAATGGAAGCCATTGGAAGTCCGCCAAGGTGCAAAGTTCATCAGACAGTGTGTAGCTTTGAAATCTTTAACCATCTTCCGCAAGCTGGTGCGAAACAACAGGGTATAAGTGGTTTAGCCAGTCAATGACAGCAAAATGTCAAATATGAATTAAAAAGGACACTGCAAAGCTACTGGTTAGTTTTTCTTTGTGGTCTTCGCTCACCTCACTGTTCTTCTTGCTTCAACTTTATATCATTTTACATTACGGCATCCAAGCGCGTTAGCTTTCTGCTCAGATTTGCTCAAGTCAGAAAACAATCTTCTACTCAGTGGTGTCATGGCCTGGATTCTGCTTCTCCCATTTAGCCGTTGGCAAATCAACATGTGCGTTGAATTTGTACCTCACTGTGATTGACAGACTCTTTCTGTCCCTGTAGCTGCGGCCAGGAGGAGCCAACCTACTCGGCTCTATGGGGGGACAACAAGGCCTTCAATGAGGTCATCATATCACCCGCCATGCTTAATGAGCACATGCCCCATATGGTGATGGAGGGCCTTAACAAGGTCTGTTTTATCTTATCAGCAGGGGTTGGAAAATATTTTAAAATCTTGTTCATAATTCTTAACACTGGTGTATGTGTGTGAATTCCAATTCATTTGAAACCTATTTAAAGATGATGTGTTTTAATCTCATGTTTATGATGTTGCAAAGATGGAAGAAAAACATTACATTTCCTGTTTTCTCAAGTGTTCACTTAAAGTCTCTTTGAGGTTGATTCCTTCTTCATGGTCACTTTCTGCATGTGCTCCTTCTTTAACACTTGACCCACCTCACCTTGTTTTTTTTTCCTTCCAGTCTCAAAGCATGGGGGCTACTCTCTCCTGGTGGATGATAATCACTTCTGTGTGTATGCGTGTGTCTGCTATGCCTGGTCTGGAGTTTGATTCCTCTGGTGTCTCTGCAGGTCCTGGACCCGTTAGGTCTCGTGTCTGAGCAGGAGATCTCAGGACCGGAGGAACTGGAAGCCACTCAACCCGCCAACAATACAGCTATTGTCATAACCTCGCAAACAGACCTAAACTCTAGTCCTCATCCCTCTGATTCTTCCCTTCTCGCCATCACAGATGTGCCTCTCGCTGCCTCCCACACGGGGAGTGAGGCTGTGTCCGTCCCTCTGTCGGCAGTCGCTTCCCCTTCTTTTTCAGATGCGGAGTCTGCTCTTCCTCCTCCACCTCTGATGGACTGTACTTCTGCCTCAGAGCCGTGCTCGGCCCCTCCTCTGACTAACAGTCCCTCCAACTCTCTTTTGGGAACCCCCTCAGTTGCAGATGATGCGAGCGCTCCACCTCAAACCCGATCCGATCCACACGATTCTCACCTCCTCGTAGATCGGATTGCTGCGCCTTTTTTTGAGATTCCGTCTGATCAATCTAACTGTGCGCACATCGAAAATCATCCACTAAAGATAGTAACATCACGTAGCTCTTCACAAAAACAAAAAGGCTGTAGTTTACAAGCGCCCAACAGTCCTTCCGATACTCATGTATAGACCTATCGATTTCACAGTATTTATATCATTTTAAGACATTGTGCAACGTTTAAAAACTGTCAGTGTTACTTTAAATATTGTCACTGTGGTCGGACTTCAGATTTAGTAGTAGAATTATTTTGCCTGATGGTAAAATTAAGGGTTTGGTGTTCATTTTAAGAAAAGGGCCTCCTAAAATGACTGGTACTACTATTTATTTATTCAGCTGTTATAGTAGTTAAGCAAAACTGGAAAAATGTTCCCTCTTGCTGACGTCCTTTCGCTTTTTCCAGTTGCACATAAAAGCTAGTGACTGGCTGCCACAAGTCCGGGCAAGTAGTTCAGATTCCAGTCCGTAGCCAGGTGAGGCGAGGAATGTGCACAATGACAACAATGTGATGCAGTAAATGTCATCATAGATAGCCCCTGGAGTACATTGCTGGTCTACAATGCATAAAACCGTAAAAAAATATATCTTCTTACAACGCTGCATGAGTCCCAAACACGCCTGCACTCTCTCTCTCTCTCTCGTTAATGAGATTCAACATTCAGCTTTGTTTAAATCAACCCTTCATTCTATTCCATTCCTCTCACAGCTACCATACACATTTTTTTTGTATGCAAGTTTCCATAGTAACCTAATTTCTTCCACATTAACTGCTCTTTCTTCCTTCTCGACTGGCTTTTTCAGTAGACTCAGCTCTTCTTTCCTGCTCCCTTTTGCCTTTTCAAAGCACATATTTAGCCTTTCCTCAATAATCCCTTCAAGAAAGTGTCAATTACTCATCGGCAGCAGATGGTGTAACAAGGGGGACAATAGTGTCAATATGGAGTATTGTGCTCGTCTCCACTGCACTGCTGTGAAATTGATGCACAAATCTTAACAAATAATTTCAGCTTATTATTCTCTTGGTGTAATTAACAAGACATGTTTTTTATAATGCTAAGTGGAAATGTGTTTTATTAAATTATGTACATCGGATGATTGCATAGCTGAAGGGGTTTCAGTACATTATCGGATATAATGGAGTATAAACTTTAGGAATAGATTTCTGTCTCTGGGTGATCACTATGCAGTCTTGTGCTTTGTTTAGTGCCTATGATGTTTTGAAACTGGTCGGTGCCAAATATTTGCTGCAGTTTATCACTCACAGCCATCTTGTCCTCATGTACCGTCAGACACACTCACCCATGTAACATCATCACGTTGTGTGTGATCCGTAACCATCTGCATAACCCACACGTTATAGACATGTAGCTTAAAGCGCTATGCTTTTCAGTCTTGGCTTACATGCCTCCTAATTTATTGTTGTCATTTTGTTGCCATTGATGCATGAATTGTACGTCGTTGTTTCTTGTGTGTTTTCATGTCATCTCATTGGTCTACTTGTCCTTCTACCATAATGTGGCTCCACCAAGTATTTAAACTCATTAAAGTAAGCCAAATACATCTGCTCGTGTGTTGACGTGATGTGCTGTCTGTTCTCACATGTTTAACAATTATTAACACAACACTGAGATTTTGTTAGACAGGGTGTTTCTCGTATGCTTTTGAAGCATGTAAAGTTGTCCAATGGTTTAACTATCCATTCATCATATTGTATTTCTTTCTCTGGCATCATGACTTCATTGTGGGTGTTTATTGTCAGTTGGAGCTCACTTTAACATTACACTTGCATATCTGGACTTTATCTGCAGTTGAATATAGATTTCGTAGCCTGTGTGTTGATTTCCACACTATAAATGGCCAGAAAATTATACTAATCTAGTTTACCTACATTCTCTTTTATTAATTGTTATTCCACATGTTGTTGAAGAAGATTATAAAAAGTAAATGTTATTTCTCACAGTTATTTGAGGTTCCTCTGCAACGAAAAGCCAAGAAAAAATATCGGTTTGGTTTGCAAAACTAGGCAAGCAAATGTAGTTTTTATTCTGTCCACGTGGCTTCTCAATGCACATCCTCTCCTCTCCTGCCGTCGTCATGCCCATATCTGTCGAGTCACGGGTCTGTCCACCTTTGTGCTTGTGGCAGGTGCTGGAGAACTACAACAAAGGGAAAACTGCTTTGCTGTCAGCAGCCAAGATCATGGTGAGCCCCACTGAAGTGGACTTGAACCCGGAGAGCATGTTCGTGGACACGTCAACGACTCAGCAGCCGACGCCTACAGCCCACCACCTCAGGAACAGCAGCGTTCGGTTAGTACACCGGGGGACGCTGTGGGCGTGTTGGAGCCTTAAAATATAAATAAAACCGTTTGTTGGATCCTCTCTATATTGAGTTTCACCTCTAACTATAATGGAGGTATAAACTGTCAGGGTAATCATGGAGATTTGTCAGATTGAACATAGCCAATACTCAACAATACTACTGCTACTAACTGCCACTTTATTGTTTTCTCAAAATCGTCATTTCTGTCTGGTCCTTTTGGTTTAAAAAAACAAAAGACAAAAACCATTGTTACGGTAAGCAATGCATGCGGATACTAATTTTGCATAATGTGATCCCTTCTCTCATGCACGCATGCACGTTGACCACAGAGCAGTTGCAACGTATGGTCGTGTCCGGTTCCCTCCTCGCCCCCCTCTGGTTTAGCTCCTAGTAGTGGTTCAATTGTGATGTTTCTTGCATTACTGATAAAGGATCACTAGGATACACTCCTGGCCTCCACGTGTCTCCTTTTTCTCCCCTCTTGATGTTTCTTTCTGGTGTGCACCTAGTCTGTAGCCTCCAGATATGATTTACGTACCAACACCTCCCCGTTTTTCTCTTTTTTAACCCACTGCAAGTTATTTTGACCCATTTTTCATGTTTGTCTTGTAATTTGGAAACCCCTCCCCCTTCCTCACCCTGTCACTACTCTCCAACCCCGTCTTCTCTTCTCCTCTAGTTCGTGTGCCCAGTCTGAAATTTCCCTGGACGGTTTCGCCGAGTGCCCGCCTCCCCCGGTGCCCGTGGTGCTGCGCGGCGCGCGGGAGCGCCTGACCGTGGAGCTGAGGGACCGCAAAGCCCCGCTGGCGATCATGGAGAGCCTCTCGGACGCCGAATCCCTCTACAGTCTGGATTCCCGACGCTCTTCGGCTGCTCTGAGGGGTTCGCCGATGCTGAGTAGCCTCCCGTTCCCTCTGGACGCCCCGATCCCCGAGGAGAACCCGTCTCTGAGCTCTCGCACTGAGCTACTGGCCGCCGACTGCCTCTGCCAGGAAACACCGGAGCACCTCGGGGAGGTGGGGCCCTTCTTCGACCCGCTGGAATCCAGATCCACCCCGGATTACTCCATGCGGCTGTCTCCCACCACGTCTCACTACAGCGGACACCATTCCCCGGCGCTGCAGAACCAGAGCGGCTCGGCTCGGCCCTTCAAGCCGGAGCCTAACGCCAACCAACAAAGAATTCTCGATGGGGATCACCAACAAATGCCCGGCGTCTACAGCCCGGGGAGCACGCCCGTCTTTCCGCTCAGCCCGCAGATTGGTTCCAGACCAGCGGATGGAGATAATGAAGATTGGGAGCTGGAGATGGCGGAGAAACAGGTATGTGCAGAGGCCAGACCGGTAGCTTCCTCTCCACCCCAGCTGTCCAACGGCAACCCCAGCCAGGCCGTGCTGGAGTTCGCCCAGTACCTAGACTCTCTATTCAGACTGGACGGCAGCAGCTCGCCACCTTTGGAGCTGTCTGACGGGGAGTCCGAGTCGGGCCGGGGCTCCTTTGGACAGGGAGAGTGTCTCGGAGATGGACAGCCACTGGACGACAAACAACTCCTGGCCAGGGCAACAACGGAGCCCAACCTGGTCCCCAAGCCCCCACGCACTTTTGCCGGATCTGCTGACCCGTCTTCAGGCATCTCTTTGTCCCCCTCTTTCCCCCTCTCGTCGTCCGAGGAGCTCAACGACCTTTCCCCTGGCGAGGGCGCCCTGCCGGCCACGCACTCCCTACGAACCTCTAGCCCGTGCCACTGTCCTGAAGAGAACACGCTGTCATCTATGGTGTAGTGTGCTCCCGAGACTCCGATGTCCTTTGCTCAAGGGTGACGGGTGCAGTCATTTAAAAATGTAAAACATATCACAGTAGGTGCATGCGACGGAAGGCATTCACTCATTAGAGATCCAATGACGGAACCTGGCGGACCGACACGCAAGCTGATTCCATTCTTCAGGTGATGCCAGTGAACGCTGTTTATAGCATTTTCACACGATTGCAATGACTCGGAAAAAGAAGATACCTCTGTCTGCATGCCACTGGGCCGCACTGCTTTCGGGTGAATGCAAGTAACTGTAGCTTCACAACGCCATTCCAAAACAACGCCGTCTCGCCCACGCGGGGACGCGTCACATCAGAGCCCCGAACTGAACGAAGTCAAAGAGAGAATACATAACTGAGCAGGGGCTCAAAGCGGACAGCGTAGAGGAGGTTAGCATAGGCACATCATCTGGGTTGGTCCGGCACCCTCAGCAGCTCTGGACATTTCGTCCAGCTTTTATTTCATTTTTTTTTTTTTTTTAAATCAGGAATGTGAAGATGAACATATTCATCAAACAATAGAAGTGAGAAGACTTTGTGAAATGTTCCTCAGGTCTACAAAGAATTGACTTGTGAGAAAGAGAGTAAGTGTGTTACGTTGGTGAGAATTCATGTGTCTTAAAAATGTAGTGATTGTGACAAAGTTATTACGGAAGCCTATGGATGTTTTTTGAGTCTTTTGGTTACTCTTTATAGTGCATGAAGTTTTTTCTTTTTTTCCAGAGAAAATGTCAAGAAACCACGTAGGATTTGGATACTCCTGCCCACATCATATTGCTCAATTTACCACCAAAATATTTGCCAAAAAAAGAAATACATAGTATGCCAAATGTATTTATGAGCTGTAGTTTTGTACACGTATAGAGATACTGCTTTATTTACACGAGCTAAGTTCATTACCTCCTTCCCTTTCTGTTGGTTCCCATGTAGACTGTTACACAGCAACACCAAGGGGGAAAATGCTGTCCTGACCTTTAAACACTGCCATGGCTTTCATTTGGAAAAACACAACCTCAGTAACTTGCCAACAGTCGTCCCAGTCTCATAACTACTGTACCGTTGTTTGTGCAGCGCTCTTAGCAGTGAGCCCAGGTCAGAGTAAGCATGCTTTATGCATTTCACAGTAGCACGGCTGGTATAGAAATGTCCTTTAGTTATAGTCAATATGATCTAAACATGTTTAGAGATAATAATAATATATGTAAACTCAAACATTATACATGCTTATAAAATGCCTGGGTCACCAGACAGGAGCAAACTGTACTCTTAAGAATGTCCCGGGATCTCGTGTCTTTAGTTCTCAAGGTGCTCTCAGTCATCTTGGACGTCCAGGTGTTTGCTTCCCTTTAATGTGGTTCATCTCAAACACCCTCGATGGACTCAATGAATGAATGAATGGGCTCAAACCTCACATATGCCAACTCTGATACCGTACGTGGCATACAATCTTCCATATCACTCTGGGTGTAACCGGTGGCTCACAATTTGCATTATTTATTACAGTTAATGTTGTTATCAATTTTATTGCTATATTTGATGGTATTATTATCCTTATTGCTCTTGCAACACATTGGTTTGATGTTAGTGGTTTTTAATCTCAATTTTTTTTAAGGACAGTGTGGGAAACTTTTTAGACTTTATCCAAATGTAAGGAGTTGTATATTTCAGCTTTTTTTTCTGTCCGAGTTGAAAGTTATTTGACAGTCTTCAATGGCGTGGTGACGATACGCCCTTCTTACAAATGTTTGATGGTGGTGGGACGTGGAGCACAGAGGGGCAGCTTGCTCACAGCGACCTCTGGTGCTGCGCCGCCATCGCGCCTGGAGTCACCATAGTAATCAGCACAGTCTCTCTTTTCGGATTAAGATATGTTGTGATTACTCGCGGCAGACAGTTCCAGACAGTTTACAGTCTTACACTATTCAAGTCATGCTGCCGGTCCCAGTAGACTCTCACAAGGTACACTTGCGGTTGTGCTGGCGATTTCCTACTTTTGGTAACTTTGCTTGCAGCCGGTCATAAACTAAAACACTGCTAAAAGAAAGCACTATAATACTTTTTACCATGATGTGTACAGCACCATGTTCTACGTGTAATTATGTATGCAGATATCTATTTAAAAAAAAGATGAATTAGAATCACGCAGGAAACAACTATATAACAATAAGGAGGTGATGAATATATTAAAAGATGTCAGAATTGACTTTATCCGAAAGTTATTTATTCAAACTATTGGCAGATTTACAAATTGGTCTATATTGAAAGAAGAAGAATTCAACTGTGTCTTGTCCATATTTACCTGGTTTGCTTCCTCTCCTTTCCTGCCCCACAATGAGAATGTATTAACCCCCCCCCCCCCCCCCCCCACTGCCCTGCCTGTAATAGAATAAACTACAAACCATAAAAGTAACTAGAAATTCTGTCATACCTATTTCCTTGTGTATTGCTAATATACCGGTGTTTGCATTACGATGGCTGCTATTTTAGTGAGTCACGAATTGGGGTTGATTGTCTCCGATGTTCTGGGTCAGATTGTTTCCCTCCCATTGTTAAGATACAGTTTAGCCTCAGTATAATGGAGGATAATAGAAATATAATTGTTGGCTTTCTTCTAAAAACATCATGCGTGTCGTAAGGGCATTCAGGCAATCAACTTGTTTCAATGACTGACTGTTGTAAACAAGTACCAGGGACACATGAAGCTGTACATTGAAGTAGATTTAGCTAAATTAAAACCCACCTAAAATAAAGTGCTTTGTATGTAAAGAAAATATTTAATACTGCTGAGTTTCTCTGACTTATATTTAAGTCGAGGTATTATGATTCTGCTGTAAAAACTGGTACATTACCTTTGATAAAACAAGTTACCACTAGTAAAAATGATTATACTTCTATGAATTATGATCGTATGACAAGTACATTTTTGTTGAAACGTGTCAGTACACCGCCACTCCCACCAGAGGGAAGCGTAGCATCTACCTGCCGAGTGACTAACATACTTGCCCGAAGCGAAGAAGAATGACTGAGGCTTCCGGTAGCGCTAGCGTTAGCTCGGCTAGGTTAGCATTCCCAGCGTATTTACAAGTGTAGCCTTGTTTTCTAACAGTTGCCATGAATTAATTAAGACTTTAAATTAAGACACCTGAAACCCCGCTCCGTTAGGCGCCTCGGTAAGTTTAAAACATGCACCCGATACATTTTGAATTGCCCCTCTGTTGTGATTGTTTCATGTTGGTCAATCATTTCAGCTGACGTTAATGAGTCAACTTAGCGTGAATGTTTAAACGGCTGGTTTATTTAACGTTAACTAGCGTCAGCTAGCTACTGGCTACGTTAGCTCGGTTAACCGTTAGCGTTAAGTCACTCATCGCTGTTATTTGAAAAATATCCAATTAAGTTAATGTTAGCCAATCAATTTGTTAAATGTTTGCCTTACTCGTAATGTTCATTTTTCATCGCTGCCATCGGCAGAGGGGATTGTTACCAATAAGCTAACGTTAACTATCGTCACTTGCGTCGTTTACAGCAAAGGCGTTGAAATCAACGGCTCTTGATTGAGGATTGGTCATGATGACATTACTGGTAGCTAACATACTGCGATTTGAAGGGGGGCACGATTAACGTTAACTTTACCTTTTTTTTGTCCTAGGGTAACGTTAGACTGTACTGTCATTGATCCCGTCCGACCCGTCTGTTAGCCATGTACGCCTCAGGAAAGTACAGCTCCCGGGGCCCTGCTCTTATCCCGCGGATGAAAACCAAGCACCGCATATATTACATCACGCTCTTCTCCGTGGTGCTGCTCGGGCTCATCGCCACCGGCATGTTTCAGTTCTGGCCCCACTCCATCGAGTCGGCGGCTGACTGGACCCTTGATAAACGCAGTGTTCACGACGCACCTCTGGTCCGCCTGTCGGTCTCCAGCCTGATTCCGGAGAGGGGAGACCTCAGCTGTCGCATGCACACCTGCTTTGACGTATACAGATGTGGCTACAATCCTAAAAACAGAATAAAGGTAAGTGTGCTTCAAAACACGAGGTTACACATAGTCAGCGTGTCACTGCACTTGAGTATTGTTGAAGTGAAACCCTGTTGTTGAATTGGTTGCTTTTGTAGGTGTACATCTACCCTCTGCAGAAGTTTGTGGACGAATTGGGGGTCCCCATCAGCAGCACTGGGCTGTCTCGAGAGTACAATGACCTGCTCAGCGCCATCTCCGACAGTGACTTTTACACTGATGACGTTACCAGAGCTTGTCTTTTCATCCCGTCTATTGATGTGCTCAACCAGAACTCCCTGCGTATCAGGGAGACCGCCCAGGCTCTGGCAATGCTGCCCAGGTAAATGTTTACGCTGTTACTGAGCGTGTTGGTCGAATTTCACTGTGCAGTAAATTTCTCACTTTTTTTCCTCCTCCTCTCAAATTACCTGAATATCTGTGCTGCTGTCATTGGTTTTACATTTCAAATGTAGCTTTTTAATCCCATCAGGATGTGTGTGTATATATTTCCGAAAAGAAAAGTTAAATTAAATGGTGAAAGCAAGTAATTTACAAAAAATAAGTTACCGTTAAATAATTGCCTGAAACACAGATTTAATTTTTTTTATCAAATAATCTCTTCATTATTTTCTCCTGTATGTTTTGGTAGATGGGACAAAGGGATGAATCACCTACTTTTTAACATGTTACCCGGAGGCCCTCCAGACTACAATACTGCTTTGGATGTGCCCAGAGACAGGTACCTGCCGTACATTTCAAGAGCCATCATAATATTTTAGAATCTGTTTACTATAATCTAGATGGAAACTTATGGAATTATGTTTAACAAAAGTTGTATTTTATGATTACCGATGTCATATTTGGTTTAAAGGATAGGTTTGGTGGACACATTTCAATAACCTCCAAGTTTGGGTGTGTGTTGCAGTCATTTGTGAAGTTTTAAAAATGGATGGTTGAGGATGGATTTTTGAAAGATTCTTTAGGCAACAAACACTTGTCTTTGGCTCTAAGGAATTTCCTTTCTTCATTCAGCTGGAGTCAATTTTGTATGGAGCATCATCAGAAGCAGGTGTTTGACTGACAGTGTGTTTCCACTTAGAATAAACAAATCCAAAGTACAATCCAATCACCAGATGGACGACATGGTGTATATTAACTTGGGCCCTTAGCCGTATCTCATGTTACTTCATGTCTCACATTAGCGTTGTTGGTAGCAAACATTGTCATCAAAAGCAAATTATTGAATGACTGCGTGAGTTTGTGTTCCAAATGATGTTCATGCAGGTCATGTTTGTTGAAATCACTTAAGTGTTGAAGCATTGTTTCAGTCCTGGGCCATTCATTTCAGAGTGCTGCTGGCTGGAGGCGGGTTCTCTACATGGACATACAGACAAGGTTATGATGTCAGCATTCCAGTTTACAGCCCCCTCTCTGCAGATGTTGAGCTACCTGAGAGACAACCGGGGTGAGCATCTCTCGCATGTTAACATTATTATCTTGTTTGTGTTGGCACATCATGACCGGCTGGCAGGCACTCTGCTTAAGTTGCCCCTCAAAATGTTCTTTTCGTAGGGACCTACAGATCTGTTATATTTAGAATATATGTCTAAATAAAATTACGTTGTTGTGGTTCTCAACAGTTTTTTGTGTACTCGAGGAGTCCTTTGAAGTTAACAATGTAAACTAGTATAACCAGCTGCATCTCTCCTGTCTCCGTTGTCTTAGTCCACGGCGCTACTTCATTCTATCTTCTCAAACGGCTATCCACCGGGAGTACCGCGCTGAACTGGAGCGCTTGAAGGAAGAAAACGGAGAAGCACTGCTCCTCCTGGACAAGTGTAGCAACCTCTCTCAGGGGGCCGCCTCTGCACGAAAACGCTGCTTCAAGGGGCAGATCTACGACTACCCACAGATCCTGCAGGTGGGGAGCACCACTGCATTCCATCAGTCGTACGGTGTCAAATCGCCATTAATGCACTACTAAAAAAAAGATAGCCACCAACAACTTGTGCAATAGTTAGAATGGTTTGTGTATAGATGTTTGAGCGGTCTATTAACCACGTGGCTGTTTCATAACGCTGAGTACTACGGTTCCAAGAAATGAAGAAATGTCCTTTGTTGTAAAACATCTCAAGGTGTGAAAGTGATTTCAAGTAGAGCCTTGTTTTAGTTTGTAGGCACAAACATCACATGTCCCATCAATAAGTTGCTCCCCATGTGTCCACAGGAGTCTTCATTCTGTGTGGTTTTGCGGGGGGCGCGTTTGGGACAGGCTGCCCTCAGCGACGTGCTGCAAGCTGGCTGTGTTCCCGTCATCCTTGCCGACTCCTACATTCTGCCATTCTCTGAAGTACTCGACTGGAAAAGGTAAGTCACCGACCCGTCGAATGGACTTGACAATCTGCCGTTTTTTGGATCACAAGTTTGAATGTTTCCGCTTCTGCACAGGGCGTCAGTGGTTATTCCAGAGGAGAAGCTGTCAGAGATGTACACCATCCTAAAGAGCATTCCTCACAGACAAGTTGAAGAGATGCAAAGACAGGTAATGTGGTGAAGAGAAAACGTCTCATGGCAAAACATGTTTAAAGGGGCCTTACCATTTGTTTTCATTTGAGGTTTGTGGTTCGAGGCGCTGCCGTGCAGGGCAGGAGTGAGATTATACTTGTTCCGTTTTTACCAACACGGCAAGTCACTTGAAGCCAAAACGAATTTCATGTAATGTGCAGTAAACTGAAATGTAGATCCAAGCCTTACATTTGGTAAGTTCGAAGTTCCTCCTTTTGCTCTGCCTACATTTCATATAGCTTTCACAGAACTCAACTATGTTGATTTTAGGCCGAGTGAAATGCAGCGAAGACGGCTCACGTTCTCGTTCCATTTGGTATCCACATTGAGCCACCATAAACAAAAGTTTGAGCGGCTTTGCAAAATTGTAGCAGTTCAGCTGCTCCTCATTCCCTTGTATCGATTCAAGCCCATTTACTAATTATACTGGCCAAACAGGCCTTTTGTGCCCAGGGCTCAGAGGGGGTCGGGTTACACCAAACACGCTCACTCGGCTAACTTGGCAGAGCTGATGTTGTCATTCAATACTCCTGCGGCTGCTCTCATGATCTGCAGATGGATTGATTTGAGTTCTCACCGAAAGTAATTTCACTATTATTTTTGTGAAAGTAACTGTGTACCACAAAATGGGATTTTTTACTGGTGTTGGTCAAAGGCCACATTCTAAAACCACACACCTTTTGTACCTACACTAAACGTCAATGGAAGATTATGTGAACATAATGGAGATCAAATAATCGAAAAAACATATAAAATCAAGTGCCTTTTGACTTGATTTAAAACTTAAAATAACTAAAGCGCACACTGCAAGGACAGAGCTGTATTTCCAAAATGTTATCTAATGTATTTGGGCCTTTGGTACAGTTAATCTCACTGTCTTTTGTAGAGCCTAATTTCTCAAAGTAGTTATTCTAGAAAAAGTGAAACCGATTTATGTTGTTAGGCTGATGCATTTCACTAGTTTTGCCAACAGAGGGCTCAATAACCTTTGCTTTCACAATGTGTCCGCCTTTGTTCCCCTGTCAGACAACTTGTGTCAATACTAAATATATAAACTAGGAAAACCTGTATTTAAGTATAATTTTAATGTTTTCTTTAAAATGATAGTTTCTCCCTTTTAAGAGATGCAATGAAAGACGATGAATTGTGCAGTTTTAGTTTATTCCCCGGGAACCGGGCCAGCTGAGATAAGCCAGGAATGACCTGCGTTCAGTAGTCTGCAAAAATGAGGTGATGTAACTGCGTCCATTTAGGGCATATTATAAAAGGCTCCATACTAAACAGCTGTGAGATGTTGACGGTGCTCATATGAGACGACTGAGTCCATGTTTATTTTCTGATTTCCATGAGCCTTTTTGGGTCATTCTCAATACAGAACTCGTATAATACAAACCTTTTAATGAGATTAACGCAGCCAAATTGGTTAATTGAATTTGCATATTAAAGATGGGTTGAACTTACTCCTAAAACCTTTCTACTACTCCTTGCTATTGAGTTAACCAGTTGATCCTGGCTGTCTTCCCAACTGTTTAGTATCTTCCCAGGATGTCAAACACGTCATAGCGGATCAATCTTAATTCTGTATTCTGTTCTTCAGCACTGTCTTCTTTTTATACAATCCCCTCAGACATAACGGAACTTACGACAGGTGTCCGTTGCTTTTTGATTAATCAAAAATCTCATAAAGGGTTCTTTTATTTAGTTTCATATTTGATATCCTTGAGCTATGACCTGAAAACCTCCACCGGTTCCCACTCGTGTTAACGCTGTTGGCTCTGTCAGCACTTTCGCATTGTATTGGGCAACTTGCTATTTTTTACTGCCAGGTAACTTCATCTATAATAATGGTTAAGTTATTAGTTGACATGCAATATTAGTTATATTTTGTATAAACCATAATTTGTAACAAGTAACTAACTATGAAATAAATTTAAAAAACATTTGTGGTTTGTAAGTAGCAGAAGATTGAAGTGCTCAAGTAAAGTAACCGTACCTAATAATTTCACTTTATTACTATTAGTTTAAGTATTACACTTCAGTACTGAGTAATTCCATCATGTTATGGGTCGAACTAGGAATACGACTGTATAACTCCACTTGGAACCAGCTGCTGAAGCTTCAGTCATGGTCCTTGAGACCCAAAGTCTGCGAGTTTATATTTTTTTCCCTTCTAATAAGAACTGATTTACACCTGGGAGACAAAGTTATCATTGTTACCAGGTCTGTATGCATATAGAAAGATGTTTTGATCACAGTAAAAAGTAAAGTGCAAATAAATCTTCATCAAACCAGTATTCCCAGTGAGCCACTCGCATGATTGAAACCGATTTGGTTTCACTGCTGTTTTTGATTATGTCAAAAAGACTAATGATTTCTTGGTTCTGTCCACAACTCACCGGTTGTCAGGCACTTGACAACTTCCTCTGAGTTAGATAAAGTGATGCAGACTACTGTAACAGAAACTGTTTTTGATCGTCTCCTTGACCTTTTTTATTTGAATGATTTTAAACAATAAAGCGCTTCGGGAGTCCTTGCTGTAAAGCTATAACAGACGTGCAGAATAATAGATTTCGTCCTGACTCTTTGGACTGTTGGCATTATTTATCAATATGCTCAATAGGTTTATAATTACAGTTTGAATTACACATCGTTTCCTTTTTTATTATATGAATACATTTTAGTTAGTTTGTGACTGGAGTCGATCAGAGTTTTTTATTCATCAGTAGAACAAACAGGAAGAACGTGTGTAGACTCTGCATGCTGAAAATGGAAGATAGAGTTAAAGAGTTCTCTTCCTCTCCGGCAATGCTGTCCCTTCTTCCAAATTCCTGCAGGCTCTGGGAGAGAGTGGAAGGCTCTGCCACGGGCCTTTGGGGCAGCACAGTTTGCTGTGTGTCGTCGTCCCCCTCCACCCCCGTCGAAAAAATAAACTTTCATCACTGGTTGATTTATGGGCCGTTGGGATTCTCCAGTGGGATTAGACAGTCTTTTTGGATTCTACTTACCCTCTCCTTAAAAATAACTGCTGCTTTTGGGTTGTTGTACAACTACAGTTCTTATTGTAAGAGATGGGAGATGTAGGAAACGTTCACATGGTCATGTGCCACGAAGCATCGTCTTTGTTTACACTGCACATTTTACATGCGTTTTTTTCTCTTTTTTAACTTCAATAGGTGGAGAAATAAATCAAACTCCGTGCTTTACATACACACACACACTTCAATATTCACATCCTCTCCTCCAGCAATATGTGTCGTTGGGGAGCTGGTGGGGTGGAGTTAGGTCAGTGTAACACGGGGCCTCTTGGCGGGAGACAGTGTTGTTTGACGCCTCATTAACTCTTATAGGGCTCTCTTGCCTCTGAACTGCCCCTTGAAGTTTCTCGCTAGAATCGGAGCCTGCAGGACGCACGGGGGCTAGACGCATGTGTCACAGTCCCTGGCACTACTCTGCATTGATCAGTTCATGGAATCATCATGTTTCCTGGTATAATAAGGGAAAGAAACACAGGAATTGTTTTTCATCTTTGTAGTCTGAAATAACCATGAACCTTGATAGAGGGCGGATGGAGTTGAGTATTCTAGCGGCCAATGTGATAACATTTAGACTTGAGTTAAGGGTTCAGTTATCATTAACGTCTGCTTCTCAGATCAGAGATCTGCTGAAAGCTCAGCCTCACAGTCCAAAGAGTTTTAGAGGGCTTTGGGGGAAGAGCCGTTGAAGGTCAGGAGGCTGGTCGGGGCCACAAAAGGGTCTTTAAAGGCTCGGACCCGGGGGAAAATGTGGATTTTGCAAGCTATGACTTCATGCTGGTATCTTTTAACATGTAGGGACTGAACTCCAGGACGACTGAACAACACACAATTTCATGAAATGGTACTTTATGCAAGATATAATGTAGGACTTTCTTAAAGAAGTGCTTTGACTTGACGAATACAAAAATAATACCTCTCAACCTTTTTGTGGTGGGCGTCTGTATTTGTAGACAACCGGCCCTCTGCCTGTATTTCCTTCTCGGCTTCAACTTCTAATAATAACACACACCGACCGGGTGCCGGATCATAAGCACGGCTCCTAGAGGTAGCTGTGAAAATGATGAACACTGTTGAAATAATGCAAATGTATCCAGTCCAAATGCCAAGTGGACAAAGTTATTTCTGAAATGAAAGCGAGTCGGCTGCTCGGGGGAGCACACCCGTGACCTCGGTCAGAGGGGTGTCAGTTTCTGGAGTCATTGACCCACAAAGGCCCCACTTTGAATGTAAGGTGTGTTTTCAAACCGCAACAGAGAAATCTTACTCATTCTGACCTTTGGGTCAATTATTGAAGTGTACCTTAATTATCATATAAATGAAGGATTAGTAACTTAACATTTCCATCATGGTGGCTACTAGTTTTAGACACAAATACGTTTTCACCTGTATTCTATGTGGTTTAATAATGAAAAGATTGTCATCGCGATGGTGCAAGTTGAACAGCAAGATACTTTCTAAACCATTTCCTTAAATGTTCAGTAGAATGTGGAGCCTCTTGGCATGTTTTGTGGTTGCTCTTTTATCCCGCTCACATTGATCTTTATGGGTATATTTTAAGTCTGTTTTATTCGTCCATAGGCGCACTGGTTCTGGGAGGCCTACTTCAGCTCCATGAAGGCTATTGGCTTGACAACGCTCCAGATAATCAATGACCGCATCTATCCCTATGCTGCCCGGACTTATGAGCAGTGGAACAATCCCCCCGTGGTGGTATGTATCTGTGAGGACATGATGTTCTTGTTCTTTTTGCAAGTGTTTGTTACTCTAAGCTATTGAGCAAAACCATTATATCCCAACCTTCCATTGTTCCATTCTTTCAGATGTTGCAGATATTTAGTTATAGCTCCTCCCACATACCGCTATATAATCTACTCCGTCTGTGTACTTTACTACACCGAGCCACTCGGCTGACTTGCGTCTTTCTAAAGCGTCACACGTTCTGCGCGTCACAGTTTGGTGTCCACGCAGTTTGTCAGCAGTTCTGTTCCAGGAGAATGCCACCGTTGTGGTGAAAAATAAATAGGTTTCTGTATGTCAGAGTCATGTGTTTGTAGAGCGTCTAGAAGAATTGTGTGAGTGTGTGTTGCATCCCTGCGGTTGTGTGAGTTTGTGGCTGCAGACAGCTTGACTGGGTGGCCGTCTCAGGAGTTGTTAATCAGTACGGTCTGATCTAGTCTCCTCCATCCTCAGTGGGTGGGGTAGAGGCGTGTCCATGTGAGCGTCTGTGTGTATGCGTAGTGGTGTCTTTGCCTCTGTCAAATGTCTGCATAGGTAGAGCCACTGAAAGGCTTAGTTTAGACTCTGAACTAAGCGTTATTTGGTCTAAACCTTCGCGTGTCACTCAGGTGTCGAGGTTTGTTCAGGGCCGTAGGAGGTTATTTGTGTCCGGGTACTTTGGCCATTAGGAGATGAAGTGTTTTCTCAATGGATTCAGTGAACGGTTGGTGAGACGAACTTGTGCAGTGAATAAATCAAGGGGAGACATTTCTCCCCCTCTCCTGTAGTTTTTAGGCGGGTAATTGAAAGCACATTTCCCTTTTGGAGGGGTGGAGGGTTCAGAATAAACAAAAGGCCGCTTTTTGTTTTGGAGTTCGTAGGAAATGTGAACACTTGTTATGTTTCAGCATTACAAGAATGTGGGCATCTCAGAGTTTATGTGGTGATTGACACCTTGGCATGTTAAAGTTTAATTTAATCACTATCCTGTGTCACGACATAGTAGGAGTCTGGTGGGCCGTCAGGGCGAGTTAAGCCTTCTCTGCTGCCGTTAATGCTCTTTTGCTCTTGTCATTGTTTAATCACATTGATTTAACTGTATGCATTGTCTGTTAATTACGCAGCATCTCGTCATGCGTATTCATGTATCTGCAGTTGGTGTACGTGTAGGTGTTCTTCATGTAACATTTTATTTCACTTTAAATGTGTGTTATGTGAATATGAGGTGTTTACATGCACAAATAGCCTGTGACTGTGGCGTCATATTGAGGTTATTAGGTCATTCGGTTGTAGTAAGACCACACAGAAGGTCCGCCATTTCTGAAAATTCAAGTTGAAAACTGTTAAGAGGTGGAAGTGTTGACTTTTAACTTTATTTTGATTTCTTTTTTCCAATGGAAACCAGTAACATTAAGTCATCCTTTTTCAGCTCCAAATATGCAGTTAGGCTTTAACCAATTGCATCTTTATGTTTCACCGTTTCCACCGTTCACCCGCTATGGATGCGAATATTTACACACCCTTAAAACTGATACTCGGCAGTTTTAATCTGTTATCTTCTTTTGAATGGATCAAAAGAGCCAAGATAATAAAACACATTACTGTCCTTATACTAGTGAAGATCATACTGCATCTTGGGTTTCTTTGTTTCCATAGTTCAGCAACCAATCTAAAGATTAGATTTAATCTGCCAGTATTGTGCCTCCTCTATGTACACATTAGTATTTATACGGGATATGGTATAGTTGAATGTAAACGTGTAGTTGTGTTTCAGTGGGAGTCTTGGACAGAAAGGAAAAACAGATGCGTTTTGAATCCTTACTTAATTTGATCTCGCTCATAACAAAGAAACACTGAAGCAGTTCAAATAAGCAAATATAATTCCTCTTTTTGGTGTCCGTTTGAAGTGTGTGAAAACACAGATCTGTTTGTGACATAATGAGCTGCGGCCTTCATTTCATCTCACTTGTTCAGCTTGACAAATGACTTAAGTGTTCTCTAACTTCTTTATTCTGTTTAAATGCATCTGTGCTGGGTAAGTGTTAGTTTAATTATTTCCCCCTCTGCTGGTTTGACAACGTGCGAATGACCACAAGGAAGTTTCCACTTGCTTGTAAAGTGATTCTTTATTGGCGATGGAGTGCCTGGTGTTGTCCTAAAGGCAGCGGCTGTGTGTCTGTTGACAGACTGGTGTTGATGCAATGGAAGGAGCCACAGAATCACGGTGTGGCCCCCTCGGCCCCGTAGGGAAACAGGATTTATATGCACTTCAAGAAGCCCACAGATTTACTGTGTTGGATATGCTCTCATTGCCCCTCTCAGACTGCTTGTCACTGTGTCCAGGGTGGAACATTTCGGAGCCTTTTGATAAAGTTTAACAAGAGTGAACGCCGCTGCTCCTATATTTGCGTTGTTTGAGTAACACAGATATTCAGTTTGTCTTTCAATTTCACTTGAGAAAACAAGTTTCTGACGGCACGGTGGCGTGGTGGTTAGCAAGAAGGTCCTGGGTTCGATTCTGCCCAGTGGCCTTTCTGTGTGGAGTCTGCATGTTCTCCCCGTGTCTGCGTGGGTTCTCTCCGGGTTCTCCGGCTTCCTTCCACAGTCCAAAGACATGCTCTGGGGATCAGGTTGATTGGGGACTCTAAATTGCCCGTAGATTTGTGAATGTGAGTGTCAGTGTGAATGGTTGTGTGTCTCTGTGTAGCCCTGCGATTGGCTGGCGACCAATCCAGGTTGTACCCTGTCTATCGCCCAAAGTTGGCTGGGATTGAGCCCCCCCCCGACCCTGTGTGCAGGATAAACGGTGTGAAGATGGATGGATGGATGGATGAAAGAAAACATTCTTTCTAAACAAAAACGTTGGCACATACACAACAGTAACTTTTTGAAGTTTAGTATTTAAAACACCTGCCTCCAAGAAACTCACCTGTGGCTTCCTCACTTGGAGTTCTGACTCGAGAGTCCTTTGCTCTCACTCTGTTGCACCCTGACAGACATTATTGGAGCGCCAAAACCATAATCTGGAAATTACAGCATGTGACCTCACCACCCAGTAAAGCAATATTCTCGTGTGTAAAATGATGGAAAACATGACAGATGGGGTTAACACAGAGGACACGGGGCTAGCTCCACAGTAGCTTCCCGCTGAAATGAAAAAATGCCTAAAGAGTGTTTGCTTTGTTTCCCGTCTTGTGCAGAAGTGGTCCAGTGTAAACAGCCCTCTGTTCTTGCCACTTATCCCACCAAGAGCACCTGGGTTCACTGCGGTGGTGCTGACCTATGATCGCGTTGAGAGTCTTTTCCGGGTCATCACAGAAATCTCCAAGGTGCCTAGTCTGGCTAAGCTGCTGGTGGTGTGGAACAACCAGAACAAAAGTCCTCCTGAGGGTGAGTGTAAAGTTCATTAAGCTTTCCTGAAAGATAGATGTGTTTACACTTCAGATTTCTGTCTTTCATTAATGTTCATCACTTGTAGTCCATCACACACGCGTCATAGTAAACTCTTATTATTTGTTATTTATTACCCCTTTCTGCTCAATTGATTTGCCTTACTATGACAATTAAATATAGAACAGTCATTCGTGCCTTACCCAATCGACTGCTTAACTCAGACGAAAACTGTGCCGGACCTGAGAATTAAGTCATTCCTGCTGCTGTATAGAGTTGGAAAATGAAATGAAGTAATGAGACAACTTTGAAGTGCTCCCTCATGGCTTTGAGTTGCCTTTTCATTAGAGGCATCAGCGGCGCCTGGCTGGAGCCGCGTGACCTATTAGAATTAACTGGAGGCCGTTGACGGGTCAGGCTCATGGGGCTCAGCCCAATATGAAGGTTTGCCATTCGCTCCGTGCCTTCATCTGATGCGTTTAACTTCGGCCTCCTGTGTTTGTTTTTTAACAAAAATATTGGAAAGGTTTTGGTTTTCTTACACAATATGTAATTACTGCCTTTTCGTTTTGAGTTGGTTGATCAAATCTCACATGGATTTTTCTTCTGTTGAAGAACGAATAGTATCTGCATTTTAACCCATGCCGTACTTTTTGGAATTCACATAAAAGCCTGTAGTGGCCTCATTTCTGCCGTCTTTCTCCAAATTGTGAATTTAAAAAAAAAAGGATGACGGCAGCACGGACAGAGTGAAATAATCAATCTGGGCGCTTTAACACAGCAGTTTTACCAATATAGCTTCTGACTGGAGACGTCAGACGCGGTTAGCCAGACTTGAAGCGCTTCTCATGGGCTGCCAGTTCCCAGTTCCCCCATTAATGAGGGGACACATTCTGTGTGATCCGTCTGTCCCACAGTCCGTGCCATGGACGCTGCCCAAGACGTTTGAAATGCTGAAAAAACACTTTGTTGATCTAGAAGAATTGCGCTGTGGTTAGACTTGCACACCCGTGAGGTTAGCTTAGCTGTATGAGTCATTGGGGAGGATCTCCCACAGCACTGTTCTCCAACGGCAGGACGGGCTTCAAATAATACATATTTAAATCAGTTCTCTCTTTCTTTAGACACTGATGGTGGCCGCATTTTTAAATGTTGTTTAAAAATGCTTTCTAGTGTGACATACTGAATATATTTATGTTTGCCTGCAACTAACACTCGTTTTCCAATAATTCAATTGGATATTATCTTTTCAATTAGTTTGATCTTTTTCTTGGTTAATGAACATTTCAGTTCCCGGTGCCAAGAGCCCAAAGTGACATCTACAAAAAATGTATTTTGTCCAACCAACTATCCAAAATCCACAGCTATGAACCCAACTGCCATATATGACAAATATAACCAGACAGTCTTTGCATTGAGAAGCTTCAACCAGTAATGTTTGGCCAAATCACTTTTGGTAGCAATCTCAAAGATATTTATTTAAAACCCCATTATTGTGCTTGTTCAAAGCTGATTCTTCTTTAATTGCATTTCTGTCCCAAGAAAGGAACGAACGGTAGTTCACGTTCATTTGTTTTTCTTTCAATCTGTTATGGTGTTTAACTCGTCCCTCCAACTTATTTTCGGCATCCGGTCCTGCACTACCCGCCTCTGGGACGCCAGTATGCGTAGACCTGTATTATTAAAATGCTGTTACCAGCAGTAAACAGGGCCAGGACTGCAATGCTACTTTAACCGACTAATCAACTAAATAGTTTCAGCTCCATATATTATGTATATAAAACTATAAATGCGGTTGCTGTTATTGTGTTGTTTTCCTCCTTAGAGTCCCTTTGGCCGAAGATCGGTGTTCCTCTCAAAGTAGTCCGAACAAAAGAGAACAAGCTGAGTAACCGCTTCTTCCCCTACGACGAGATCGAGACAGAAGCTGTGCTCGCAATCGATGATGACATCATCATGCTGACATCTGACGAACTGCAGTTTGGCTACGAGGTGAGCAATAGGCTACTAACAACCTCCAAAAATGACCATTATTTCCCCGCTTTCCACTGACTGCACATATTGCAGGCACCCTTTTAAAGTTGATGCCGGAGTTTAAAGTCATTCAAGGGGATTACAGTCTCATTCTGCTCTAGAGGAGAATTTGACTGACTCGTGAACATGTTTGATGTGTGAGAAACGATGACCGGTCTGCAACTGATGTTTTCCGTGCCCTCATACCTGTCGGGCCCCACTTAGCCAGGCCCCCTCACCTGAATCCAGTTAGAAACCATTTGTTAAAATTGTGCTCAGTTTAAGGATAATTACATGGAATTGTAGGCTGGACAGGGAAGCTGTCTGTCTAACCAGAGAATCTGAGGATGTGGCTGCTGGTGGATATTCAGCAAATACATAAGCTACTTCTTCAGATCAAATTTTCTTTTGGTTCGGACAAAATGTTTGCATACTTAAGATGACACTTTTGATTGTTAAATGTTGATCTTGGTGTAAGACATCAGTTATCGGTCGTGTGAAAATGGGTGACAATCTGTTTTCTGTCCCACTCCAGGTGTGGAGGGAGTTCCCAGACAGGCTGGTGGGCTACCCAGGCCGGCTGCACCTCTGGGACCATGAAATGGGGAAGTGGAAGTATGAATCGGAGTGGACCAACGAAGTCTCCATGGTTCTAACTGGAGCCGCCTTCTACCACAAGGTGACATGGGAAAAGCAGGACCTCTTGGCTGCTTGAGCCTCTTTTGCACACTTTTACCCTCCGAGCTTCTGGAGTATGTTAGGAATTTGACTTCATAACGACACAGAGATACGCACACAACCAATTTAGAAAAGGAAGTTATCTATTAAATCTGGGTATTGAATAATTAAAAAAATAAAGTTTGCAGAAAGGATTTAAGAAATTCCATAGACCTCTGTGATGGATTGGTGTATTTCAAGGAGGAAGATAATAGTGATGGACGAGCAGAGTGTCATAGGTAGAGCGAGGTTATCTTACCCCTACTTAAGAGCTCTTACACCCACTTAAGTTCAAAGCAACTTCTAGTGCAGTGGTTCCTCCTACATTACATTACATTACATTACATTACAGGTCATTTAGCAGACGCTTTTATCCAAAGCGACTTACATTACACTTTAAACCCATGGCTTTTTCACATTTTTGCCTGGGGAGCAATTAGGGGTTAGGTGTCTTGCTCAGGGACACTTCGACATGGGGAACATGGGGCAGCCTGGAATCGAACCACCAACCTTGTGCTTCCCAGCACACCTTCTCTAACCCCTGCGCCACGACGACCCCTACATACTATTGGGTCTGTATTATTGTACCTAATGAGTCTGCAGTATATCTATTAATAACACCCAGAAATCATTTGTTGTTTCGAATGCGTTTCCATTTCAGTACTTCAACTATTTGTACACGTACAAGATGCCTGGAGACATCAAGAACTGGGTGGACGCTCACATGAACTGTGAAGACATTGCCATGAACTTCCTGGTGGCTAACATCACGGGCAAAGCTCCCATAAAGGTGCGTTCATATCTGTGACTGGCCGGCGTGCTTGAAGCCTGCAGGGGGGAGGCTGAAGCCTGACAAAGCAGACCCGCATCTCTGGGTTTGATCAGCTCTCACCCTTTGACTCCCCCGCCTGCCCCCTCCCCATCACGCTGACTGTGCCCAGGTGCAGGGGCCCGAGCTAAAGCCCGGCCTTAACCTTCCCTTATCTGCGTGTCACTCACTGGAACCCCCCCCTCTGAGTATGTTATCCTACGCTCACCGGGGGGCTCACGCACACCCTGCCATCAAATCACACAAACTGCAAACCTCCCCGCGCCTGCACCGCTCTCCCCCCTCCTATCTCCCATTTATCAGGTTCCTTCAGAAAACACCCACCCTCTCCAGCCCCCCCCCCGCTTCTGTGCTCCTCTCTCGGACTCGCACTTTCTTCCACACAGGGTTCAGAGCGCTGGGCGCAGACATGTGTTGGGGGTGTAAATGTGACGGAGGTTAGACAGAGGAGAGCCGTATGCCGTATATCTCCCCAACTCCACTGATGAGATAACTTGTCTTTTCTTTTTCTTCCCTAAGCTGTTTTTTACCAGCGTCTGTCTGGGCGGCTCGGGTTTAACTGCCTGGTGGTGAGCTGACGTTACGGGTGTGACTTTGTTCTGCTTCTGTTTAGGTGACCCCCAGGAAGAAGTTCAAGTGCCCTGAGTGCACTGCCATCGATGGACTGTCCCTGGATCAGACGCACATGGTGGAGAGGTATGACACTTTGTTTTGGAAATGAAATGAGCAGAGGAGAATCGTTTGTTTGTTTGTTTGTTTGTATGTGTATACAAATTTCTCTGATTTTCTCTATAACAAACATTACGTTGGCTTTTTTTTGTGCAGAGGTAGTTATTAGAGCTATGTGTCTTTTTTGTGTTCTGTTGTTTTAAACAATAGACTTATTTAAAGCATGTTTTTTAAATTACACAAAATCTGAGCAAAAATGCTATTTTGAAATTATTGTTTAAATAAGAATAAAATAGCTGAATGAAAAAGGGTGAATACCTAAAATTGCAAACATGACTAATCAAAAGCTGCTAAAATTGTGTTTTTTAAGTAAATAACTTGTGTTTCGGCCCCCAGATCGGAGTGCATCAACAAGTTTGCATCGGTTTTCGGTACAATGCCTCTGAAGGTGGTGGAACACCGTGCGGACCCTGTGCTCTACAAAGACGATTTTCCGGAGAAGCTCAAGAGCTTCCCCAACATCGGCAGTCTGTGACCCGTCTGTGACGTTTGTACCCCGACACACACTCAACATTAGTCACCTTCTCTCATATGAACACACATTCAGACTAAAGTGATACATGCACTTCTCGCCTTTCAAATAAAGTGACGTTCTCTATAATTTGGAAGTCAGAAGGACCGGTTACAACAATATGGTGATGAATTAGATAAGGATCTGAATGTGAAAGCTACTATCAAACATTTAGCGATATTCATGCGCACGCCGATGTTCCATGAACTGCTATTGGAGGGTCAACATGAATTGTTGTTTGATGGACAGACTGACTGATGCTTTTTTGAGGCTTTTGGTTTCTCACTGTTACTTTTTTTTGGAGCTGGAAGCTTTGGGCTCAAACTGCTCTGGAATCAGTGTATATATTTGTATTTTGCAAAAGTGCTGTATAATAGTCATAATTTATGATGCTTCAATCAGAATTTTGTATTTCTTTTTAAAAGACGACATGGACCTGGTTATTTCAGCTGTCCTGTATAAAAGTAAAAGATGCTTAATTTACATGATATATATATATATATATATATCATACTTTGATAACTTATTGCTGTAGAATCTATTGGTTGATTGAATGTGATAACAAACGATATGCAAACCAAGATGATGTACAGTAAATGTTAATCGCTGTTACCACAACTCGACATGTTGAGGTTTCATTTCATGCTGCCCGAGCAAGCGTTTTGTTGTACATGCATGAAAGAAAAGCAATGGTGCTATTTGAACCTGCTACTCTAATTTCATGAGCTGAGTTCTGAGTATAAACATTGCATAAGCATGTGTGCGATTATTTGTCTGCCATGCATTTAATGAAATCTATTGTATAAAACTAGACAGTCCCCAAATCCACACTTTCCTCCATTTTTTTCTGTGGTACGTGTGGGTAAATATTTCTGTCTTCCTCACTGCTTGTCCCAAATGAACTCCATACCATTGAGTATGGAATGCAGTCTTTAAGATGTTAACCCTCCCATGTTCCCTCTTTATTTGACTTTTTTATTATTTTCACTTGTCACTGAAATTGTTTTACATTTTTTTGACTGCTTTTATGTAAGTGTACATATTACTTTTTTAATACAAAAGTAAAGACCACACTGTCATGTCTCACAAAATTAATGGTCCCTTTTCTCTGCGTGCGCAAGAAGAATTAAGACATTTTCTTTCCTTTTCATAACCCCCCCCCCTCGGAGCAGACCTTGCGTGACACGAACGATGCACCGTTCCACTCCAGTCCGTCACCTGTTGTTAATATACGCGGCTTAATCCACCCTGTTCAATGTCAGAAGTTCAAAAGGGCGCGGTTTGTATTTTTGTCAACTTCAATTAGTGTGATGCTGTTGCGGGCTGTACGATCTCATTTCAGCACTCGCGTCTCTTCAAAGGGATAAAAAATGTGTGGGTATTTTAGAATGTGACTAAAGGGTGACACAATATTTTGGCAAGGTGCTGCAGATTCATGTTTTTTTTTTTTTTTGTAACTTCAGCAGACAACGTATTCACAAGTTGTGGCCAACCGCTGTCTCAGGCTGATGACTTGAAAGGCTTTTTTTTTCATTTGGGTGACTTTAGCGATCTGCTAAAAGGAAAATAGTTGTCTTGATTTTTCACTGTTAACGGCCAGTGGAAACCACGGTTACCTTCCATCTTCTCTTTACCATTCCGTCAGAATTTCTTTGCAAGGCAACGGCTCGGGTCCATGTTTACTTCCTGTCTGCTTGTGTTATTCACCGCAAAACAAGAAATAAACCGGGACCAGAGTTTGGAGTGTTCAAGTTTACAACTGTACTGTGCTTTTCAAGCGTGCCATACAATTAAATGAGTAACACAAATGATGAATAGAAGTGCAATAACTTATTGTACTTTAATTACACAATGTAGGAACACAAGCAAGAGTAAATTCATACACTCATTTCAACAAATGGCTTAAAGTCAAATTATCTTGAAAAAACCCCAACAAATTCAGAGAAATTACATGACAATACAAAAAAAATGTTCAAAAACAACTCTGGAAATGCAATTTTACTGCTGTGTCTCAAATAAAACACAACATCCAATTAGTTATGTTTCCAAGAGTCTTAAAACTTCAATCTATTTTCCATGCACAAAAATGCACATGCATATAAACAGCACGCATAGTTCATCATATATTTACTCCTATACTGATTGCTGGACTTCAGTAGTATTAGAAAATGAAAAAGTAAATGACGACACCCTCACTCAGGGATGGAGCGATCTGCAACTTACAGGGGGATGATAAACAAATGATTGAACGTAATCTTGCATTGACCTTCAATGATTTTCCCGATTGAGGAAATATGTTACAGAAAATGTTTACTCTTATAGAATAATGCACCTTTAGAGATGGGGAAAAGTGAGTATCGGTGAGTACGTATGGTGTAAACCACAGCTCCTTAATGCCGGTACGTCTGTGAGCACTTTGCAGTCTACATTAAACCAAGTAGAAGACAGACGGTCCCGTCTGTCCTGACACACAATACTGCAGTCCTCAGCCTCAACATGGCTCAGTGTTAATTAAAAAGCCTTCCTAGGTTGACCGTGTGTCTCTGGGTCGGACCCTGCGGATCGGTGGGGTGGGGGGGCTGCAGCTTTGAGCCAGTGGACAACGTGGAAGGGAGAGGCACAGAGATATGTGTACAGAGGGGGGGGGTCTTTGAAAGCAGAGCCATGACAGCTGAGGGGGAAGCATGTGTGAGGCATGTTTGTTTTGCATTTACCCCCTCAGAGCAGCTGTGTGCACTGTCCTTTTCCCAGAACACCGGAACACAGCAGACGCCCTCGCGGCTCGCCCTCCGTCCAACCCCACAGCGAGAGCACAGGGGGCCCCCGTGTCCACATTCGCAAGGAGACCCTCTCGCTTTTGAGTCCGAGATGCGTACTTCACAGCCAGGATTGGAGCGTGGAGCTGGTTGTAATTTGAAGGACTTGAGTGTGACCTGCTCTGATACGGTCGTCGACTCACTGTAGAGCAGCCAACCAGTACCCCTACACGGGAATATCACCTGATCTCACTGTATTCTGACACTGACTTTATAGTACCTATTTGATTAAACACAATCTTTATAGGATAATACACCCTGTTCGCTAGATCTAAAAATGGGGTAAGACCGTAAAACTGGAGGTTGAGACATGGCTACTTTAAAGGAGTGCATTCCACTTATGTTGGATGCCTTTGCGATGCATTTGATGTTCTTTGTGTTGTAAAAAGACTTCCGGGCGTCTGAAGGGGAGGGAAGAAACTGATATTCAGTACTCAAGCACGTGCAGAGTCCTCCGAGGTGCATTATCCAACTAAGATGTAGTCAAACCATCACTGAAGACGATAAAGGGAGAAATACAATAGCGCTCTTAATGTCGGAGCTGCTTCGTGACCATTTACTAGTCGGCCATGACAGACTCGGGCGTCACAAAGTCCAGTAAACGCAGATGAACACTGATATCCTCTCGGTGTTTGAAAGTGTCAACACACTAATCTCCTCCAGCCCGGCCTGTTTTAAAGAGGCCGGTTTCGGTGTTGTTTCTGGCAGACTGACTGAGCGTTCGGCTCTTTTTCCCCTCTGAAACTCATCGCACTTGAAACGCAAAGGGGCACGGTCATGTTCGCTTGCACTTCACGTCCTCCTGCAAACCGAGATTGGTTCTGTCTGGAGGCGGCGCTTCAGCCCGGAGAGCAGCGAGCCTGCTGTGCCCTGCGCACTCCCACCGCCTCCCCCATCCCTCCCACTATCTCACCATCAGCAGGCAGGTGGATCCCTCCCCAAAGAAACTAACCACGTTTCCTCTCATTGACTTTGAAATGTTAGAGGGTGAAGACACTTTTTTTTAGTAGCTGAAAAATATGACCAATATAATGGATAACTTTTTTTTTAAGTTTCACGCTGAATAATATCAACATATCCTGACTAAATTAAAATGGTTGGATACTTGCTGAACTATTTGTTAAAACAAAACCAATAACAAATGGATTAGAGACAAAAACATGAACACTCAAAATTTAAATAATAATGTAAGGATAAAACATCACCTGATCGGAGAACTACAATAACACTGAAAGCACTGTACAAACACAATATCCTGTATTTTAGCAAATAAGTGCATGGATTTGTTTGAAATGATTTTCTTAACACGTTCCTTCGCCTATCTTTTCAGCCACGCTGCAACTCCTGTTAGACAGAACAGCATCTGGTCTCCCCACAAAGCTCACTCGCACCCTGCGGTCGAGAAGTATGGCAGCGCAACGCCACTTGCAAAACCTCCATTTCTCTCTCGGAGTAATCTCCACCCGTCTGTGTATTTGGATAATTATTTTATTGCAACAAATATGAAGGTAGTCACTGTTGCCTTTAAATTTTGATTATAGTGCCCCCACCTCTCACTACGCTGGATTCGTGCAACAAGCCCCCCCCCCCCCCCCCCCCCCCCAATTCAGCCGACAGCATTGCATCATGTGGCCCAAGATATGGCGGCGCTGTGCTCTTTGGCCTTCATGCGCAAGGCGGCGATGCTGGAGGACTTGCGGTCAGGGTCCATGTTCAGGTCGTACGCGTTGATGCCCGTGGCCATGCCAGGAGGCCCTCCAAACAGGCTGCCCATGTGAGCCTGTCCCACGTGACCCCCGGGGCCCGACATGCCCAGAAAGTCAGACATCCCGCTGGCAGAGTGGGGGTGAGGGGTCATGCAGGGGCTCACGGTGTCGCAGGGCACGACGCAGCCCGGCACAGGAGAAGCTGCGCTGCCGCCGCCGATCCAGGAGGGGTTCTGAATCTGGAATATTGGTTGACAAGAACTGTGTTAAATACAACGATTACTGCAGGGACCTAGATTTTCTCACCTAACTCTCTGTTCTTAGGTAAGGACAGAATTTACGCACAACCAAGAGCACGCTTACACGCAGCTGAGAGCTGACAAAATAAATCGTTTTTGTCCGTTCTAATTTAAAACGGAATATTTCTCCCCTTTATGATTTTGCAACTAATTATTTGTATTATTACTTATTATTGTATTATACTTGCATTCACTGCATGGGTAATTGCATTCCATGCATCGGTTTTATTTACCGCTCTGCAGCCACTGCGCACGAAACAAAATATAACGTTGCTTTTTTTTTGCAGTCGAGGCCTCCAGTCTTTCCCACGTCTTTCTGACGTTTCTCTGAGTGTGCACACGGCTCTGCCACCTCGTGCCCTTTTATGGGAATTAGTGGGCGTTAACCTATGCTGAATGGGAGAAACGGGGCACAAGCTTTTAATTAAGAGATTCATCATTCTCGGACCGCACCTGCGAACAATTCCGCTGTATAGGAACACGTCATGAATCACACGTAGACTTTTCTTTAGGAACTTTCTTAAGGACAGATTTAAAAAAATAACTTTATATTGGTAAACGAGGCCCTATGACTTTGAGGTTGGGAGACAGGAATTGAGAAAAAAGGATGTTTGCAGTAAATGGAGTAAAATATGTCAAACGCGTAGTGAGGAACTCATTCTGTACCTGTGCGTAGTTCTCCGGACGCGTCAGAAGAGGCAACTCGTACGCTGTTGAGAAGTGAGTTCGGACCTGCTGCATCTGACCAAAGCGCTCCCTTTTCCTCCATTTGGCCCTTCGGTTCTGAAACCACACCTGCGGAACAAAATAACAGAATCTCATAAAACTAGCAGGTGATTGTTTGGAATTTTTTTAAAAGTGAGTGACTAAAAAAAAAGGTTTGCCCTTAACTGCACTAAATTGTTTTCTGTAAATCCTAAATTACTCTTTTAGCTCACAGCAGGAATATAGATAAGTATCTGAACTAAATCAAACAAGTGTGAATTTACAGAGCACAGATCAAAAACATTTCAATGTTCAATGCAGGTAATATAATTGAAACTTGAAAATATGAAATTAAAAAAGGGCAGAATAGCCTTTGTAAATAACGTGCTGAAACCTTCAATTCGCTGAGGTCGGCAAACAAAATGTAAACAGATCTCTTTCCTCCCACCTTTGCGTATTTGTTGTCTGACAAGAGATGTTTCGCATTACTAATGTTTCCCATAATCACTGCTGACATCTAAAAATGAGACTTGTTTATTGAAAGGTTTCCTATGTTTGAGTGTGTGGATGTGATCTAATTACTCTCTGATGGGCTTTGAACCTTCGATTGTCAAAATGTAAACGTTATACAACTGTTGACTGGACTGATTACGGCAGAAGGACTTCTCCTTCCCAACTGATTTCTATTATTCCACGTGTCCACTCTGCCCAGAACCCTAAAGAGGCAATGCAGGAAATTGAAAGGTGAGATGGGATTATAACTATACTGGGTTTGTTTGTATTTTCATTTTTAATTTCCTGAGGGTCAAAGCTCCTGGCTTTGAGACGATGTCCCCTTCTAAATGAAAGAAGCACACATTTTAGAGGACGTAATCTGTCTCTCCTTGATGATTTTGTGCATGTTCCTCTGCACTGTCCCTCAGGATCCACAAGCTAACACAAGATCACCGTGCGTCCTTCTAGGTGACTGTTGCTCTATGGTTTTATACATTAAACGTGCATGTAAGGTGTCCCCAAAGCTCTCCTCTGCTTACTGTCCGCTGTTGGTCTGTTGGCTATTATACCGGGGGAACATATTTTTGTGTTGCGCACACTGCTTGTGACAGTAATTGGTAGAGACCATGACAGCTTAAGTAGCGGTGGTGGACTTTCAATGAGGCTTTATTTATGTTACGGCCCCAGAGAGAAAGCGCAGAGAAATGCCAAACTGGCCCCAGCAGGAGAGCCGTACGGCCCGAAAGCACTTTGAAGTGAGAGAGCGGCTCAGAGGATTGATAACCCTCCTCTGCTGTCACTCATGTCAGCTTCCATACCAAAGCAGGATGAAATCCAAGGCTGAGCCTGGCTTCGCTTTTCCAACACCCACAAAGCACTAATAATATCACGGAAACGCCTCTGACCAGCGTTGTTGCTCATTAGACGCAAGTTGGTTCCATTTGGCCAAGAATCCGTAACCACATAATGTCTCATTTCCCTGGTGAATTAAAGGTAAAGTGCAGGACAACAGGGGAGTGAATGTTCTGTATGATGCCAATTTTTAACCAATGTTGGTTAAAAAATAAATATTTTCAACAAGGCGTTATTATTGCCTTTATATGGCTCGTTTTTGATAAACTGAAGAATGATCTGTTCAGTTTGAAAAATCTAATATTCTCACAATTAAGGAGCTAAAATGAGGCATTTCTGCTGCTGTTAAATGACATGTTTATTTGATAGAAATAGAATAATTCTCATAGGGAGATAGTTCTGGGATCCTGACTTATCTTCAGTTATTTGTCATGATTCCTGTCATGTCATGTTTCTTTTAAGTTGGACAAACTTAAAGAGAATTCCTTCCTAACGTGATCAAGTTTTCCTTCCGTTTTATCTTCCATTAACCGTTTATAAACTCATGTAAACTCCTGCGTTCATGGGGTAAACTCGGCATGTCAGACGCCATCTCGAGTTCCCTCAGCTAAAAGAATGGCGAGTCTGAGAAATGTGTTGTTGTTGAAACCCCGACCCTTGAACCCTGACCTCCCCGTGTATCTGTAGTGCATATGACTCTGATCTGAACGTACTTTCGCTCTTTGAAACTGAGACTGAAAAGCAAACAACTCCAGAGCCTGAAGGTTTTCAACTGAGTGTCCCTTGTTGTTTGGCGCCAGAACCAATCAGAAAACGAGCTGTAATATTAGTCCTCCCCACAAGTATAGTAATGTAATTTAGCCATTTTTTGTTTTTTTGTATTTAAAAAGAAAAAACTAGTGGCACATTTTGAAGTTAAAGTAAACTTTTCAGCAGTAAATGCTTTTCTCTCAACATTTATTTCACTCCGGACTCCGAATTCATGAGCTGTGAGATCTTTTGCGTGTGGATGACGAGAATAGAGAACAGAGCCCGGTTTTCTGGCTGACGAGACATCTTATGTCTTTCATCTTTTTTTGACTTGAGTGTTTGAAAGGGCCGCTGGGAGAGGGCCGTAAAGCTGCATCCATGTGATAGTATGAGCAGCAGAGCAGGGCGGCATACCTTCACAGCCTCGGCTTGAGTTATAACCCCGCGGCTGCGCGGACTTCCTGTGTTTCCCTGTGAAGGTTTTCTGGTCACCGTTCCAGGTCGTCATGTAAAAGATTGCTTTCAATAGAGCCTGTTTTCTCATCCCGCCTACGAACTGGCACACAACAAAAATGTTGTATATAGCCATTGTTAAAAAAAACAAAAAAAAACTTGTTGGATGCTTCAAAATATATCAAAATTCAAATATGACTTTAAATATCAGTCAACAGATTTTTTGCACCTACGCCGTACACCACAGCAGGGACACATTATTGTGTGACAGGGATGTTAATGAAAGAAAAACAAGGAAAATCCGGGGGCTTTGGTAGTCTGTGGTGCCCTCGTACACGCCCACGTAAACACGCGCCATGCACCACGCACACAAACAAACGGCGGCGGTCTCTTTCTTTTTCCACCAGCGTTGGAGTGCATCACAGCAGTCGTGGCAGATTCAAACAAGTCTCCTTGTGCGATGACGAAAGTCTCCACTCCTACAGCTGCACACATGAGGGCCAGGCAGCTCCAACCTCAGCCCCACGGACCCCCTGGCCTCTGTTAACTCCCTCCACCCTCCCCTCCCATGACTCCCACATAACCAGATACATCTCCCGTGTTGTGTGAGTGACGTTATCTCTGCAGATGTTGAAGGATTCGTGAGTTTGTGTTGTTAAAGCATCCTCTGCGTTGCTACCAGGGCCTCTTTATTATTCACTCCCATGACAGGTTGCCTTGACTGCCTTTTTAAATTCTGTTTAGAAATCGGATAGGTTTGTTTAGGGTTCATTGGTTTGTGTTTCTGTCTTTTTTTAGCTGGCGTACGAGATGTTGCCGAGTGTCCTGCATTACCTGCACGCGGGCTTCAGTCAGGTCAGTCCTCAGCGCCAGCTGCTCCCTGGCGTAAACGTCCGGATAGTGCGTCTTTTGGAAAACTTTCTCCAGCTCTTCCAGCTGGTAGCTGGTAAAGGTTGTGCGGTTGCGCCTTTTTTTGCCCTTGTTGCTCTCGCCGCCATCGCCCTTGTCCAGAGGGCTCGACAATTCTGTGCCTGGTTGCCTGTCGGAGGCCGACTTCCCACCCGGACCCTTCACAGCAAGGTAGCTGGAGTCCATTCCAGCTGGATCGGAGTCCTGGGCCAAGTCAGAGTCTGCCAGACCTGAACTGGCTTTACCTGCAGAGATGGGGAGGAAGAGGTTAGAAGACGCAAATGTTTTTTAGAACTTAAGCTCCACCTGCAAAGATGCAGTGGGATCCAGGTGAATGTGTAACAGCTAACTAAAGATGAACAGCAGAATAAAGACATGAACTGTTTTTAGAACTGAACTGTTTTAAAAGTGGGCGGATTCTTCTGAGGATTAAGTTAATAAAATCAACAGGGAAAGCTATTTATATTTAGACTTCAAAAGTCCATCTTTTTGCTGCCTTATTCAAAACATTGCAACTGTCTTTTGGTAACATGAATCATAATTCATGATGCAACTGAAAAACATCTGGTAAATTGAACCGCTTTCTTGAGGCATTTCTGTCAGATATATTTTCTTACCTGGGACGATTAATTGCAGATTTGCAGTAATATCTTCAGAAAACAAACTGATTTAAACTGTGTTTATTGAGCTTCTTATATTCGGTTGCTTGTCTCTGGCGGTATATTCATGATTTATTTGTAGGATCAGCTTAATAATTCATGGGGTGGAACCAAGGAATGTCTCGTGCAATCCGCCGCGTGGTGCTGCGTTCGTGTGTCTATCTGTTAGCGTGTAATGGATGGTCTGCTTCCGGGATCCAGTTCATGGATCATTCCGTGATGTTCTGGAGAACAGGCCTCTAGGCCCCCCTGGCCCCTAATTTGAGACTGACAAAAAGTTGCAGCCTTTTTAAAAAAAAATTTTTTACCGCTTACTTTTTTTACTCCTAGACACAAACACATGAAACACATCGAGAAGGATGTGAGAGCTGAAAGTGCTTCTTTAAAAGCTCGAAACAACATACCCCCCCCCCCTCCCCCTCAGACACCTCTCTGCTCCTTCATAACCATCTGATGCAAAGTTATTTTCAGGACCGAGGACGTCTCTGCCCATCGCACCATTTGTCGGGTTAGAACCTGGAGGTGCGTGAATTCATGTGAGCTTCGAGTGCAATTCTCAGCACTCAGTCAGCGGAGGGGATCTCCCACGCGCACCCAGTGACCCTCCACTCATAGCCATGTTAGGCTATGTGATGCAAGGTGAGGTGAATGGATATCTTGTCAAACATCTGATCTGATCAGTCTAATGCACAAAAGTGTGCGTCTCAATTGCATCTTTTTTTGTGTTTGTGGGATGAAATTTATCCACAGAGATGTTTAAAACCCCAATTACATTGGGATTGAAACTACAGCAGGGTGGGTGATATATATATATATATTACCAAAGCGTTTGTATTTCTTTGTGGCTCTTTTGGAAAGCGTGCACTTTATTTCAATTGAACAGTCACTACATCATTTTTGACCGCCTTTCCTTCAAAGTGCTTGCAGATGCCAGTGTCACATGAGGTGGCTGCACTGATGCCGTTTTATTTATAACGGGTAAGCAAGCCGTTTTGTTTTGCAGGTTTGTTCTGCGCTCACAATCTACTATTTTGTAAAAGAATATACACATACTTTATATAAATACAGAAGAGGAGTGCAAAAGAATACCATGAATTGGAACCAGCTCTCAGTATTGTATGCAATGCTACCAAAACATTTGGCTCGGTTGTATTCATGGTTTCCCGGTTTTGATTCATGCAGAGCTCCCCTCGCTGAGGGGAGCTCTGCATGCAGAAGCCCACTGTCAAGTAAACTTGACATACTGGTTTCATTTTCTGCTACTCGGCCTTGCGTCACGAGAGGGTCTTGCTTTGCAGTCTGCGTTCTGTAATTCAGGACCGTGATGCGTTTCGGCCCCACGACATTCAACGGAGAACTGAGGGCCGTGGTTCCTGAGATGTTTGCCCCGCGGCGCTGGAAAAAAAAACAGTTGCGCCGAGGAGCCGTGTGTTTTGGAGGCTCTGTTTCTGCTCCACCCCACGCTGTCCATGAGAAACACATCCTTTTATGTGTTCAATCCCAGCATCAGTACTAGTCATTTCGGCACATTTCCCTGGCTGGCACCCACAGTCTCAGCGAAATCACGAGGCCTCTGGCTGATCAAAGGACATTTGTTTGTATCGCATGTCACTGATGTTTCCTTGGCTAGCGATGGATATTGTGACAATCTCCTGCTTGTTGTCCGTACGATCTGCTGTAGCTGTGAGGCTCTCCAACAGCGCACACGGTGACCAGCAGTTGGCCCTCCTGCGGGGAAAACCATATGTATGAAGGAGGCAGGGAAAGTCTGACTGCAAACACCGCCTGGGTAGAATCTCCGCGACTTTGAAAAGCACACGCCGCATCACAACCTCCAACCCCATGTTCATGAGCACAATTGGATTTTTCTTTCCCAACCCCCCCCCCCAAAAAAAACCTATCACACATGCAGTTTAGCTTGTACTTTCTTCAGCACATGGACACAACATCCAGCAAACCAACTAAAACAGACTATTTTCACTGCAGCCTGTGCAGTTTAATATTTCCACCTGACTGCTCTGCAACACAGGAGCGTGCACACAAGTCACACATATCGTGTCACTGACACAAAATCAAACTAAGGACAGATTTTATATATCTATTTATGTTATATTGTGTGGACATCAGTGGAAACACAATGGCCTCGTGGGTCAGACATTCAGCGTGGACAGCTATTCGTTTCCAGTTGAACTGAAGGGGGGAAACATCAAGGTGAAATTTAACTGGCTGTAACGCGACAGGGCACCTTCACTGCCTCTTTATTGACTGGGATGACTGGGGTCAGCTCACGGTGTTAAGAGGAAACACTATAAATTACATACCACACGGCGACGGGGAGAGATTAAAAACACGTTGCTCCAACTGGGGAGAGAAATATCCGAAACAGAGGGAAACGTAAACAGAGGGAACGGAGATGGACCAATAGAAAAGGGAAAGAAAGTACAGTTTGTCCCACTAAA
The DNA here is from genome assembly GCF_964276395.1 of Gasterosteus aculeatus. NCBI lineage: Eukaryota > Metazoa > Chordata > Actinopteri > Perciformes > Gasterosteidae > Gasterosteus > Gasterosteus aculeatus. Next base: position 10,909,520 of record NC_135700.1, read on the forward strand.
CACAGAGGAAAGAGGAAAGGAAGCGTGAGGGCAAAGTGTTTAATTGTGTGTCTGGGATTTGTTTTTGCTGACTTAAAATGTGGATTGGGCTTGAACATTGGAGCTTTGGACAGTGGATAAATCTTAAGCTTTGCTTGGCTACGGAGACGGAGGCAGGCTGAGGCCCTGATTCCGATGATATGTGGTCTGGACCATTAAGCCAAGGCAAGAATAGGATACATATAATTTGCAATGTATTCATGATTCCTTGAAGGGACTGTAACAAATGACTGAAGATCAGTGGTGGGATATAACTAGGTTTACTCTCAATGGAATAACAAACTTCTACTTTTTTTAATGTTCTGTTGTACTTTATGCGTCTGAGGCTGGTTAAATTAAGCCAAATAAAAAGTACTTGAGCGGTTCATCTTAACCCACTACACGTTTTTTACACACGCGTGTATAATTGGAAATAATCCTACAACAATATATAATGTTATAACACTGGCAGAGTTCATTCACGTACTGGAAACAGTATTTTTACTTTTCAAAACTAAAAGCTTCTAAATATAAAAAATAAATATATCTTTTTAAAAAATGATTTTAGGCTTTAGCATTACTTTTATTTAAATCTACAAATAACAGATTTTTAAAAACAAATTAAAATCACAACACTGACTTGTTAGCAAAGTGGCTTATTTTCTCATCCACTTTGAGTACACTATTGATCATTTTCATCATTGTGTCTTTGTTCCTGAGAGTTACTGCTTTTCGAGTTTGAGTTATTGAGATTATACTTCACTACCTTCACCAGCTAGTGGCCAACGTTGAAGTTGAAAGCTCAACAATGACCTGAGACGGACTTCAAAGCTTGGTGAAGCCGAGAAGAGCTTCAGATTCAGGTGATCATTTTCATCAGGTTGATCACTACGAGCAAACTCTTCAGAATACTGGGAAATAAATCACTGTCATATTTTCAATAAATCTGGTTCTCCCTTTGAGAATCTCCCCATTGGCCAACGCCGCAGAGCGTCTACGGGCCTCTGCTGCAAAACGTTCACAGAGGAAGCAAAACATGCAGAGACTCAATCCACCGGCTGTTAGAGGCAACTCACAAATTCAAGGCAAATCAATTTTTTTAAGTGCTTTTAACTATTGATAATACAAAACCACGTGTACATGTAAGAAGTTACACTCAGAACCTTTTAAGTAAAGGATCTTACAACATATTTCCCTCCTGCTGAAGATGCAGTTTCTCTGACCCTCTGTCATTGAAATGAAACCTGGTCTCTTTTGGAGGTACAAATAACGCGACTATGAATAGCTTTGCACTTTGCACGCTTGGTGCGGTGTCAGGTGCGTTCATCAAAACATCTTGGAACAATACGCACGCACATCGGTCTCAGTCACCACTGCTGTGATTTGAAAACAGTCGACGTGACTCACCGACCGAACCTCAGCAAACATCCGCATAGTTCAACTTTTCTTTTGTGACCATGTGATCGGTAGACCTTCGCTTTGAAATTCAACGCTGCTGACCAAGAGGAGCAATGAACCATCGCAGCACGCTGCGTGAAACGGTGTCAAAGAAACTTTAAAAAGGCATAAGACCAATTAATCACACACTCTTTGTCTCCCTCGTGTCCCCCCCCCAGCTGCTCTCTTCCAAAAGCAAAACAGAATTTCCTTGAGCTCTCAAATCGTTTTTTTTGTTTGCTGATTGAAGAAGAACATCCCATCCGAGTGGAGAAAACTACATTTTTGTGTGCACACAAATAAAAGCAAAAGATTATAAGAAAATAATCTGGAAAACAATAATCAAGCATTTAACCTCCGAAAGAACCAAAGACATCAATGATCCCTACAAGAGTTTTGGAATCACATTTTTAAAAATACTGTTCCAAATTCTGAAAAACAACTAAGTGATCAACAAAATAATGAAATGATAATTTGTTTAAGGTCAACATGTTTACTAAACTTCACCCGTGGAAAACCTGAGTCATTGAAACAGACAAAAATAACAACATTTTGTTGGCCTTCCAATGCAACTGACTTCAAAAACACCATGTGCTGAAAATATTAACTTCGGAAATGAGCAGAAAAACAAGAAAAATTACTGCCAGAAAACACTAAATGAATTTGTACTTATATACATTTTTACAACATATACAGTTTTAAAGTCATGTGAGTAAATGTTCAACTTTTCAAAAGACAGAGTTAAAAATTTGCTCGATCAAAAATCTTTCGGGAATGAGGCCGTTTTTCTTGTTTGTTACTTTTTGCACAAACTAGAGAACACACAGACAACTATTCTTGCAAGTGGAAATTTAAGTTAAGTGTGCAGTGAAAGGTCCCCTAAATAAGCCGACAGGTAAAAAAAAAAGGACACCCAATTTCTGATGTGCAGTCCTGCACGGTTGGTCCTCAATAAATGTTCAGTTCACATGAGGCGGGACAGACCAGAGGACGCGCCGACCCGCATGAGCCTCTTTACCCGGCTGCTCTCACTCGGCCATGCAAACAAAGCCTAATGTAAATTGCTCTGCCCAAATCAAAGCTAAATGGTAAAATGATCCCGAGTCCTTGTCACCTCCACTCATGTCATTGACTTGCTGAAGTGTGCCACAGTTGCCCGGGCTGCTGGGCTGGTTCCTATTACCCCCTCACTCCAATCTATGCAGACGGCCATTACGAGAGGCTGAAATGGTCGTGCGTGAAGATGGTGGTGGAAGAAAAGGCAGGAGATCGAAGGGAAATCACACATGAGCGTTGATATAAATGTCATTAAAGGGCAGCAAACCAGATCGCTGCGCCCAACAAATAAATGATGGTTCAAGTTCATAAGGTCAAGCCTTTCGTATCGTCAAACGTTACCAGAAGTGTGTTAGATGCAAAGATGTTGTTACTCTGCAAAGTCTGTGGCAACAGTGACAAAAGCCACGATCCCACATTAACGCAATCCCAATGCGATGCCACTACAATTCAACACGCAACATCGTCTTTTGTCCCCTGGCTGCCATGTAGAACTAGACCCCAAATGTTGCAGTGCCTTTAACTATGACACCAGTTTCAAATAGAGGGTTACAAATGGATTCACTCTGCTGTGTGTGTGTGTGTGTGTGCAGTGAAACGAGGGCAGGAAAGCCGAGCTAAAGGTCAGCGCCCCCCCCCCACCCCGACACAGAGGGACGGCACGGACACTTCAAAAGAAGAAGTGTGTTGTCTCTGGAGGATCACAATGTGTAGGTGGCTGCCCCGAGAGAACCTGAATGAAAATCCCAACAGTCGCATGCTTTCAATTTGAAATTGATACAGTAAAATATACATTTTTTGGTAACTTTTTAAACACATTAAAACAGTATTCTTTTGATGCATAAAATCTTCTACTTTTTAGAGAGAAATATTGTACTTTTTACTTGTCATTTCTTTGACTGCTATATAGTGACTTTGCAGATAAAATATTTTTGGCATTTCTGAATAATCTTAACTTTGAATAAAGTTACATTTTGATTTTGATATTTTAAATATCACTGTTTAATTTGTATTTAGTCATTTTAAATGTGTTTTTGTTGCTTTGGGGATTTACCTCCAAGAACTCCTTCTTTTTTAACTGTCTCACACATTTTCTTGCACTTTCTTTCAGGTGGATGCTTTTGGCTCTTTCTGTTTCAGGTGACAACAACAATGAATGTGTTGGGTAGAATTATAACTGTGTCAGTAGGGACCCTAATGTGTGTTAATGTTTATCAGACAAACATGTTGCTTGTAGTCATTAGTCATCATGTCACCTTTTACTGAACGGATGAAGCCATGAATTATAACCACAGAGTCTTTCTTTGACTCTTTAAACTATCATGACATTGGTTCAAATAAATCTAAATGTTAACTACATTTTACAGTTTGTGATATTCATAAGGAAATCGGCACAATATTGGTGTCTTAAAATAGTCTATCTTTGTATTTGCATATTCAAAATGAACATTCATCTGCAAGTATAAAAACTCGCCTGTTGAAAGTCTTGAAGAAAGAGTTGAAGGAGATTAGTCTGTGAGGTCCAAGTGACTGAGAGCAGGAAACAAAGGCAAACAGAGAAGTTCCACATCTGAGTCGTATTAATGCCAGAGCTCCTCTTGTCTTCAAGCACAGGGATGTTTTTTCCTGCCATGAATCCGGTGATTATATTTAAGTCTCCGTGTTGTAAAAAAGAAGATTGCCTGGTTTGCGAGTGAACCCGACAACTTGCGCTGGGCTAGATTTCCCTCTAAAAGTATTACCGGGAAAAGAATAAAAAGAAATCCCAAATAAATCCAGTAAATTGTGGGAATCGCTCCGCCGTGCGCATCTGGCATATCCAGATGCGCAGGATGAGCGTGAGCTTATAACAATAGCAAAAATAACATTAGGAATAATAGCGATTGAAAGTATGATTTTGAGGATATGAATTCGTTTGCCAGTGTCTTTCTTCATGATTCCAACTCAAAGGGCAGTTCAGTCAAAAGCATAAAAACTGCGGTTTGTTTACAACTCAATATAACATTTTTATTTCGTCTCGTTTCCCGGATGTGTCATGGTTAATAGGTAATAAAAACCTTAACTGCCGTTATAAAGAAAAATGGCTTTTGAAAGGATACATCTTGGAGATGTAAAAGCTATTTTCGCTGGCCGACGTCCCTAAACGCTCGAAACATCCACTAAAAACGTCCATTGTGATGGACAAGCATGCAGCTCGAGTAATGCAAACAAATAGAGAGTGGTGACTCCACTCTGGGCCTTCCCGAAGTATTATCATTTATAAAATAGTATAAAATGACCTGACATATCGTCTTTACAAATTAGAATTCATTGTTCATCAAATGCGCCATTCAAATGTTTTGTTCTAATTATATTTTGAACCGGAAAATAAACGGTTGATCCGTTACACCAGTGGATGATTTTCCAGCTCAGGACCATTTTATACACTTTCCATGCGAGGAAGAGCGTTATAAGAGAGGGACGCATCGTTTTATTCACAAATACCTCAAATAAACCCCCGTAAACTCAAAACGAAACATTCGCAACGTCTTTCTTCAACACGGTTTAAAGGAGCAATATTTCACACACTTATTTGTGTCATTTGGAATTGAATAAAAGGGTTCAGTGTTTAACCGTTGACCTCCCAAATAAACCCTCGACATGAGGATGAGGGATGCGCGTCAGTCCAACCGGCTGTGTTTGGTTCTGGTTCTGTGCCTCTTTGGTCGTCGCTTTATGCTCAAGTCCAACACTTACATCCGGATGCAAACAGAGAAGATGCGCCGTACACATGCGTGTGCGCGCGTGTCTGTGTGGTATCCTTTATGAGCAGGTATGTCGTTGTGGACCGACCAAACAAAATAGTGTGTCCACGTTTTAATCTGCCGACAGTATTAGAAGCTTGTTTTTGCTTCTTAATATTATTCTTTTAGTGTCGCGCGTGTTTCCAGTTAGGGGAAAGCGAGTGTTGAAGATAAACAGGAATTAATGGTGCTTTAAAGTAGCCGCCGGCCCAACGAGGGTCAAAGTTTTATTTAACACTCATCATTCACCCATTACAGTATAGTCCCATGCAATTAAATCTAATTGGAGCCAACCAGGCAGCGCAATGACATGCAAATATTATCAGTTTGGAGCGCACTTTGTGCCATCTGAAAACCTGTTAATTCAATTGTCCGATACATCTCCAATAATAAGGATTATAATGCCCATTATCGCATTAAAAGCGCCCTAATTTAATTGTGATGGCCGAAGAGACTACTTGATGGCCTGAACGTGTCTTCTCTTCTTGACTTTGTTCCGCGCGTAACTGCTGCGCCGCTTCTAAACGAGCCGCTGCCCCGCGTGCGGCAGCTGGACAGAGAAGTTTGCGTTTTACGCACAAAGGTGGGTTTCCCATCCCACGGGACACAGAAAGAAGAAAACAGTAGTTTTGTATACGAGAGAATCAGAAGACGATTTAGGACGAAACGCGACTCTTGGAGGGTTTTTCTTGGGGGGGGGGGGCGCACTGGAGTGAATCAAACTGTTCGGATAAAACGCATGCTGACACAAAATACTAAGTCGCTGAGTGGTGCCTCAATTCTGGACCGGTGTTTTAAGTCGGGAATGGCTCACCTGGGCCAAGTGGGCTCCTGCAACCCAATCATCTGCACGCTTTGTTGTTGCACTCACCATAGCAGGAGATGAGCGCTCCGTTGTGCCCGCTCTCTCGGTGCAGTTTGCCGTCCTCGGGGGGGGTCTTGCAAGAAGACCTCTGCATGAAGAGGTGGTATTTACTGAAGGTGCCTTGCCCAGCCGAGGCGGCATCCAATGACTGGCACTCCTGCTGGAAGGGGCTCCGGGACCTGTCTCCGTAAGCCTGACCTTTGTTGGCCAGGAAGGCAGCGGGGTATTTGGTGTCAGGGGCTGGAAGTGTCCTAAAGTGGTCCGTCTGGTGATCCCTGCTTTGCGCTGCGGAGGGGCTATAATATGAATCCATGGATGTCATGTCGCTGTATGAAACGCAGGTCTCGGCGTTCATGCCTAAAAAACAGTGAAGGGGAGAAAAAGACCAAACTTTTTCTCTCTCTCTCTCTCTCTCTCTCTCTCTCTCTCTTGGAGAAGGAAGTGCAGACACCCCCACCTCTCCCTCTACAACAGACAGATGAACCGACACCCACACATACACACACACACGGGTGCAGCTGGGTTTGGTTATAAAGCGATTCAGATCTTTTCCAGGAACCACTGCCGTTGACCAAACACTCCCAACTCCCCCTCAGGTTTGAGCAGAGTTACACAAACCCGTCTTCCCTCAGAGGATGGGACCGATCTCCTGCCCTCAAGACCCCAAGTGCTGATGACATGACCGAGTTAGGTCACTTATTAACTGGGAGAGAAAAAAAAAATTGAAAAATAGGGGCAGGGGCTTAACACATGACCTTAACGCCATTTGGATGAGAATATACCGTGATGGTCCTTGGGCGGATGGGGCACAATTTTACGCTTCATTTGTAATGGTTCATCAGGGCGAATCATCCATACTGAGCCGATTGTGCCCCAGTCAAGTTTGGGGCTGCTGGATTAAATAGATTTTGTTTATGAAAGTTTATAATAACTTTTAAATGCCTCATTTATCACTTTGAAAGAATTAGTGTCACTGGCATCGTGGTTATTTATAAAAGAAAAAATAAGGTAGCCCGTGATTAATCAAATTATATCCGGACTCATTGTATGTCCAGAATTATTTGGGACTACGATTATCAATGTCGCATATTTGTTTTATTTCTTGATTAATACAGCCATTTGCACCCACTTCAAATAATTCAGAATCCACAATTAAAACGTGCTTTTTTTATGCGCAGCCATTGAAGAAAAAAGGCCACCTGATCCATTAATCGTTTAGACTCAGACCCAAAATGGCACATCATGGTAATTACTCAACAGATTATTTAATAACTTTAAATCAGTCGACAAGAACACTGGTAATTATTTGCCGACACACATTGTTTGTGTGCGTCCGACTTGACAATGTTGGAATGAATTAATATATTTACACGTGTACTGAAATCAGACATTTGTGTTTAATTCTTTGCTCCCCATAACGACTGACACATTTATCTCTGTAAAACATAACTTTCTGCTTGAAAGTATTACAAATGCTTTTATACAATTAATTAATTAATAAACATTAATTTAGTTGTTGTTCAATATTTTACCAGTCCTTTGTCAGGTTATTGAAATAAGGAAAACGCAGTAAGAATGCCATGAATCCACTTACAACCCCAAAAGACAGTGTTTATTTACACGTTTTGTTACACAAGCTAAATATTTGAATCAATTAAAAAATATATATAATAAAATAAAATGAAAAATAATTAATTAATGTAGGCACCCTGTTATAATTAATTAAAAATTTGAATTAATTATAACATGGTGCATACATATATTCACAATCATCTTTAAGAAATCAATTTGCAACAGTGCATTGTGATCTAAGAATTTATATTCATAACTTTGATTTTCAGAAACACCATTTTCCGTTTAACTTTAAAAATAATTCACTGACAAATTAGCAGTAACAATCACTCAGTTTGGTCCATCTTCCGCTGCAGGTGCCCTTCTTCTCTCTCTTATCGTCTCTTAGCAGCTATAACTATACAAATTGTGCACATACAAAAATACAGTCATACACACATACAGTCACGCACACATGGAGGACACATGTACACAGAAAGAAATCTGCAACACCAAATAGATGAATTTCAAGTGAAGTCCGTAAGGTTGAAAGGTGTTTATATTGGAAGTAATTGCAATGAAAACCTGGATCACACTTGACGGCAAACTGCTTGTGTCAAGAGGGGAAGATATGACTTTACAACACTTTACCTTACATCTAATGAAGTCAAACAAATATGCGATTACTTTGGGCTCTCCCTCCGTGTGTCAGCATGTGAGTCATGGCAGTGAACCAGACATAATGATTACTTTCTGTAGCTTCCTTTTCAACCTGCTGAAACAGAATACTTCTGTATGTGCTATTCTTAGCAGAGAGCTCACGTTAGGTCATTGTTATGTAACGTAGTAATATTGGACAGATTTAGGGAGATGGGTATGACATCTGTACGATGGGAATCACTTGTTCTTTTGCAGCATTTTCTAGTGTGCTTCATTTTCAGCTTGAATCACAATGTGAAATGTGCCTCAATCTCATCTAATCGGTTTTCATCTCTACCTCCTGGAAATGTGCAACCGTTGTGAATAAAGGTGTAAAATAGTTTGTTTTATTTCCTTTGGCATGCTCAATGTGGTGGCCACATGATCTGATCTCTTCTTATTTCACAAGGAAAAGTGTCCAAGGTTTTACTAACTGCAATTACTTTATTATATGAATCATGCTCCAGCCTGCAGGGGGACAGTGAGAGCAAGAGGGACGGTTGCACACGACTGCAAAATAATTTTTTCTGGCATTTTTAGTGAAAGCTTCCCCTTAACAGTAGGCCCACCTGTAGTGAATAGGGGAGTATTAAAACACACACACACACAAAGCCCTTTATTTCTAACAAGTTGCTACTGCTTTTATAAAACTAAAATATTTTTCACAAGTTAAATATTTGCATTTAGAGTTAATAGTAAGAAATAGAGTAAAATTATGCCATTTATTGTCCTGCAGAGACAACTTGTCTGAATTATCTTGTTTTTTATTTTTTTATAAGGATCACAAGCCATCTATTATATATAATAATTCCCTTATATAATAAAATACAAATGTACTCATTGGTATAGCACAAAGAAACCGCTTGGGATTGTTGCTTACGATATTTAGTATTTTTCCATCCCTTAATCTGGTTTATATCTGAAGTTTCACGGTTCAGTCAGAAGACGTTTAGAGGAAATAAAATGTGAATTTGTTGTATAACTGTAAAATCGATTCCTGCTGTTAATTACATACAGTGTAGATATTTTCAAAGCACACACACACACACACACATTTTATATATATAATACCTATAAGGGATGTTTAATCAAGACAAAGTACACTATTCCACTGAAAATGTCAGCAGACAGTCGAGAGCTTCTTCCTAAATATTTCTTGGTAGCCGGATACTTCGAAACTAAGAGTCCATTGACTCTCAGCCGTGACTAAATTTTTAGGAAGCCCTGTGTAATTATGTTTTATTTTCTAAACATTCCCCTCTCGGTGAAATACATGCGGACATTGTTCATGTGGCACAATGAGGAAGACTGTTGTCACGGTCAGTGACCCTGAAATGGCCCTTCAGTGTGTGCTGTTTTCAGAGGCCTTGTTCCATTAATTGGACATGCGAGATATTTGCGAACGTGGGGGTTAAAAGAAAACACAAGGATGCGGAAGCCCACATCCTTGCTGCAACTGACAACATAAACTTTAGTCTCTCCAGTTTGGCTTTAGCCTGTGGCAAAGCCACTTGATTGAGGCCTTTGATGGGCATTAACACACCGTGGAGAGACGGCTTTGTTCGGGAATGGAAATGAACATTAAACGGAAAGCGGAACAGGAAGGAGAGAGGCCCACGAGCTGATCTTATTTAATTTCACATAGAAGAGACATTTCCATCTTTGCAGAGTTAGCTTTTTTGGCATCTCACTGTGTGTGGACCCAGACTTGCTCAACATACTGGTGATCGTACGCCGGGTGTGTGTGCACAGCAGAGATTTGCTGAGCGTTTCTGAAACCAAGACAGAACAGTCTGGGCCATTTCAAACACATCACATGTGGCAGCAGACTTCAAAAAAAAAAAAAAGAAGCATTACTGGTACACATGCTCAGCGGCACCGGTCAAATCAGCATGGAGGGATGTTTTGGGCCACCTGGCTTAATGAGAGGCGGCCCTGCCCATGTGAAAGCGTCTGCTGTTGACCACATTCTCTGCTTTTTACAGTGAAGGAGCTCTGCTCAAGTGTTTCATCTTCAGGCAAATATCTGCAAAGTTTCTGACTGAATCAAAGATTACCCCTCCTGTCACATCCCATTAAAATGGGGAACAACAGCACTGCACTAGTGGTTTGTTGGACTCTTTGATGACTTGATTTAACCCGTTTCATGTATTTTCAAGGGTTGTAGTGCAAATATTTGGAAGGTTAATAGTTTTTATTTAACTCAATTTTTCAGTGTAATCACTGATTACTGGAAGTCTACGAGCTAGATTTGCAAACATTTTTATTTATTTGTATAATATTATTTGTTGTAGTCTGCCACCTCCAGCTTTCACGTCTTACTGTATTATCGTTTGTTCCATCTATTCCTTATTAAAAATTGGTTGTGTTCAAAGGTCCTGAAGAAGTCAGTTGTTTGGATTTGGGGATTATGAGTTAAGAACTTTCAATCCCAGATTTACTGGTCAAAGGTTTGGACACACCTTTTGGCACATCTTGATTCCTCAAACTGATTACTTTTAACAGTTTAAATTGTTCAAGTTTAGTTGACTTAACTCACATTGTAGGCTAACAATTGCACCTGTGTTTACCCCGCTATGACCTGTTAAAATGGCTTCTACAAAAGAGCCTATGGAGGCATCAGCATTGCTATAAGCTCACATTGAATCAGCTATGATGTTTTTCAATGTATGTATCATTATTTACCAAGTTCTTTAAACTGAACCTCTGTTTAGCTCAACCACAACCTGTTATAGTATAACTGGTTGTCATAAAGCAAACACATATTATATTCCCATTTTTATACATTGTACATTGAACATACTGAAGTACTGTAGTGACACCCAAGTGCCAGCCAAGTTACTTACTTCACTTCACAGCCGTGAAGCCTCCTTTCACTCCATTGTCCTGTCATCCTTTTGCCATCCACCAGATGCCCCCACACCTGCTCTCCTGGAGTCCCCTCCCACCTACACACCTGCTGCCGTCCCCTTTACCTGCACACCTTTGTGGAATGCTGTAACACTGCTCACTGATTTCGTCCTGCTGCTTCCTCATCTGTCTGCATCTGGGTCCACACCCGGTGTCCCCGCATTGACAGATGTGACACTCATATTTGCATTGTGGAATCATATCATTCAGAACTCTGAGTTCTGGGCGTTTGTTTGAGTGCTCACTGTAGATTCTGTCTCAAAAGAGAGTTGCAACACGCAGTAGCGCATTGATTGATGAATGAGTAGAACAGAAGCTGGACATTAGTGGACAATAGAACGAAGCAAGTGTTGCTTATTATCAAAGTTATGTGAGAGGTCTGCATTTAGAAGTTGAAGAACTAAAGCCTAATAGTTTGGATTGAAGGCCAGCGGACTTTTGTGTACTTTATGGTCCCAAACAATGGTTTTATTGGACTCAAAGAGCCCCAAATAAGTCCGGTAATACATTTGGACCAATCAATGTTCTTGTACTGAAACCTCGCTGAAGTCAAACATGGTTAATGTTGATGTTTTTACATCTCCCTGGACTCTGGATGAGTTGGTCACAACCATGTTTTGATTTTCACTAGTGCTGTGTGGTAAACCAATGCATGTGTTGTGTATATCTAGTTGGTGGTCTGGTAGACACAATGAGATCCTGACTGCTTGACTGACTCTTTGGCTCACGTGCTCCGCAGAGCTAACAGCACACCTGCAGATCCCATGGCCTATCTCGCCAAGTGTCTTCTGGGCACGGATGAGATGACGCTGCGCCCGTTTGAAGCTGTGCTGCAGACTTTTATGTACTGAAATTGGTTTCACGTGAGTCGAGGGACCAAACTGCGTCAGCAGATTTTCAGATTAAACTAAATGAAGAACGAGGGGAACTCAGTGGTTGCACTTATCTTGAATTTATTAAAAAGTCCCAAGGAAAGAGACAGAAAATTCATCTGTTCTTGCTCTCTCCGGGCTCACTCTGAGTTTGGTTTGGTGTGTGTTCTTGGTATTCACAGTCAGACCCATCGCGCACCCTCACTTCACACAGTGCCAGTGAAACATCTGCTGGACTTCCTGTGGAGGAGCCTTAAACATCTGGCACCTCATGTGTGGCAGGTTCAAAGACAAAACAGGTAAACTCTCAGTGAACCACCATTTTCCTGGTTTATAAGCACGAGTTTTATTTCCAAATGTAATTTCATGGTTTAATTAATTTGCCTGTGATAGAAAAGTTGCCATTTTTTCCTTCATTGAAATTAGTTTTGAAATCAAATTAGTTTTACTTTTCTCTCTTTCTCTGCCCTGTGCAGAGCAGATGTCCCACTGTCTCCTCTGTGAAAGTGTTTACATGTATGTGCAATACAGGGAGGAATGGGTTCAGTGCGATTATTTTCCACGTGCGTCCTTTAAAACATTTTGACCTTCGAGCTGTGCAGAACCTGCAGGAGGCCTGGAGATGGTGCCAGGTCTGGTCCAGACCGTCTTTTTTTTTACAAAATCTACAGTTGAAAGTTTATTAGGATCTGGAATGTTTCCCATGTGTGACCATACCTCCAGAATCTGCTGTTGATCTTGGGATACCTCTGCTGATATGATCAGTTGAAAGAATTATCCCGGTTCATCAAATTCAGAGCACACCCATGCTGCACGCACAGAAACGTGGCACAGAGGTGTTTGGAAAAGGGGATTTGCATTCTTGCTTTCAGTTCACCCACATGGGAGATATTAATATAATAATAAAATAAAAGTTTAACATCGCAGTCAGGGTCTTCCTGCTGGAAGACCGTCTGTCCCGGACCTGAATGCTTTACTGTCCTCTGTCCTTTGTGGTTGGCTGTGAAAACTATAAGCATGTAACCTTTTTTTTTTTTACGAAGTAGCGTTTCACAGTGTGTATTTATGTTGATGTGAAATAGAGCTAGTTGTTGTTTCCGTTGGGTTTGACTAAAATCATTCACGTGACATTCACCAGATGCCTATTTCTAATGCATCATGAAAAAGTTAACACGTATCCGGCCTGTGTGACGCAAAAAAGACTCAACAAATTCTTGCATGTATAGCAATAACCCAATGGCATTTAAATGGGTAATGCTTGGCATGTTTGGCCACCTCTCTTGCTTGGTGTGCGCCCCTGACTATAATTTATCTACCAAGAAAATCCGTAATGGACAGAAAGCTTTCGGGAGGTCTTGGCTTAACGATCCCTGGAAACCACGGCCACAAAAATCTGTGTAGGTCTCTTCAGAGCAAAATGGCACTTGAACGGGTTGATTGCACTGCTAATGTGATGGAAGTTGTTCAAAATGTGCTCCTGTGTGCGTGTTTTCAAGGCCTCTCAGGGACATGAACAAAGAATTTGTAGGCTCTGAATATCATTTTTGGGTTCATCTTTTCATTGTTTACAGGAACCATGAAGCAAGCCAACGTGCTGCTAATAAAAAAAAGAGTAATATACATTTTCAAGTTCCACTGTTTGGCAAGTAAAAACAAGCAGTGGACACATGTGATACTAATGTGTACCAGTATGAAGATAATTCAGAAACCCTGCACTGGCACCTCACCCAACGCTAACCACTTCTAAGAGATAATGCTGTGCAAATAGGTTGCAGGCTGCAATCTAGAGGACACTCTATTCTGAATAAATTACACAAATGTCCAGCAATTTGTTGTCTGCCTCCCTACCACACTGTCTTTGTAAATGCCCAGATGCTGAAGTGCTGGTTGATGCTGTCAGCCTTCTCTCGTTCCATTGGCTCTCCTTTCATCATGCAGTTGTTGTTTCTTTTAATTCGTTTCAAATGTATCCTTTTAAAAAAAGTTGAGGACATTTCATGCAGACCAAGAATGCTGAAAGTCGTAACTTCTAAAGTCTCAACGGTAAACTCTGTGTTTTGCAATGTACCATGATGAGGTCTGGAAAACCACTGCTCTGTTTACTACATGCATCTTTCTCAATATCCGCTCATAGAAGTAATTTCACATTCTCGACTGCGTTTCATCGATTCTACAGCAATATATCCACCGTGAGAGGGTTGCACGGCACACCGGACGATCTCTCACCGCACGGTTGTTTAAAGTGGGATAGGTCGCCAACTGAAAATTTCCCAACTCATACTGACCGAACTGTTCCCATAATGTCAAATCATAATGTAATTATAACCATAATCTGTCTGATTTTGTTTGATGAGGTTCATTGGTTGGTTGGTTGCCATAGAAAATTAGTGTAAATCATGTATATTGTGACTACTTTGTGAGCAAACTAGTTGTTTGCTCACTTCTATAATCTTCTATAATCTTCTAAAAGAGAAAATAGTCCTCTATTGAATCCAAATCCAAATCCACTTCACTTATTCTAAGTCGCTTTGGATAAAAGCGTCAGCTAAACAAAATGTGGCGAAATGTCAGAAGTCCAAAATAATAATATATTTTGAGTATCTCCAATTTCTGCTCTTTTGTTGTCGGTTTGACTTTCTTCACCTGCCCCCGACTCTGCTTCAGCTCTACAGCGTCTCGTGATGGGAAATTAGTCTTCAACCAGTCTTCGTAGGTCAACTCACCCAACCCAATGGATTTTCATTACTGTAAATATCTTGTCGGAAATATACTGCTGAGTTTTAGGGGTTTCATCAATTTTCAACGACTTTTAAATCATGTAAATAAAATCTGGAAAATAGAAAGAGCTACACCGATATAAGCCCACATGCTTCACGCTTCTGAGACTCACCATGTGTAGCATGTAGAGGGCAGGGAGGAGAGCAAGGTTTTGTCTTCCTGTAGTCCACCTTCTTTTTCTTGTTTATTACCTTCACGTGGAATTACTGTGAGCACTCAGGTTTTTTTATTCCCTGGATCATTTTTCAGGCGTCCCTGTTTCCAGATTTCTGGCATACTTTGTTCTCTGATGGATTGAATTGTAAAATTGTAAAACCTTTTTTTTAAAAAGGCTTATGAAATCTAGTTTTTGATGTTTTCTTAGACATGGTGTGTACTTCACTTCCGTTGGTGTGCATATTTAGGTCTTTCGCTGGTTGTTTATGTGAGAGCAGAGAAAAGAAAGAGACAGATGGTGAGGAAAAGCTCCTCAAACAGGAGTCCAGTAAACAAAAACAGCCCGAACTCTCCCTCCACCAGAGATGAAGCCACATTCTGTGGAACATTGTTGCTGGGCTAAACCTTTTTTGCTGTGATCTCCAAGCCTGACCTTTGACCCTGACAGTATTTTGATGAGAGAAGGTGGGATCTTGGGCACCCGTAGCGTTTTTTCTCTGGGTGTCATTCAGAGCTGAACAAGGGGTGTTGTGGGAGGCCTGTAGCAAAAACCTCCTGTGTTTGTTTTGGTGGGCAGGGACGAGTCTCGCAGCAAGGTGCTTGCTGTCATCGCTGTGACCTACGAACTCGGACTGCCGGACATCACCGAGACTCCAGAGAAGAGGGCCATGGCAGCATGTGGGATGCTCGGGGAGGAGGTCAAAGGGCATGCCTGCTGCTGAACATGTGAACAGATGTCCAGAAATAATTTACTGCTTTTTGTGAAGTTCTGATGGGCCGGCTGAATTAAAAAACTTAAAGGTGACGGAAATTTACACACATTTCAATTATATTGATTTGCCAAGTGGAATTTTTTGAACTTTAGAAGATGAATGGCATCCAGATAATGTTCATATACTTGTCTTATTTTACGATTGTTGTTGTCCTTTCCTTGCATGCACTTGGTGGCAGTCAGGGAAACACTATTGTCAATCTGGTCATGTCATCATTAACAACCACCACAAGGGATTGAGACTTATGCCTCAATATAATCTAAGGCTAATAAATGGCCCCTCAGTGGTCCCACAGGAAATGATCATATAGCTGGATATTTTGTATTTACCTTCTATTGTGTGAAAGAGAAATCTATCATTTGGCATTAAACTTGTCCTAATTAGTCCTCTGTGTGTGAGAGGGCACTTCAGCAGGTTTTTAAGTTGTTTATGTTCACCGGTATTTAATACTATAACTGCAGTAGCGATACAAAGAGTGCGAGGAGGATGGGTGATGATGTTGTGCTGCGCTAGTGAGGCACTGAGCAGCTTAACAGCATTGATGACCAGCGATAAAGACCCATGTGACCCTTTTATTGAAGGTCAGCAGCAAGGGAAAACAGAGAACTCACTCACTGCTCTAATGTCCTGGAATGTCCTGGAAGCTGCAGGAAAAAAAGGTCCTTTCAAATGAGGTCTTAATCAGAGTCATGTTTTTTATTCAATTTAAGAGGACATTTTGCGCTGATGTAGATCGACCTTTATTCAGTCATTAATTCACTTAAGGGAATTTAAGGAAACCCAAGAGTGAATGGTAACTATGTCTGTGTTGTGAATTCTGTCCTGGGGTGTTTCCTGCTGTTAATTTCTTCTTTTAGCATACAATACATTTCGTTATAGTCTAATTAGAAATGCTATCAGCACTACAGGTTTTTATTTCTATACGTATTCATTTGTTTTTGTGGTCCAGCCAAGCTCTGCAGAGATGTGTGTGTCAGGGACTGGGAGCCGCCATGCTTGCAACAAAGCTGTTTATTCTGCTGCAGGGTGAGATTCCAATTAAAGCTGCATGTGTTGCTTGCTGATTTTGGGGTTGTGTAAGTCAAACATAAAGGAGTCTGATCTCACAGGTAGAGACCAAAACATTGGATCACTCTTGCCTGAGTCTGTCACATAAACATTGAGTTCCACTGTCCTGCTTTTTCAACCGGGTGATTAAATGAGTCTGTCTACCACCTGAGACCTTTCAACATTTACATGCAAACATACAGTTTGCATGTATTGTTTTGTTGATTTCTCCCCCAAATGTTGCTTTTATAACAACACAAAACATCAGGAATCAGTAATAATGTTAGAAGTTCCGAAAATAACGGTTGAACTGAACTGAATTTAACAGGCCAAATTGGAGGTGAATAGAAAAGACAAATTTGTTTTTGGTAAAAATGTTCACTGCACCATTGGAGCAGCACATCAAGTTTTATGTTTTACGTTTTATACTTATATATTTTTTGTTGGTAACATGTTATCACTGTTGGTTGAGAAAGTTCTACAAAAAGTAAAATGTGCAGAGGTATCATTTGCCGATCAAAGTCGTCCATTCATTTTTACTCAGGTATGATAAATAAGTGTGAAAATTAATAGTTCTTGATCAAAACAGTTAAAAGATAATAATGAAATATAATTGATCTAATCATTTTTACTATTATATTTCAATTACAGAGACACGACACCATTGATTGCACAAACCTAAGTTCAACTTCAAACTAAATACCTTACAAGTCGAACTTTTGTATCTAAAACGGGATGAAAAATGTACTGAATAAAGAACTCTTTGCATGTGTGAAAAAAGAAGGATGAAAGACAGAGGATAAGTCAATTATGTAGAATGAAAGGAATGTATTTGGTAGGACCTCAGCCTTTAGCGGAGGGACAAACTGTTAGTGATTGTCAAAGTTGGGCCCGGTGACCGAGGAGTAGCAGGGCTCACTGAACAAATGTCCTTTTCATTTCATGCTTTGCATCCATTCGCTGGGCTCCTCTGCTGTTGATTCAATTGCTGCTAATCACCCCAATTGAAATCACATGTATGAACGAGAAAATAACCCAGTCAAAAAACTCGTGCACAGATTTAACCTTTTCTTATCACAGACGTATTTTAACGAAACTGGATCTGCTGCGCCTTATTGCGATTGCCATATCGATCATATGAATCTGCAGTTTGTCATGTCTAATACATTTTGTGTTTTTTCATAGTTTTTTTAATTTGTCTAAAAAAGTGTTTTCCTGCACTTCAGGACGCTACATTACAGCCACAAACCACATCAGTGCGGAATAGCCGGCGATACATCTTGGCTTAAAGGAGAAAGTGAAGGGAGGAAATAAGGTTTGGCATGTTGACTCAAGACAGAATCTCCCAGGAGCCCAAAGTGGACAGCTATTAAAGTTTAATTGCTCTGGCTGGCTTTTGGAAGAGCTGCGAGAGCACCGGTGGAGTACATTTGAGAGCTACTGTGGAGAAGGAGTGCAGTGCTTGACTCACACCTGTTGCTAAAAAGTTAGCAGACGTCCACGCCGTGCCTCCTTATCTCAGAGGTCGCTGTATCAAAAGCAAAAGGGAAAAATATAACAAGGTACAATCCAAAGGAAGAAGGCGCTTGACAACAACACTTAACATTTCCAGCTGCTACGCCAAGTTCCCTCTCATTCTAAAAAAAAAGGACGGAAAAAACGCAGTCTCTGAGCTTTGTTTCTCCATTATTTGCATAATGCACTTTGATGGGTGGATACTCATCTTAATCCCTGACTCTTTTGTATCTGCAGTTTACAAAAGGCCCGTTTCCAGCGCCGTGCAGGCTACTAAGAGGAGACTATCAAAGGGAAGGAATGGGCTTTCAAGTCAGGACCCTTCGATTGTGTTACAGATTGGTTCCAGGTGAGGCAGCTTTGGGAAGTTCTGCCGGAGGAAAATTGCCCCTCCGTGCAGTACTTGTGAGAGGCAGGGAGGCTTCACGGTTGGCATGCTGCTGCGGAATTCCAATACTACTCACGTTTGGTGGGATTTCTGAGGGATGAACGCTGGGCCTCAAAAATCTTGTTGTGGTTGATTGCAGTTATGTTAAAAGCTAAGCTTGAACAAAAAAGGGGTATACACAGTGTCTGACTGTTTACATTTTTTTTTAAAGCACACCATGTAGCTGGATAAGATTGCCTACATAATGTTGAAAACAAATCCTTTTGGTTCGCTCATTAGATACGTCCTGTAATCATTTTTCAGTAGAGGTTTTTCACTTCTACTCTTGTATCTTACGTGATCTTTAAGTGAGCGACTCCCGTTCTTCTTTTTCACACATGATATTGTAGCAGGAAACTCACTCAAGGACACATAACCAAGACTACACACAACCAAACTTTTTTTGCTCTTTTTGCCCCTCTGACACTGCAGTGGTGTATTGTCTTTCTAACCCACTGGGGGGAAAAAATGTTTTGATCAAGACGACAATACATGTGATCAGATTTGACTGGCTGTCTCCTTTAATAAACTAATTTCAATAGGGACGCAACACAATTCATCGGATGATCATCTTTGGAGATTTGCTGAGGTTGGATAGATTTCCAAAGGATTTTGAACAACAAAATCACATCAGCATTTTTGGTCCGATACAATTTAGATACACTATTAAAGACTTGAATCACATTTGCCAATTGATGTAACCATGACAACTTCACAGACTCCTCCACTTGCGCCATTTGCCTTGTAACCGATATTGTGCCATCATCATCATCATCATCTTTATCTTCTTTTGATATGCTAGTACCGACCCCACCCAGTCTCAAAGCCAGGGCCATCTGTACAGTTAAACACATCTTAAACAAGTCCTCGGGGAGACTCTTTACAGAGCCTAAAGGCTTTCACACATACACAGAAAGCCATTCTGTGTGTCTGCTGCACAAACTGTGTCAGATCTGATGTGAACCAGGCTATGTGTGGGAAGGACAATTAGGCAGAGACTGAGCTGAGCCATGCACAGGCGTGCCAAACCATGGCATTATGCATCACTCACCTGTCTGGCCAAATAAACCCAGACAGGGAAACATCTGGTCATGTTTTCGAACTTGGCAAAGATGTCCGTCCCATTTTGTTTTTGGGGGTTTTTTGAAGCTGTGCGGCAAAAACATACATCTATTTTAGCTTTGTTTCAACATCTTATCACTAACGTCTGCATAAATTGGTCATAACATCATTGTTGCTGCGTGTGTATTTTCAATGTTATATCACAGTCACTGCATGTAGATTATTCTGGCTTTTATTTGATGTGTTTATTTGTAGCAACATGTACGTGTTTGTCACCCTTTGCACCTGTAAATGTACAGAACAATGTAAAGAGGGCTCTTGTGTTTCCCCCTCCACAGAGCAGTGTAGATCTCCATCAAAACCACAACACTCCACCTTCAATCGAGACCACACAGAGCAAATAAGATGTTATTCCACTGTTGTTTATAAGGATTGTGAAGAGATTATTCCTGTAATGAAAAGAAAATACAAGCGATGTTCCCATGACGGATATGACAAACTAAAGTGAGAGAGGCCTCTCTGTCGGCTCGGAGTTCACACCTCTGCTCCCCTGACTCCCGCTCACGTTTACCCTTCGTCCTTTAACCTCACTGACTCAGCCTTTCCAAAGAACCTGATCCGACCTCGAGGCCCATGCGCTCATGTCCTGCCGAGGATTTGTTGATTTCTCTAATCACTGTTCCAGCTCTGCTTGTCTTTGTTTGTTTAGTCAAACAGGCAGCAAACACAAGTGCATAAGATGGTCCTGTGGAACAAAGAGAGGGGAACTGCTCGAGGACACTGAACTCTTGATTGCATCCGTAAGGTCACTGTAATTGCTTTGCATACTTTTATCCTGAAGTACACTGCAGCAAAATATGTCAAGTGTAATTATGGGATTTCATTTTTTGGGTCAAAAATGCATGCACAAACTAACATCACATGTGTAAACTTAACTCTTGCTTGTTTAGCATTGTCAACGTGACTGAACTGTGTTTCTTGTCAATTTAAACAGGTTGTCCATGAGTGGACACACTGTCCTGCCTAATTGAGAGTGTGAGTATATTTCTCGGTGTGTTTTTGTCTGTGTAAGATCTTGGAGGGGATGTATGAGGAGAATACGGCTGAGAATGAAAACCTTGAGGAGGAGGAAGTGCTGTATTTGGGCTGTTTATGGTCTCTTCTCTTCACCGACAAGGGGAAACGAGCCCTGCTGGCAATCTGCACGGCTTGGCCTTAGTTCCCTGACAGGAGAGTCTGCATGCTCTGAATCCCTCTCTTACGGTGTCCGTAAAATACCAACCACAGCTCAAAAATGTTTATTGAAATGATGGGTACATGGTTTTATTCTATTTTGCGTGGAAAAGAGTTGTTTTAGTCAAACTCGCAAACAAATAAAAGAGTGACCTGTCAGTTTTAGAGACTCAAATCAAAGAAATGCTGTGTTACTGAATTAAAAACAAACAGTGATTTTAAGGGCACGGGTCATCAAAGGCCTCAGCCTGAGCACAAAGCATCACAGTCTCCTCTTCATCATGCAGACACAAAGCAACAGGAGGGATCAGCCACAGCTTGACTTGAGCCAAAAGGAGACACACTGTTTGCACATATGGAGACTACTGCACCACTGTGTGCTGACAAGTCTTGTTAGTGCCATGGTCAACGCATTTTAACCAGCCAGCGGCTTCCAACATCACCAAGGGACAAGTGGACTGTACAAAATAAAGATGATTTTATTTTCACTTGCCAGGCTGAGTAGAGTTTGAGTCTTTAAAAGTTTTACCTTTCAGAAGCCCATTTATTATCCCACAGTTACACTCGACCCAAATTGTACACAGTCACTGCATGCACATGTGAGTACATAACGGCAGGAGTATTTGTGTCCGGGGATAGAGGCCGCCCTTTGTAAGCTCTTCCCATGTTGTTTGGCTCCGAAGAAATAAACCAACCTAATTTAATGGTTGACGATGGGAAAGAAGCCAAGCCCAATTTTCTACGGTCTGTTTTTCGCTACCTGCTTCACAATGAATGCATAGTCACACCACCACCAATACCACTTGATCTGCAGCCTTAACTATGTAATGAACTGTTGCGCCTCAGATGTCAGTCACACACTGTCTCCCTTTCTGTTTCCCTCTGCCTGTATCTCCCCTCACAATCTGTCCCTCAAATAACATGGGCAAAAAATAGATGAAACAGACTTTCGCCCACTTATGTTTTAGACCTATTTGAACTGACATTTTTTTCAAAAAAGAGGAAAACAATTGAGGCAAATTGTTCGCAAGCTCAGTGACTCTGAACAGGATACGCAGTTAAAGATGGATTAATAGAACACAATGATCCATGTTAATTTCTTGTAAAACAGGTTTTTGAATCAGCACGTTTTATTTTACTACAATTTGAGCTCATGGTGACATGAGTGAGTGCACACAAATTTTAAATAAACAACTGTATCAGCACAAAAAATAGTACTAAAAATAATTGAGTTACAAATAAATTCTGTTTGATGACATCGCACAATATATTTGCAGAAGTTATTTTCCACTCCTGAGTCAGAGCCTCTCTGTAAAACACTTTAAAATGAAGTTGAGTGATTTAATTGTGGGAGTTGTGTGTTTTTAAATGTTTCCATGAGATCACTGAATAACGTGTGCTTGTTGTCTTAACATACAATTTTACCAAGACACATTGGACAGTGTCAACACGCATGTAAACACAGACTTTGTATCGTATATATACTCTTATACCAACATGGCAAAAACACATGACCTCCTATTATCACATGCATGTGATACAAATGGAGACCTATTGTGGCGCTATGGATGACTAAACTCTATCCTCTGTGTGTGTGTGTGTGTGTGTGTGTGTGTGTGTGTGTGTGTGTGTGTGTGTGTGTGTGTTTGAGTATAAAGGTGCTGATCACTACATACCGTGACAGATTCCTGGTGCATAATGTTGAACGTCTGCCTTTCCTTAAAAGCTCTTCAAGCTCAATCCAGAGTCTGACCCCAGATCATCCGCAGAGCACCTGCCACGTCGGCCCTTCATCACCGTCGCAACGCCCACTCGCTCACCCGCACACCCGCTCCAGACATGACAGACACGGAGCTGGACAGAATTGCACAGAGCAACCCCAATCGCAGCACGACAGCTAGAGATGGGTTGGAATATAAAAACACACAGTTTCATGTTAAACCGTCATAGCAATCAGAGCTGATCTAATTAAGCCGGTCTGTATAATTGAGTTCTTTAAAGAGACGCTGAAAGGATCCAGATACTTTTTACTTTCTATGCAAAGGTCCCGCCAGAAGCTCAGGGACTTCTGGGATACGGGGCAGTCACGACACAGACTTTGGTTGAGGATGGAAACCAGACTTCTACCGCCTGTGTGTCCTGGTGTGGCATGAATCCTTATGAGAAACAAGCATGCATACATGAGAGCTCTGTGCGCACTCTTTTAAAACAGTCATGCATTTGTCATTGTCCAGGCCTACACTTGTTTGTATAAGCTCATTCTTGGCATTCGATAAATGTGTATTACATTTCTCATTTAGGCACTGGGTTTCCAGACCAGTCATGTGGGCTTCTCCGTGCAGGTCCTCCTGGTCCGGCATTTATACTTGCGCTAGATTTAAGCTGTTGCAATTTGCTTTTCCCAACGTTACAATTCTGCTTCTATTCCTGAACGTGATAAAAGAGCACAGACTTTCTGCTACTGAAGCTGTTTAATTTCAGCTAATATTTGAAGAGAACCGACATGTTTGTGGCTCTTCACGCAGTCGGTTGATGCCATCCTCACAAAGTGTGTTTCTGGTTTGAGGTGCTTGGATGAAACACGCTGTTATCAGGGACCAACCGGGCTCCACCACCACACAATCACAGAGATCGCTGTCACCACAGTTCTAGTCACCCGCACCTGCACGTCATTAATCCATCAGCACAAAAGCACGATCCTCACACAGTCACTTTGTCTGGTCTCGTTTTTGAGTAAGGACTCTCTTCAATGCACCTCTTACCTAATCCGATTCGGTGTAGTGGGTTATCTGCCTACCCGTGTCTCCATCGTCTCCTTCGTCCTCCTGGTTCCCGTCGTCATCCCGCTGCTCACCTCTCACCAGTCCGCAGTGTGAGTCCCAGCGATCTTCCACCTGTTCATCCATCTTCAACGATAACGACTGTCGGTATGCCGATTCTCTTTTCATCTACATTACTCCTCCTCTGATACCATCGCCATCCAGTTCTCATTCACTTCTGCGGTCAATAAAGCTCTGTGGTTATTAATATCGTCCTTGTTGTGAGTCTCTGTTCCGTAACATATGTATCATTATCTCCCCAGCAGTGGGTATAGACTTCACCAAAGTAACAGTCATATTCTTAGAGTCTTCCATAACTTAAAAGTCCACAAACCAGTGGCACCAATTTTAGGTTTAGAATTCCTTAGTTATTCTTAGTATGTGTATTGTGCTGATATTCCCCTTTATCTGATCTGCTATGAATTATACTTTCTTTTTTTATATTTATCAAATTGTGTATGTGTATCATTTATTGCTATTCCCTCATCTTCTATTGACTATCTTCAGAGAATATTTGCTCTGGAATATTCTTCTTAAATGTTGAAGACCAAACTTGTCTGAGTGTTACTTACATAATTACCATTTTTAACATTTGTGTTTCCACTGAAACAATCATTCATCCCTCTCGCATTAATTGATTTAATGGTGAAAAGTTCAGTAATTATATAGCTGGAACCACGTCGATGACTGACGAGGTTATTCCAAATCTAGTTTCAGAGGTGGTTTGAAGTACATGAACCTGTGTTGGCGTTTTATCCCCGACCCAATTTCTCAAGACTTCCCATTGTGGGCAGGCTCAGGAGGACCAGGTCTGCTCCAGTTTCAGGCTGTCAGCCTTCTGTCACAGAGCAGACCAGGTTAGTGCTGAGCCAGTACTACGGTTTGGAGCCGACACTAGTCACGCAATGCAGAAACGGAAGTCAAGGGCCAGTTGATCTCTCTTCCATCTTCTTATTAATGTTATCCCTAACAATGATATCTGAAAAACAATAAAATGAATATGCCTGAACGTCTATCTGTGCATAGGTCATGGTTCAATATCATGATCCGGGAAAGGTGACGGCTTTTGAGCTGAGCTTTTAGCTGAGATGTTGCCGAAAAAGATAACAAAACAAAAGTTAATGTCAAAAGGCTTAACTTAAGCTTTTCTTTAAATTGAAAATTATAAATATATTATGAATAAAACTAAATAGAATGAATAGACGTTAAAAAGAGTACATTCAAAAAACTGAGAAGTCATGAGGCCCACTGCCAGACACTTGATCTATGTATGTGGTCATGGGCTGTATCCCCCCCCCTGCACCTACTGTCACATCTACTCACAAAACAAACAAAACATGGGTTTTCCAGACTTTTAGGAAATTGTAGCCCCTGTGCCCTCACCTTAAACAGATATGTGATCATAAATCCAGAGCAATCTCACAGCAACTCTGTGGTATAAGACGTAAGTCATTCAGCATCTTCAAAAGTACCCACGTCACCAAAGGCATCATTGTTATGCTGTGATGAATTTAGTACAGTGAATAAAATGTGGTTTTAAAATGTGCAGGAACAGAGAAGCTCTTATCATAGTCTCTCCCAAAGGACTGTGTCGTAAACAAATTCATCCTTGAACCAAAATAAAAATCAAACCGCATGAATCACAATTCGCAAGATGAATAAAGTACTGCGGCTTTGATGATGATGATGATGATGATAGTACTGGAGACACTTTTAATGTGTCTGTAACACGTATGGGCCATGAATTATTGATGTTATCATCAACTGAAGAGAGGCTATGAGTTGAAAAAGCTTCCCAATCACCCCCACCTTCAAAAAAGTCTGGAAAGACCAGTGTCTGGTAACTTGGAAAAAAGTTATGTTTTAATAACACTGCTTAGTCAACTGTACTATTGTGATGAAGGGCCGTGGACATGTAAAGAAATGGTGGGTGTAAATAGAGATGGAGGTTGCAGATGAATTCTTGCGCTTGCCTTGCACTACAAGCGGTTTGGGCCAAAGTGTTTGTAGGGCTCTTGTGGTTTTTCAGCAATCAATCCTCTGCACATATTCAATCCAGTCATATGTGCTGCAGGAGAGGAGCACTGGAGGATGTATGGCCATTACTCAGCTCCCCACATCAGAGAGAGCGGATATCCATTCAACCCCACCTCACTTGTTGTAGAAATATCCTTCATCGTATAGACAGACAGCCGCGGCGTGACTCATAAGGAAGGTGTGAAAATGTAGTGTTAAAGGTTATTGAAAACCTCTGAAACGCTGATATTTTGATAATAATTAGGCTCGTGTATGTTGTTTATTCAAACATTTGAGGCAAATAAATATATACAAAACATAAATACGGTTCTGAATGCTTTAGCCTACATCCATTGTGGAGATAAAACTGGGGTAAGGTTAAATCAGCCCAGGTTTGGAGTAAACACAATTATTTCTTTACTGCACATTATAAAACACCATCACGATGACCACACGTCGACGGGACGATTTCCCCCTTTCAGCGTGTGGTACATCAGCGCCACCTTGTGTTCAAACATCGCTACCACCGGGTGTGAGTTTTATTTCCGTCTGATATTTCTCAATCTATCTCATTCTAAAATATGATTTCCCTCATTCTGGGATTAAACGTTACATATTGTGGTCAAAATTCTCCTGAGTTGGACGCCATGGGTCTCTCTTTTTCAACTCGTTTAAACTCTCTTTATTGCAACAGCAGTGATTTCATTTGATTCATTAAAGTTTTTAATAGCATGTTAATGTCACACATTTAAACGCTTTTGATTGTTGACACCACCCACCAAAACCTATATACGCTATTAGTAAATTGAAATCATTTCTGGCAGAGGACGTAGACGAAGTGACAGCACAATAGTTTCTCCTATTCTCGTGTATTTACCGTCAGGCAATCCAGTCGTTAGCACAGGGGTCCTCGTAGGTGCTACCGTTAGCCTGCCGTTAGCTCAGCAGCTGCTAGTCAGTAAGCTTCAGCAGCATCCTTCTGGAAATATACCACTCGAAGTTAAAAATACGTTCAGCTCTCATACAGCTAACGTTATACTCGACAAAGGAAATCTCTTTGAAGACAAAGAGTATAAAGGTATGAGACTCATGGAATCCCCAACAAACTCCTATTTAACCGGCAACGTTATTTGTTAAATAAATCGTCTTTTGTCATCTTTAGTCGAGGCGACTGCACAAAACGAGTTGCCATAGCGTCCCGAGTTGGTCTTTGTTCTCCGCAGTTATGAACATTATTTCGACGACATGTCTTCCACATCAACCCAGACTAACATGTTTTATTGATTTAGTTTTAACTGACGTCTGGTTTCCTTGGGGCATTAGCTAGCGGCCCGTTAACGGACACGCTAGCTTTTGAGCTAACAATGGGACCGTGAGGAAGGGACCGGGGTTTTCTTATCGTACGTATTTGATGTAACGTCACCGCGCGCTAAACGCCGCTATTATCGCACCGGCAAGCGATTAGCGTAATAACGAGGTCAAAAGGAGAGTTTTCAGTGTAGCTGTCAGTGCGTGACTTTGCGTGGATTGCGTGCGGCTAACGGCTGGTCCGGTCTCTTCAAGATAGCGCAGGTTTTTAACTTTCAATAGAAGGCCGACATTTTAACATGTGCTAACTTTCCTCTGGAAAAAAATCAATGTATTTCAGCGTCTTTCAATGAATACCCCCATCCTACTAGCGTTGACCAAGTAACGTTAGCAGTTTCTCGATATAACATTACATGCTGTGTCACTATCGGGTGTTTTTTCTTCCCCTTTGCCCAAGTCAAAGACGGGTTGATTCGCGTTGGTCGCGCTTCCCCCTGGCCCTGTTTTCTGTGTGGAGGCTGCCGTCAGTATCCGGAGGTTCGCCATTGACTAAATCAAAACGTGTTTGGTCACATTCAAGCGGTTTCTGGGTAACCTCGGCGTCGGATCATTGCGCGTGAATTGTCAGCGCATCGGCAGGTGGCTGTGGATTCAGACAATAGAGCTATTTAATGGCCATGTTTACAAAAACTGGAACAGTTTCTGGTGTTGAGAAAGCGTTATTAGTTGAGCTTTCTTTAGCTTCGCCCTCAGATAACCACACATAGCTCCAATGTAAATATTCATAAGAGATATTGATACCATGTAATCGCATAACAAAGAGCTCATAAAGTAATGACGATTGTTATGGTTCTATATGTATAGATATCCTAATGTGGCCCACCTGCTGAAGCACCTTGAATAATTGCAGGATTGATTAATCTGTACAACAATGCATTTTTATTTTTTTAAAGATCAGCTTTCCGAGCAACAGTGCATAACTAGTTAGTATGCCCTCTGATAGTTGACCTAAAATAGAGCAGTTCTTGGCGTGTGTGTGTGTGTGAGATTATATATAATATATATATATATATATAAATAAATAAATAGTCTAATTTAATGCGTATAATACATTTTGTTTCAATAGATGCCTTCAGCGATGGTTGGCAACAATGCTGTCCAGTCTGCCATTCCAGACTTGGGAAGTGGAAGTAATTCTGAGTCAATAAAGCAGGTTCTTGCTGTGATTGACAAGAAGGTTCGCAATATGGAAAAGAAAAAGGTATTTGTTGTTACTAAAAAAAATAATGTTTTGTCAAAATTGCTTTTGTTCATTTCAAAGCACTATGTGAGATTTGTGTTTTGTCTTTGTGAATGTGTTGTAGATGATGTCATCGGGCTCTTTTCCAGAGTATATAGGATATCACATAAATATCTCTATTTCAAATTTTGGAGAACACTGAATAAGACGTCTACTGTAAATTGAGAAAGTTGGTACTGTATGTAAGTCGGCTGACTAAATGGACTCCTAACATGTTTTAACTTCAGTGCTAACTGCACATCAGTTTTTATGCTTGCAAAATATAGCCGCTTTGTCAGAAATTGCCTTCTAATCTACATAACCATGCTACATAAATTATGAAAATATAATAATATATATATATTTTTTTTTTAAGTTTTTCCCCACTTGATTTACTGATACGAACCACCTTCTCTAATTAAGTGTTACCTTGAAGAAAACCATTCATTTTGTGATGCCTTCAAGGTCAATGGAGAATCTAAAACTAGTTGGCCAGATTTAACATCAGCAAAAGGAAAAGAAATGTTCAGAACTTCCCAATCACGTATATTTTCGTCATAATCGTATTAATCTAATTAAAACCCTTCCTCCACTGACGTCACATGCACGGACGCATGAGACCGTAGTGGTGTGCACGAAACAGTTTTATTTCAGGGTTTAAGGTAACGGTAGTAATTGACAGACAAACAAACATCCATCGTAGGGGGGAGAAAGAGTGATCCATTCATGTTATGCAAGGATGTGATTTTTTTTCTTTAATCTGTCTATTTCACATTTTGTCTTTCCCAATATTCATGCAGTCAAAACTCGATGACTGTCAGACAAGGAAGCGTAATGGAGAACAACTTAATCAGGATCAGCTGGTAAGATAAGTCAAAGACTGTTTCTTTACAACTTTTTTTTAATGTAATGTTGCGGTACCGATGTTATGACATTTATACAATCCATGCCTCAAGAATCTTGATGCTAATACTGAAACAATAACATGGAAAAACCTATAAAACATATGGGTTAGTAATATAATAATAGATTATATTACATGTAAAACTTCAAATTCTTAAAAAACACAACACAAAAAAGTGTAAGATGTGAAAAATTGATATAAATAAAACAGAAGGGAATTATTGGTTTTAATAATATAATATTTAGTATTCCTTTAATTGTATTGAAACTTATAACCCTTGGTTCCATTACTGTTGTGCCATATTTTTCTTGGTGAAGCCTCGGAATGAGCGGTAAAAACATGGCCACTGCGCCTGCAGTGCGTGAAAGTGGAGCGCACCGACGCAACTCGAACAAAGCGCTTATTGAAACGGTTATTTAAGTTTCAGTACTAATACATTGTTGAAGTGCTCTAATTCTTTTATTTTTCAATTGGAAGTGTAATTGCAATACTTTTATATAGAAAAACGATTTTTATTGCAATCTGCTGCAATTCATACAGTGAAATCTTCTTAACCTAATATAATAATAAATGCCAAATAATAACCAATACAATTCTTAAAAAAATGTTATAGAAAACAGTCCTGTTGTTTTTTCTTTTTTTTTAACATGTTTCACAAATCTTTTTATTTTTTCTCTATGATGTACCTGAAGGATGCCTTGACCAAGTACCAAGAGATTGCCAACAACCTTGACTTTGCTCGAGAATTGCAGAAGACCTTCCTTTCATTGGGTCAAGAGGTAAAGTTCTGAGTCAACGTTGTTATCACTACATGCTGCTATCATTATGGAGGTTTTATCAGTGTGATGTTCCTCTGGAGTAACATCTAGTGCTTACAGAGCAGGGAACCCTCTATTCCCTCTCAAGCCATAGTCTTAAAACATTGTTATCTTGCTTACGAATGTGAAAATTATGGAAGCCCATTTCCGCCACAAAAAAAAGAAGGGTCAGAAAGTCGAAATTTTGGTTTAAGAAAGTCGAAATTATGAGATAAAAATTATGGAAATTATGATTTGGTTTTGTGACTTTATGTCTTAAGATATGCGCGTGTGCAGGCTCCTTTCGTTGTTTGGTACATTGACTTTCCAAACTCTGGTTTTATTGGAGACTTTTGTGGTGTCTGACGTGACTGAAGCAGAAACCTGGCGGCTTGCAGCAGTCCAGCTGCAGTCAGAGCACAGAGGAGTGACACGTCACGTCCAGACTGAAATCAACGCGCGCATGCGCAAAGCCGCCGCTGATTCTGCAGCGTCTTTCGTCATTAAGAAATTGGCAACACTAGTTCAATAAAGAGAGAACTCTCTTCAGGACTTTTCAATTGTTACTAATCATGATAACTACGGAATAAATACCACCCGGAAGTTATTTTATCTCCCTAGTGGTTTGATTTATTTTTGACTCAGAAATAACGACGATAATTAAGACTCTAAGCTAAGAGTCTGACGTCCCTGTCCTCCCCGTTTGAGAGTGGGAGTGGAGTAAGTGGGTGCAAGTGTCCGTAGAACGTTTACATTTCGGTAAAGTTGGTTAATATTCACAGATTCGGACTTCCTGGTTTAATAGCTGGTCAGCAAGACGTTGTTGAACACAAACGACACCTCTGTGTGACCGTAGTCACCAACCAAGTCATAATTTCAACTTTTATCTCATAATTTCGACTTTCTTAGGTCATAATTTGGACTTTCTAACCCTTCTTTTTTTTTTTTTGTGGCGGAAATGGGCTTCCATAGAAAATACTCAAGGTAGCAAATAATAATTACCCAACATGACAAGAATTCCCTGAATAGATACATCCTCTGTGGAGCCTGACACATTATAGATCATTGAGTGAACAGGAGAGTGATAGGCATTAATAAAAAAGGCTGTGTACATGCGCAAAGATGGATTGCGAGATTATTATTAAGTCGTTTTATCTGACTTCGTTAAGATTCAAAAGGCAGTGAAGAAGATGGCTAGACGGGAGCAGCTGCAGCGGGAGGAGATGGATCAGCGGAGGTTGAAGGCGGTTTTGGAGCTCCAGTTTTTACTGGACCAGTTGGGAGACGACAATGTACGGCAGGACCTTAAACGGCCCGACGCCACTGGTTCCCCTTTGCTCACTGACGCTGACCTCACGTCCCTTGATGAGTTGTACAAACTGGTGGGACCTGATAGGAACTACGACATCAGGTATGAGGTGGTGCTTATTTGAGTGTGCATAAGTTGTGTACAGTTATAATTATCAATGCTTAAATATGTTGTCTAAACAATGGGTGAATAGCACCTGTTGTGTAACAGCTCACAGGAACTATTCTCCCGTTGTAACCAGAATCTTCAAACAGGTCTAATAGCATTTAACTTCATTGTATATTTACTGTTGTGTAACTTGCAGGTTGACTGGCCAATATGAAGAGGCCTCGGCACACTTGTTGGAACTACTCGAGGGCCGAGATAAGGCCGTGGCAGGGACCACATGTAAGTGTTCACCGCCCTTTGACCTTTCTCGCGGTTTTTCACCTGTTCAACAGTCAGTCTGGAAATTGTAGTGTTCTTGGGAATTGGCCATTCAACTATTAGTCTACTAGTCTTAGCTATGACATAAACCTAAATTGTGCATGTTCCTTTACTGTGGTAATATGACAGATGTTTTGCTAAGGGAAGACTGATATCTGTTAAAAATTCTGTTAGCAGCTAGTAAAACGGCAATTATAAAGAGATGGCACAGGATAGAACCACCAACACAAGAAGCATGGTTTAAAAGTGTGACTGAAATGAGCGATATTGAGCTGTTAACCTAAGAGGAGCAGTGTCATGAAAAGTGGGCGAAATGGAAGATATTGAATTCATCAACAACAGTACAAGATAAATCCTGAGAAATGTTCTTATCTCGTTATTGAGAGGACAGAGACATCTAGACCTCTTTTTTTGTATTGTTATTTTAGTGTCCTTTGTTTTTATTTAATTTTTTTGTGTGAGTAGATTTTTATGTGTTTCTGTTTTGAAAAGGCAAAAATAAAGTGTCTTGCGTTTTTTGTTTTTAACTTAACTTGTCCCGCTGTCTTTGTTTCAGACAAGTCCCTAAAGAACGCTCTGGACAAAGTGCTGCTCAGTGGTTACTTTGACCGAGCACCGACTCATCAGAATGGGACGTGTGCGGAGGAAGAGGAGCAACCGGAACAAGAGGAGCAGACTGTGGCGGCGGAATCTTCGTCTGGGAAGCAGCCATCAGAACCTGGTAACTAACAACACTTTAGCAGATGCGAGTGTGTCACATTATTTTAAACAAATTTAAGGAAACTGACTTCACATTTTCCTTTTCTCTTCAGAAGAAACAACTACCGAAAAATACACCGAGCCAATTAAAGTGGAAACCACAGAGGTGAGATTTCTATGAATATTGCAAAGATAATTCCACAAATCTAAACTTTTTATTTGTTAGTCGATGGGGGGTTTGCTATACTCTACTAATTGGATGTTTTCATTTGTCATTTATGAATGCTGTAGTTTATTCGTTGCTATTTTTTCTGTTTCTTTTGTATGATTCTCAATCTGTTTAAATCTACTGATCGATTTTTCAACAAATCTTAACACGTGTTAATCTACCAATATTTTTATTGAGCACAGTCTTGAAGTTGTTTGTTTTCTGTATTACACTGTCTTACGTACTTTCTTTTGTTGTAGTTTGTAAACAGACAATTCATTCCAGAAACTATGTACAGTAGTGCAGACAAAGACCAAGTGGAGGAGTGGACAGTGGAGGCTCAGGTAAAACTACACTGCCTCACAAGTCTTAATGCCACCATGCACGTTTCTCCACACCATGTATTTGCACGCGCTTTAATGTGCCTGTGACGTGTTGAATAGATGGCGAGCTCCCACCAGCTTCAGCCACCAGCCCAGCTGGCTACAGAGCCAACCGTTACTGTGAACCATGGCATTCCCCCACCTGAAGCCGACCCAGTTGTCAGGAAGCAAGTTGTGCAAGACCTCATGGCTCAGTTGCAAGGGACGTACAACTTCATGCAGGTAAAAAGCTCCAACAGATGGCTACTGCTTAGAGATGGACGCTGAAAAGGTCAATCATTCACTGCCAAATCTGATTGATCCAGTAAAATATGGGTCTCCCTTCACGTAGAAGTCCCTGTCAGGCAGTGAGTTACAGAAAGTGTGCACCCAGTTTCAGCAGAAACATTAAGTCTCAAACAAACAAACGGAAAAATCAAGAACAAGAAAAAATAAAATTAGGCCTTTAATGGGGCCGTGTTAAAAATAGGATACAGTGAAACTAATTCCAATAAATTAAAAATATATTGCAGGAAAATGAAGAAAAAGAGATGATACTGACTCATCTGGCTTCATTTTCTCACCCACTCAATGCCTTAAGTGGGGCAAATTCATGCTGCTGTGGCAAAAATATGTTTACTGTCGTATGTTTTTCTAGGACTCTATGTTGGAGTTTGACGGCCAGGCTCTGGACCCGGCCATTGTGTCCGCCCAGCCGATGAAGCCTGTGCAGATGTGCGGCCCTTCAAGTGAGTGCCACCGAATTGATCCCAAAAGATTATCCTACCTGTTCTATTGATTAGGTACATGTCACAGTGATGTGTAGTTATTATCCTAGAAGCGCTATATACCAGTGGGTGTAATTTGTTTTTATGTTTTTTTTCCCTCCCAAACAGCCCACCCGGAGACCAGACTTCTTCCAACATGTGCAGTGTCCGGACCACCAGAATCCTCACCAGTAAGTGGAGTGGAAGCACAACAGGAAGTGGTTGCTTTGTTTTGCCTGAGTGGGAGTACGGGTTATTTCTTTATTATGGGGGGGATTTTATTTGCTGTGTTTCACTGGGATTTATTGAAATCTTTTGAATATGAAAACAATATAGAAAGAGTCTTAAAGTTAGAAAATCAGAAATTCCTTCTCTCCCACTCACCTCTCCTCAATCCTTGTTTCCTTGCCTTGTGAATTCCCGCTTGCCCCCTCCCCAGGTCTCAATGTCTCTCTCGTCTGAGCCGTCCCCCACCCAATGTCCCCTGTCCTCTGCTTTTCCACCTGTCTCCAAATCTACCCATACTGGAGGCATCAATGTCAACGCTGCACCCTTCCAGTCAGTGCAAGCGGTACGCTTTTTATCTGGTCCCTTTTTTGTATTTAATGTAACAGTGAACGTGTTTGGACACTGATGTTCTATTGGAATTATAATTCTGATACAAATAACGTATATTTTCCTCTTCAGGTATTCAATCTGAATGCACCTGTACCACCGGCCACTGATGGGCAAGCAGACCCTCTGAAGCAGCCTGGCCAGTTCCCTGGGGGCTATGGGCAGGGCTTCAGCAGCCAGTCAGAGAGTACTGTAGACCAGCCGGACATCCCGCAGGAGACATTACAGTCAGGTGAGGGTAAAGCTTTGACTGCTTTTAAGACCAAGAAGTTGACACACACGCAATAGAAAGGCTGTAAACATTGTTTGGCATCACTAAAAATAATTATTTACGCAGACTGATTGTGTAGAAACACTTGTTGGACACATCTGATATGTTGGATAAATAAATGCAAGATGTTTGGTGCACACGGTCTAAGATAATGTTAGGATTTCAGGGTGCCCTGTACTGTGGGACAAGATCTCCCTTTGATTACAATGTTGAAGGTGAAATCCGCCATGAACCAAAAAAGGCTTTTCAGCTTGCAGAAACCTGCATCACCAACCACCAATAGCGCCTCAATAAACTTATGTAATGTTTTCTGGCCAGTTGTTGGAGGGTTCCAGCCCCCAGACCACGTCATGCCCTCAGCAGGAAGCCATGAAGAGTCTCCCCCAGCCGCAGCGCTCGCACAGTCAGGCCAGTCATTCTACAACAGCAGGGCTGTGCCCAGGGGAGCAGCCAGGAGCGGCCGGGGCATGATGAACGGATATCGGGGCTCCAATGGATTTAGAGGTACAATCATCAAACTATGAACTCACTATTTTCTGATGAAATCACACACACATCTGTTAATTCTAATATATATTGTTCCTTCAGGGGGTTATGAAGGTTATCGCCCTCCTTTCTCAAATGCCCCCAGCAGTGGTTATGGTCAAACCCAATTTAACACCTCTCGCGACTATTCCAATAACACCTACCAACGGGTAAGGAGTCCTTTCGTAATAATAATAATAAATGTTTTGTATAATATTGTTCGGTGTATTGTTATATTTCTGAGTTTATTGAATCTCCCCGTTGTTTCTTTAAGGAGGGATATCAGCAAAACTACAAGCGGGGCCCTGCCCAAGGACCTCGAAGTTTGTCAAGAGGAAATGCTCAAGCAATGAGGTCCTAAAGACAGTCAAGTTGCGCCACGTTTAACATTCAGGATTTTTGAATGTTTTCCCCAGCTCACTTTTAAAACAATGTTTTGTTTCTCATTGGTAAACTTCTTTTTCTTTTTCTTCTTTCAACGATTGGCCCACGTATCAGTCAGCCTGCTTTGGTCTGTCTAGATCCTCTTAACGTTCTAACACAAAAGGCTGAACTCCTTCACATGTAGGATT
The DNA here is from genome assembly GCF_964276395.1 of Gasterosteus aculeatus. Lineage (NCBI taxonomy): Eukaryota > Metazoa > Chordata > Actinopteri > Perciformes > Gasterosteidae > Gasterosteus > Gasterosteus aculeatus. The sequence continues at coordinate 10,945,579 of NC_135700.1, forward strand.
ATCAGCAAATGAGTGTTATATAAAACAACATAGATATTCCTGTAAACTTGAAAGATTTCATTAATTTATTTTTTGTACAAAATAAATGCAAAAAATACCCTGTCACTGTCGATCTGATTCCATGACCATAATTTCCTTTTGCCCTGTGCTGTCAAACCCTTTTTTTTTTAATCTTGCAATTTTCATAATGGCTTTTTTTTCACCCCTCTGTCGCCTCTTTGTACGCCAATGTTATTGGTTAAGACTGTTTCAATAAAGTTGTGTTCTATTACCTTCTGTTTAATGATACTACCTTCCAGCTCATAAGTTCTGCATGCTCTTAACTGGTGGATTCGGTGCATTGGGGCGACGCGTCCTGCTTGTCCCTCCTTCTGCCTCGTGATGATTGGAGCATCGGTCGGTGTAGACCTTTAAACTGAAGTCCCTGTGAGTAATAATAGTATTTCTCATCACTCTGATGGCCTTCATTGTTTGTAGATGAAATAACAACGTTGTGTTCAGTCAAAGATGTGGCTTTGCGATACAACAGCCATGTGAAGCTTGTACGTAATATAGAAACTAACTGCTTTGAATCAAATTATACGATGGATTTCTACTTCAACAAATATTGCTTTATATTTTTCATGTAATTTGGATTATTCATACTTTACTGTTTTACAGTTAGAGTAAAATAGTGATCTTGTTTCTTAAGTGATACAATTATTCCACAGACTGAACGGTGATACATGTTTTATTATCTTGAACAGGGGTGGTATACGGTATTGCCAAAATGACTTATTTTATCCAGCAGCAAGCGGTCAGATAACACAATCTGTATTTGGTGCAAATGATGACACAGTATTGGATCACCCATAAGGAACACTTTGGGCACAGTAAACAACTTACACAGAAAACAAGATAAAACGTGTTTTCCATATCTGGATTTTAAAGAAAGTAACCACTTATTTCATTGGATGCAAATGAAGCTTTCTTCAGTAAAAAGTGGCCAATAGGTAAACGTGATCGCTATGGCAACATTGTGCCAGTTAGAAGAAACCCCAACATTACATGAAAAACACTTGGATAGCAGAGCAATTACACCAAACTGGTCCTTTGTGAGGAAAATATGCCGCGCCACGTATGTCAAATGAGTTTTGGACTATTGACCTTATTGGACAATAAAAAAAGAAGTGGTAATATATTCGATGCCAATCTCCCACACTCACCTAATCAGTGCGTTGCACTTTTTCTCATATCTTTAGAAATGAACTAGTTCACCAAATCCAGCACTTTAAAAATTCAGCGTTTAAAATTGAATTGGAAATCACTATCCACTCATCTATAAACACAAACCAGATCTTAAATGCTACTATAAAGCAAAACCGTGGCGTAATGGAGTAGGAGAAACGTGGAGAGTGGTTCCACACCCATCTTTATTTAAAGAACCTAGCACCTTTATGTATTTTGACCTCAAAGTCAGCTGAGTTCAGCTGTGTTGTGGCCAGAAAATAATCCGTTTCTGTATGACTGTACCAGATGTCATTTTAGGAAGAAGACTTATTTTCTGCGGTTGAGAGAAAATTGGACTATACACATAACATGGTAGGCAAACAGTTAACAGGTAACAGCAACCAGATTCCACAAGAAGAGCGAATCAAACATGCTGGTAGATCTCTGAGCAGTCGGGGTTCACTTATGGGTTCTTGAATGCTATAATAGATGTGTTGGTTTTTTTTTTTAAATGTCTATTGCACTCATTTTCTAAAATCTCTGAGCCGAGTGAAACACTGTTTGCCATCAGTCACTAATTTAAATAACTTTTTACACCTTATCGTATTTAACAGCTGCACTGTACATATCTAACTTGTGGAATCAGTAGCATTGTTGTCATTGTTTGTTACTGTACTTTCAACAGCAAAAAACAAGTAAAGCAAAAAGATGCACATCCTTGGTTGTTAATTTGACTAATTTTATCTCAATTCCGTTATGTAATCCAAAGCCTTACAGCTATTATCAAACTGGTATCATTCAGGGGGGATTTCTTTTGTGCCGTTCTTACTAATCTTTGAGTGACCTCCAAAGTCTTGCTGGTTTTACGAGGCCTAATGCGGAGCCACTCCGCCCGCTGGAGTGGCTGCTGCAGTCTGGTTGTGGAGGTTCAAGTTCTGACCGCACAGTTATGGCAGGTTAGGCTGGTCATGTGCAGCATCCTGGTGGCCTGGTGGCAGATCCTGGTGTGTCTGGGGGAGACCTTGCTGGGCCGGGTCTTGATGTTCATGGTGTTCCTGAGGTGTATGTTGTTGAACTTGGGGTTCAGGTTCTTGCTCCTGCACTTGGTGGGCCCCTTGTTCATGATGCAACTGGTTGTCCACCTCGTGCATCTCTGGGACGGCATTTCCTTCAATTGTAACAAATAAGAGGTTTTACATTCCCAGAGGTCAAACGGCAAGTTCTAAAATCTATGTAAAAGGACGTGATGGAAACTCACCGTGAATCTCTGGAGGGGGTTCTACTTTCTGGGATTTCAGCTTTTCCATATGCTCAACGGCCTGTAATGAGTTTAATTCATGGTTATCTTCTATTTGGAGAGTACTGAGAGAAATCAGGGGAATCGTCGTCACATTGAGAATCCACCTACAAATGCTACGTCTTGTTCAGGTGAAACCTCTACAAAGGTAATACTTTTTTCTGTTTTAAGTCAAATGCGTGTCCTTACCTGTTGCAGCTCTACTTTTTGCGCATTAAGCTGCTCCTGCTGTCTCTCCAGCTCATCTCTCTGTTTCTGGAGGTCATCAGCTTTCTGGTAGAGGTCCTGTTCCTGCTGCACAAGATGATCCTCAAATTCCTTCATCTCCTCGTCTGTGTAAGCTTGGTTCTGCTCCAGGGTCTGATGAGTACAGAGTTGACGCAATTTATTTCAGTCCTGCTTCTTTCAACAAAATGGTTTCAAGATTACATTACTGTTATCATTCCACAATGGCATTTATTGTGTCTCACCTCCCAGCTGTCTGGTTCCAAGAACTCCTTTTTCTTTGTAGCAACAAGAAACTCTTCCAAAGAAACTAGTCTGTCTTTGTTAGAATCCACCTAAGAAATAAATAGCATACGCTAGGATTTATTGACACAATAAATAGGGGATAAGGCAATCTATTTAAATACGTATGCAAGAAACTAACTTTTTGCAACTTGCTGTACCTCATTCATAACATGCTCTCTCATGCGTAACCGCTCTTCCTCCATCTCCACCATATCATCCTCCTCATTAGTTGGGTCATAGATTTTTTCCAGCTAAAACGAAAAAATCACAGACCGGTCAGTGGGTGCTAAGATCATTCACTGAAACATTTGACAATTTCTGACTTCATGGCTTTACCTCTTTGGTGAATAATGCCTCCAATTCCTGTTCATCAAAAAAGCCATCTCCATTTGAATCTTCATGATCAAGAAAGAAAGCACAAAGGCCATATAATACAACGCAGAGTATGTAGCTCTAAATGGAAATCATCCTCCCAGTACAGATCATGTCTTACCATGCAGATTGAAAAAGGTCTTTGGGTCAAAATCTTCAGGGTCCAAGCCGTCCCCTTCCTCCCACACCTCCTTCAGTTGATTTTGGCTACCCTGCGACATGGAGGCAAAATCCCATTTCAAACACAACCGACAAAAATCATTGCATTTCAAAATTCTGTTGACGGCTCACACATCAGTGATGGACATGCACTACAAATTCCAAACCCCCCGTGTAAAGTTAGCACTCCAAGCTGGACTTAAACTGTAAAAAGAAAATTGAAAAAGATGCTTTGGCTGAAACTGTGTGTGAGTGTGTGAGTGAGAGAGAGAGATGTTTTGACGCACTCGGATCAAACTTACTGGGTGGTTGACTTTAGGATGGTCCGCATGCTTCTTCTTCATCTCCTCATAGTGCTCCTCCTCTTTTTTCCTTTCGTCCTCATCCAGTGTTTTTAGGTGTTCCTGTCTGTCATGCTCTTTGGTCATTTCATACTTCTTGAACTCCTCGTGTCTCTCTTTGTCATAGTTTTCCAGATCTTTAGTGGCCTTGATACATATGGGTGGAAATGACAAAGGTTATTTATCTTACTTGATTCATAGAGTTTAATATATAATACCGTTATAATATAATAAGTTCTGAAAAAAGTTTTACATTTCCATTTTTTCATGATGTTAACCCATCAGGAAACTGAACAGTTGATTTCTTAAACTGCCTGTGAAAGTATTGTTTATAGAGCATTCTTAATACATTTACCACTCTAAAGCTCCATTGATTTGTCTTTTGATTCAATTGGGGTTAACAACAAGTTTATTATTCATGAAAAGAAGTTGCAGAGGGTTAGATCAGTTTTAAATGACACTGCTGCTGACACCGTTCTATACTTCTATAACTGCCTGCCTCTATTTTCTGGATGTTGAGAATGTTAAGCTGTGTACAATCCCCGTAAGACATCGCCATTATTCGGCTGTTACCAGTGACTTGAATATAGTAGTTGTGTGCTGCCCCGTTTTACCATTTCTCTACCGTGCCTAGACATTTTTGTAAAGTGTACAATCCATCTGCCCAATTTCTTCCCTTAATAAGGTAAGCGGCAGTTCAAATAAGTGAAACTGGGTGATCGTGTCCTCAATAAAATGTGGCACCTACCGATTTAATGAGCCGGTCCAGGTCATCCACTTCAAATGTATGCGGGTTCATGTGGTTCAGGTACTCGAACTGCTTCAGCAGAGCCTGGTGGTCAACTGCTATATCTATTCAGGAAGCAATCAATGAGGTTATTTAAGTATTAATTATTTCATTTGTAGAATCTTACTTCAAAATGAAAACAACCATTTGCACAACATACCATTCCCTCCTTCAAGGTCTTGCTTGGCCTTAATCAAAGTACGGAGTCTGTTTACCTCCTGCCTCTTCAACTCATCCAACTTTGTTCTGACGTGGTGGCTGACAAAGTCCAGTTCTTTGGCCAGCTTACCCAGCTGAATTACACATGAAGGAGTGGGTTTCAACACATGGGGGTTATAATGGTACATGTAATAAACGTCCCGTAGGGTACCTTGATGTCTTCCATGTCTGTATTGTGGAGCTTTTCTCTGAAATGCTGATCTTTCTCTAGAAAATCGATGACTTCTCTGAGGTAACGGTCGTAGTGGAGTCCAGTGTCCTGTAAAATGGAGGAAATCAAATGTTACTTGGTGTGTAATCTGTAGTTTATTACATTTAAGTAATCCTACAGTGGTCACTTTAGTTTTGTTAATTATGTTTTTTCATCAACACGTCTTTGAGAGGTCTGTTGTACTGAAGGATACATGTCTGCTGCCTAACAAACAGATCCTCTGCCAGATGTTTGATGTATAGAAACCAGCTGCAATTCATCTCTATAACCTGTACTACTGCTTTTTGTAAATTACCATATGCTGCAGCTATTTTGCTGTAAAAAAAATCGAATTAACCTATAAAACTCATGTATTCGTTCCCACCGTAAGACCGCTCTGTTGAGTTAGTATGTCATATTTAACATTGGCAATATCTAGGTTTTATAACCCGACGTTTTACCAACGATGGTCAAAATTATTTATTATTTTATTACTTGTGCACTGTTGTCTTGTCTGTCTACTGTCGCGCACTAACCGCCAAGACAAATTCCTTGTATGTTTGACATATTTTGGCAAATAAATGTTTCCTGATTCCTCCTGATTTCCTGATTCCAAAACACTAAATAATTGGAATTATGACGTGTAACGTATAACTTTACGTCTTGTATCTTCTTACCACACTAGCTGGAGCCTCTTCTGTTTTCTTCGCTGGCTCGAGGACTTTAGTCTTATCCATGCTTATGGGCACCGCCTCGAGGCAAAGGAACTGGACCAGCAGCAGCAGCCAGCCAGCGTGAAGGGCCCGGCTCCAACACATCTGGGGGTTGGAAAAATGGACAATAAGGCAAGAAGTGACGTGACACTACTGTTTAAGATCATGCTGTGTGTGAGGATACACGCGAAATGTGTCCCCGGGGTACACACGGGTCGTTGTTATAGCCAGCTTCCCCATCGACCCGTATCCAAACCGCTGCTGTAGCCTGCTCATGTTGCACGTTATTGGCTTGTTGCTAACAACCATAGGAGGCTGTTGGTGTTAGCTTTAGCACTAGCTACCACTGACAGATTCGGCTAATGAGTCTCAGGCACCGAAGTTAACGTTATTCGTGTATGCTCCTCGGTCAAAGCAGCGCGGCCGCTGTTCACGGGACTTTACGTCTTGTTAAAAGCGTCACTGAAATAGCACCGTGAATACACGCTACCGGTATACTCACTTTATTATGGATCCCGGTCATCATCTACTCTGGTTTCCTCTCGTTGCTTCCTCTCAGCCGGGAGATCCGTTGGTAGTTACCGAGCGCGCTAGGCAGTGTTAGGTTGTCTGCGCGCGTGGCAGCAGTAACCGCAGTGGTCAGCGCAGCTGTCCGTCAAACAAGTTAGGCTGCACTGCATCGTACGTGGCGAGAACCGGCGTATGACGGAATAGCAGGTGGGCGGTTACTTCGGGTCAAAGTGAAAGATGCAGCCAGTGATGCTGCATGATGAATTGTGTCTTTTTCATGACCAGTCTTTCGTTGTGGTATTTTTTCTTTATCTGTGGTTAATACACAGGTTTCAGCACTACCCCTCTCTGTTAATATCATCGTTGACCGCTGGAATCGTGTGTTATGATTCTCATTCATTGGGTTTGTTTACTTTTCTGTGCCTTAACTTCGGATCTGAGTGGGTCCGTTTCAGAATGTTTGTGCCTTTTGTCTTAAATTACATCACAGCTTTTAATAATCGCAACAGTGTCTGAACAAATGAGACGTACTTGTTCTCAACTGCCCCTTCAAAGAATAAATATTTAAGAGAATAAAGAATATGAAATACCGACTCCAGTATTATTCTGACTGCTGGTCCACTCATAAAGGGCCCTCTCGTCTGTTTACAGATGTTTGTTATTTAAGTGGCATGATTGTGCTCTAGTAATAAATGTGCATGCATGTAATTGGTTTCTGCTTTTCTTGGACCATTAGACGAGTGCCGTAATAGGCTCGGATAAACCTGAAATCCTCTATCCTCTTTAATATTTCTCACTGTTCTATTTGTTATAGGTTGCAGGGTCCGGATACACCGGTGTCTGGGTCCCTGCTTGACAAAAAATATACAATATTAAACCTACATGTGACCCCTGTCTCTCCAAGAGAGGACGCTGTTGCTCTGTATTATCTGAGTTCCATTGTTCCAGCAATATCCCAGCCACTTTAAGTTCATGACGCCTTACCTTATCAAAGGTGATGGCAGATAAGGAGTGTGGTTACTCTGAACTACAAGCTGAGGTCCTTGGTGGCCTTGCAACAGCTGTAGTTATGTTTATTGACTCTATATTAAACTTTCCCTCTTCTATACACTTTGCACTGGAACTTTATCTGCTACTATTAACCCTCTGAGACTATTTAAGAGTACAATGTACAGGAACATGATTAATAGTTGGGATCATAACTAACATTGAAAACAGATGGTAAAGATCAGAACTTCTTTTTAATCCACAATAATTAAATGTGCCAAAAAGGAAATCTCAGTATTACCAACTATTTATTACTGACACAATGTGTAGTTAATAATTCAGGCACTTTGATTCACCTGTAAAGACTTATTTATACTGCTTATCTAGCCTAGCTCAAGGGACCATGAAAAAATGTTATTGATTTCTCATGTGGGCTTCTGGCACATAGTGTGACTCCGAGCTGAGCTGAAGCGCTAAAAGTCAGAAAAGAACAAGATATTCTTTACCACATTTTCTGCTCAGCACCTTTTAGTAATCTGTGATTCAGCGGGAGGAGGCTCTCAGAGGAGAAGACAATAACATTGAGTCACCTTGCTGCATTGTGAGCCTCTGGCAGCCGAGAAGCCGCAATCAGCAGCAGCAGAGACCGTGCTGCAGAGCTTCACTGGACTGCGCATCAAATGTGCATTTATGTATGAATTAGTATATATGTATACGTGTGTGTGTGTCTGTGTGTCGTTGGGATGATGATGATGATGATGAATCATAGCAAGGTCAAATACCAGCGATTGAGTGGGGATAGCGGATGATTGCACTGCAGTATGGTTGATGATGCGGCAACTTTGCTTCATTTTGCAAACTGGTCGAAGAATCAAAGTTCCATCAGAACAGCATTGATCAATACGACAATTGTATTATTGATTAATGCGGACGTTTATACTTGTTGCCGATCTTCCACTGCCTGGCTTTACAACTCCGAACACTGATTAATGAAAATGCATCATAGTTTCTTTTTCAGATCTTATTCACCAGATTGGGTGGTGCTGTTCATAGTAAAGCATTTTTATGATTAACACATTTAAACGTGAGAACAAAATACAGTTAATGTAAAATTAAAAGGAGAAAAAACCACAACATACATAATGGTTTCCTTTGTGATTTAACACTCATTGGCATACTGACAATATAGTTGATGCAGGGCATATGTGTCTTCTGGGTTTGGGATTAGATGTAGTGTAAAGTTTGATCATATCATGAAACCTTTTAGCGTCAACCTGTGGCTCGGATGTAAGCATGAGCATTTGTGTTTTTACACGTTTCTTATCATGTGTCCCACGACCAGAGAGCCCTTTATTTAAGGTAAGAACCATATTATAGGGGGGTAAATTATTTTGTTCTTTTCTCTCAGGCAGATATAACTTGAGGTTTACAGTGAATAGTTCTCTACAGACAAGCTGCACTATTATTTATTTAAGAGATATTGTTTTATCTCTGGTTGTCTTTGAAGAACAATGGCTTAAACCACAGGAGAATGTCTCAACCAAGCATCCCCAAAAGGAATCCTCAGATCCAATATTCAGAACGTTGACAGATGCTCTCTGCTCATTAACTTGAACCCCATATGGTGTCATTTCCTTTCACAAAGGGCACAACAAGATTACCGTCGTCTACACCTCACAAGAAACATTTGGTCTTTCTGTTGGACAGTTTTGACAAGTTCATCGCGATAGATGTTTCTTTTCCAGAGTCTAAGCCTGTTATGTTGCATCATATTACGACAATGCGGTTGTATAAGTGAAACCTTGCAGCTTGTGTCTTGATGACCAGCAACGTTACTCCTTTGCCAACACTACTGTGACTTTGAACATTGCCCGGCCTCACACAACACAAGTGAAATTTATGGGCATCATTGGCAAGTGGGGCAGGTCTGTTTGATGCAGCGTAAGCATTATTGTAATGTGTCATGGTCAGGCAGGCTTTCTGTCCTCAAAGCGTGACTGCAGTGAAGGTGATGTGAAGCTGACAAACTTTAGCTAAAGCTTCTTTGAGTGCACACACATTAATTCAGTCATGCAGGCATGGTCCTCCATGTCAGTGTACACTAACGCGCACACACACACACACAGTCCATTTTCATTATTGTATTAATGCGGCACTACAGTAACCATGCAGGGTTTATTTTTATATGGTATAGACTAACTTTTATTTTTGTATTAAATCTGCACTTATCAGCCATGGCCTACGTTTATGCTCTGTATCAGATGAATGACCTGTAATGTAATCTATCATGCCCATATTCTAAGCCTTTCTCACTAAAACACTATAGATGCAGAGCATACACATACAGTTAAACCTTTGTTTTGAGGTATTCTTGTAATACTTTAACTGGCAAAACTCATCGTGCTGAAATGTCCCAGTGGCAGCTTTGCCCCGCTGCCCCTCGGGTACCTCCGGGGGGGGGTACACGCTGCTTTGGGCTCGGTGGACCAATTGTCTTAATTGGAATAAACCGAGTCGTGGAGACGACGTCTATTTTGTGGAGTTTGGTATTTCTTTCCCCTTTAAGAACAAACAAACAACCAACCAGCCCTGGAGGTGGTTCTTCGCGGCTCCCTGGAAAAGTCTGCGGGAGGGAGAGCGAGGGAGGGAGGGGGGAGCCGAGCCGAGCCTGAGAGGAGAGATCATGGCGGCCCCTCTCGGACGGGACACCCTCCCGGACCACTGGTCGTACGGAGTTTGCGGGGACGGCCGCGTCTTCTTTATCAAGTGAGCGGCTTGGAGCGCGCAGCGGCCGGCAGCTCGCGAGGCGTCGTTACCGCGCGCCGGTGCCTCGGTTCCCGCGCGGTAACAGGTGTCTCTCTCTCTCTCTCTCTTGCAGTGATAAAAGTCATAGCACCACTTGGCTTCATCCACACACGGGCGAACCGGTTAACTCGGGCCACATGATACGCTCAGGTACGCGGCAGAACGACCCCCCACGTTGGACACCAAGGACACTTTTTCCTTTTTTTGTTTTGTTGCTGCAACGTGTTCTCAGTCTGGCGGGTCGCTCAGTGTGTTTTGTTGTTGTTGTTTTGTTCGTGTTATAGATTTGCCAAGAGGATGGGAAGAGGGCTTCACGGACGAAGGAGCCAGCTACTTCATCAAGTGAGCGTTGTTTCGTTGTTTGGCCGTGAAACGTTTGCTCCCATAAGCAGCTTGTTTCGTTGCAGTGAGCCGTGTGTGTGTGTGTGTGTGTGTGTGTGTGTGTGGAATGCTTTTTCTATTCAATTCATTTCCTTCCCGTCACTGTGCAGCTCTGACACGTTTTAATAACGATTAAGTTCGAACTTCGAAGGCTGTGCTGTTAACACAATATTGCACCTAGAAGCACATGTCTGCATCGTGCAGGCTGCGTGGCAAATGACTGAGAGACACATCAGCATATGGATTAACACACAGGGGGGGTCCCATCTGAGCAGGGAGAGCAATTATCCCCGCCTGCATTGTTAATGGAAAGTGGCAGTGCCCGGACAGGAAGAAGGTTATTAAAATTCTCCTCACATCCTCCATGCAGGACCTCTACTCCCTCCATTAGATAGGTGTACAGCCTCAGTGTGTGTGTGTGTGTGTGTGTGTGTGTGTGTGTGTGTGTGTGTGTGTGTGTGTGTGTGTGTGTGTGTGTGTGTGTGTGTGTGTGTGTGTGTGTGTGTGTGTGTGTGTGTGATACTGTAAGGGTTGCAGGAGAGGGGTGTGACCATGTGGTGACAGAGATGTATGGCATCATTGCATTATTGAAGTAGAAAGGACAGGATTTACAAAGTCACAGATTTTCACACGTCCTTCACAGACTGAAAACGTGCAGGATTCAGGCGCCACGCCGCCACGTGTCTCGTGTTTAACTGGCTGACTTGAGGAATACCTGCATCGCATTTGCATTTTTCATCTGCGGTCTATTGAACGCCGTAAATGTTTGCAAGGGTCCCGGTCGCCGGTGGTCTGCATGCGCCCATGAGATGGTTACTGGGAGAGAAACGAGGACACAAGTACAACCAGCAAATCCTGCTGAACGCGACCGGATAAGTCATGGTAACAACCACAGACAGAAAGCCTACTGTACAACAAAGTGGGGACAAATTCTGGTTGGCCTATTGTGATTTGCAATGACTCCTCCCACTGTGGCTTGTTTAAGGTCCCGGCCCTTTTAGTTTGCCCCATTTGTTCCAGACAGAGGGGCTGCAGGGGAAGGTTTAATGTCCTCATAGCTGCAGTCTCTGATTGATAGTTGCTAATAAGAGGTCTTTCCTCAGCAGATGCCAATATGCAGCACACTGTTACACATGCGTTCTACTCGCTACGATAAGTGTAAAAACTACGATAAAACCGCTGCCGCAAATGGTTGAGCCAAACAAATAAGAGGTCGATGCATTCAAATGGCCACTTCGAAATAGGTCCTGGCAGCTAAAGTTACGTTACATTACATGTCATTTAGCTGTCGCTTTTATCCAAAGCGACGTACAATAAGTGCATTCAACCATAGGGTACAAACTCACAAGAAACAAGAAAGTGCAATTTCCTCAAATAAGCTAATTTACAATTTGCTATAGATGAGTGGCGTTATAAGTACAATTTAAGTGCTACAATTTGTTAGTCTTTAGTCGAGGTAGAGTCTGAAGAGGTGTGTCTTTAGTTTGTGGCGGAAGATGTGAAGGCTCTCTGCGGTCCTGGTGTCTTTAAAATGTTGGTTTTAAGTGAACACGTAAAACTGTTTCAATTAACAGATTTGACAATTTACAGCCTATTGTGTGTAGAATAAAGGCAGTTTGTGTTTCTCCCGTTCACTTGCTTTTTTTGTGTGATATTTGGTAGCCTAAATGTTGACTTAAAATCCGTTGACTAACTGTTTATCAGTCGGCCTGGTGAAAGGATCCTGGTTTGCTCCTAATCTGGTGCGTTTTTTTGCTCTATTTCTCGGGTTGTTTTCGCACCAAGACCGTCCTGCTGCACGTTTCATCGTATAGTTGACATCTTTCTACGCTTGCATGGTGCAGAGAAGAAAGCAAAAAATGTGTTGGGGCATGGAAAAGAGGTTATTGTAAAGAAACCGGTTCCGACTTACAGCTCCGGATGATGCCAGGTGTCCCGTGTGTCTACGCAGGAACTAGGGGAATTGTCTCTTGTGTTAATCTTGTCTTAAACCTGGCTAAACTAGCGGCACTCAGCTGTCTGTGCTATGAGAGTGGGAACACAGGCCGAGTTTGTTACTTGTTCTTAAAAATCAGTTTGGGATTTAAGGTTTAAAAGCATTTTCTTTTGGAAACCGCTTTGATGCAAAAAATGCTTCGGTTGTTGATGTTAACTGGCACCCGAGAAACACGTAAGGCAGAACTTCCTTACGTCAAATAAAAAAAATTGCAAAACGGTTTTGGCCAACTCGAACTGTCCTACTTCAACTCAGCATATTTCCTATTATTACTACAGGGACGTCCCCCATTAGCACTCAGTTTAGGGGAGTTTGTTTTCTGCTGCAGGGGGAAAATCCCCCTTTTTTATAAAAGGCGCGTAGAATTCTTTTGTCTTGATACTGGACTCTCCTGACTGTTAAATATTTTAGCATAAATCAAGCATGCTCTTCAAAATGATCCATCCCATGTCTCTTATAGCTTAAGCGCACAGCGAGAAAGACGAGCAGGACCGAAGTGCACACGGTGCTGCCGTGACAACAGTCTGTGGACTTGGTTTTGTGTTGCTGGTGGAGTTTGGCTAAGGTGGAGGACAAAAGAGGGATTGTTGGGACTTGGCCCCCGGGGCGGCACTCAGATTTATTTACACCTCGTAGTAGGCCCGCCTGCAGACCTGAACTATCTCATCAATGGCTGATGTTATGTTTCTTTTTGTGTGCCAGAGTGTAAGGAGCTCAACTCAAACAAAGAAAGGATGTATGATCGCTTACACTACTTTCAATATACAGACATAAACAGATCAATAAGTCAAAAATGTCACAATGGATAACTTCTCAGAACTATCGGACGAGGTCTGGCCCCATCTGACACAGATTGAAGCAGAGCGTCTCTGGCTGTCATACTTCTGGTAAATCTCCAAGCAAGTGACCCAATTTGGAAATCATCTTTTAAAATCTTTTTGTTGTCTGAAGATATTCGGGCGAGGATGAGATAAGGACTGTGTGTTGAGGTGAATATGTGTAATGCAGTCTATTTAAGCCCGGTTAGTTTGACGGCAAAACAAAGTCAGTAAAAGACACAAAACGATGCTTAATGTACAATTATGCACAGTAATACTAAGAAACATTTCCTTTTCATGTTTTAACAGAGGAGGTTCCAGCTAAAATGAACCTCAATGCATGTGTCACTTGGTTGGAGCTGTGGAAAGTTAGTTTTACTCTCGCTGTCCCTCACTGAGCATACGTGCAATTCTATCGCTCCCCGAGGGGAAAATGACCCCACTGAGGTACAATAGTGTCCTGTTGTGGACACAGTTCACATTGTTGAGTGGACTTTCAATGCTGTGGAAGTCCAGGAAGGAGAAGTGATATGTAGAACTCGCACAAAAAAAGGTCTCAACTTCACTTCCTCGTCTGTTGTGATGACCCCATCAATATTTCATAGTGTTTATCTTCCCATTCTCCTGCTGCTTGTTAAGTTTTTATCTTGTGCTTGCATTTATTTAACCAGCTGTCTATTTCAGGACGGAATGAGTTAATTAGCCGGGGGGTGTTTGGGGACTTTTGAAGCAGGGCATTTAAATAGGGGATGAAACATAAGTTTAGGGTCCCTGCACGCCCTTATCTTTGGGCTGTTTAATGAGGCTTTCTTTTTCTGCTGACGCAGCAAATCCATACCTCCACTGCTGAGTTAAAAACCATCATTGCCAAAAAAGATTAAAGAAAAAATGTGCCCGATTTGCTCCAAAACCTTTGCCCTTGTAGATTGTAAATGGTTTTAACACAGGAGATATTTCTGCGTAAATGTAAGGCTCAATCCGCACAGCATGCAACAGTTCCTCGAATACTAAAAAACAATTTAAGCCCAGCTATGTGGGAACGTTACGTCTCTTCATGAAACTATCCAAACTTTCACACCAGGTGAAACTTCAAAAGTGTCCTCTTGTGCACGGGCATTTCTTGTGAGTCGACAGACCAAAGTGGATTTAGGATATGAACTTTAAAGGGTTTTCCTGACGGGTCCTCCTTTGGGCTCCGGCAGGAAGACAATCCTCTTAGTTGTTTTTTCAGAGAGGCAAAGAGCTGGCAGAATCTCACCAGTGAACAAATGGTCATTTCTCAGATTAAGACTCTTACTTAAGTAGAGCAGTCCCCCGCGGATACCAAGATGGAAATTGGTATCTATAAATCCATTGTGATGTTGAAGTGCGAACATGTACAAGCGATGCTTGTGTGTTACAGACAAATAAGAGTGGATGAAAGTGGATGTGTCGTTGTGTTCATCACGTTGTATCTTTATCGCACAGATGTTTCAGGTCACATAACACCGACGACGTTTCTACTGTATGGATGATTCAATGAGAAAATGTTAATTACATACTTATTTAGTGCACGTATGCAGGTGGCCCTTCTGGATAACTGTGTTTAATTTTGCCAACCACTTCAGCCCACTGAACTATGGTTCAGAAATGTCACTATATGTATTTGTGCATAGTTGTTATAATTTTGCACTAACTAAAGTTATGAGCCATATTGAGACTCACGCCGTCTCAGATATACATCACTTTTGCTTCCTTCACTCAGGCTTTTTTTATTGAGACAGTGACCTTCAGCCGTGACCTCAGGCTGAAAATAGATAGTATGAAATGTTGGTGTCATTCTTGACAGGCAAAATCCTGTTGTATCATATTACCCTCATCTTAGAAGAAGGAAAAAAAGAGCTCTCCAATCCCACCGTGCTGCAGGAAACGCTTTGTCAAGTTGGACTTCCTCCCTTTATGCTTTTAAGTGACTGCTGGTTGGAGAATGTAGGTTTCATACAAATTTTTCATTATTCAATGAATGAAAAATCGTTATCGTTGTACATTTAATTTCCCCTGCTGATCAAATTTGAAAATGATCAATTGACTGAACAGCCCCGAAAATATTTGAACATGGGTTCCTATTGAGCACCAAAGTGACATTTTGTCTTGCTGCATCATTTTCTCTTGTTGTGCTGCTCTTTCCACCGTTGGAGGCTGAATTAACAGGATGTGTTTATTTCAAGGTCAATAGAAAAGCAACCTGATTCTCCAGATGTGTTCCAGATTTTAGATTTTAGAATAAGGGTATTTCTCTCTCTAACTTTCACACCGCCGCACAAATAAACCTACGTGGAAGATAAACAGTTTATTCCCAGATAACAAACGTGCATTGAAGCACAAACATTTATCCTCTGAAAATGACAACCCTGCGCGAGCCGGCACTGCAGATGCAGCGATTCGGAAAGTAACAATTAGCATTTGTGCCAAGAAATGGCAAATGGGATGTTGATGAGGTAGCGAGTCCTCTCTCTGTTGCGTGGGGGATTTATGTTGACCATTTGTCATTATCAGTGCATCCTGGTATCATGTTTGAATCGGGTCCAGCTATTATGTTTGTGCATCTATCTTCTGCGACCTGACCAGTGGGGTTTATAAACAGAGCTGTGTTGTCAAAATCATGTCACTCGGGTGACTTGTGGCCGTTAAACAACACATCCTGTATAGATCTGGGGGTTAAAAGCGGCGGACTGAATAAAGCCGATGAAAACAATGATGCGCTTCAGAGTCTGCCACAGAAGCCGTTTGTGCTGCAGAACACACAAAGCTTCCCATCGGGCCTTGTTTGCACTCGTCAACCCACCAACCTGCAATGAATGACTACATTAAGAGCTGCCGGCCCGAGGTGTCCCTCTGTTGGATGATACATTACCTAGAATGTCATTTATGGTCTGCACCAGCTTGAGCTGGTTGACCAGTCAGATCTGGGAAAGGCCCGAGCCGGGATGGGGACCTGCAGCTGCCTGCCTGTCGGCCAAAGGACTCACTTTGCTGGTCGTGAAACGGAGGTGGAGGTGGAGGCGGAGCCCTCCGGCATGGAGGAGGAGGAGGGGGAGATGGAGACGAGGTAACGCTGGCTTATTGCTAACAGTTCACTTTCGTCTTCTGTTTTCACGCTTAAACTTTACCACAATCTCTCCAGATGGTGAAAGAAAATCACATGCAACAAAACTGTAATTCTATAGAAAGACAGCAACTTTTTTTTATTTTTTTAATCACTCTTTTTTTCAAATTGATAATAGAAGGAAGCTCTGCACCTGAGTAAATTCTGCTTGGCCGCGTGGAGTAAAGAAGGAGTTTGTACACCCCCCCTCTGATTGAATTCAGATGACAGATCTTTGTGCCGCATTCTGTCAGAGCCTCAGCGTGACTCGGGCCACTGCAGAGAGAAGCAGGTCCCACACTGTTCTCCCTCTGCAGCAGATGCGTATGAAGAGAAGTGATCAGCAAGCAGCCACAAAGGTGGAAGATGGATGTTGTGTAAGAAGAGAAAGCATTTCTAGCAAGCATTTGGCAGACCTAACAATCCTCATGAATTACTGTTTTGGTTTAAAAAAAGGGATTAAACATGATGAACACGACAATATATCACTTACATCACCAGAAAACTATCTTTTACAAAGTAGTGTAACGCCATCGATTTTCAGCAGGCATAGAACATTTTCATTTAGATAGAAACAGCTAAGATACGGGGAACGTATCCATTTGTTAAGTTAAGACACAATTACATGCTGCTGATCATTAAAATCCAAACCAGCTGTGAATCTACAAGCGAACCGGAGAAACTACTTCTATGTAAAAATCATTGTTTCACAGTGTGGCAGTTATAAATATTTGTTTACAATAGTCAAGTGGATAGTTTTCTTTTGAGAAAGGCGTCACTTGTACTGAGAAACCACCACAATGCGTCAAATCAGAGAAACGCAGTTAGCGATGACTTGGAGAACATAGTGGGACAATTTGGACTTTTTGCTCTTGTTCTGCTGACATAAATGCCCTGTTGGGACACAAAAGTACCATCTTCACATTGTGTGACTGTTCGTCATCGGGGCAAAATCTGGTCACTCTCCAGGACATTATTTTTCAGGAACTACTACAAAAGCATTTTTGAGAGTTTGTTCATTTGCGTCTGTGAACAGATGTTGGAAATGTGATGTCAAGATGCAGACATGAAAGCAGACAGATGTGTAGTGGGGTTCATACTGAAGGCTTATTTTTACGATGGCTGGAGTGCGAGTACAGAGGTACTTGTTGGTTCTCACGCGACTTTGTGTCATAGCGGGTGTAAAGATGGCCTTAGTTTAAGCCGCTTTAGAGAAATGTTCACTTAGAAAACGATTTATTGGCGTCTATACTGCATTTTAACCGTGTTTACATGCACATTAAAAACAAGTTTAAAGCAGTGATGAGTTTGTGCCTGACTGACTCTTCTGATTACGCGACTGTTTCGTCCGTCTTGTCGTGATTGACAATGAATCATCTTTCTTGGGACCAATAGACAAATTCTTCTATGTAGAAGCAAACATGTTTCACCTTGAAGCACCTTGAAGATCTGTAGAGATTTCGTCTGAAGTTGACATATGTTTTACCGATGAAACGACCAGCAATAAAGATGCGCCGTGGCCTTTTACTCATATACATAGTTCTGTACATATTTCTTCAGCTATATCAATCAGCTCAAGTCTGAAAAAACACTTCAATAAGCTCTGTTCTGCAGCAGATGAAAAATGTGTTTCATTGTGGATTACTTGATTGACTATTGCTGTTCCTATTACTGGAATATTGAGTGTGTAAAAAGATAAATGAATCGGGCCGCCCGGCCAAAGCCACAGAGAGCAGATCATGTTGTTTGGGCGATTTCCCTCACGGCGGCGTTTATTGAACACATCGGCCGCAGCGTGTGAGTTCCACCAAAGCTGTCGAATTGAATTTGCTTTAGTGCAGAGATGCAAGGCTAATTCCTTATTCATGATCGGATTGATTCCCCTTTGTTACTACTCCTAAATCTTCTTTGTGATTTACTGCCCGAGATGAGGCTCTGATGTAAAGCAAAGAGACGGCTGCTTGAGAAGGTGTCCAACTAGTGTTTGTCTCGGTGAAGACGAGGTTATGCCCCTGATGGGTGAGCTGGTGGAGTACGTGCACGTGTTGGTCGCGATGTGCCTTTCTGCAGAGAGCCACTGGGTGGTGCTGTTCAGTCCAAGTCTGTTTACTGCGGTTTTAAATGGTTTTCTGTTTTTTTCCTCCAATGACTTTCAAGACGGGCTTTTCTTCTCATGCGTGTTTGTGTCCATTTGCCGTTGAAAAGGAAGTTTGTAACTCTTTATTCGTCATATGATAGGAGCATAATTTGGTTGAATCATTTCTCAGTCATGATGTCATTCTCCTGTATTTCACTGTGCCGCGTGCTTACTCGACAATGTTTCCTGCCTTTCTGAGGGATTTTTTTAATATCACTGGGTGTGGTACACAGAAACGTGCTTGCTTGATGGCTTACTGATCGGCTAATAAAAAAACGAGTGGAGTTATGTTCATAGTTTCAGACGGGAAACGTGGAAGCAGGTGATGGTGAGGTATGAATGCTGACCTGGCCGTCCATCATACATATTGACTTAAACCTTGTCTGGCTCTCTGCTCTTATCTCTCTGTCTGTCTGTGGATTATTGAACCGGCGCCGCAGCAGCCTGAGCCAGCCGCTCCGCTGTAGTCTGCGCTCCGTCCCCTTTCTGATGGGGACGGGAATCTGATAAAGACGACTCTGGGTGAGACCGGGGGGGCTCTGGTTGCAGTCAGAGACCAAGGTCAGCACTTTAACATTAACTGGACAACAACGGTCCGGCTCCTCTCCTCCTCGTCTGATTCTTCTTTGTCTTCTTCTGAGGGGTTGAACGATGGGGTGTGATCATGGTGTTCTTCCCTGGAGAGGCTGAGCTGAGCTGTGTGCTGTACGTGCTGCCAGAGTAACCGAGGGATCCGGGGTAGAGAGAGAGGGCTGAAACAGCAGTTATCCTCCTATCCGACACCACTCTTTTCTGCCTGTTCAAGCAAACCCACCTAACACTGTGCACACAGTTAATAGAGGCTTAGTTAGCATGCATTAGGAGAACGGTAAGGCGCAGTCCTTTATGGGTCGTCCTCTGGGTCAGGACAGTTTTGAATCGGACTTACTGTTCTCCACATGTGATCACTGAACTGGTGAGTAGCTGCATCGTAGCTGTCAGACCTGCACTGGAACCATACTATAGAGTAAGACCGGGAGGATTAAGCTATTGTATATGTATGTGCATTTATAGTACAACCTTCTATTCAGATGTCTGTTCATTTCAGTTGTGGTCTACAGTTTTTTGGGGGCTAAACTATTGGTTGTGGAATTAGTGGAAACATCCTGTTCCTGCAGTAAAGTCAAGGCCCTGCATTCAAAATATGACATAATTAAAAGTAGGTCATTATTATTAACTAAATAAACGGTTTTAGTTACAAGTACAACTACTCCTTGTAATCACCTCCCTTTGCTCTTGGATTATTACTGATTTACTATTGTACTGTATGGAATCTTTAACCACATTTAATATAAAAACAAATATTCCCCCTGAAATGTGTAGAAGTATGACAAAGAAGTAGTATTTAAATATTGAAGTAAAATGTTTGTAAATGTGTTTTGATAAAGCATAGATTTTTTTTAGTATTGCAAAACATTCCCCTTTTTAAACTAATAATAACTTACACTTGGTTTTCTTTAAAAACTTTATTTCGTTAGAAAAGTAGTATGTCAGACTTTGGATCCATTGTTTTCCAGTGAATGGCCGTTTCAGATTTCAATGGCGTGCAAATCACAGTTTACCCATCCAGTGAAATGGATTACTGTACAATAGAGCGAACGCACACATGAAAATGGCCGTAGGTGGTGTTTGGAACCAGAGCTCTGTAGTGTACTGGTGTCATCTCCACAGCGCTTGAGTGGTTCGCCGGTGCCTTGGGGCTTCTGGGAAATGCTAACGAGCAGTGAAGCACAGTGTAGATGGATGAGAAAGAGCAACGGGGGGTGAAATGCGGGGGATGAGCGCCACAGCGACCGGATGCATTACCTGCATGTTAGTCTGTGACTTCTTGAGTTCATGCTTTTGCAGAAAACATTTTTCACTTGCCCCCCCCCCCCCCCCCCCTCCTCCCTACACACTTCCTCTTAGAAGTATTAGGTGATAGAAAGCATTCGCAGCATGGTGTAGTCATCAGTCACTTCAGCTGTTAGGTCACAGCCAAGTCTTCACTTCCATTTTTCATGCTATGAATTATATCTCCCCACCTCCCTCCTCTGTTACACTATTTCCTTTCCAGGCCTTGAACAATCATCCTGTGTAGTCAAATTAGCGTTGTTGTTGTTTATTCTATAGTATCACAAGTGGAATTTCAACAGCATCTCTTGCTTACTTACGGCTACAGATCAGAACGTATAAGCTTAATGCAATTATCTATTGCAACAAAACACCTTTTCTCTCACTTTCACTCGATCACTTCCTCATTTCTCTCTTTTTTTCCCCCTCACTCGACTACTGTAATTGCTCCTTCGCCCTCCTCATCCCTCTGTCCTCTGCTCGCCGGGCATATTGCCTGACTGACTGCAGAGGGAGCGGAGAGGACGTCCGGTACGGGCAGATGCTCTGACGGAAGTGCTCCACCGAGAAACGCATATATTAAACGAGGGAGGAGGAGGAGGGAGGGAGGGAATGTGAGCGAAGAGAATATGATTATACGGGTTACGGCTAATGCTTTGTTCCTGGGGTTTTACTTTGTGCTCGGGGGCCTCTTACATGTGTTTGGTGAGGTTGGCTCCCATTAGTAACACCCATCACCAGCCCCGCGCTCCTGCAGTCAGGGGAAGCGTGACCGCGATTACGTGTATTTTTAGCTCCACCTCAGCCGCGGGCGGAGCGGGAAAGGGAATGTTTTGAATGAATCACAGCCACCGTGCAAATGCTGAAGACGCCAGCAACAGCAGCACCAGCGGCTGAGAGGGTACACACACACACACACACACACACTCAGGCACCACTGAGAGGAGCAGAGCACAGCACAGCAAATCACAGACCTGCAGCAAACCATGTTGGGCCAACCAGGACAGGCAACCGTACACGTCCCTTACAAGAGACAGCCGGCGTATCGTGCGACTCACAGGTGTGTATCCCGGGCCCATCTCCACCAACACATACGCGGGATCGTATTGCTACGTAGCGACTCAGGAGGTGTGTCTGCTGAGGCGGGCCAGCAGCCGCAGGAGACAAAGTGCTTGGAATTGCAGGCTGTTAAGTGTTTGCAGGCGGGAGACTTCACATGCATGCTGAACAGTGTCTACCTATCGTTTGCTTTGGCGGCGGAGAACGCAGCGGGCTGTTTTGCCTTTCTGGATTGCCTTCGGGGAGCACATACATCAATGTGTACTAATGGTGCAGTCTCTCCAGGAACGAGAAGACAGAGAGGGAGAAAGGGGGAGAGATGCTCTCCGCAGTGACTCATGATCACAGGTCACTGACCGCGGTGTTGATGTCAGCTGAGCTGTGATCTCTCCGGCTGATTGTGATGCTCTTCTGTATGCAGGGTTAATGTGGGATGTCCCTATCGTTTAGACGGCGGTTGAGGTTTGATTCGGGGCTCCTCACTTCTATGTGAGCTACAGATACACTTTTCAAAGGAATGTACTTGTTTACAGGGGTTTTGCACATCTGCTCTTAGGTCTCAGCCCACCCAGGGACACCCACAGAGTATACTGTATATATGCCTATTTCTGCATATTTGACTTTTCCATGTCTCCGCTGTAATTGTATTTTGTTTATGCCGAGCTCTCCAGTCAAAGTGTTTCCCCAGTCTGCAGCAGAGTGACTTGAACACGTATGCAGCAGCACATGTACTTTTCAAAATCTATTTTAGCTGTTTTGTGGGTGATTCTGTCTGCTTTAAAGAGCCGTAAGATGGTGGCGATGCCATAGATGCACGTACACGATATCAAGCTCATTATGATTCTGTCTCGATATCCGCCGCAGCGATAAGGTTACTTGGCCTATTTATCATTCCTGCATTTGCTCCCTCATCAGTCAACCCTCCTGCTGGGCTCCCAGCTACAGAGGCAGTAGGCTGTAAACATCAGACTGCGAAACTTTACCCACATCATGACACGCGGATAATAGAAGTTGACAGTTTGGGTCAGCGTCGAATGGATCTCATTTTCAATGCAGGATACATGGCTTTATCTATTTATAACCCAGCTCATTCTAAACTAACATCGATGAGCTTCTTGTGGCTTTTTCCAGTCTTGAGTAGTGGTCTGTTTTCAATGAATGAAGTATGCATGTCTTCAGCGTGGTCTGGTTTTCCTCAGGGCGTTTGGATAACATCTGTCTTTTTATTTTGTTCACCCAGTCTGTTCCAGTAATGCAGAGTACTGCCCAGTCACACCCAGCTTCTCATTCATCCTTTTGGCCCACGGAGTGAAATGTGGCCAGAAAACGCGGCGCTTCATTTGTATGCTTAGCTGGCGTAGAGGTCATATTTGTGCTAAGTGCGGCTTTGAACAGCTGGTCCTCTTCAGCCTGACGAATGACACACCTGAAGTTGTTGCCGGGGGTTAGAATACCCACGGCTAGAGGGGAGGTAGGGTAGGGGGGTCAGGATGAGGGAAAGGAGGGGACCGCTCATAAACCGCACACATTCTGCACATTTCCAGGGAGACTTAATGCTTCTAAGAATAGACTTAATTAGGGTACCTAAGAGAAAGCTGAGGTATTTGAAAAGGGAGTAAGTTCTCTGTGTATTACGACGTGGCCATTATTCCTTCTCTGTGAGTGGGATAGAGTTCTGGGAAAGAGACCGTTGCGGTGAAACCTCAATCACCAGATGTGGCCCTACCTTTGTCCACTGAACGCTTGGCTCAATAAGCCTTGTAAGTATCTACAAGCCCTCCACACACTCCCAGGACACAAGCTCTAAAAAATAGCCTCTAAACGCTGTCACCCTCTGCCAGCCAAGTGGAACTTAATTCATTTAATAAAATGTAATTTCCTTGATAAAAGAATAACGCGATACACACTCAAGTGATCAAGAGGGACAGGTGGTAGTGGAAAAACCCCCCCATAGTATTAAGTAGTATAAGTATAGTATTAAATCAGTTTTTGTATTTTCTATAAGACCGTGTACAACTGGCAGCACTGTGGCCCTTCTGTGTGGAGTGTGCATGTTCTCCCTGTATCCCTGGGTGTGTATGTGTGTGAATGTGGTTGTGTGTCTGTCAGGCCTGTGATTGACTGGTGATCAGTCCAGGGTGTTCCCTTTCTCTCGCCTGATGTTAGCTGGGATTGACTCCAGCCCCCGCAACCCTCTGAGGATAACTGACTGTACGATTTTAAAATAACCTTTACTTGGTGGAAGCGTTTAATGTGTTGGTCAGTTATTCAATGCCTCTTCTGTATTGAAAAATAGTGCTCTTGTGATCTCAGTAGGGGAACAGAGAAGAATGAATAGACAATTTAGAGGGAACAGATTGGGAGAGAAACCTACAGAGCTTTAATAGCTTTGTGTATGCAGAACAGATGGGAATAAATATGCACAATATAACAAGACAATGACAGGTAAGAAATACAAAACAGTGTGCATCCTAATAGATGTGTGTTTTTTGGGGCAGGTTTGGTGCCTGCATGTTGTTCATTGCCACTGAGCATTACGGTCACGCAGTAGAAGTGCTGTCTTAGCCCTGTGTGTCGCTGTAATGTAACTCCCCAGTCTGTGTGTGGGGGGTCTGTAATAAGAACTGTGAGAGAGACGAGTCCCTCCAAGCATGGAGCTAGTCTGGACACAGTTAGCTCAGAGCAGAGAATGAATATAAACACACATACACACCTGCGCACACAAAGAGCTGACTCATTGGACATTTCCTGCAATAAGGGATGTCGAGTGGAGGAGAAGTTATTTGCCAATCTTAATGAGAAGTGTCTTAGTTTTCCTCCACTGGCAACATGTCATGCATGTGCTGTACACACTGGAACAAGCACTGCTCTAAAGGCCGATCCGCTGCAGCAAAATGTGCGGCGCCTCGGGGCCAAAATTCTCTGCAGCAGAATTTTAAGGGGACTAATGAAATTGGTCCTTTTCAGTAGCAAATTTGATGACTTAGTCATTTAGTCATTTTATACATACCTGCATGGTCATCTGGCTGAATAAAGCTTCTCAATGTTAAAATATATCTTTTTCACTTCCTGTGTGTGTGTGTGTGTGTGTGTGTGTGTGTGTGTGTGTGTGTGTGTGTGTGTGTGTGTGTGTGTGTGTGTGTGTGTGTGTGTGTGTGTGTGTGTGTGTGTGTGTGTGTGTGTGTGTGTGTGTGTGTGTGTGGAGCAGATAAGTGTTTGCGGGTAGGAGAAAGGTATTTAGAGTTTGAATGATATAATAATGGCTGCGACATGATTGAGGAAGGGATTTAGCTGTGATTCACAGCATGATGGTTGAACCGGATTGTTAGTGCATCCAGTGGCTGTTTATCTGCTCCTCTGCTTTTGGACAAAAGCATTGGCCAGTCACATGGCTTTCATGAAATGGTATTAGAAAACAGGGATTGCCCTGGTTCAGATAATATAATGCTTAAGGACACAATATAATTCAACTATGCCTAACCTGTTTGGTTTCTCTACATTGTAAAGAGCATATGGTGAAAGTGGCAAAGGATGAAGACTGTTATCTAATCTCGTATTTATAATTGTCTTTAATGAATGAATGAATTATTATTTATTATTATTATTATTATATTTAAAGACTAAAAGGATGAGAACAGTTAGGCCTAATTAAGCTGGCAGCTCTTAAAGAGGTGTTTTCCCAAGAGCGTGTTAATGTTGTGCACAATTGCAAATATTGAACCACCCAGAACAACAGAATGGATTGTTGTGTTCATCTGTGTACTGGCTCTCATTAGACAATTTACCTCTCTGCCTATTTTTGCCTTTTCAGTCATCATTTATTTTGATGTTACAGGATTATGGGGTTTACAGATAATCAAACAGATAATCTGATCTTGAACACATGCAATTTGTGTGCGTGCGTGCGTGCGTGTGTGCGTGCGTGCCCGCGCGCGCGCATGCGTGCGTGTGTTCAGGGGAATGTGCACGTACCTTTGGCTGAATCAGTCCTGTTGCAGATCATCCGTTCATTTGGTGTCGATAAACCATCCGGGAGCAGACAGCTCTTTAGAGCTTGAAGAAAGAGAAAAATCTGCAGGTGGGTCGTCTCTTTTTTGGTGCAATTGCACAATGGGTTGTATCTGTTTGGGATTGATAGAACTGGATTTTGAAGGTTGGCTAGTTATAGACGCTGACTGCTTAGTCCGCTGAACATTACATTACATTACATGTCATTTAGCTGTCGCTTTTATCCAAAGCGACTTACAATAAGTGCATTCAACCATAGGGTACAAACTCACAAGAAACAAGAAAGTGCAATTTCCTCAAATAAGCCAATTTACAATTTGCTATAGATGAGTGCCATTATAAGTACAATTTAAGTGCTACAATTTGTTAGTCTTTTAGTCGAGGTAGAGTCTGAAGAGGTGTGTCTTTAGTTTGCGGCGGAAGATGTGGAGGCTCTCTGCGGTCCTGGTGTCTTCAGAGAGCTCGTTCCACCATTTCGGAGCAAGGACAGCAAAGAGTCGTGATCTAGTCGAGTGTTTTGCTCTCAGTGAGGGAGGGACGAGTAGTTTTGCAGATGCAGAGCGGAGAGTGCGGGTCGGGATGTCGGGTTTGACCATGTCCTGGATGTAAGCTGGACCCCATCCATTCACAGCATGGTACGTGAGCACCAATGTTTTGAACTGGATGCGGGCGGCCACCGGTAGGCGATGTGAAGAGCAGAGCATGAACCATGTTGCTGCTGCACAATGCTTAGATCTTAAATAGAGTGAGTGCCCCTATCTCAGTCTTCTATTTTGTGAAAAGACTTTGGACTAGAGACCAGAAGGATTCTTGTCTTTTCTAACTTTTTTTTTCATTCTGCTTTTTACATTTTATTGATGTGAGGGATTCATTGTTTGTCTCCAGAGGTCTGAGATCACAACGGATATGGTTCACCATAAATTATCTTAAAACTCTTAACAGCAGCACAAGGAGGCACTTCTCATCTACAGTATGAACAAATGCACCTTGTATGAAGAAGGCAGTAATCCACCATCTCTATGCAGAATCACAAGGTGGATGCTGTGATCCGTGTTCTTTGCATGAATCACTGCATCACATGATGGATACAGTAGCGTCTTCCAGAACCTCTGTCCTCTAAGGATTTTGTTTTTCGATTCATCAGATAAATAGAAGTGAAACTTATTTAATCGGATAGGATAAGCAGAAAAGTCTACCAGTGCATGTGTATGTGTTTATACATGAAATAATCTTCCCTCTGCTGTACGATGGCGAGTGGATGTCAATTGATTGGTCGTGTGTAGGAAGAGGGGACGTCTACGGGGACGAAGAACGACTAGGATTGCTGGACTTCATCACTGGTGATGAGAACACTGCTTGCCACCGCTCTGTAAATGCTACAGCGAGTGTAAACTAGTTGAATTGCATTGGAATGGCTACATTTCAGAATTAAAATTGGTGAAAAAATAAAACACGTCAAGTATTTACTTTACACTATGAATTTAGATTTTAGATTATTTACATTACTTTGTGTCTTTTTATTGTATTTCCTTTTTTCTGATTGAAATTGAATATGAAATAATGTTCTTCATTCAATGCACTTTTGCATAACAGTATAAAATATAATGAACACATCAGAGCACCATGAAACCTGGCAGTCAGTTCTTGTTCTTCGTTTGGTCAGACCCGTTGTTACTGTGCTCTGCTGCTCTTGAAAGCTGTGGTGCGTTTGGTTGAAATCGGATGAAATCATGGAGTGTGTATGTGGGGTCTTGTATCCTCGTGCTGCCTTGTTTCGGTTGATACTGCAGCTTGTGGATAAGGACAATGAGGTTGAGTGGTAGGAGAGAGGAACCAAAGTCTCTTTCTTTGTTGAATCTCAACCCCTCAAGCAGTCCTAATTTTTATTCTGCCGACAGTGCACCGATCATTTTGCTAGTGAAGCTCCCTGAAGGGCTTCTAGAGTGAGATGGTCAAATCCAATCAATTACTACTTGAATCTCTCTTTGGGATGTTAATAAACGTTTCATTTTTCCCTGCAAGAATCTTCTTTGGTAAGTTTTATTAGAATTCTTTTTTTTTGTTGATAATTGGTGATACTGTTTCCAATTCTCTGATAGTATTTTACATGTGTGGAGTAGTGTCTCTAACAAGGCTTGCAGCACACCATTCACGCAGGTCTTTCTTGATTGGAGTTGCTGATTCCAAGCCCAGTGTCAATCTCCTGCTGGAGATTTTCAGCTTCAACATTGCCCTGCTCTTCACATTGCCTTGTGCACACTTTATTTAGCTGGTAATACAACATTCGTGCAATACCCAAGCAGATGTTCCTCCTCCAGGCACATGTGTGCAGGATGTAATAAAAACAAGCTTGATGTGGCAACTATGTGGTTTATATGTGATACTTGATATTCTATTGCAGTTTAGACCTCATTAGACTAGCAAATGGAGCCTTGTGCTTCACAGCATTTGAACATATCACACATCCCAATTTCATGTTGGTAATCTTCCATAGTAGGGAGCTAGGATGTCTTCCTGGCTGCCTGCCCATCGTTCCATCATGCCAGCAACAGAAGGGCTATGTCAGCATGGGCAAGGCAAGAAAATAATCTAGGGTTAAGACAGTTGTAAGTACATGCATTTGATTACATTTATTCCAGTTAGAAGCCATTGCTGATCATCCAGCCCGCTGTGCTGACTGTCAGTTGCTTTTCATGCTCCGTTCCATTCATGCTGCCACAGTGTGTGTTTCTATTTGCAAGACTGTGTCTGTCGAGACCCCCTTCATCAGCACTGACTACCTTCACCCGACCTGGATCGTTTGCTTGGACCAGTTTTTCCTGTATTTCCTGCCAGGTGGACTATGCTGCTCGTTCGCTGCACAGGTCAGATAGTATTGCCTTAATTTCAACAGTGCACACGTTGCTAGGAACTTCATTTATTTGAGAAATGTGACGCTCCGTGCACCACGCCTTTTATCTATAAAATGACAGAGTCCCAGGAGAATGTCATTTTGGAAGTTCCTGTTCTTTAAACGCATATTCCACTTTGCCACAAATGTCTCAGGAGTTTGTGTTACTTCTCCTGGTTCCTTGTCTCTAATTCCAAAGCAGGGCTCACAGACAAATCCAATTGCGACCTCATGTTTTAAGTAAATGGTGCGTGTCAGATACTGTATCACTGCTTGTGAAAGTGAGTTGGAGTAATGACTTAAAAGCACAAATATGCTTAGTTCAGCTCGGCATATTGTTTGGAAAAGTGCAAACATCCCTCTTAGGTGGGATGAGTCAACCCTTACCCGTGATCAGTGGACTTGGACTTTTCCACTCTTGTTTTATCTTTATAGAATAAAAAGTAAATAAAAACAAATAATGCTGTGACAAAGTACGGCTGATGTGTGCTGATGTTGTGTTTTCCCTTTGCGGCTGCGTATACCGATGAACGACCTTTACTGGATCTTGCACGGTTAGATTCCTCAGCGTCCGTCGGTTACGTACATCTCTTTTTAAAGCGAACCTCTAGAGACGGGAGGTCAACTGCAACCACGTTGCTTCTCTTTAACCTGTGATTCCCCCAAAGCACGTGGGTCATGTCGTCAGATTGGCTCAGACCTTTGATGATAAAGCTCGACTCAGTGACGCGGAGGCGTGACTGAATGTTTGTGTGTCCGTCGGTGAGTTGAAGCAAAGTGCCTTTGAGCTTCCGCTATTGATGTGCTGATCACAGACCGGAGCGTGAGAAAAAAAAGAGAGTCATCGACCAAATGTAATCATCTTCAGAGAAGAGAAGGTTTGAATGGTTTGATTCATGCCCTGATGTCAGCTTGTAACCTTGTCTAACTAATTACTCACGATAGTGTGTTTATCAGCTCCTGTGATAACATCTGTGTGCGAGTAAAGTCTAGATGAACTTATCCTCTGATGCATCACCCATCTCTTTCTCACACTGCAGGTGTGTCTATGTATGTATATATATATATATATATATATATATATATACACGCACTGCAGGTGTGTGTATGTATATAGATACACACACATGTGATGCTTTCAGACCAACCAAGCTGCTCGACAAGGCAAGATTTTTATGTGTAACATTTTATTAGATTTATTCTAGATGCAACGTTGAAATCGAGAACAGTGTCTCACTGCAGCTTACTGTGTACTTTCGGGTTACTTTTCTCAAATTGTCGGGTGTGTACTGTAGACTTTCATGGTTAAAACAGGTTCTCAAGCAGCGCCTTTACCAGCTTCACAATGTTAGTCTCTTCTCTTCCCTGTCCCGCTTTCACGTGAGCGTCCTGTCCGTCTTACAAAACTTGTATACTGTAAGTTAATAAAACAATGAGGCTGTTTTAGGATTGCTAAAATTCTAATTTTGATTAAATGTGGAACAGTATCAAGCTGTGTTCCCCCTTGACGCACACTCAAACGTTCCCACCCGTCCGATTATAACAATCCTTGTTAGCACGGATGAAGAAATGCGATGATGATGACTCCTGGTGCCTCTTTGTCATCATTATTCAGAGAGTAGGGGGCGCCGGGGAAATCTGTGGTTCTAAATATTGACGTGAAACTGCAGGGGCCCTCTAATCGATTTATACTCCGGAGTAATGCTCGCACCGGAAAACTTTTTTCTTTGTCCCAGCGTATCCTTGTAGCTATTGATCCCTGAGATAAGTGCTTTGAAAGTAACTTTATTGCCGTGGTTGGGCGCTTTATAAAACCACAAATCATTGATAAACTTCTTTCAATCCCCCTTTTTATCAGTCAGCCAAATGTGTGCCAATGAAGCATAGAGAGTCGCGTTTCCTTGCATCCTAATTCTGTACTGTTGTTCTAACACAGAATTTTCCTGCATTCATTGCAATGCAATTTACGGTTGCCTTGCTTATGTTTAAGAACCCCGTGGCCCAAAGGCCATTGTGACTTCAATGACATGTGTTGTGTCAGAACTGTGTGCGCGTTGAATGTCAATGAGGCGACAGCTCTTTCAATATATGCCAAAATCGCCATGACAGGGGTTCAGACTCTGGCAAGTCCTTGCACCTGATTCTGCTCTCCATCGGGGCTACTTGAGCCGGCCTTTGCCACTCTTTGCCCAGTGCGGCTTTAAGTGGTTTGCTGGATGTTTTTCCTGTTTCTGTTCCTGCTGTACATGCGTTGGCAGAGAGGACGTGTTTGTTCAGTCAGGCTTGTAAACAGCAAAGATGATGGTGATAGCGGTGAACGGGAGGGGGAAGCCAGTCACCCGGTGTGAAATGTGTTTGGTTGGTTTCCTTCATTTCCATGAAGTGACAGTGGAGTCCACCAATAACTCTCTGGAGAGTCCGCCCACACAATCCCTCCACCAAAGTCAGCCGAGCGAGGTTGCTGCAGGGCTCTGCTATGAAACTCCTAAAGGTCAGTCAACGTGTTCGAGTCTTGCTGCAGAATGCTTATCTCTTTAATAGCTCCCCGTGTCTGGGTACTGGGCACGAACCACTGTTAGTGAGGCTTAATTCGCTCTGCCTGCCAGGGCTGGGAGGCTACGCGTTGTTCCTGGCGGTGCATGAGATCTCTCTCCCACGCGCTAGTGTCCTGTCACACATGGTGTCGTACACACATCATTACATAGTTGAGTATTGGTTCATGGCACCTCATTTAACCTCTCATGTGCCGCAGTCCTCCTTCTGTCTCATTCTTTGGAATGGGCTTGTGGATATTAATGATACATCGGTTACAGCTAATTGAATTGTTCGGGTAATTATGTCAGAATTGATTTCCGTTGTTCTCCAGGGATTAGAAGAATTGCGCAGTTATTCATGTTTCAATGTGAGGCTAAATGCAGGCTAGTGTATGATAATTACATTACATTACATTACAGGTCATTTAGCAGACGCTTTTATCCAAAGCGACTTACATTACATGTTATACCCATGGCTTTTTCACATTTTTAGAGACGGGTTACACCTTGGGTTGGTCGCCAGTCAATCGCAGGGCTGACAGAGAGACAAACAACCATTCACACTCCCATCTACACACCTGACCCAGGCAACGTAGAGTCACCGATCAACCGAATCCAACATTATAAAGAATGATATCATCAATCGCAATTAATCATTTCATAATTTCCTTTGAATGTTAACTATAGTTATTATGAACTGAAATTAAAATCTATTCCTAAACATAACACACACGCCTTTGCTTATTTTAGTGGCGACAGTAATTATATTTATCATTTGTGTGTGTATATATATATTTATATATGGTTCATGCTACTGTGAGTTGAAAATGGATTTGATATCACCCACAAGAGTGCTCCTGCCTTCCAGACGACGCATTGATGCTGCAATGCTTATTACTGCACGAGGGAGGCAAGAGGCTCTTCTGACCCTCGAACACGGCGCTGAAAAATAGTTGCTTGCCTGAAGAGCGCCTGTTTCCGTGTTTCCCTGTGAGCTGAAACTTGTTGAAATTCTAATCTTATTACATTGTGTGAATGATAATTCAATGGCACAACCTGCTTGTGTTTTGAATATCTTTGGTGAGGGAATGAAACATAAGTTGAGGGCAAAACGGAAAACTGCGGCTCTTTTATCTCCTCAATCCGTGGATGTCGGTCACATTCAACATTTACCGCAGGCCCACAGCATGTTTGTACCAGCTGCTCCTTTGACCAACATTCCTCAGGATTAGTTTAAATTCCCTCTAGGTCAAAGGTTAATGTCACTGTTAAACTAGTGCTTCAAAAATTATACTCAAAACAACCTTGAGGTGCCCTTGAACAAGCCTGTTTTCTAAGTTGCAATACTGTATATGTTCTGGTTTGGTTTAAATACTCAACTAATTAGTAGTGTGGAGTGTGAGGATGACTAAGGACGAAGGTAATCATGTGACAAACGCTAACGCTACAGTAGTAAACACACACACACACACACACACAGTGAATAAAGACCCTTCTAAACAAGACCACATTAATGACTGAGGTGCAGTGTTTCCACCTCAACAGCAGATGCATCTTTTTTTATGGTTTAGGTAATTTAACTCTGGGTAAAAGATTGGCTGACTGACACAGAGAGGGAAGTGCAAATAGCAACGTAGGTGTACCCTTGATGGGAGGGAGTTGGGTCTCTACCATCCACCCGGCGACTGCCGTTCAGACAGCACGCTGGAGCAGAAAGCAAATATAAAGAGCTCCTGCTCTCGTCCTGCCGGCTCCACTCCACTTTACTCTGCGGACGCCAGCTGCTACGAGAGAGACGCCTCCTGGCATCTTCCTGCTGTTCCCCCGACAATGCCGAGGAGATTTCCTCAGCACCGCAGCGAGTGTACCAGCTGATTCCCTCTCACACAAGGCGAGGCAGAGAACGCTGCGTGCATGTTACAACAGAGCATAGTAAGTACCAAGCAGTGGGCAAAGCTCGGGCAGCTTTCTCTCTTCACAGCTGGCATCTGTTTTTCTTTCTCTGGAGGAGTAGTGTAAATAGATGTTTTAAGAGGCCGTTATGGTCCCTGTCCTTGATATGTGTCGTGGTGCAGCTTGGAGCTTTGGTTTATTTCTCTTGGTGTGAGGAAAAGCGAGAGGGGAGTGTTCACCCCACTTTGACCCCTGCTGCCGACACGCAAGCCCTGTGTTGAACGTGGAGCGAGAGCCAGAGAGAATGTTTTTATGATTTGAGCGGCAGTACTACCGTTTGTACACATGTCCTGGCTAACTCTTTGGCTTAAACCAAATCTGAGTATGGCAGCTACATCGAACTCACCTGAGTTTATTGAAAGTCCCTAATTAGCGGCTGCTCTGTGAGGCTGCATGTCGGTCACAAAGCGTATTTCTGACTTATTTATGTTCGTTTTCATCTAACACCCACTCAGCAAGAGCTGTTTACTTTGTAGTAACACAACAGTAACTACTGTACAAGTACCCACTGCTACGTTGAGAAAAAGAACCTTGGGCCTCTCTGCAAGGAGGAATACCAGTCATTCTTTCTCGTCTTTATCTGGCTCGATGGGAGCAGAAACTCTGCTTGACCTCATGGTTCGTGTTTTGGGGCCCTGTAACATTCTAGATATGCGACTCAGAGCCTGTTCAGAAAATGAATGTTTCCCAGAGTCTTAAATGGAACTTTTCACATAAAACACAAAATAATTATGCTGTAATTGTATGTGTGGCCAGAGGAGGTTTTAAAAAAATAATCAAAGAAGACGGGTAATTTAGTTTAATAATGTAATCATGATATATTAAGAGCCTCTGCGCAGAATCATATGTGTGACATTAGATTTAACAACAAAGCTGTTTCCCCAGTACTTAATCTGGATGGCTGCTGCAGCAGGAGGTCATCTGCTCCTGTGGGACAATCATCACATGCGTTGATGGAAACCAGCTTCCTGCAAACAAACAGAGCCACTGTGCTGCAGCGTTTGAACACCAACTGGGGATGCTGCGAATTCTGTGACAAATAGTCCGGAAGTAATGTGGCTAAAACAAAAGCCCCAAAGAATGCAGGTTCCTAATTAACGGGGGATTCTGGCGCAGGGCTCCACAGTGTGTGCGACCAGTGCGGCCAAGCAAATTCCAAGTTGTTACCGGAAACGAGCCTCGCCAAGCGCCAGTGTGTGTTTGTGCGTGTGTTTGAGAAGGGTTCCTTCACGAAACTATGGTTGTTTATATTTGATCTTATGTTGGTTGTGTGTGCAGAATCCTTCAGCCTCATTCCTCTTCCACCCTCTGAACTTTTCTGAAATGTCAAATCATAAATCTTTCCACCCAGCTCAGTTCGCCGCCCCCCCCTACTTCACCTCCGCTCCTCTCTACTGCATGGAGATGCAGCGAGGCACCCCTTGCTGTTCGGATCACCCGGCACCTTCATAGCAGTGAATGTCAGTAGAAGTACTGCTAGATTATTTCATAATAAAACACATGTATATACTTCTGGGCTTTAAGCAAATGTGATGAACTTGGGTATGGCAATAGTATGTCTCCTGATACGTTTTGATTAAAAAATATATAATTTATTTGTGGCAGACTGATGTATTTGTTGATTTTGCGTTGTATATAAACCTCGGTCTGCTAGATAATCTATCTAACATCGATCTTTAGTCATAGAGAATGAATGCTGTCAAGACCTGATGCAATTAATCGAAGGTCTTGTGCGTTGCTTCAGGTGTGCTTGAGAACTGTCGAAGGAGATCATTGCCTTTCACAATCAAGGAAAATAATGTTGATAGATAATATACAATATAATAATAAGTTCAAAGCTGAAGAAACCGTTTCCACACTACCTGGACGTGGCGGAAAGAGGAAGCAATCAATCGCTGCCACCAGATTTCTGATGAGCCAGGAGCCCAAAAACCATTGAGTGACTGCAAACGAGCTACAGCAAGACAAGACCTTCTCCACTACTGACCCACTGGCACAACAAAGGTTGCCGTAAATTTCATCAAAAGCATAAAAATGATCCATAGAAGTTTGGCGATTGGGGAAAGAATGCAGTGAAGTACTACAGTGAAGCATGGCGGTGGCTTGGTGATGCTCCTTCACTGGAAACCTGCGGCGTGTGAACGGCACGATGGATTATTGTCAAGTTTCAGGAAATCCTGCGAGAGAAAAAGTCTTGTCATCTGTGATGAAGTTAAGCCGGGACCTTCCAACAAGACAATGATCACAAGCTTCGTCTTGGCGTGTCCGTCACATTGGCCTGACTTGAACCCGTAGAGAATCTCTAGTGGGATTTGAAGGATGCGGTTGCAGCACACAAACCTCAGGATATTAGAGCTGGAGGCCCATGAGGAATGGGCTGAGATTCCTCAGCTATCAGACCGTGGTGTTTGGCTATCCATGGCGTTTGCATCGGGTCAGCTGCCTCACACCTTTGTAAATAGTGTGAGGGACTTAATGGAACCAAGCACAATGAATCATTGGAGCTTAACCTGCCATGATGGTTAGGTGATGTGGTTTTGCATCAGATAAATATCTTTTAATAAATACAAAAAACTCAAATTTCACATCCCAATGTCTATGCAGACTCGCTAATCTTGCATGCATCAGTGATTAGATTCTCTTTCTGCATCAAGAATAAGAATCATCCAAATAAATAATGAGAAAGGAGTGGATTCATTTAACTATGCTTCAATGTATCAGACTGCATGTGTGAATACTTAATATTATCAACGATTGTGCTTCATTTACTCTCAAATCCACGAATTGAATAGTCCAAACCTTGTCCTGGGCTAGTCACAAATAAATATTCAATAGACAACAACAAAGAGAAAAGGCATTATATTTCAATCCTCTCAAGAACAGCCCCACTGACGACTTATCGGTTTCTTATTCTATACTGTGACAGTGGCATACATCCAGTTAAAGCAATGAATGGCCCCATCTAACTGAAATCAATAACGCGTGGTGGGCTGACTACGGGAGAGTGCTGATACTATACTCTGTGTGAAAGAATCTGTGGTTCCCGAGCCGGCGGCTGTGCTGGCAAAGGTTTTTTTTAATTTTTATTTTTTACAGTCAACTGTGACCGTCATTAAAAGCTGAACGTGAAGGTGGTTTTATTGTAACCTCAACCAGCAGCCAGATAAACCCTCCAAACACAGGACGCCATCAGACCGGATTGTTGATACCGACTTGTTTCTAATTTATTTATTTATTTTCCTTTTTTTCCTTGGTGGCGTTGTTTTCTCTCCATCTTCATATCTCTGCAGCCACAGCCTGAGGGCTACATCATTTCGACACCCTGTGACCGGACAAATATCCCCAGAAAATACGGAATACACACTACAAGACAGGTGAGTTGTTGTCGTTTTTCTTCCTGAGATCGATTTCTACACTGTACGCTTGAATTGCAGTCAAGTTAGTTCAAGGTCAAGTCGTGGAAGTCCAGAAATAGAGTGGGAATAGCCTGCCCCCCCTCCCTGTTGAGCCAGTGTGTGTTTGTGTGTGTGTGGTGGGGAGGGGAGGGGCCTGTGGGGGGGGGTCTGTTGTCTAGCGAATACTGTTTCAGCAAAGTGTTCATCAGGAAAATGAGCTGAGAGTCAGAACACCAAGGGATGCACATAATGATAATGTCGCTCATAACGACTGCACCCACTCATGAGTGGCTTTAGATCCCAGAGACTCTTAAATATTATTCTTATGGTTACCGTGGCAGTTATGATGGCGTGGCTGACACCCAGATATCTCTCTCTCTCTCTCTATATATATATATATATATATATATGCAGCATCTGGATCAATCTGGCTGAAATAATTAAAAAGAAAGTTACTTTTCTGATCCATTTGGGGCGTTGTCCTTCGTGTAGCGGGGTCATAAAAATATAAACTGACCATGACAGAATTAGTGCCAGGTAGGTTTCTTTTTTTTAACGCGGAGACTCCTTTGAGATACGTATTTTTAGATTTTTAGCTTATATTTCTTTGTAATTGTATTCCAACATTATACTTTGTATGGCAGTTGGATTGATTGTCTTTGTTTTATGTCATTGCATGGCAGGTTTTGAGCACAGGATTGCTGGGCAGTGTGACCAAAATTAACAGATTTTATTTTTAATTTTGGTTACTAGGTGTTTGTTATTATCAATATAGACAGCATTATTATATATGAACATACGATTTCATAAGATATGAATCCATTAAAATATGATACATGATCATATTGAAGCCCAGCCCTAATTATATTCCAGCAGGTGTCTGATGGTATTCAAGCTAGCTGGTGTAAGATGATCGTGCATCGGGCACATTCCTCTTAAGCGTTTGACCTCCACATTCCCACCGATTAAAAAGATAACTCATTTTCCATCATCCACTGTTGTACATTTGCAGAATCCCTCCGATTATCCCTGATTTAGCCATGGATTAATGTACCTTCAAGAGTTTTAAAGCTGCATTTGCTTTAGTAGCATATTTTTAATGGAGACAGAATGATTATTTTTATTTAAACTGTAATATCTCCTTAAGATATGGTAAAAACAGTTTCAGTTATACGGCCCTGAAGGCCATGAAACAGGCGGGACGGGACGGTGCAAGATGTAAGATACTTTTGTGGTCTTCAGAGAAAACTATTTCTCACAATGACAATTAAGGAATGATGCCATATCAGCACATGTGAACATTGGAAGTATTCTGTCCAGAGTCGTTTCTGTTTTATTCTGTTTTACCTTTAAGTAATATTACCTGTTTTATCATGTCGCACTTTGGGATTTGCTTAAATATAAAGTGCATTACAAATTAAATGTTTTATTATTATTATCATTATTATTATTATATTATTTAGATTATGGATTGTTCTAGTTTTAGCTCAGTGTTCAACTAAGACTAAGTGAGAGAAGTGAAAGGGCAGGTTTAGTTTACAATCAATTCAGTAACTTATGTAAAATTTATTTAGCTATTTCAATCTCTTAAAAAAAAGTGAAAGCCAGGTCTCACTCTTGGTATTGAATGTGTGTGCACATTTATTACCTCACCGAGGAAGCAGAGGTGTTCACTGTCATGGTGAAGTTAGGGGCTTTATCCTGCAAATGAAAGTTTGGTTTCTCCCATGAATCACTGGAATCACTTCCAAGCGAGCAGAGCCGCGGCGTGTTCCCCGGAGAGCCGTATCGGATCGAGGACGGCGCAGCCAGCCAGCCTGGAGGCTTTGACTTTGTCATAGATTATCCCACTATGATCAATTCGTCAACTCGCCACACGTCCACCCGCTGCCTTAAAGGATTACACACACACAAAAAAAATGCCGTCGTTTCCATCATACAGTGGCAAAGAGAGGCAGAGAGAAGATGGAGTTTAGCGTCTTTCTACACTCTCTGCAATGTGAAATATCGCTCCTCTCCACCACGTGCCACGACAAATCTCCCGGGGAACTGTTCCGATGGCAGAGGTGGTAAACAGTATGAATACTTCACATAAAACAGCAGAGTAGCTCTTGATCCAACAGAAACATCCTGTAAAATGCTGGCTGCATTCCAGGCTGCACGTGCACATACTGTAAGTTTGTTCCACTGTGATCTTCTTTTCTCACTTCTTTTTTTTTTAAAGAAGTGTAGTGCAGCAACACAAAGGAGGAATTTGCTTCTAACCCCTTAATGCAAGGACAGGTCACACTTTGTTTCCTATTGTAAATTCACTGCTGCAGTCGGGAAAAGGCTCAGCCGCAGTTTAGGGAGAGTTTCAAAAATGTGGCAGAAGTCTTCCTAATGTATAAATTCTTAATGAATTATATTTGTATTTGTAACCATTGGTGACTGACCAGGTGGTTCCAGCTGTTCTCCCTCCTTGTGTTTTCACTTTGTGAGGTTACTAAGAATAGCATCAATTGAACTGGTCTTAATCCCGGAAGGATTCCAGGGGAATGACAATAATGCGTTTTAATAGAGGTCTGCTGGATAATCTCCTGTAAGGTCATGCTTTATCAGAACATACTGAAATTCATTTTTTCAGCACCTTGTTTCATCAAATCCTTGTCCGTAGTGTTCATGTTGGTTGGTTGACTGTCAAAAGACCTTGTTTAAATCTTTGTAATAATGCGGTTTCAATCTGAATAGGCTGTTATTTTTCTTTCGTGTTAATATTTCTGGGTCGTTTCCAAATAAATTATATACAGTATGTGTGCGTTAACAGAAGGCTTTATTTGGTTTAGTCTTGTAATCTGGGCACGTGTACATTGTTTGGCACAAAAAGCTTTCACTGTTTTCCACCTCAGAGCCGTTGGCTGTTTCAGGTCGCGTGGAGGTGTCAGGAAATAGTCACATCCTTCAAATGTGACGGCTCAGCACAGCGCTTGTTTTCCCTGCGTGTCGGTACTTTCGGCAGTGGAATTAAGAAGGAACTTTCCTTTTTCAATGCTCGGCATCCCGTCTGTATTGCTCATCTTCTTCAACACTGCCTTTTCAACTGCAGGATAGAAGCTCGCATGTCCAAGTCAGCGGCCAATCAGAGATCCCCGAGCATGGTCACAGAGTCCTCTAAGGCTGTGACCTCAGCTGCAGCAGATGCCCACTCAGGGACAAAGGTACGTTACAGGGTTCTCTTCAGGTCTTCTCTGAGGGCCCATGTTCAGTATTTTCTACTTATGCTTTGATCGTTGTTATAAAATTTTAAAAACACAACAGTTTCAGTAGCTATTCCAATGGATAAAACATCTGTTTTTGTGATAGTAAAATGCTATAGCAGCTCTCTTGATACACAGTCTCAATAACTCAAGAAGACATAACCTCATTTTGAAGACAGGGTCAATCATTTAGTCATTTTTCAAGCATGATAAAACTTGAATACATATCCTGTCTTACTGGACAAGGCTGCTTTGTTCAGTATACTTCTGTTGACGGACTGCCGTTGTTTCCAAAGCGATCGTGGACATTTTCACTGCAAATATGTTTCTTCTCTGAACATGAGACCCACCACAGAAGTACAGGATGGAGTAGAATCGCAGAAATCATGAGCAACCATTTTGATGACTGATTAGTTCTTGACATTCTTTTTTAAGTATATAACATTTGCTTATTTGACTCCCTTAAATTTTCACCTTGCTGCTTTTTCTTTGACTAAATTTCAATTTTATTCTTTGCAGACTGTTGATTAGACAATACAATCAATACTAAAACTGTTATCTTGGGCTCTTGGAGCAAATTTCTCACATTCTATTGACTCATTGAGAAAAGGACCTGCAGATAACTTAATGGATATTGCTTTTTCTTTGAGGTGATTGTTCTATGTGACTGAATCATCTTATCTTTTGGTCCTTCTGGTGTTTTCCATTGTGTTTCATTAGAACAGCACACATTAATGACCCTGTAGGAGGAATCGGGTTTGCCTATTTGTCCCCTCAACATTTGAGTCTTCTTGTAGCCAGCTGGTCGACACGACACACCTGGTAGTTCTCTAGAAAAAGTACCCGCTTAAAAGTACTTTACATAGAATACTCAGTCTGAAATCTTGTCTAATAAAATGCCTGCTTACAAATGGTTGAACCCATCCACAGGAATAGCGAGTCGGTATTTCCTCTTTTGTTAGAAAGGAAAGTCATTTTTCCATTTTAGTAACATCTGCCATTGTGTTCTCATGGTATACACCAGTATATCCCAGACCTTTTTTTAATGTTTATACCAAAACAAATTCATGACCCATTTTCCTCCCTCCTCCATCAACAATATTAGGAAACTTTACAATTTTGGTCACACCCTCCCCCCATATTGGATCCACATCCTCCCCAGGTCCCGTCCCCCCTTAAGGTTCTTCAACACATTGTAAAGTCTTTCGGTCTTTTTTTACTCTCTGCAGGGATGCAGAGGTGCAGGGAAAGTGCACAGTTTTGGCAAGAGGGATCATGCTATTAAAAGGAACCTCAATATCCCAGTGGTGGTGAGAGGCTGGCTCTATAAACAGGTGAGCTGGAGTTCCTTTGCTCTTATACTCTGAAAGAAAAACCCCACTTGTCACATCAGATTTTGTGAGAAATCTGATATTCCATGACCCGTAGAGCCTTTTAATATGGACCGGAGTCTTCTATGAGAGCAGATAATCCTCAAACAATAGCTCCCGACCAATCCCAGAGTGAGAGACCTACAGTAGTTACATGTAGAGGCTGCAGCTTTGTGCCATATGCTTCAAGTTAAGAATGAACTTTAATCAAATAGGGTTTCTATTGGTATGCATAAAGTCCTCTTCACTTGCGCTGTAATCCCAAACTACAACTTTGAATTCAATCTAGTTCAAGCAGTGTTGCTGCAAGAAGGATTTTAAATACTCTGTGTTGTGTTTCCCCATTCACCTCCAGGACAGCTCCGGAATGCGACTGTGGAAAAGGAAGTGGTTTGTTTTGTCAGACTACTGCTTGTTTTACTACAAAGGTGAGTCTATGAAAAGGGCACTCGGTCAGGGTTTGAAGGACAAAAACCTAAATGGTCCTGCAGTCTCATCTGAGGGAAGATGTATTTCTCCGTTAACCACAGCCTATAATTAGATGCACAACTCACCTTGCTCTCTCTTACTCTGCGCGGCTCTCTCTTCCTCCCACTTCTCCTTCGTTAGTAACTTGTTTTATTATGGGATGTGATCTGTGCTTGTGTCTCTGGAGCATCTACCTCTGCTCACTTAATCATACTGAATAATAGATAAGCCACATGCCACCTCCCGCCACATGCAGCCACATGGCCTCGACCAGACAAGAGTCACCAATTAATTATGCCTCTCTAATTTTCCTCCTGTTCATAAATCTGCAGTCATTTGTAAACATGGTGCAAGGCATAGGCAGGATTAGAGATTGCTGTTTTGGACATGTTAATATTCTGTGTCTTGTTATTCTTGCTTCACAGACAGCCGAGAGGAGACAGTGCTCGGTAGCATCCCTCTGCCCAGTTATGTCATTGCACCAGTTGAGCCCGATGACCACATAAACCGCAAATACGCTTTCAAGGTAACACAGTTTCACCTGGTTGTATAGCAGTAAGAACACAGGTTGAATAGGTCGTATAGCAAAACTAATTTGCAAAGTAAAGGAGAAAAAAAATGGCCAGCCCACATTTTGTAATGGTGCCATTAATGGGCATCAAAACTTTTCTCTGTATGCTGCAAAATCTTTTTCTTATTTCTGCCTCTGAATTCCTCCAGAGGACAGGGAAGGGATTTATTTGTGTTACAACGATAGTGTCCAGATTTCCCAGCTCCGCCTTTGTGGAAACACAGAGCTTGCTGCAAATAGTGTTTGATGCACCACTGCAGTTTCTGGACATTTTGCAAAACCTTTTGTGCAAAACCTAGTGCTTTTACTTTGGCTTTAGTTCTTGAACTGTGTGCATATCTATGTGAGCATGAATCTGTGTGCATGTGTGGCACGCATCTCCTCGGTTTCAAATATCATAGTACGCACAATGGAAATTGTATGATAATTGTGCTGCTGGAATGATTAATTATGCATGAGCCTATTCATCGTCTCCTCCCACCACTTGATGGGGAGTATATTGAAGGTTAGGTGAAATGAGCCTTGGCTCTGCTGCGCCACTCTGTATTTAAGCGATCTCTATTTCCTCCAGCTCTCTCTGAGCCATCATGCATTAAAGAGCAGGAGATTTCCTTACTTGTATCTGAAGGGCTTTAGAAAGGCTCCGTTACTGCAAGGTGAGCATGACAGCACCTCAGTAGATGTCTGGTGGTGTTTGAAATAATGACAGATAGGGACATAAATCATTCTGAAATTAATTTGACTATCAGCTGAATGTAAGGAAAGCAGGTTGTTTAAGTCAGTACAGTACTTCTTTGGTGTATTTTTACCGTTGTTGAATCTTCTCTGAAGCAATGAAGCCGTGATGCCACTATGATGTATTTGACAATATAAAACGCTTTCGATGTTGCCACTGTTACTCATTTGTGTGTCTTTGATGACTGCCATTCAACTACAGCCAGAGCCATTTCTACTCGTTCTTATTGAGCCAGCAACTTATTTTTACTCATCTGACTGTGTTTCTCTCATTCCCTGTTGGTCAATTGCCTCCCATTGTGACTCGGGTTGTGTGCGCGGGCGGAGTGAGTACTGTTCTCTGCGGGAGGTCGTCCTCAATCACACTGGCTTCCTGTCTTGCATGAATAGGTATTTGATTTCACTTTAGCATCATCAGTGGACCGCCGTCCTCAGCTCATTTTGCTTCATATCAAACCAGCAGCTGCAACATCTCTTTGTGTACACAGACACGACTGCAGCCATCTATGGACAATGCCAGAGCACGTACGGGTGCCTCATTAGTGTTTTAAACAACTTTGCTGTGAATATTTAGGGGAATGAAACGGAAAAACTGAGTTTTTTAATATTTTGTATTTGTGTAGTGAGACATTTCATATTGTTTTACACTTTACTTCACCTAATTGGATTTGAAATGAAACCGAGTATTGGAGATTAAGTGCAGGATTGACGACTCTTTTTATAGTCTTCTATTTCTGTATATTCCCAGTGACTTTTGTATTTGTCTTGTCGAGATGCATATCATTTATCACATCGTCATTGTCATTTTTAGTGTTGTGATGTCAGCCTTTCAGTCATTCAGCCTTTCAGTCATTTCCCCGCAATCCTCTCTGATTTCTTTGCCAATCTACTGATGTTTGTTTCCATCAGCACTTTTCATCCTCTTGTAAAAACATTAATCTATACAATACACAGTACGAGACAAAGGTTTGGACACATTTTCTCATTCAATTCAATGAGAAGTTGTGTCCAAACTTTTGACTGGTACTGTGTGTGTGTGTGTGTGTGTGTGTGTGTGTGTGTGTGTATATATACATAATAAATAATTGATTTTTTGCATTGATACAATGTAAAATGTTAACTTTTTCTTCTACATCTGTTTTGAAGCAGGTCCCTTGATGTTTTTCTTTGCGTGTTTGGCTTCTCAAATATTGCCTTAAATGTGAAGAGTTTTTAAAATAATGCATGCATTTACTTTACAGTATTCAGAATACTGGCTGGTCGGCTTGTTTCTCATTTGGTTCTCTTAATAACCAAAAGTTATATACAGTTTGTTCTTTTAGAAGTTTAAAACTGACAGGAAGGTGCAAGGTTGTAAACGCAACACACAAACAGTGACAATCAACACAGTCCCACTAATCACAGAGCATTCATTTGAAAGGTATTTTGTATGCAGTTGTGATACCAGTTGGGACGCGTTGGGAACCTTTTTCCTAACAGGGGCTGACCTTCATTCACCGCCTGTATGAATGATAAATCAGGATTGTATCTTTATGATTACCAGGACCCTTTTTCTGTATTCTTGCAGATATTATCGCTTGATTAGTTGGAGGTACGAAATATAATAAAACACCACTAACTACTCCTTTGCACTCATTTACTCCATATTGAGTGGATTAGTACAACTTATTTATAAAATGAAAAGTTGATCAGTAAAATTTTTAAACTAAGAACATTTTCATTTAGAGTTTACACAATAAAAGACAATGACTAAATAGCTTTAAGACCAAAGTGCTGAAGGATCCTTTTTTAGTTATCTGCATCATAGTTGGGTTTGGTGTAGTTTATCCGAAAGGCTTTGATGGTACAGTATGACAATAATTCTTCAAGATTTACACCAACGCGTAGAAATAATAAAGGAAGGTTTATGGTTATGATGTGTGCTGATGCCTTTCCTGACAAAAGAAATGGCCACGACTGCCTTTCAACTGCTGCCGCACACGCCGTTTGCTGCAGGTGATGGCTCATTTCTGTCAGAGATTGTTGCTTATGCTTTCTTTTTAAACAGTTGCACAATTTCACCTGAGTTGTGCTTCTTTTTTTTTATTTT
This sequence comes from Gasterosteus aculeatus, assembly GCF_964276395.1. Lineage (NCBI taxonomy): Eukaryota > Metazoa > Chordata > Actinopteri > Perciformes > Gasterosteidae > Gasterosteus > Gasterosteus aculeatus. Next base: position 10,990,314 of record NC_135700.1, read on the forward strand.
CTTCTTCAGAAACAGCACAATGTTTCTGCTGCAGCACTGTGAGCCCTCCCCCTTTTTTCAGTCAAATATTGCAGTAAACTTTGTCGTCACCGAGGTGACAGCTGAACTAATCTCAGTAAACAAGAAAGCAAAGCTTTTCTCTCATCAGCCTCACCGGCAGCTTTCACTTACTGGCTCCAGCAAGAAGTTCTCATATGCATCCTCTCTCTCTCCCTCTCCGATAGGCGAGCCACACAGGGATGCGCTCCTACATTTACAATAAGAACTCTGTGATTGGCTCTCAGGCAGAACACTGCGGGATGCGGACATATTTCTTTAGTGCGGACACACAGGAGGACATGAATGGCTGGATCCGGGCCATGAACCAGGCTGCGCTGATGCAGCAGAGTCACACTATAAAGAGGTTGGTCTCGCTCCACAGAGTAGGATTCATTACCCACATCGACTGGGCTTCTACCAGTACAAACAGCTCTCCTTCCCTTAAATACAGCACAGGCTCCGTGAACTATGTATGTATTTAGTGATATCATAAAGGAAATCTGGATGTCACCTTTTTGCTGTCACATTATGTCTTGAGGTTTTCCTGCATATACGCCGGTGTCTTAATGTCTCTGTCATAGCTGCAATTAGTATTTTAGCTGGCTTTCCATGTACGCTTTTTGAAAAGTATGAGTTGCCTTCCGCAGTAGCTGCAGCGTCTACTCTGGGGAACTAAGATGTCTGCAGTTGTTGAGTGTGTGTGTGTGTGTGTGTGTGTGTATACTGCATCTGTGGTGGTATAGCTGAGGCTTATTTCAGCCCATTTTTACAGCAGTACTCACAGTGCATGTATAAAGCTGAGCTTTTTTCCTGTGATGTTGAAGATATTGTTTCTAAGTGGCAGAAATAGTCTGCACACAGATACTCTCACTACTGAATCTGAGGTAAAGGCATTACAATCTGTATTTAAACATCTTGGATTAGTTTGATGCACTGCACGCTTTGAATGGTCTGCGCTATAACGTCATCTAGAGGCCAATGTAAGTCAGCACTCCTTTTTATTTAGAAAGCGCTCAACCTTCATACACAATAGTCTTATTTTGTTACCTTGGAACAAAACAGTCATCATATTAAATGATTATTCTGCTTAATGTCATTTAAATGTCTAGTTTCATGACGGGTGCCACACTTTATTAGAATATATAGAGTAGGAATTAGACGATGGTTACGTAGCTGAAGGAGTGTAGGTGTTTGTAATAGTTGAAAGATTTAAATTTATTTAGTGCTTCACTTCAAACTCTTTGTAATGCAAGGTGAGGCATATACAGCCATTTTGTTCACTTGTTTACAGTCATGACTAACAAACCACTGGTTCATCACCCCCACGTCTAACCCTTTTTCAGGGCGGCGGAGAATCCAAAGGAGGCTGCGCAGCAGACTCTCCCACAGACCAACCATGTCCACGTCAACCAGAACGCATGTCAATCAGAAAGCCTTAGCAGGGCGGAAAAACCTCCGTATAATGGTATCCAACTGGCCCATAGGGAGGAGGTGAGGTATGGATTAGAGATCGAAGGGAAACCCAACCACTCAGCAGCAGAGAGACTCTCTCCAGACTGTGTTGATGATGCCACCCACAAGAAAGGCCAGCCAACGGTCATCGAAGTGGCGCTGCCACCAGAACAGAATGGAAATCCTGTCCGTCAGAGGGGCTTCGTTTCACACGTGGACCCTGAAAAACGCGTGCAGAGGAAGAATACGCTGGCAAAGGTGGAGAAGTGGGTCAAAGTTCAAAAAGGGGACCCACCAAAGAGGTCAGTTAGAATCTTTAAAAGCAGTGTGAACTGTGATGAAAAAAAGTAAATGGCGCCCTTTAGTGGCTGGTATGAGTACTACATTTACATTTTCTTGAATTTAAATTTAATAAGCATTTTAGTTGTGGGCTCATAATGATTTTTTGTTATATGAAAGTAAACGACATACATGTGTTTTTCCTCTCAGTGCTCCCTGTGCCGAGTACGACCTCCCTCGGCGGACTCCTCCATTAAAGCCCAAAGCCTGTACAGAGGCAGATGCCGCCTATCAGTCGTTGCCAAAGTCTCCCCGTCTCCCGTCTGGCTGCGCATCTCCTCCAGCATCATGCAAATTGCCTAGTGACTACAAGTACGCCCACGACCGGCTCAGCCACTTCCGCATGTCCACCGACGAGCGCATGGCCACCAAGGAGGGGATGGTGTGGCAGCTGTACGAGTGGCAGCAGCGGCAGCAGTTCCGTCATGGCAGCCCCACCGCGCCTATCTACACCGGCCCCAACTTCACGGACTCCTCATCTTTCAGGGTGACTGGGGAGATGCCCCGATCCATCTCCGTCCCCCCGTCCCCGTGTGAAGTTCCGCCGTCGGTCCCCGCCTCCTTCAAGCCCTTGTCCCCTCGCCGGCCGCACACTCCTTCAGACAGACGCACCATCCGGCCCCTGGATGACGTGGCCCATGAGGACAGCACAAGATCCAGCTCTCCCGGACATATTTGTGCCCATCTTTCTCAGGTAGGACACCTGCGTAGAGACGAGAGGCATCTCTGGTATTTATACATCTCTGGTGGCCTTATTTAACAGTTTTAATCTTTATCAACCCAAAAAATCCCACGAACAAGCATTGCCCATGTAGCCACAAACTAATATAACCTCTCCATGCCGTAGACCACCGGCCGAATAGCCCCATCATCCAAAACACCGACTGACATATTTATGATCAGCAACGTCAGTGTCTTTAATGCTGCTCCGTAACATCTTTCTCACAAAAAACGACTCTCAAGATCCAAAATGTCATTTTTTCCCTTTCTGGACGTTGGCCAAGTGGGTGAAGGTGGACAAGATTAACTCTGGAAGTCTGAAGGCTTTGGATATTAATGACTTGTCGCAGTCAACGGAGAGTTAAACAGCAGCCATTTTAAGAATCAATTTTCAAGAAAAAACATTGGTCATTCCTGGTTTAAGATTCTCCTATGTGGGAATTTGCTTCTTTTCTTTTTCAATATTTCTTTAAGCTCAATATTGCAGAGTTTTAAACTGTTGGTCCAAGAAAACAATCAACGTGAAGAGGTCAAATTGGGCTCCAGGAGGTAGTTTTGCGCAATTTCACTTATTTCCGACATGCTATATAGACACAAGTTATTTATTAATAAATAGTTAAATGGCATGCAAATCTGTTTTTAAATGGATGGAAGTTGATGAATGTGCTGATACCCCGCCATTGGTGCTCAGCACTGTCATACCGGCCCACAGTAAATGTCACCGCTCTGTCACTGCCATCCGACTGAAGCCGAGTTTGATGATTCGGGCCAAATCACAAAGGTTTTCTTCTCAAAGTGGGTTTGAAAATCTAGATGTGAAGTATCGATTGATGTGGACTTGAAGGATGTAAGCTCACGAGGACACCATGGGAAGATAAGCACGAGGAGCATGAGAATGCTCCCACTTCTCAGCGGACACACTTTGATGGTCATGTGAATCATTTGCAGATTCACACGGTCCACAGCTGGAGTGAGTGTGTGTGAGTGAAAGTTTGCCTCGCAACCAGCCCGCCGGCCTCGCACAAGTAGACAAAGTGTCACAGATGCTCTGTTTCCTCCATCGTGAACCTAGTTTTGGTGCACCTTGCTGTTGAGGCTGATGGAGCTCTCTGGCTCGGGTGCGCTTAAGTAATAGGGATCTGTAAATCTCTGTGGAATATCACTAAGAAGTATGTTTTATTAGTAGCTAATCCAATTTGCCAAAGGCTCCTCAGCACCCTATAAACATCTCTACTATATTTCAAACATCAGCAGCGGTCTTTTTCTTCTGATCTCGCATTTGAATAAAAAACCTATTATACAGCAAAAAAATGGTGGCATGGGGATCTCAGGGAACGGCTCACAGTGCTTCTCTTGCTGGTAGCAAACAAATGTTATTTTAAGAAAGCAGGTTTAGTATAATTTATGTGTAGTTAATTAAATCTCTTGTTGTTTGTGTCCTTTTAAGGCTGTTTGGTGGGCCTGGTTTTCACTAATTCTGTGTGTTAAGCAAAAACGTCAAATTTCCACAGCCCTGTAGCGTCTAAAACTCAAGAAATACCTTGTTTGGTATAAGAGTAATGGTGATGAAAGGGAGAAAGGGATGGATGAAAAAAATAAATCTGCTGTGCAGTCAAATTTGTTTGCGGACTTGCAGGCTATGATTTAACTTTATTCACTGTGATGAAGTGGTTTATCTTTCACTTTCAACACTCACATACTGAAGATCACTTAATGAATTAGACATTCTGTTTGATTTGACTACGAGATCTGTAATAACAAGTTGCATTTTGTTTGTCCGCAGGCTTCCCAAATAGAGAGAAGGTCCATGCCCGCCATGGGCTACATCACACACACTGTCAGTGCACCCAGCCTACATGGCAAAACGGTACGATCCTCTTAATTACATTCCAAACATATCTGTGTTCATTTTTTAAGGATAGTTGTCATTGTGTATCAACATAGTCCGGCAGCCCGTTATTCTAGGACAACCAAAATAGGTATGAACAGGAGTAACTCCCGGTGACGGTATCAAGTAGAATTCAGAGCCGTTTGACTTTGTGAACGCCTATAAAACGTCTATAAAATATTTTTCTAGTGTTCTGATAACACTCATCGTCAGACGATCCCTGATAGCACCTCTCACCCTCCCGGTCTCAGCTACTGCAGCGCAGCCACTGTAACGCCCAGTTGGTTCTTAAGCATTTTCTCTCGTCCCTCTGTGCTCTCACTGGCCGGCGGCCCTTAAACCCGGGCGCTGGCTACAGCCAGAGGAGCTCACCCTGCTCCTCATTCAGCTCCGAAGGCACCAGGCTAAGATGGTTGGTGTGCATAGCCCCTGCGATGCGTTCGTTCACCTTCAGCGCCACCAGCACAGCGGCCTTCTAGGCCCCAGCATGCAGGTCAGGGGCCACAGCTCTTCCCTAACCTCCTCTACAGCACACTGCAACCTCTGCCAGTGCATGGAGGGCCCGACCCCCCCCCGGCCAATCCTTTACATTAACCCCATGTCATTCATGCGACTTTGCAGTCTGTTGGTGTTGCTTGGTTGTCTCGCTCCTTCAACCACTTTGGCATGAGCCGTGTTGCACCCCAGACTGTCCTGATTGCCTCTTAGCGCTCCATTAGTGTCTTTACACTCGTTGTCACTCATTCACCTTGTTCAAAATTACAAAAAGCTTTCACAGGCTCGTTTGACATGTGTAAAAAGAATAGTTGAAGCATCTTGCCTGTCAACTGTTTGATACTTTGAATGGCAGATGCATACCTTTCTACCGACACAACATTTCTATCTACGTTTTCTGTGTGCTATAATATGCTGCTTTTGCTCTTGGTGTTCTCATTCTGAGGCAGCCATCAGCCCACAGTCTCCCCTACGGGCTGGTGGAGTGACAGTGCATTGCTGTGAGACCAGCAGATTGCAGTGAAGCTGCAACGGCGCTCAGTAATGACAACTCCACCCAGTCTGTGACCGCCGACCGCTCTGTGACCATCCTCCATGCGTGTGACGAAATGCATAACACTCAGTTTTACCACATGTCATGCTCAAGGCCTGCGTTGCTGAGTTGTGTATGAGGTCAAACATGAGGCAGTCAAATAAATGACACCATTATATAATAATTTTGCCTTTACTAACTAATACAGAGGTAGAAAAAGGAGGCTGTAATATAGACCCGGTAAATTAATGTTCTCAAGCCTCAACAAGCAAACGATCTGGTCACCCATTCTCCTTTGTAGTTTAATTTTAAATTATTTATCTCTCTATTGCTCATTTAAAGGCTGATGATACTTACATACAACTGAAGAAGGACCTGGAGTATCTAGATCTGAAGGTGGGCCCTAACAAAGTAAATGCCACTTTATCCTTTTCATCCTCTTCTCCGTCTCCCTTCTCTGGAAAATCCCTGATTGCAATCTTGTTCTTCTGCTGCTGCCTCCAACATCTGCCCCCCTGTTTCCTCCTTTTTTCTGTCTTCCTTCTGTTCTAATCTGAGCTTTCTGCTGTATCCTTGTGATGGAATTATTATGCATTTTCATCGTCTTCTTATTATCTAAATAAATATATTTTTTCAAATATAATTCAGTGAATCACACAAATAGTCCAAAGCATCTGACATACAGGGATAGCAATGTTATTTGCTTTCTTGAAGTTACTGTGAGGAACATTAAACCAGTACACAATGTGTCTGAAAACTGCACTTCACAGAGCTTTGGGTACTTTTGGAATGTGCATTCAAAGAGAAACAGAGCATTCCTCTGCTCTTTAGAAGGAACGTTACCATCCCAAGTTATGCAGGATATGGGGCCTGGATTCCTATCCAATATTTCACGGTGTGATACTCCAACACTGCTTTGAGATTGGAGATAATGCGGAAGAAGTTTTTTTTGTCAACGTGCATCCTTGCATGCACTGAAGTATTTGTAAATGTATTGGATGTCTGTTGGATATCTTCAGTTTGATATTGTTTTGATTGCTAAAGAGAGAAGACTCAATGGTGCTCTGTAGCAAATACACCGGCAATGTGACAACTTTTATATTTTAGGGCCTCTAGTTTCATTGTTGTAACCGGCACAAAAAGACAAAAGGAATTCAGCGGTGTGTGATCACCATGGACTCATTGCATTAAAACGTTTTTGAAAAACATGCAGCGTCCAAACCCAAGCTAAGATATCCTGGTCCTGACTTTCCTCATCTACCTTAACAACTACAGAAAACATTTTTAAAAATGGTTCTTACGGGCAATGAAGTACTCCATGTGACTTCTGTGGTGTGTAAAATAGGTGTAATGCCCCTTAAACGAATTCCCTCATTCGCACTGGTCCGTACCACTGGACTCGGTGTGGTAATCCTGATGTTGGTGTGTTGTGAATATTCCACCTACACATTTCAGCTTCATTCAGCACATCTCTGCCCCCATGTAGAGAATCTTTGGATAGGACTATGCATACATATCTACATCTCTATATCTATATAGAGATATAGATATTGAGATCATGGTGATCCTCTCGGAGCTGCAGGCAGTTATGATTTGTTTGCATAGAATGAGATGGAAGTCATTGGTGAACGCAAATTTACAGATTTCAAACCAATTTTCCAAATGTGAAACTGTGATGAGGACCACGGTATTAATGATGCTATGGCAGCTGCAGGAACACACCTGCAGCTCATTGTTTTTTTATCATTCTCACATATTACACTTACTTATTATTCAGTGTCTTACAGGCTGCTTTGCCCACACAGTCATGAAACTAGGGGCCCCACAGTTTGACACCAACACAATGTGTTTCTGAATCAAAACATTATCACACATAAAGGACTTTATGTGTCTTGGTAGGTTAAACTCTACCAAGAAGAGCAGCTTTGGGGTTTCTGTAGTTTCTCCAAACACTGAATTTGCAGAAACTCTCTCTATATAAATGTTTTTGCACTGCTGCGATAAGCTTTGCTTTTTAAAAACTTTTCAAAAACACATTTTTTCATTGTTTTATCCACTTTCGATCCAGCGTGATGTTGAAAATCTGTTTATGATGCAGAGATGAAGTTCGTGAAATCTTTTTTTTTTTTTTGAATAATAATACATGAATATATTTTATTGTATTTGTGGCTATGTGGAATTTCAGGTTACTGGACGTGACAGTTTAAAAACAGAAAGACCAGCAAAGCCCGTCAAAATAGCAGAAAGTGATGCTGATGTAAGTGCACTATTATGTTCTCAGGATTTAAAGCACGTTGTTTATCCCTCGCTTCCTTTTATTCAAGATCGCCTTTTCTGACTTTTCTGATCCACTACAGAGAGGCAGCTGCCTTTAGTTTGACTTTACTGTGTGTGTTAGTGTGGTTTGTGTATGTGTGTGTTCTTAAGTTGTGGTAAACAGAGGCTGCGGAGGGAATGTATGTACATTGCAACACTGTGGGGACGCCCATCCGCACTGCGCAGCGAAGGCCTGAGACTATCGACCACAGCTTTTATTTTCCTCCCCGCAATTTAAAGGGAAAAATACATGTAATGGGAGTTTTAGATGTTGAGCTGTTAAATTTTTCAGTTTGATTTCCCTGACCCTGCTTTTCTCGTTCTTTGTTTTCTGCTGAATAGAGGTAAATAAGATGGATGTCCTGGCTTTTCATCATTAGCATTGTTCCACTTTAACAATTTATAAGAATTTGCCAGTAAATTGTCTGAACAATGAATATTTCATGCAATTAAAAACAACAATATATGGCAGCAAAATAAAAACAGCTTAATTATTAATTGAACAGAGTGATAAATAGATCTGAGAAAAAAAATCTCTGAGAACGACCGTGCACTTGGCAGTGTTATGTTGTTTTCATAAACACATAACCCATTTCTGGGAAAACAAATCTGTCACTCTCAATAAACACACATTTCTCCAAAAGTGAATTTGAAATATGGATTTTTGATTATGATTACTCATAATGGGTATTACCAGATCTCACCCCCAAACTAGACAGTATGTAGTCTTTTGATATTTCTCTCTGCCCCGATGAGAGGAAATTCCTCTGGGCTTTTCACATATATGAGTTTTATTGACATATTTACAGAGAGCAAAGACGGCAGCAGACGATCAATTCGTCTTATCTTTCTGCGTTGTTAGAATATAGTTGAACAAGACTAGAATGAAGCGGCTGAACTCTGTTGTAAACCGATACCGAATCTCATCAGCCGAGTCGGTTTTATCTCACTTCTTGTTTTCATGTCCCATTTATTTATTTATTTATATATATATATATATATATATATATATATGGTTTAGATATATGCTAAATGTGGTGCTATTTGAGGTAAACGGAGGCAAATACCAATGAGGTAAATGTGATATTATCCTTTGTCTTCCTGCATTCTTATTTTTTCAATATGTTTTTATCAACAGGTGAAATTAAGTCAATTGTGTGAACAGGACAAGATTCTACAGGAGCTGGAAGCCGGGATACGCTCTTTGAAGGAGGACAAGGTCTTCGTATTTATGCATAGCATAGAAGTTGCTTTAGGTCTTTTGTATGGGCCGTATTTATATATATATATATATATATGTGTGTGTGTGTGTGTGTGTGTGTGTGTGTGTGTGTGTGTGTGTGTGTACCAGCCTGCATTGGTGTGATCTATAAATGCTTCTTGTGACGGTGCCTTTCATGTGCTTATCTAGGACAAGCTAGAGTCGGTGCTGGACGTCTCCCACCAGCAGATGGAGCAGTACAGAGATCAGCCGGCCCATGCTGAGAAGATTGCCTATCAGCAGAAATTACTACAAGAGGATGTGGTGCACATCAGGGCTGAGATATCTCAAGTGTCCACAGTAAGAGACAAGCTGCACTCTCAAGTCTTTTGTGCTTATAATGGAATATGCAGCGTCTTTGACGTCTTTCTTAAAATAAACGGTTTTAATTTATGTTTGGACGGAGTCCACTACTACATGCAAGTGATTGTGACCACTTAGTCGTTTTTTATTAGCTGGGAACGAAATGGTTACCTCTATTTTTAGTTGTCCCCTTATGACGTGTCGGCAACTGGCGCAGCGTTTCAGGTTGACTGTGATGATCAAAATGAGTGCTGGGGGACAAACCCGAGGCCATAAACAAACTCAGGAGTACATTTCTCTGTCATTCCGAAAAATGCTTTTGTTAAAATGTTTACAGATATTCAAAACATTCAGGGTTAAAATGAGAAAATATGTGTTTCAAAAGAAACATTTGTATATGAACCGCAACCGTCTATTTCTGTAGGCTGTCAGTGCGAAAGACGTTTCCGAACACATTGGTCGTGCTGAAACCTTTCTGATGCTCCCATTGGTTACATAATATGTAGAAGTATAATATAAAAATGACTGAACATTGGTAACAATGGAGCAGATCAAAGGAATTCCAATATTTAACAAAATACATTCAAGTGAGAAATCAAGATTCTAATAAAACACCACAAGACACAAGCTCTCTTTTACTCCCGTACGCATCTCACCACGTGTGTGTGTGTGTGTGTGTGTGTGTGTGTGTGTGTGTGTGTGTGTGTGTGTGTGTGTGTGTGTGTGTGTGTGTGTGTGTGTGTGTGAAGTTCAGTCGACAGGTCGCAGCCTCACGTTATCGTAGAAGCCTCTCGTCTCGTGAGAGGGTTATAATATCCCAGAGCTGTGTCCCTTCTCATCAGAGCATGGAGTGTGTTTGTTTTTTGTTTTGCAGGAGATGGAGAACGCGTGGAATGAGTACAGCCGACTGGAGAGAGACGTGGACTGGCTGAAGTCGGCCCTGCAGGGACAGATGAACCGCAGCGATCTCTCTCAGGTCTACAGTCACAATACAAAGACTTCTGTGTGGTGGTCCTCTCTCTGCAGAGGATCAACTTCAAAATGAAAACTGTATTTTGGCAAATTGCATGACTTCTCGTTAGTAACACATTGCCTTGTAAGTTATTTAAAGTAAATAGGTATCTTTAAACGTGTGTGTTTCTGTGGGCCTCTTTGAGCAGCAAGATAAAGTCCAGATCAGAAAGGAGCTGTGGAGGATTGAGGATGTTATTGCAGGCCTCAGCACCAGTAAAGCCAACTACAAAGTCACCATCTCCTCTCTCACCAACCCAGGTGAGACACCTGGAGCTTTCACGTGTAAAAAGCCAGAGATATCTGCTCGCTGCAATGCAGTACAAGCCACGTGGTCATGCTGCTGCATCTCACCATTAAAACTCTTAATCATATACTCAATACTAATGACTTGAACATTTCCCAGGGGAAAAGAAAGCCCCGTCTTTACCGCGTTGTGTGTGTTCACGTTATGTGTTCATGTTCATGGAATCCCCAGAGAGGAAGTTTGTGCCTTCAGTGTCGGCGTCGTCAGTGCCTTCTGTGCCCGGGAGCCCGTCTGCTGTGGAGATGAGACTGTCGCAGCATCAGCAGCATCAGCAGCATCAGCAGCACAGCCCTCACCTCAGCCCCAGCGGCCACAGCGCCGCCCGCTCCTCCAGCCCCAGCCAGCAGCCCTCCCATCACTGGGTGGATGCAGCCATCTCTAGTGGTCTTCAATGGGTGAGTGACCCTGTGAACAGAAGGCAGCTGGTTCTACATAAACAGCCTTTTATGACAATCTGAAAGCATTGCAGGTTCTTTTTTTATAAAATATACAAATTAATATAATATTCCATTTCGGTTTAAGATGGCCACATATGCTAGCTCTTAAAAAATAGTGAAGTCACAATTTATGAGTTTTTTTTTAATGGCTTGTTTTATTCAACCAACATTCCAAAACTCACAGACATTCAATCTGAGGGAAAATGGAAAATCCTCACACTTAATAAGATGCAATATGAATGAGTAAATGTTTTGTATATTTGACTATATTTAACTTTAAACTGATTCCAACACTATGTAATGTATACAGTAGCTCTGGTTTTGCCATTTTTGGCTCCACTGTATTGCAGATAGTATTATGATAAACAGATAAGAAAAGAGTGTATCCACATATGTGCATCTAGCATAAGATATTTGCTCTGATTTTGTGGTTTCTTAGGAAAGGATGATGTCATAGAGAAATGAGTAGATGCTTGTGTGTCATATTGAGTATCGCGTATATCAATAGTCAACAGTGTTTTTTTGTACAGGGTGGGGAAGATGTGCCACCTAGACCTCCTCTACCTCAGCTTTACAATCCCGATGAGCATCCCCCTGCTGTGCCCCCGTTGCCCCGGGAGACCACAGTCATCAGACACACTTCTGTACGCGGCCTAAAGCGACAGTCGGACGAACGCAAAAGGGACAGAGAGGTTGGCCAGTTCACTAATGGAGACAGTAAGGTACAGACATTATGTGTGTTTATGTGCTGCTTATTATATATTATATATATTTACGTTTCACCTTCTCATCTGTTTTTAAATCTCTGTCTTTGAATCTCAGGTGGAGTTCAGGCCTTTCCTGAGTGATCCGGAGCTTATGGGGGCTGGAGATGGCGCCAGCCACATCAGTATAGCCACATCTGGACATGATGGTTACCAGACATTACCTAGCAGAGGTATAGTAGAAAACATGTATTTAGCTGTGGGATGTTTAATGTGTTAATAAATGTACACTAGCTTCTGGCTTTTTTGCCAAGTTGAGAAAGGTGTGTTTAAGTTCGTTGGCTTTCCCTCAGGAGTGGCTGGCTCCTCGCTGAGGCTGAATCAGTCCTCGGGCGTCTCCTCGTATGTGACCCTCCGGAGAGCAGCCTCAGCTGCCGGCATGAAGGTAAGGCTCAGAATCAACTTTGTCTAATTTAACAAGGAATTGTTTAGAAGAGATTGGTTTATATTTTCTCCAGCTTGTTTTGGTGGGCTTCTGCCTTTAACATCACAATCTCAGATGTCATCCATCTCTGCTGCCAAGGACTATATACCAATAAATCACATTGTATACATGTAGTGAATCAAAAGTGGGTACCCAAAGCAGTGGAGAGCAATATTCAGCATTCTAGATTATCTCAATGGAACTTTTGACTGAATTAATTGGGAGTTGCATTCAATTGGAGCTAGCACAAATACACAAAAACCCAGCTGCAAATGTTCACCGGTGGGAATCAGATTCAGAGACTTTGGAGATTTTTGGTTATAACCTATTTGTAGAAATAGTTTTTATATTTTGTTGAAAAAAACCCTAATTTAGATAAATCCGTTCAAAAGTATTGTGATAATTTCAACAACATTATCCTCCTAATCAAATCTCAAAAATTACATTTCTTGGTATTATTCCACAGAAGAAAATTTGATACTTTTTGTGCTATGTACACTGCATAAATCTGTATGCTCGAATTACAACCTCAGTAATGTCACATCTCTTAAAACGGAACTTCCTCCCGTATTCCTTTCTCAATCCTTATTAACAGCTTCTATCTTCGTGGTAGGCTTGTTTTGTTTTTTCTTCCACTTCTTTGCCTTTTGCACCACCTCTTGCTCATGTTATCAACTCTCTTTGCTCTCCCCCTCCTCTCAGGAGAGACCAAAAAGTGCCTTGGAGCGTCTGTACTCTGGGGACTCGGTGCAGCAGCAGAGGGGGAAGATGAGTGCTGACGAGCAGCTGGAGAGGATGAAGAGGCACCAGAAGGCCCTCGTTCGCCAGCGCAAACGCACCCTGAGCCAGGGAGACCGCCACGCCTCTCCCTCGTCGCGCACTTCTTCATCCTCCTCGCGCCCGCTTTCCGCAGACCTGGGATCAGTATGTTACTAGAACTGTATCACACGTCGCTCTCTCATGCATGACGACAGCCAAACCGGGACTGGCCATCTACAAGTAGCAATGAGCACCGTTGCTTCTTATAGTCTGTCTTTTGTTAGTTCAGGACATTAAAAAGTTGATAGCGATACATTGAAATAGTGCTGTACGGCAATTCTCTGTGTGGCTCTTACTGTGCTCCATTCCTGCACGCTGTTCTCAAACATTAATACCTTTTTCACAGCAAACATATCGACTTGTAATAGTAGGAAAGGCACGGTTACTAATGACATAACAATGGCTGTCTTGGGTTCAAGTTTTCCAGTAACCCTTTTGGGCATTCAGCCAACATGCAGGATACTAGGACAACATTATTGCACCTAATTTACATCTTTGCTTTTCCTACTGTCCTAGAAGTAAAAAGATATGTATGTAATATGTATTTTAATTTTTTGGGGTGAACTATCCCTTTAACACTTAACAGTCATTTGTACAAGTGGTTATTATTATGAAGTGGAAATTATTCAATTTGACAATGTATAGGAAAACGTGTTATTCCTTAAAAGCTTTGCAATATAACATATCTTGCCTACCAAACACATAACGCACTAATTACAACAGACATGGGCCTTAAATGCCATCAACTGTTACCATTCATGGGTATTTCATTTCATGGGTACTTCATCCATCCAGTTTCACCTCTTCTCACTCATCCTTCAATCCCTGACCGGCTGCTTTCAGTCTGACTCGAGTCCTCCCTCTCTTCATTTAGACTTCAGTGCCTGCTGCTCATTAATGTAGTGCTATTGCTGTCTCTAAGCAGTCCATATATGTGTGTGTGTGTATGTGTGTCCGTGTGAGAGAGTAAGAGAAGGAAATTCTTTAATTTCCACTGACCAAATCATTGACATACTTAGAGCATTTCTTTTTAAGCCTATTCATCTATTCCTAATCCATGCATCTCTATTCATGGCATTTGTGTTTTACACAGATGAAGATAAGTTTCTGAGTGTTTATGGATTGGGAGTTACTATTGTCCCTTTAACCGCTTCCCGGGCTTTTTGATGGAAGCCTTTTATTTAGTCCAAACTTGTGTATTAAATCGAAATTTTATATCAAAACATAGGTAATAGGTTATTTCATTGTTCTCACAGTGTCTTTATCTGATACTAATACTGAAGTAATTCTAATAATTAATTGTTAGTGATAAGAATCCTATTTTAAATGTGAATGTTTGGAAATAAATAAACATTTGGACTCATATTACCATGTTTTTTAATTTGTTGTATTTTTTCCTTGAATACATGTAATACATTGTTTGGTGAAACTTTCATTGGAATAAGTGAAGTGATTTTTTGTGTTAGTGTCGATTGCATCGTGTTGTCTTCTTTATCACTGAGGATGTACATGCATGCATTTTGATTTGAGAGCGTAAGCACACTCAAACAAATGCATGCTCCCTCTTTTTTTCTTTTCTTTTCCACATTTCAACACACCCACACGTTCTCTCTCTGCAGCCTTTAAAACCATTCGCATACCAGTGATAACCATTGTACACAACTTGCTTCATGAAATGATGTATCAAGGCTGATAATCTGATTTTCAAATTTTCCTTCATAGTTTGAAGGTTGGAAGCATCGTGTGAAACATATTTCACCGTCCATCTTTTTGTCTGTGTGTGTTTTCAGTGGAAGAGGGAGCAGGAGTTTGACCTGCAGTTGCTGGAGAGGGCTGTTCAAGGTGAGGAGGCGCAGGTAGTGAGGAGCGTTCAGGGGGAGGAAACGGCTCCCGAGCACAGAGAGAGGCCTCGCTCCCGCTCTGACGAATGGCTGACCCTGCGCTCCACCACACCCTCCTCCCACGAGGTTGACTTGGAGCCATTGGACTTTGACCTGGACCTTAACAAAGAGGTAAGTTATCTTTCTCTGCGGCGAAATATAGCAATTGTGTTTGGTCAATACTTTAATATAGTGAATGAGTAGAAGAAGAAAACACATACGACAGCCTGTGACCACAGTCAAATCAGTAGAAAACCAAATGTTGTACTCCCAAATCCTGCAACTATTTGGTTCTAATTGTTCTTCACGAGCCAGTTGACTGGTTGTAACTGTTACACTCCTTGTTGTAGCTTTAGCCGATGAAGGTTGTTTATCTCTTTCACAGTAAATCTGTCTCAAACATACTATGTCAAATGCAGCGTGCCATAAATAAAAGAAAGTAAGTGGTTTTGAACCCAGTTCTTTCGGTTAGCTTTCCAAGCCTCAGAAGGTGTTGATCCCGGAGCGCTACGTGGATTCAGAGCCCGAGGAGCCTCTCAGTCCGCAGGAGCTGGAGGATCGGCACCGTAAGGTGGAGCGCATCAAGAGCATCTTGGCAAAGTCCAGGTACATGAAATCTAATCGTTTGCCGTTCAACTGTTGCTGGCGGCCGATTGTGGAGTTTTAGGAAGGCCTCGCGGTGAGCCAAACACCCAGTTAAACCAAAATACTGAAGGTCAAGCCCTTCCTTTACTCTACCAACGTGTCTTTGGGAAAGGTTACAGTTCCGCCACCTTCAAAGGCACTTGACTTTAGCTCCGGCTTCCCTTTGATATCCCAGCAGCTGTGCGCTTGGCAAGAGACGCCCTCTTTAGCAGTGACTGCATTTCCCCCATTTTCACCAAAGCATCATGATTTTACAACATTGTCTTCTTTGTCTCTGCGCACGGGACAGTGTGCAAAACCTAGCACCCGGAGTGACTTTGGACAAGCCAGAGGTCGGGCTCGTGGCACTCGACTCTGCTCTGCAGGAGCAGGAGAGGATCATCACCATGTCCTACGCTCTCGCCTCGGAAGCTTCGCTCAAGAGCAAATTAGTCACAGGTTGGTCATTTGACAATTTGGAAATAGTTTTTTTTTTTTCAGCCTGAAGGTTGTTGTAGGTTGTACATCGTTGCTTCATAAATCACGTAAAAAAATGTCATTCCACAGAAACACTGCTGACAGTTTCAGTTAAATCTCTCCCTCCATCAATTTGGCATCTTGAAGAAGGTATGAAGTGAGTCAAGCAGTCTTTCAGGAATACTCTATTGATGGAGTGGAGATTAGAAGGGCGTAAGGTGCAGAGTCAAGCTATAAGTCTGTCCATTTCCTAATAACTGAAGATTATTCCTTCTTAGAAGCTCAGATAGTCTCTAATTGCAATCCACGTCGAATCCTTCAGACAGGGGAGGAATAGCTTGATGAGGCCATTTTGTGCGCTGATCAATGACCCAGTCAGACTCTACTCTACCTCTGCGTACCACTGCTGCTGCTTTGAACGCAGCTCTGAACCTGCATAAAAGACACCACGCTCACTTTTCATCTCTTTCATACTCTACAGTCGACAGGCCGGTTCATTTTCACTGTAGCTGCAGCAGATTGTCAGACCTGTCTGCCCTGCTCACACGTACGCACGCACGCACACACACACACACGCGCATATATATGCACACATACATCTGTCACACACAGTAACACTCAAGCTGTCAGCGTGTGTGGAAGCTTAATATGCACAGTGAGGCAAAGTCAACAATTATAACATTATTTCCAGCATAGAGAAATGTCAGGGAGTATAACTAGTGGCATCTTGTCAGTAGAGACTGAATCAATGACTTTCTCTTCCTTTGGTGTTAAAGTAAGGTATGCTCGTGCATTTTCAAATCCTTGAATTAAAAGAAGAGGATTTTTTTTTTCTTCTCAGCATTATGCATGAGAGACTTCAATATTGCCGGCTTAAGGGCAGCACTATGCAGCGTTGCAATTACGTACAGTAAATATTAAAAAGGTGTGTCTGATTGTTAAATTTCATTCTATTTTTGTTTTTTTTTGTGACAACCCAGGGATGTTGAAAGGAATCTGTAATTTAGTGCTGGAAATATGCCTCTTTGTCTAGCGCCCACATGAATATAAAGCACATCTCAATGTGGGAGGTGGTGATCCATATTAATCTGCCCCTTGTTGATGCCTTGATAGCTTTCCTGTTAATGTATCCAGTCGTGTCACAGAATGGTGGATAATGCTGCAGATCATTAAGTAGAACACCAATATCAGATTTGATCCATGAGTTTAATAAAGTACCTTGATCTGTCAGATATTTATTCATTGGATAACAAAACGCATATTCCTGTTGGTTATTTCAACATTAAGAGAAGTTTATAAATAGTCCAGGAAAACGGCATAATTTAACCGTATACCGCCATCAGTGTCATCAGTATGCAGAAGTTGTGTCCTTTCAGGAAAACACGCCACCATTGTGTGGTCCTCATCCAGTTCCAACTCTCATTGTGCCTTCAAACTTTCCCAGAACTGGCCCTTTGACTAACAGACCAATGCTGTTTTCTCCCCCTCTTGTTTTCCTTGTGTCCTCTCCTCAATAGTTCTACCACAGGCTAACATCCCCGCTCCTCCTCCTCCTCCTCCTCCTCCCCCGCCTCCCCCTCTTCCTCCTCTTCCCCCCGTTTCTCTGGCACCTCCCTCTCCTCTAAGCAACGGAATCCACTACACGTTTGTCTAATCCGAGAAATAAAGTAAGGGCATAGCTGCATGCGGTGCTGATTGTCTCCAACGCGGGTCTCCTGCGTGCTTTGCACCTCTCTGCATGCTCACGGCTCTGTTGTGATCGTGGCAAACACATCTTGTGTAGGTTAGGGAAGCCCTGCCTCTGCTCCCATTATAATCAAAACAAACATCTGCAGGCAGTCTTCTCATCCCACTGTGATAATTGTGTGTAAATTGTTTTTCCTTTTTTTTTCTTCTTCTTTCTGTACCACTGCCAAAATATTTATGGATGGTTGAGGAAAGAAAGGGCTCAAAGGAACATGACTGTTTGTAGCATTGTGTGTAATTAACAAAAGAGACGCCGTTTGATTTAGCACCTCGACAGTTCAGTAGTCTGCACAGCTGCATTCACAGCACCAATTAACTCCCCATCTGTAGTCTGGCAGCAATAAGTCAGGAAGAAAATTGCAGATATCATCGATGTTACTTTTAACGCACAAAGGGGGGCCGTGTCATTTTTTTTCTGCCTTATTAAAATACTTCCATTCACCAGGCAATAATGACAAATATTTGATCACTCAATTATATGAATGATCTCATTCATCACATCCAGGTGGGCTGTTACGGTAAAAGGTGGGGTTTGACGCGCAGTTGGTTTGGAAAAGTTTGTCTGCTACAGTTTTGTTTCCATCCCAACGATAAAAGGATTTACTAATGTGATTTTAATAGAGGGAATAGGTGGTTACGTAGTGCGTCTGAACATATGTTTACCAACCTGTAGCAACAACCTCCTCAGAAGTGCCACAGATCGTTTCTACAGGAAGAGTACGAGCTGGGCATAATAATGTAGAACTGTAGAATGTAGAATGTTATTCAGTCGTCTTTGGCTTTCTCATCAGTTTGGCAGCTGCTACTAATGATTGTTCTTCATGCCGTCTTTAAGTGATGTGGCTTCAGTTTATTGTGGTTGGTAGGATAATCTAATGTTTGGATGAGTACCGCACTGCCTACTATATTCCCTATTAAAAAATATTCTACTAATGTTGCACGTGTTTTGGTTGTGTGGCACGGGCAGCAACAATGTGTTACGGCATTGATTTAGTCGTGAATCACTTTGACGGATTCTGCTGTTGTGGTTGTCATGTATCTTTGATATTTGCTGTTTGTGTTCTCACGTTGTCTTTCTGTTTCATCACTTCTCAGCTCAAGCAATTTTTGGACACTGAGGTGCTATTCCACAAAGACAACAAGCAATTTGCAAGAAAAGTGGATCCTTGGACATTTCCGTCTTTCCATGCAGCAGTACAAAAACTGTACTAATCATTTATAATACTTGCTTGGGCCCACGCAGTATTGGCTCGTCAAAGTGTGTCCACTCGCTGTAAGCAACAAGGAAATGGAGGACTTTGAAACGCTGTGCTAATTAACTATGAAAGCGTCTAACAAATGTAAATCTCATAATAATGTTTTCTACATGTTGATGCACTTTGAATTGTACACTGTATCACGTTTTCAAGGTAACACTCAATGGCTATTACTTGCAGTGTGAACGCAACTGGGTCATTTTTGTTTTTATCAGGTACAGAATGTTTAGAACCAGAGGTACTAAATGCGTCATGATAGTAGTATTTTTGTCAAACCTCAGATAATATTCTTACACCAAGCCACTCGAAATATTATATGTATGTACCTTGAGCACTGCCAGTCTCCTTTTAATTTGCCAGGATGAATTTTATTTTTGCTTACATCAGGATATGTGCAATGTGCACATATTTTCTGTGTGACTGGGGGAGGTTGCACATTAGAAATTTATAAAAGAAAAGAGAAAAAAGTGAATATTAAAGATATTAACACAATGTAACTTTCATGTTTTATTTTTATTTTAATGGGGTGAGTTGCAACAAGTTTGCAAGCTTCATCTGCCCGATGGAAATATCACATGAGTCATAACAACAAAAGGGAGATTCAATAATAAACGACCTTCTGTTAGTGGCAGGTTGCACTGCCTCGTAATCGACGCGTTTGAGAAATTAGTTCAACAATGGCAGCTTTTACTTTTATTGAAATGATTAACGTTTAACCTATAGCGTTTTTTCCTTTATACATTTATCTCATGCGTTTATCGACCGCATCTTTATTCTAATCATGTACAAAGGAAAGGTACAAAATGTGCACTCATCATAGCTCCAGGATTCTCTTTGAACCTCCACATTGATTGCCTTGACCTATTAAACTTCATTATATTATTTGACAAGGGAACCAAACTATGGTATGCTCAAAGGAGGTGAACCTTCAATACAAAAAAAAGGCTTCTTGAAATGTTTCTTAAGTTCAAAGCCTTTTCCATCTCAAAAGGGCATTTTTAATTTGGTGTATTTTCGACCAAGAAGGTGGATACTAATAACTCTGGATTCTAAAGTACAGAACTCATATCTGTAAATCATGAACTATGTCTCCATTGCAATTGTGAAAGAAACTTTTGGAGAAATACATGCATTGACCTTCTAATTCAAAAGAAAAAGAATACAGAGGGAATGTTTTTCAATAGACACACAGTCCACGGTTTTCAACACAAATATTTATCATGTTACATTAATGATGATTCCCCCCCCTCCCGGAAAATGCTCTGATAGGATGTGATGTACGCCCTTTAAATGGATGCAGCGCCCATGCCTGCCTTTGCCTGTCTGATAGTGAGCAGTTGTGATGCGGCTGCCTCCCAAGTGGCATCTTTATCTTTAATTGGAGGGTAATTACTTACACCAGTCTGCATCGTAGTGCGCTTTGAAAACACCTGAGAGAGGAGGACGCACCTCCCTCGGCAGCAGCATCCTCCCTCCCTCCCTCGCTGCCTCCTCTTCTCCTCCAGGATCGGGGGGGGTGGGGGGGGGCCCACAGCGCCTGCTGGCCCTGGTGGCTCGGAGACCCATCACATCCTCCGTTCTGCTGATTTTGCAATAAAAAATGGGATGTTTTTCCCTCCTCCTGCAAAAATCCACCAATACCCTCCACTGAGGATTGTGGCATTTCCATGTATTGACGTTTGGCTGGTGGTTCATATACATTTGTTATTCTATGCTCTGGACTTCAAAGAGAATGAACGGGGGCCTATTATGCTAATTGGGTGCTGTTCTGTTAAAGGCAATCAAGGCCTCGCGCATTAATCTGTAACTAAATGCTTGCTGGATTCACCGATGTAGAGAGACTACGACACGTTCTGCTCGCTTTCCTGACAGCGATGTTGTTACAGTCGTTTTTGTAGAAGTGAATAAAATCTAGCAGGTGAGCAGCAGTAAATAAAATGTAGAAATCACTAAAGTAACAGTGTCCCACGTCGATGTCTAAAGTCCAACTTCTGTTACTCTGTTCGTCAGGTTTCCTTTTCTACGTTGAAAGGAAGAGCCTTTTGAGACCGTGCTAAGGAGTCCGACCTTGTACTCAAGTCTACATTGTTCCCTGCGCTGCACACCGCTGCGTGTTACATATTCACAGTTATCCCCCGACGGGGGAAGAGAAAGGGGAGATCCCGCTCTGATTCCCAGTGATACATATTTCCATCACATAAATATTATTGTTACTTGCCGTGAACGTGAGGATTGGATTGCATTGGAAGCACAGCCGGCCCCTCCTCTGGGCACCGCAGGGATCCAGATTGTAGTCCAATTGTACAAATACAAAACCAAGGAAGCCCATGCAATAGGTGCTTTGATTTCAAAATAGTATTTTATGCTGTTTTATCATTTTCAAGCCCCACATAGGGTACATTTTTGAATATGTAAGAAATGGAATGGTGATTTGTTGAATAATTGACGAGTTAGGAATCACTGAATATTCTTTCAATCGTGCGTGCGAGCTCAAAAGAATAGAGAGAGGCTGACATACAGTAGTTCTGCTGCAGCGTGTTGACCCGACTATTTGCTGTAAATAAAAAAATGCCTTTGTGTAATCTTTGATTTCAAAGGTTTTACATTTGCACCATCACTCAGGAGGTAATACAAATGTTAGAAAAATACAAAATATTGAACAACACATTTACCTGAGCTATATATATATATATATATATATATATATATATATATATATATATATATTAGATCTATATATATAGATCTGTAGATATATATAGAAACAGTTTAGAATTCCTTCGACATAAATGATTAAGTGTGTTTTGAGAAGGTGCTGTGTTATATTAAACAATGAATTAATCTTATGTTCCTTAAACGGAAGGCTTTTACAATACCTACAGTGAATTGGGCTTTTTGTACATAAAAGCAGCTGCTTCGTAAATGAACCAAATGCCCCAGGGCCTCCTCTTTTATCCGGCTGCTTTGTGCACACATACACACGGATCTAAGTGAAATTTGCCATGTTCAGTCCCTCGAATGAAAAGGGAACACACACATCTGTGGATCTACGATGCACCATCACGGGGCATCCATCAGTTTAGTTGTTATTTCTTTTTTATATATATCAGTAACCACAGTCATATTAGAATGTAATTTGAGATGTGTGTTTTTAATGTGTGTTAATTTACAGACTAAGAAGAAGTTTTCACTTTCCCAGAGTGTTGACTGGGCCTTAAATAACAAAGAGCAGGTAATGTATTTAAAACTTCCGCACATGTTTGGATTCTGTTAGTATTCTGCTACAGAGTTGATATTTGTAGTACTGCTGGCACACGCTGCATGATGGAAGTATATAACTAGAATTGGCATGTTGCACTCCTTATTTCAACATGATTAATCAGTGGTTCTCTGTTAACTTGAAAGGAAATATTAGATCCTGACTAAACTTTGATGAAATCCAGAGTTACAAGTAAGAGATTTGGGTCAACTAATGAGAACAGAGCGTCCCACTTTGCAAGTCCAATTGGGAGAGAGGCGATATGCACGTATGCAAATAGTGTTGCATTGCATATGTTTAGCATTCAATAATGACTAAGTTGTGTTGGTTCGTATCAGCCGTTGTGGCTGTTGGCAAGAGTCGTCAGGATGTTCAGAAGTTTGGGCTGATGAATAACAATTTTAAGATATTTATACACCGGCCAGTGTAGTGTGTTGTACTGTTAACAGCAGGTTTACAGCTGTTTATAAATGTATTTAAAACAACTGAAGATGTGATTATCCAGTATTAAACTTCAACAATGTTAAACCCTGTATCAAACACATGTTATATGATCATACATGTGCTTTTACTCGTTTATTCTATTATATCCTCTGCTGCTGTTATTTTCCCATCATTATGCTGCTTATTTCTCTCATTATATGAATCATTTATATCATATGTGTTGAATGTGTGGTTACTCTATTGTATTGAAATATTTTGTGCTTTTTAATTTTGAAGCATACAAAAAATAAATTGCATTGAAATTGAAATGAATTAAGACAGTGACAAATAAACAGTGAAATAATGTCCATGACTACATTAAACTGTGTTTTGGTGGGTAGTAGGCATGTATAAATAATTTATAAAGGCTTAATTGGTGTAGCGTGCCGCTTAAAGGTCTGAAGTAGAACTTTTATAATAATCTTCCTTCTGGTAAATGCAGGTAATTGTGAATCCCCATTAAGAAAACAAACCATTGTTGGTTTTTTTAGCATGATTCAGCTGCACACTTTTGAAACCTGCTCTGGCTGCAGCACTGCAATCAAAGCCCCCCTCTCCCCCCCCCCACACACACACACACACACACACACACACACACACACACACACACACACACACACACACACACACACACGTGTGCTGTCTTTGCTCACTAACTGAATGGCTTTCTCTAATTAACCATGCAGAACAGGAGAAGAACACATGTTAATTTAATGTAACAAAAATGTTGATTTTTATGCACTCTCCTTTTCAAATATTTATGGGCTAGACTTGAATTTCAAGATGCATCAAAGACTCACAGGCTATGCAAATGTGTCTGCTTTACCCCCCAACAAGTTGCACTGTCTTTTACTCTGCATGCAGGCGTCACACACTCTGAGCTATAAAGAGGAAGCCATTACAGTCACCTCTATAGAAATAGCAGTCTATACTTGTGTTTCGAGAGCTATCTGGCACCTGCTCAGCTGTACCCATAAGCATGTACAATGTTAGCCTGGCGGAATAAGCAAACCCAATGAGACATAACTTTTTGCATCCGTCCTTTACTTCCGAATACAAATAACATAATTTCCAAAGCAGCAGAGAGCTCCCAAAGTAGAGAACTCAAGTGTTTAAAGTAAAACCGTTTCACTGCTTACACGCACTGCGATGAACCTCTGTAATAGCCTGAGTGTTGTGGTCCAAATGTTCTGGTTTTATTTTCAGTACAGTCATCTGAATTGTACAGGCTGGATGGTCTTTTTCAGCAGTTCCTGCAGTGGCCAAAAGGTGGCGTATGAGCCACGTAAAACTGGCTTTTCAGTCGCGGTAAATCTGCGAACACGCAGCAGACAGGAATCATCGTGCGTGGGTTTGAAAAACAAAAATGTTGGACTGTTGCGGCAGTGTTTTACCTCGTCACACCACTGTGTGGAAGTTGTTTTATTATTAAAGTAGGTAATATTTGTTATGGTTTTATATGGAGGAAAGGGTCCGCTGGACGGCAGAAAAAAAGTTTCTTGCGGAAAGGTAAGTCTCTTCTGTCTTTCATATTCGCTCTCCCTCCTTTCAGCGGCGATATTAACACACACACACACACACACACACACACACACACACACACACACACACACACACACACACACACACACACACACACACACACACACACACACACGTGATGCTCCCTGATCGAGATGGCGTTTGATTTTGAACAACAAAAAAGAAGGAGTGAGGGAGTCTGCTGTGATGCGGTGCTGTGGATGAGTTGTGTGGCCAATTCTCTCGCTCTCTCTCTCTCTCTCTCTCTCCCCCTCTCTCTCTCTCTGCTTCTCCTCCCTCTTGTAGCTCTATGTGACTGTGCAGTTAACAATCAGAATTTCCTGCTGCTGTCTCCTGTCTTTGTAAGTAACTTTCCTATTTCATTTTGTTTATTGCCTGATGAAATTACAGTGAATTGCGTTGTTTTGCTGGGTGTTGTGATGTGTTTTGAGGTGGTCGTTCTTTTCTTCTCATCATTATATGCTGCTGCAGATTGTGTGGCTTGTAACTTTTTCCGTCAGCTGTCCCTTTCTCCTGTCTTATTCTGACTATTCTCTGATTTCTGAACATGGTTCATTTGGTGTGTTTGACGTACTTGAGCCTCCTCCAAACTCTCGTTGATGATTTTAAACACATGCTCATTCGGTACAGATAAGTGTCTCATTGTACAATCGCCTGTTTTAGTAACTGATCCATGGTACATCCATGGCCGCGGGACTTTGGCTTTTATTTCAGATGTCAAACGATTCTATTTTAAAACGCACTAAAGGATTTATTCATATGAATCAGTCTAAAATAACTTTGCATGGACATAGTGATGTAACACATTGATTATTTCAGTTATAGTTACTGGGTTGAACACCTTTTGGGGATTTTCTTAAAAAATAAGAAGTGCAGTGTATCAGTGTAGGGAAATCAAAGTTAAATGTGGGTTAAATAACGTTTTTAATAGTGCTGCACGTTACACACTGTTTTTTATAAATACGTATGTTTTATCATTTCAAAAAAATCTCAATTAATCTTAATTATATGCCTCGGAAAACTTACTCCTTCATGAGGATTGTTTTTTTTAATTTTGATGTGATAATTGTTTTATCTAATGTGACATTAAAACAAATCTTAAACGCTCTTCATGCCGAGAGGAACGTGTCTGTTGGACCTAATTTTTGTCGCATAATCTGTCAAAGTAATGATCTTAAATTTTAGGTGCATTCAGTCCATGCGATTTGCAAATATCCAAAGAGAGGTCGGGAGACATCTGTGACCTGTGTAAATCAAACCGTCTTGTTTTATGGCTATTTAAAAAATCATTAACAAAATGCATGTATATCTCAGGTGCTGATTCAATTTCTGCAAATACATTCGGTTGTATCACACCGAATCTAAACACCTGATCTCCTCTTAGAAGGCTCCCCGCGCGCTCCCATTAACTCATGTAATCTCTTGCTCTGAACAAACGGCCATTTTTTAATATTCATTCTGAAGTTGCAAGGGTCAGTTTATGATTTGTCCTTCACCAAAATAGACTAAAAAAAGTCGACTAAATGGAAAAGTGCACCATCAACATCTCTACAAAGGAAGCAAAAGAAATCCTTAACTTTGCAGTCGATGCACCTGCAAGAGATGTTCATTTTAAGTAAACCTTTAGAACTAACTACGGCGGCTACAACCATCCTCCTTTTCTCCACTTTCATTTGGCCACAAACCTCTCCTCTCTCTCTCCTCTCTCTCTCTCTCTCTCTCTCTCTCTCTCTCTCTCTCTCTCTCTCTCTCCCTCTCCCCCTCTCTCTCGCGTCTCTTGTCTGGGAGGAGGAGGAGGAGGAGGAGGAGGAGGGGGGAGTCCTGCCTCTTTGCCTTCCTCAGATCAATGCCCTGGCCACTCACTTTCTGATGTTGCACGACGGGAAATGCTTTGAATACTTGCGACATGGCTGCGCGCATTGATTGCCAAGATTGACAGCAGCTCTACCCATCGTCTTCTCTTGTCTGAGTGAGAGAGGGAGGGAGAGAGAGGGAGGGAGGGAGAGAGAGAGAGAGCGAGAGAAAGAGGGAGGGAGGTAAAGAACAGATAGGCGAACAACAAAAGGTGCTTGTAGTTTAGGACAGCTGAACTTCACACAGAGTAAACGGGATTCCCTCGTTTGGCCCCGAGTGAGCAGACTCAAGTTTTCGCTCAACAGATCGCTCGCTGGTTCTTTTCTAGTCTAGAGGTGTTTACGCACGGGGGGAAAGGACGCGTGAATATCTCCACGGCTCAGGGCATCAAGGTAAACAACACGTTTGCTCTACTTTTCAATATGCTCTAATCATTTCACCTTGTGTTTTAATGCTGATTCCTGAAAGTGGAGCGCGTGCGCTCGTCCCACTGAACTGTGTCCGTGCGCCGCGCGCAATTTTCCCTTTAAAATAATTCTTCTTTTTTTTTTTTTTTTTTTAAATAAGAAAGTTACTTGAGTGTCACGCTCACACGGGTTCGCGCATTTTTCTAACGGCGACGGTTGACTGACAAACTTTCTCGCGTTGCGGTCGTTCGGCGCGGCGCGGCGCGGCGCGGATGCGGGATCTCGAGTTTACCTCACAAGTGAAGCGCAACCGCGTTAAATCCAACATCTCGAAGACACCCCCAAACCACTTCGGAAGGTTTGGAACCACGTTTTTTTTTATCCTCCACCCACCCCTCCGTTCTCTTTGTTTATTTCAGCAGCGTGAAGCCGTGCGTGCGGACCCGTGCGGGCGGACCGAGGCGGACCGCTGTCCCCGATCGCGCGTTCTCCAAACAAACCGGCGAACCTCGTAGAAGTGTTCAACGTGCAAAGTGTTTGTGTCCACGCGTCCCCGTAACTTTGCTCTCTGCTGGTGGCAGTTTCACTTCTGTCCACAGCGCGGTACTATTGGTTGACAGCGGCGCGCGCCCCGGTGCGTGTCCTCTCTCTCTCTCTCTCTCTGCGGGGCGAGGTGGACAAGTTCATTTGACGCTCGTGTCTCTTTATACCTTTACACATTCCGGAGCGCTTTTTTGTTGCTCGTTTAATTCTGTCTGGGTTTTTTTTTGGTTTTGTTTAAGTCAGACGCCGAGTTTCTGGCCTTCTTGTAGCCTGGGAATTTGTTTTCCCTTAACTTTCCCCGGAGGTCAGGGGAATTGACCCTTGAAGAATGCATAAGCCATAAATTAAATTTAACAATCGCGAGGCTTGTCCATTTAGAGAAGATGCACTTGAACACAGTTTTCCTTTTAAGTCTCTGACGCTCGGCGCCAACTGAACCAACAGCTTTCCTTAGGATAAGTGCAAATATACTTACAAGGATGACATTTTCTTACTTTCTGTCATATTTTAGAATTCTACACAATTACTGAAATTACGCACGTCACTTTTTAATAGAAAATCGTGATTTAGATATTTTAAAGCTTAAAATACACGTTGTTATATTTTTGTGTTGCGAAATGCCCCTTTTTAAATTGAGTTATATTGTACCTTAAGGACATATCTGAATTTCCCCCCAAATTAAGAGGTTATTCTTCAGATGAATCCGTCATGTTTATGGAAGTATCAGCGATGCAGCTATTGCCGGTGCGGAGAGGGACAGCTCACTTCAAGTGTTTTCCAAAATTAGCCACCCTCCCGGTGCGCGAGGACTCTCCTTCTACAGGGTCGATAACACTTTCACCAGAAGAAAGTCATCTCTGACAGCCCTGGAAACTCCATAAAAATGAAAGTACACCAGTGTACCTTTCTTCTATTTATTGCACGCTGCGCACGTGCGTTTTGCGACCGCACAAATAGGCACCTGTGGCTCAATAATGAAAAGGATCTCCCTTTAATTCTGCTCACACTAAAACACATCCCGGGCTCATCCTCTGCAGTGAAGCCCCCCCCCCCCCCCCCCCCTCTCTCTCCCTGTGATCGGGGGCTCTCTCTGTGGCCGGGAACTCGAGTTCCCTCATAAGGTGAGGCGGCGCAGGAGACCCAATGCGAGTCCAAATGGCACATTTATAATTAGACTGTCCATTCAGCACATTGTCCCGATTGCTATACAGGGACACTCGGCTCTGTCAAGAGTTTGTCTCTGACGGCTCGTGCGGCTCAACGTGTCGGTGGGTGAAAGAAAAGCGGCGTTAGAGCCCTTTGATGCCCAAACAGCCGCACTCTTATTTAACGCTCCTCACTCCATTTTACGCAGAGAAACAAACAACGTGTCCATTAATCGCCTCTTGCTCGCAAAGCTTCTCTGCGATTGTTCAAGTTACAAAAACATTTAAATAATTGAGACGTATTGAGTGTTAATATAATTTCCCCTCTTTTTAATCAATGTTCCACGGGGACGTTGCGCTTTTATTCCGCAATAATAGTAGTGGATTTAGACGTTATTCAAAAAGTAAAGACTGGCCATTTGTTTGAATGTGATACTTAACACAACTGCAGGGCAATCATTTCAGATGCATCATATTTCATTCGGGCTGGCCTTGCACATTCTCTGTATTTTCTAAATCTGTGGGTGGATCTTTTTTCAAGAATTAGAAACGCAACATTTCCAAGCTGCAGTCAGCTTAAGGACTCGCGACTGTTGAATAAATTCGGGGATTTTTAGGACTGTCATTTGACATGAAAGCAGAAGTCACCTGGCTCACTTGTCTAAACACATCCTGCACTCTGTCCAAGTCCAATGTCTCCCGTGTTGCAACAGCGATGTTGCTGCTGGAACTCTTTTCTTTCTTTCTTTTTTCTCTTTTCATCAGTGAAATTCAATGCGATTAGAGACCTTTACTTTATTAGTTGTTGTTTATGGAGTGGAAGAGACGTGTGTTAGATGAGTCCATCTTAAGTTTTGTCTAAACCGAATGCGACAAACGGAAGTGACTGACGTTCTGACAGGAGCTTTACTTCTGACTGTCCTCTTAATCTAACGGTAGGATTCATCTAAGCTCTGGTGCCAGCAATTAGGATCAAAGAAAAGTCAGGTGAAAAAGATGGAAAGGAGGAAAGGAAAGTGCATTATATCATATTGCTTTAGTGTTTTTCTTCTTCTCTATTTTCAGCTTAAATGTGCACATTGGTTATTGATTAAACTTTTGGTTCTACTTTGATGCTATTTTAAAAGAATCTCCTAATTTAACAGCAGATGTTTACCACTGGGGATTGTATCACAGTTGCAACGCACAATGATGTGAAATGAA
Source organism: Gasterosteus aculeatus (assembly GCF_964276395.1). NCBI lineage: Eukaryota > Metazoa > Chordata > Actinopteri > Perciformes > Gasterosteidae > Gasterosteus > Gasterosteus aculeatus. The sequence goes on from NC_135700.1 coordinate 11,019,840, forward strand.
AGTGTTTTTTTTTTCTGTAGGTTCGATTCCAACCGCTTTACGCTATCGGAACGAATTCTTGAAATTACCACCGATTCCATCTCACTATAAGATGATTTCCCAGACGTAATTCATCAGAAATGCCATTATAAATAATAGGGATGTGTTGTCAGTTGCAGATACGGCGAGTAAACCCCGTCGATTATTCCATGCAAACTTCTGAAGAGGCAGCACAAGTCTCTCTGAACACAGATATTTAAAACTCTATTTGCTTTATAATGCGGGTGAGTGTCTATAGAGCCCCTGTACGTCTTGGCATGTGCGCATGCATGACTGATACTTTCCTTCTCTCAGATATTTCGCAAGAGAATGTCTTGGCTCTTTACACGGATAAACACTTCTGTTGACGTTGATCTGAAACGTCGAACAGCAAAAAGCCCCTCTGTCTCTCCTGACCGTGTCACTTAGACCGCCGAACTGAGACCTTACACATCGTCCTATACTTTCCACACATATGTTGTGATATTGTGTTCCGAGTGACAGGAAGCTGCTGGGAGGGAGGGGACGGGGGAGGGGGGGGGGGGGGGGGGTGAGGGGATGGGGGTGCTAGTCTCCCTCTCTACGTACTAGTGGATGGAGCGGTTGAGACCTGACGATAAACAAGTTCAGAGAGTGTAAACAACAGCAGGGCTGGTAAAGGTAGAGGAGGGGGGCAACAGAAGGGTGGAGGACTGCAGGAGATAATAAATGTGGTAGCACATGTTGTGACATCTGTCTTTCTAAGTGTTATCTAATTTACCGCAGAATATTCCTACAATGATCAAAACGGATGGGAACATGCCATAGTGTTTTTGTTGTTGTTGTAATTCAACGAGAAGTTTCTGACAAGTTAGTAACATGTCACATCTGTCATGATGCTCCATTTATCTTGGGGTTGTGGCTCGTCTCATAGTCACTTGTGGGAGAAGAGAAATGGGGATGCCAGTAGTGACCGACTGGGTCATCAGGAGCAGATAGTGGAACATCACCTCCACAAACTCCCCATCTTACAGAAAAAGCATTTTTTTTATTTTCTAGGTACGTCAAAGATTAAACCTGATTGTATTTTTTTTTTAGAGAAACAAATGACACCTACTGTGTGTGCAGCAGCACTTACTGAACATGGAAAAGGGCAGGGGAAGATTGCACGGCTCTGTTAGATCTCTGTGTCCCTCCGGCTGCTGAAGGTGAACAGTATTGCTGTCATTAAAGTGTTACAGATGAAAAAAAAAATCTAAATATGTGTATCTTCACAGGAACTGCATAATTGCACAAGTAATCTAAGTGGCCCATTTTGATCTGTATCATTCACTCTCCTACCAAAAAATGTTTTTCTCAAAATAATTGGACATTTTCTTTAGGTCCATAGCATAGATGTGCATAATTAACTTTGATTTCCAATGCAACAGTCCAGGCTATGGTAAGTAGCGTCTGTTGATTTTTCCTTTTTTTTTTTTTTAATTCTACATTAATATGTAGAATTAATTGGCGGCGTCTTGGTGGCCGCGTGTTAGTGACACAGGTCTGCAACTGTAATCAGGTGGAGGAATTAGTCGGGCTCATTGTTTTTTATGAATCAGATGAAGATCTGTACAGTGGCTGTGTGAATATGGTAGCCTTTATTTCCATATCAAAGGCACACAGTGCAGCCGGGCAGTAATTAAAATGTGGTGGATTTTAGCGCGCGCACACACACCCGCACACACACACACACACACACACACACACACACACACACACACACACACACACACACACGCACAGATTTTCTCTCTCCCTCAGACATGCATAGGGACAGAAGCGTAAGTGGGAACACACAGACGCGCACACACACAGACACAAAGCAGCATGGACCAAGGCTGAGAGCTGTCAGGTTGTGTGAAAAGAGTGCAGGTTGTTGAAACTGAATGTTAAACAAATACTCATGTTGGTTTTGTGGCAACCATTTTCTAGCTACAGTTAGAGGGAGCTGTGCATTAATTATTCTTATTTTTGTAAACCGCTTGCACTAATTGCAGTTATACTAACCTCTGAGAAGTCTCGAAGACATGATGCTTATTTATCAATCCATTAATTTGTCTTTGATAATTATACTGTCATAATTATGTTTGGGCAAGTGACCTTGCGGCCGAATGCTGGGATTATTGAAAAAAAAAAAAGAGGAAGAAGCTGTGATCTTTCGCCCCGAGTGATTTCTGTCCTCCTAGAATTGGAGAAGCTCTGAAGACCTTAGATTGGGCTTTGTGAGTGAACAAGGGAAAAGAGATTAGTGTAATGTGGGCTTTTGCGCTCCTCTGACACAAAGCGTCACAACAAGCGTTTTTTTCCTTGTAACCCCCCCACGCCGACCCCTCCTTTGCCCCCATTGTGCTTGGATCAGGTCCTCCCATGGGCAAGCCACTGCCTCGGAGAAAGCGTCAAAGGGACTTTGTGAAAATATCACTTGAACCAACACGGGCAGCTGTGACACTGAGAATCTTTATGTTAAATTGAAGTGAAAAAAAGGCCTTAAAAACCTCACGCTCATAAAGCGAAAGTAGCACAATTTTGCCTTGAGCACATTTTCTATTTGCGTTTCCTATTTGTTATGAATAACCCTGTTGCAGGCAGCATTCATCTTTGTATCCATCTTACACAGGTCTTCCCTGTCTGTAAAAGATGAACGATTAGCCAGTTGGTGGAGGCTGACCGCTGCTTGAGATGTGCATATTTTATTGTATCAAATATGCTCTATAGTTGTAACCAAACCAGCTGCTGTGGCTTCTTTACTCTGCGGTCAGGAGCTGTTTTGTTGGCACACACTAAATGTTGTTTGATCAGATTGGTAACTTACTTTCTGTGTGCATATTTGTGTGTGTGTGTTGCGTGCGTGTGTGCTGGTACACGGTGTGCATTGTGCGCAGACTATCGAGAGATATGATTTTTGCCTTAGAAACGGTACAGTGTTGTTTTGCACGCGCTAAATTGACACCACACGGCCATGTTGAGCTTTTGCCACATTGCGGCATTTGTAAACCACCATGTTCACAATTCCCCAGTGCAGTCTTAACTTGTTGATGTCATTACGTTTGGGAATACGGGCCTCGAAAACAAAACGCACTTTGTCCTTGCTGTCGCTGAATTCCAAGCTGTCCGTAAATAGTTTGATTCCGCACTCTTTGGATGGAAACAAATACCGATCAACCGCTTGCATGACGGAGCAGCTACTGTGACATCTAAAACAGGCCAGGGAGTTATGGAAAAGAAACGGCGTATTGGGCCCAAAATCAGATTCCCAATAGTGTTTCTCCTGGAAAATGCTCATCTACGATGCCAAAAAATAAATCAAAGTGATAAAGAAGGAGGGCTGGGGAATTCATGGAAAAGGTCTTGTGGCTAAAGTTTTGATTAAGTTAACCATAGCATTTCTTCTTGCCTGGGTCTTTTGTTTCCTTTCTGAATAATTTCTCTTTGCACTGACTTGGATGCGTTACAAGACTTTGCCCTTAATGTGCATTATGAGAAAATGGCTTCAGCAGACCCAACCACAGGCTTTCTCTCCCTCCTGTCTTTCTTACTCTCTCTCTCTCGGTAGATAAAGGGGGGTGCTTAGACCCTTTTGCTGAAAAGATGGGTTAAGAGTAGATTTTGGTAGACTCTCTTAGACTAAACATTGCACAAATAATGATGGTTGTCTTCGTGTTGCCTCAGACTCGTCTCATAATGCGTATGTAGATCACACTCTTGTCTCTTTTGGTCTAAGAAATAGATTTTCCTCCCGAACCACACGTAGTGAATAATTCACGATGGTAAGACGTAGATTTTTCGGGTGGTTTGAGAATACTTATTGTACTTATTGGGTGGAAATATATGCAGTGGAAGCATCAAAGCAGTGTCAAACTTTTCCTTTTTCCTTACTTTCAAAATGGCACATTTTCCTACTCCTACCCATGCGTGGTGAGAACTGGAGCAGCTGTATCCATCACCCTGCCTACTCTCAAGACTCTAAAACTGGAAAATATGAACTTTCAGCAAACAGGCGTCCGCTGGTTCTTAGAGAGTTCGTAAATTAACCCACAAGCTGTTGAAGAACGTGCATGGAAACCTTTAGCAGAGTCTAGAACTTGCACTTAAGAACCTGGTTTGCTCAACTGCGCATTTATAAGCAAAGAGCAATAGTGAGGGAAGAGACCCGGAGCACAAAGAATAAAGCTAAGGAAAGTATTGTAAGGGATAATCGCTTTCTTGAATGGGACTAAATGAGAGAAATCTGCTGAAATGATGGAGAAAGCCTGTGGTTTGGCCCGTGCACTAGATTTCCCATGAGCCTCTTTGACAATCTGAGGGTTTAGCCACTCCGGCACACGCCACCCACCCAGCCGCATACAACGCATACAGTACACACACACGCACACACATGCACACACATGCAGAATGCTGCTCCTGCCAGGCAGCACGGGTGTGGACACCTCTGGGAAGCCCTACCATTGAACAAGAGCAGCAGAAAAAGAGAAAATATTTCTTTTCTTTTTTGCAACAACCCCCCCAAACCCCACCCCCTCCCCCGTCGATCGGTCCGTTTGCCCCTGCAAGGTTGTAAACAGGGTGGGTTGTCCTTTCTAAAACAGTAACACAACAGGAATATAGAAAGCCTTTGCTAAGTAGAGTGGAATGACATAATGGAATTATTTTATATTTAAATAAAGATGGAATATTATACGGCTTCAATTCAGGGCCTTGCAGACTGCATACAAGTGTATACAAATGGCCGCAGAACCCTCCCTCCTGCAATTATATTCATATGCGGCTAATTCGCAATAGCGTTTTACGCTCGCTGTCAAGGCTCGCTGTTCGCAGAGTTACGTTCTTGCACCGCAGTGCCACAGGGAAGCCTTTCTAAGCTGGAGACTGTTTTTCTTTACATCCCATCACAGTTGACTTTTTAAACATTTACCATATTCATGATGTTTCTTTACCAACCTTAATGCCTTGTTTTAGTTTCCCAACCTGAACCATAACGTACTTGCCATGAACAAAAGAGTATCTATGCAAGTATGCTTTACATTCAAGTAGGGGATACTGTAGCGGAAACAAATAAGAATAACTGGAAATAAACAATTTATTGCAGCAACATATTAAATGTCTGTTGATAAACAAATTGACAAATTTCCCCAAAAATGTAATAAAAAATGTATTAATACACTTTTCACACTAGCTGCCTACATCCACTCAACGTATTACTAATAGTGAATTGGATGCAAATGACCTTTGTCTGTAGCAGACACTGCTTATATGTGCTCATACTGGGGCTACGGCTGCTGTCTTGTGTTAGCCAGGAGAAAGGCTTTATGTCCTTGGTTAGGGGTGGGGTTGAGGGTAGACCAGGGAGGTACAATGTTCCTCCTCGTCCTCAGCAAAGCTAAATTTATTGGTCGCCATCTGCAGGGTGGAGGAGTTTGGGTTGCGGCCAGGCCAAAGAAAGGCTTCTAATTAAACAGTCATCATTATCAACCTGTGGTCAGTGATCATCATCCCCAACACTGCTTCTCCAAGATGAACATGGAATCATTTAGGCTTTCCCTGAAAGCCCGTGCTGGACTGAATTAGAACAGAATAAGAAAGAAATGGAGGAGAAAAGTGCTAGCAAGATTTTTTTTTTTTTTTCCCCTCTCTTGGCAGAAGAGGCAGCACGAGGCCCCGTGCCATATCCACTCAGGTTTAAACAATTACCCGACATCAGAGGAAGCCGTAGAGCCTCAGTGTTGGCACAACTGTCACGCTTTTGACTGTTGTACTTCGGGCCATGGTTTCAGACATGGCCAAGTGTCACATGTAAGCGGAGCTTTCGATAATTTCAATTAGTGTAAGAGGGTGTGCCTGCAGTATCTGTATCACTGCTGCTGCGGGAGCTTTCCTTTGAGGTTGACAGCCCCTTAATGTAGTATTTCTTGGTTTGATGTGTGAGTGACACAGAGGTGCTCCAAGAGGATGGCAAAATGGTTTATTAGGACCTAATTATGCCTCTGTGATTAAAGGGGAAGTGACTGTGATTAGGAGACCTGCGGATGATGTGGAAACAAGGATGAATATTCAGAGGAGAAATAGCGCAGTGTTTTTTAGCCTGTGTGTTTTTGTATGTGCGCCTTTTGCAGGATGTGCGAGCGCTACAGTCCGTACTGCCTCGTGGCAGTTATGTGAGGATTTTGTCTTTACTGCAGATCTACAGAAGAGGAGCTTTATACATTTAGGAAATTAAGCAGTAAACGCACAAATGTTGAGGCTTTTTTTTTTTTTTGAGAATATTTGATACGCTTTTTTTTATGGTTTCAGAAATCTTTTGTGAAGCTCTGTCCATCCAGTAGATCATTTAAAAAAAACAACTAAAATGACCTAATTTTTGTCTTCTTTCTGTCTGGCATGTAAGAGTAACACTGCAGACTTTCACAGCCAATTGAACATGAAACCGTGAGGAATGTTCCGCAAAGCCAATTCTACTCTGGGAAGCTTAAGGTTTGAGCGAAAAATCACGCATTCTTGAGAACTTCAGAGTATGTGCTGTTTCAATCAAAGAGATAAATAGTCTTATAATTATCATTATTAGGTTTCATTAATGGACAGATTAGCATTGGACTTTCTCTTTTTTTGCGGCCCACAAACTTCTAACTTTTTCAGATATGTGATCGCCACTGCCATTACAAACCATTTAGAGTGTTCTGAGGAAGCAGATTGTCAGCAAGGCCTCGCAATTTTGCAATTTCACAACTGACTTCCTCCTTAAAATGACACAGGCTTACCTGCCTATTACTCCCTTTGATTTCCACAGTACATGCTTCTGCGCTCTGAGAGGTATTCATAATAAGCTTAAACTCCACTGGCTTCATTGCTAAAGGGTGCTTATCTCCCGGCTATTCAAGAGAAAGAAGTGTAATATTTTTTCCAATTTCAACATTTTACTGTTAGTCCACAGTCTGCCCAAAAAAACACGTTTAGGGGGCTGGCATGTGCACTCACATGGATTCATGCTCACATACATGCACACACACAAGCACATACTTGCCCCATGGAGGTTCTTTGAAAATACTGTAATGGTTCAGCTGTGGATTTTTTTAGTCCCAAATGGTGTCACATTTATTAATGTTTTATCAAATATACGTTTAAACTGACATTTTTATAAAGGTGTTGGGAACCATTCTGCTATTTGTATTTAAAAGTCTGCATTCAATTGAAATTTACATCTGTTATCATCATTAAAAGTGTTTTTTTTTAATTACATATATCATACTTATCTTTCAGCAGTTATTGCATGTTTGGACAAGCAATTTAATCTATTTAAAATTTCATTTTATCCCAGTGGAATGTTTAAAGCATACTCACCTTCAAAATGTGTACTCATGTAATGTGAGATATACTTGAAAACCAGTTTGAGGCGACCGCCGAGGGCTCCCCTCTCTGGTTGGGAGCATTGTCAGTTTTTCTTTTCCAATAATGAGAAACATGTGTTGGGCAAGTGAAGAAAACAGAGTGATCTTTCATCTGACCCACCGGTCCTGCTGTCAGCACAGTTAACACCGACCTCATGTTACAATTGTCTGGACAGCAGCACTAAAGAGCCCTTTGCACCCGCACTTCTGCCGCATTGTCTTCTTCTTCTCTTTATTTTTAAATGCTACGCAAAGACGCCCCCCTGGCCTGACGGCACATGGAAGCCAACTAAACACTTGAAGGGGAAAAACTAAACCTTAATGACCACCGGAATTTGAACACACGTAAGCCGTAGGTGCAAAGTGTTTGTTTGAACTACATCTTACTCCAGCGGTTAACAGCGTGCAGTTTGCACCGGGAGTCAAAGTGATCCCCAACCCGCCGCCTAGCCTCAGCCTGCTGCGTTCCTCGGTTTTACCGTCGCTTGTGCCATGCTGTAATGCGCTCCCAGGGCATGATGGGAATATAATAACTGCGTGACGATGTTTTCCTTACACCCCCCCCCCCCTCCTCCATTCTCGACTAAATGTAAAATGTGCCCAGAAACATGGCATATAGGGCATAGGTTGTGATGTCAGTTGTTATTGCTGGATATGCGAACCAGTAAATTTTGTATTATTTTCCACAATGTGCTGTGCACAGAGCATTATGTCACAAAGGCCACATTGTAGCGAGTTGGGTGCAGGGCAGCGTTGTTTCTCTTGTCCTTGTTCTGTGCATTGCTTAGCCACCTTCTGTACCTCCCCTCCAGACTGCAGCCTTACTTTATTCACATTTTCTTTCCTCGCGCTCCATACAATTGACAATGGGCCGACAGGAGTCTTAACATGATGCCATTAAAAAAAAAAGCATGCCTTAAAAAGTGTGCAGACTCACAATAATGTTTTCCAGACTCCCCCTCCTACTCCCCCCAATTTGATTATTTGCCAAATTGCTGTGGTCATTCTGGTGGTATTATATTAAAGCTGGGTTTGTTGAATTACAGGGTTTTCATTTACAAATAGGCTGCGTGCTCCGTGAAACACCAGTTTAAAAGATGGGATTAAGTGATAACTGATATATTTTGATTCCCTTGCTGCAGTATTGGACTCGGGTGCTGCTTTTGTTTAATGCAGTATGGAACAGAAGAGCCTCCTGATTTTCTGCTAATGAAATTTGCCACTAACATATGCTGGCAGGAACCTCTTACCTTGTTTGACTTATTTATTGCCTGACTGTAGAGATAATTTGACTTTTCATTTAAAAGGATCTTTTTTAATCCAGAAAAGGAGTGTTAAACCCAATTATACCAGTGATCAGTTGCTCAAACAGTACATTTGTTTCCCCTGGCGGGACAAGCCCCTCCTGGCCCTTCCGCCTCAATAGGGCAACAAGGAGGGAGAGGTAGATTAGGAGGAGAGAGAAATGGGGATGGGGGGCGGGAGGGACACATGAGTGAGATGAGAAAGGGAGAGAGGAAAGTGCCCTACAGTTCCTGCCATGTCACTGGAGATTTGTGTCCTCCTTTTAAATCATTTCCCTCTTAAGAAGATTAAGAAGGCAGAAATATTTCCAAACTGATAATTTTCCCTCCCCCTAAATGGACTCATTTGCATTTGCAAACGCTGCTATTAATTGTGGCTTTCAAAAAAAAAAGACAAATGACCTCTGCAACTGTAAATAAAGGAAAACAGAGGTTCTAAGGCTAATTGTTCAAATGGCTGCACTGGGGCTTGTGGTTCAAGTTGCTCCTTTCTGAGAACACTCTAGCTCATGTAAGACTTTCTTCTTTAAATGTTACAAATGTTTCACACGTGGCCGTAGTTACGTTTTCTGCCTGCACTGTGCTGTGGTTGCTAACTTAAGTCTCCCTCTGCAAAACTAAAAATGTGCAATACGGGTCATTGGTGGAAAAGGCCAATATCAAACAGTGCGTCAATGCTTCTCTGTGAACAAGAAAAAGACGATGAATAATTTGCGTACACCAAAGCCTTGTTGTAACCTGATCATTTATGGATCAGTTGTTTTCTTTCTGGTTTAATTCAGCATGTGATTGATTTTCAGTGCAGTACTGTTGGAAAATATCCACACTAAACTGTGCCCGAAATAGGGAATCATTTGAATACAGATGCTTACGGCTTAGGCCTTGTGACTGGAAACCACTTGGAGCCAGGAGACAATTGCAGGTTGATTATGTTGCTTGTGACAGAAGTTGCAACTCCTTTGTACAAGGCAGATATATTTGCATCTAAATGCTTATTGTGGACATCTAAACAGCATAAAGACTGATTGTAAATACCAGCTGTTGGGCTGTGTTCGGGAATAAAAAAGAATTTCAATAAGGAAAATTGGGATGGAAATGAGGAAATTATTTTCAAACAGTGGAGCTGAAATCAATAAGTAGGAAATGGTGCGCTTTGTGTGATGGTTGTATTTGTCACCTTATTAAGCGTGTTTGTATAATCACATGTGAATATATTTACAGTTGGCTAGTATGTCGTATTCTAACCGGTGAAAACAGTGTTTGATTCAGATGAATATATTAATATATATATATATTTTTTAATCTACTGTACGGTGCAGGTATAACAGAGGGAACTAGCTGTTGGTTAATTTATAAGATATTATACACATTATACAGTAACACAACTGCTGTGGTGTATTTAGTGTGCCATTTTATGGTTTACAGTATTTTCGATATAGTTGGAAGACGCCATTCCAACCTTTGTAATATTTGTGTCTGAGTGCATGCATTTGTATGTGTGCTCCGTATGTAAGTGCAGTTGTATTTCGGTGTACATGTGTGCGTCTGCCTGGTGCCCTAAGCAGAGTGATGCCCCTGCTGATTCTGCTCCTCCAGCTCTTTGTCCTGCAGCACTCAGTGTGTCTGCCTCCTCGTGAGACTGCCGGGCTTCTCTAGTGTGGCTCCACAAAGGCCCAGCCTCCTTTGAGGTGTTAAAAACTTCCATTTATGCATCTCCCTGGACAAAAAAGCACCGAACCCATTTGAGTCCAGGAGCAACACAGGCAGACATTGTGGCCCCAGCTTCTCGAGCCCTCATTTCACAGATTCTAAAACCAGTATGTGGTGAACAGGATTTTGGCGGCTAAAGTGCCCCGGGAGGGCCAGGCGATAAGAGGGGAGAAACGCCACCACGCAGTAAACTAGAAGATGGGTCCAGGAAAATGAACACATTACCTGGGAGAAAGGAGAGTTTTTCATAGCCCCCCCCCCCCGCCACCCCCCACTTACACAAATCCCACACTGAATAAAAAGACACAGAGACAAAAACTGAGAAAACAAAAAATTGCTGTCTACATATCTGGGAAGTTAAGAAAAGCAGTGGGCAAAAAGACAAGCCTATTCTTTGTTCTGCCTTTGGAGTCTTTGGAGTGGGAAATGTGTGAGAGAATTGATAGGTTGCACACCTGCTTGTTAGGAGAACTGGGGACTGAATGCCGTCCTGCGCGTCCGCCGGTCGTTTCTCTCCCCTCAGTCTGCCTCAACCCAGTTGCTCAGGAAATAGACTCGTGTTCTTGTTATTTGACGCAACGGATAATGTATTTGCCGAGCAGCACATGAGCGCCTTGCTCAGCCGCAGCGCTGTTTCTCTATCAGACTTCTGCTTGTAAACAAACTCAGGTCGAGACGGCTGCAGGTTTCTTTTCCTGTTTTATCCGACACAATTGCACTTTAGCTTTTCCGAAACACAGTTTTTCACTGTTTGACCCCCAACAAGTACATTTCATCTGGACGCTCTGGTAATCATTCCTGGCACGTTGGTGTCTGGTCTGCTGTAGTTCAGCGTCAGGACAGGATCAGCCAGACACAGGGAAAAGGCCGTTTGAGGGAGGCAGAGGGTAAAGATTAAAAAGAGGAGAGAAGAGAGATTTGTAAGGCTGTGACAGTTAACGGTGAGATGCAGCATGAAGCAGCTGTTTGCACGTGATTGACCTGTTTCTAACAGCGAATAACTCAATGATACGGTGGATCTCTTACACACCTTGTCTCACAGCCGTCTTTGTCCGTGGCTGTCTGTAGTTTATCTCACTGTTAGGAAGTGAATAAATCTATTAGCAAACAAGGACTTTGGCACGTTGATCTGTGCCAAAGTGTCCACGGTTTACTGAAACACTTTCCTGTAAGGGGAATGATGCTATTGCAAAGAGAATTAACATTATGGAATTGGATATTTAACAGACACTCACACGTGTTCAATTACTATATCAGACAATTCTGTGGCAGAATGATCTGAGCTTCCACGCCCTGCTTCCTTCCTCTTCCTCTCATTTCACTATTTCCCCTGGGTCCACTGTTACAGCTTCACCTCATTGCATCCCAAACCCCCCCACGCAAGCCTCGGCCTGACTCACTGTGTGGCTGCTGCTTCTGCACAGATAACCACACAGCAACCAGGTAGGCAGCAGCCTTCCGATGGCATAGATTACCTCTATTGACAAAATAACTAACTCGGCAGAATTCCTACTTTAGCTTGTTTGGATGAAGGAGGAAGTGAGTGTTTGGAAATGTTGCAGATCTGGAGGAATTCCAAACAGAAGCACAAGTTTTGACTTGCCTCATGCATATCCACACAAAACTATGCATGACGAAATGTGCATTTACGTTCGCAGCAGGCACGTGAACAATTTAGAAATATCCCACAGCATAGTCTCATGTGCTGCGCAGACTATAAAGCCCCCAGTTGCAAATGTGTTGATGTTGGACTATATAATAAGTTGAACATAAAACTTGTGTTTGGTCAGGGCCGCTAAGTATTGGTTTGTATCCCCTGTGCTGTTTACAGTTGTGGTAATGTTGTCTGTTTATACTCAGCCACTGTCACACGATGACTGAAAGAAAAACAACTGAAAATGAAATCAAGCGTAGCCCACAGCATACGTGCGCACACGCGTCTGCAATCTGAAGGTTCAGTTGATCTGTGACTCTATAAGTTTAATTTCTTCATGTGCTGCACAAGAGGCTTTAGCTCTAATTGCAATTGCAGCCGAAATTGAGTGTGTTTGATACGTAATATAAAGATACGTGAGCAGTTTACGGTGGTCGGTTTAAGTGCACGGGTGAAACTTATGTTAGGTGAGGTAAGTTAGGTATACAAGTGCAGATATGAGATATACAAAGAGCATACGTGTGTTTGTGTGTGTGTGTGTGTGTGTGTGTGTCTGTGTATGCTTGTGTCTGAACTATACAACCTTTCTTTATATCATCTGGATTTCCAAACCAGTTTGTTTCACTGCAATTTTAGAGTTTACTGAAAGACCGTTTTCTTTAGCATTGGAAATTATCCTATGATTTTCTTCCTCTTTTTGGCTGTATGTAAAAGCTTTTGTGGCAACTTGTGTGTGTGCATGTTGGCATTTTCACGTATTTTCCTGTGTGTGTGTGTCAGGTAGGTATGACCAGCCAAGGCTAGAAGAAAGGCCACTCTTTGACAGAAATGCCACAGGTGGCAGTGAGCCCTCTTTTCCTGCTCCTTTGATGTCAGCTCCACCAGTCTGTATCGGGGAGCTGAACAGCCAATATTCTGTGTATTCCTTTTGTGGCTTGTGGCCTAATGGAGCCACATTTACTTTTTCATCTCATCCTAATCGTATCTGTCAAAAAAACGAATATAATAATGGAACATAGTACATTTAAGTATGTGGACAATTTGTTAAAAGAGAGATGATGAAACTAATAATTTTAACTTGGGGTTGACTGAAATGGTAATAAGTCCCAGATCTTCTAATTAGCAATGGGGGAGTGCCTGTTTTATGTTTCCTGGCTGTAGGTCTAATTCACAGCAGGAGAAAAAGCTACTACATGCAGCTACACCAGGCCAGTTGACTGTGACTCTTATTACACCACAGGGATTAGTACATTTGCTTCATTATGATATCGTTTGGGCTCTCTCATTATTTGCAATTATAAATTCCTTTTGTTTTCTTTTCCCTCCCTCTGACAAATAATGAACTCAAATATGAAAAATGAATATATTTCCCCATATATTATTTACCTTATTGTTCCCAATTAACATTAGATTATGGATTGAAGGGTTTGTTGACGTCTACTCTCTGTAATAATAAGAGCCGTCATTCATTTAGGCATAGCAGGAATTACGTCTATGGTCAGAGATCAGATGGTTGCAGCTGGAGCATGTTGAAATACTGTGTGTTTAGTGTCAATTGAGATGCACTGGAACACTTTAAACTCAGAGGTGCTATTCACGTTAAAGGCTTTCCATTCAGCCGGGGTCACCTGGGTCCCCTCTCCCCTATTGTCACCTGCAGCCTCAAGGCCAGCACATTCAGACCCGTCTGTAACTCTCGCCTCCACCTGACTCATCTGACGCTTCGTCAGCCCTTCAGCCTCCCGTGCTGTGCTTTGGCAAAAATGCAGTGGTAGTCGGTACATTTATCTGATCTTGTTGATGGTATTGGTCAAGCTGATGGGAGACTGAGGGGGTGAATCGCAAATTAGTGACTGATCAGTTCAGCGTGACCTTAAAAAAAAGCTTAATTGGCAGCGCTCAGGCAGACTAATTGTATAAATCAGCTGGTAATGAGATCTTGGCTTATTGTGAGAGAAAAAAGACAATGAACATGAATGAACTCAGTGAGTGGTTATTTTCTCTATTGTCATTATTTCTGATGGAATTTGGTGCCTAAAAGTGCATCCACTTGCATTGGACTTTCCTGGCCAGTATTGCTTTCTCTAAAAAGGCTTTAAGTTGTTACACTTCAACAGACAAGCTGAAACTAGCGGGGCACGGCCCCTAATAAATCATTAGCAGGCAGCGCTTGAAGAAAGAAAGAAAGCAAAATTAAATAAAACAACCGCTTTGCATGAAAGCTGTTTATTAGTGAAATCCGCCAACTGGAAGACAGATTAATGAGGTAGCGGTGAGGCAGATTTTAAACAATGTCTAGGACGGATCCCATTGATGACAGCTGTTAGGACTGGAGGTCGGACGCTAACAAAGCTGTTTTACATTAGCTCACTTGCAGAGACTCTGACCCTCAGCCAACAGTCGCTATGGCCTCAATTCTCCTCTTCTTGCTCTATCTCTGTTTGTTCCAACGTAAGTAAATACGGTTATGAAAGACCATTGTTGATTCTAACCACGTTCCAAACTCACTGGTACCTTTAATCTGAACGCGTTGTGGCCATGCAAGACACGGTCATTCATACAAATTATATCATGTTACATACAAGGATAAACTTAACAACAACCTTTTCCGTCTTATTTTTGCTTACATTTCAGGTTTTTACATGAATTCAAAAACAGCCGACCAGTGATCGCTGGAAGCTGTGGATTAAGTCTTTCAGTTTTTGTAAGTATCAATTTGCCTTTTTCTCTTCGGCTTTCCTGTCTTGCTGCATGTGTCATTCACCCCAGCTGTCTCTCACCCACACGAAACACCTGCATTAAATGAGGTGGACAATCGCAACACAATGTACGCACAATTAGACATTTACAAGTTACTGACAGACCTTTCGAACGCAAGGTTCTCCAACTTATTTTTCTTGCATTTTGTCTTTGCATTAGTTAGTTTGCTGTTTTTTTTTTTTGGGATGTTTTTTATTTGGTCTTAATATAAAAAGTGAATGCTACAACTTTAAGATGAAATAATAATAACGTTATGAGCATTCCGATCTGGTCTGTACTACATGAGATCATACTTCTACTTTTCCACAATAGCTGTATCAGACCTGCGTTTAACTCGCTCTGTCTCTATGAAAATGTTACTTAAACAAGCTCAGCTGCTTCTCGTGGAGGTTTTCTAATGAAAACGTATCTTAGATATTAAGCAAATAAAGGTGAGGAACTTCATTGATATTATTATTTTCTTTTAAATGTCATATCACTGGAGTCATATTGAGGAGGAGCTCTTCAATAACAGTCGGGAAATGTCTCTCTGAATTCAAAGTTCATGGCCATTTACTATTGTTTAATCATGACATTTCCCTCCACACACTGTCCTCCGCCTAGCGATGAGCTGCTGCACGTTTGTTGGTTGGGAACGACTTGATCTTATAAAACTATGTCATCATCAGAGCAGCTAATTAATGAGAAAAAGTAATTGCCTGAATCCCTGTGCATTGTACACATTGATGACACGGAAGTGCATAGAATAGTCAAAATGGCAACACTTATAAAACAACGAGAAGAGCACATCTTTGCTGGTATTAGCCAGCCTGTTTGACCAGGTCTTATATTCGCTGCAGTGTCCCCTTCTCTGGAATTTGAGTTACCAAATTTTGTGCATTAAGATCATGCAACTTACGCTAGCCGGGTTCACTAACGGATAGTATAATAAAAAATGCAAAAGCAAAGATTCCAGAGTTATCAGCAGGACAGTAGAAGCATAGCGTTTTTTTTTACCGTAATTCAGTGAAAAATTGCTTTAACACTAAAAACTAGAAATATCTAGCATCAGTGTTGCTAGCCACCGAAATAAAAAACCATTGCAACTGAAGGAATTTAAAATATGCAAATGTAGCGTGAGCAATGGTTACTGCCGCCTGCTGGTGCCCCTATAAACATCCCTCCTCAGTTGGCTAATAACTTGCGTCCTGAAGTTTTGCGATTGCCTCGATAGTTAAACATTATCTAATTAAGTCATGTTAGTGTTGTTAGGCATCAGTTTTTATTTCTCATGAATGGAAATGTTGCATGTGGTGGACTGGCATTCATTGCCATCCGCTCTTATTAAGTTGGATCCTCATACAACCCAAAATGAAGATCCCTTGACCTACAGGTTTAATTGATCTCAAAAGAAGTCATTTAGTTTGCGTTGGGATAGCTTATTGAACACGTTTAATTACACACCTTTAATCTCATTTGGAAACACCTGAGAATATGTTGGAGCATCTGAAGAGGCCATATACTGTACACTCTTTGTTAGTGTTTCCCATTTGTTTAATAGGCCTCGTGGTCTCAAAGCTCTCAGCCCATTATCGATGGCACCGCTCAAGTAAAGGATGCATTTCGTCAGAAATGAAATAAACGGAACTTAAAATGAAAATAAAAAAATGTAAATAAAGAACCTTTAAATTGTTATTCCTCATCTATTATTTATCGAATGAGACTCTTCAGCCCACTGACCCTGCTGTGATTATGGTCAGTATGTTTCCGAGCAAAGACCGCTTGAAAAAGACCACTGAACAAAGAATTTAATTTCATCAGCCTCCATTACTCCTGAGGATCCCTGTGTGAATATGGAAAACTAATTGTTGCACATGTCATTCATTACCTGGCAAGAATGTGGAGAACCCACTTGAATTGTATCCATCATCCTAAACACTGCATTCAATTAATAGCTTGTATTACTTCTAAATGACCATGTTTCGAAAGGAGAGGCTGTTGTTTGTGGTGTCTTGATTAAGTACGGTCCAGATTTAACCACATGAAAAGAAACTAATCTCTCACTTTAGTATTATTGTTTGAAGGCTTGACGGACTTTATAAAAAACAAATAAAAACCTAATATGTTAGAAGTATGTTCCCTTGTAGCGGTGTGGAGGTCCACGCGGTAGCTATATACAGCAGGAAACGGGACTAAAGAACATGCCATTAATCTTCTCGCTACCCCAGCTGTGGAAAGTAATGCATAACTAAAAGTCCGGTAAAATGAATTAACGATTTCAACCATGAACTTTTCTCCCAAAACGCCATGAATCGTCTCTAACTGATAATGCACCACGGCCCTGGAGTGTGAAATCCCTGTTGCGTTGAGAGTAGCCAGTTAATTGATTTGCAAATTATTTAAGTTTGTGGGGCCCAGGGGAGTGCTTGACTGCAATGACGGCCTATCTTGAACAAGTTGAAAAACTCTTCCCAGGCAAGTCAGTGTTACGTAGTAACTGTAAAGTCTAATCTAAGCCCCACGGAGAGAGAGGCTGTCCAGCGTTCTGTTGTCGGATTGAGTCAGCTGTCCTTTACATTGTGATGTATGTCACCCTAAATGAATTGTTCATTCTACTCTTTTAGGAGCTTCGTTTTTTTTACTTCCTGGTGCTTTTTATTTTGGGAAAATCCTGCTATATGAAGGAGAAGATTTCAAACGTAGATAAAGTTTTTTTCTAAGAATTTGTGTAGATAAGAAGAATGTACGAGTGAGAGAAATATTTATACGTTCAGCAGGATTTGTTGTGGTTAGTTCTAGTTCAAGCGACAGCCGGTCATTCTGCATGGGACGGCTCTTCTAGTAACATACACACCGTAAATTCCATTGCTTTTCAGTCAAATTTGTTTGATCCCTGTGTTAATATCAAGAAGCCTCTAATCTCAAACCATTAGCAACTGCTGTCATTCAGACACACGGTGTCAGCCTGATTTAAATAAAATGAAATGAAGATAGTTGTTTCCGGTCCCTTGGCTTCATTCATTGCCATAAACATATGCTCTGTGCCCCGCTTCTTTCCATCTTATTTATGACTTTAATTTGTTGTGTGGGCTGCGTAAGAAATCAAATTTAATCCAATCCTCCCAGGGACCCTGTCATATAATAACATGGTAATTTCTGTGTATCCTTTTGAAAAATGAGGAAATTAATTCTTCCTGACATGTTCTAATTATTCCAGTGTGAACGGCGGATGGGCCCCCCCTCCCCTCCCCCCCAGGCCCCTAAGTGTCAGTTGCCGACGGGTGGCGAGGTGCTAATGCTGACCAGCAGCGCGTTTAATTTGAAACATGAACAGACACCTTTCAACACACCTTCCTAATGTTGGAGTGGCTCACACAAATTAATTCACTACTCATCTGGCAGCTCAGACTGAGGTGTGTGTGTGTAGGTTGGAGGAGGGGGGGTGGGTGTGGGGGGGTCGATGGGACCCTATTGCCATTAGTAAAGGTAACATAAGGTGTGTCTGTGTGTGCACATGTGTGTGCAGTACACTGTATAAATGCAAATACAGTATGTAAGTGTGTGTGTGTGTGTGTGTGTGTGTGTGTGTGTGTGTGTGTGTGTGTGTGTGTGTGTGTGTGGACATGCGCTGGACCGGGTCTCACCATATTTCATTTGACTGGGTGTTGAGATGGTGCAAAGCCGTCTGCTGGCATATTGCGATTGCGTGGCCAGCTTTTTTTCTCCTCTGTGGATTTGGAGCCTCCCGAACCAACGGTACCTTTTCACACATCCAAACGCTCCACGGAGAGCATGGAGAGGCTTATTTAATTAGACTGTCATCAGGCAGTCTTTAGTTTATCACTTCAATTTGCATAGAGACACTGCTGGGAGAGATGTTGTGAAACAATGATCCTGCGTATCTTATTTACAGACATAAAGCAAATAAATGATCCAAAATGAACTTGCTCTCTGCTGCTGATGATAATGATGATGATTATAATGATAATAATAATTATTATCATTTCAATCTAGGGTTGTTATTGACTTGACTGATGTCAAACTAATCCGTCATCATTTTTAATTAACAATGAAAATGGTTCAAATCAGAATTAAAAATGTATACTGACTGTTGCCAAGACAGTCTTTGTAAATCCAGAAATCTGTACGCATTCATTCATTATCTACAGTAAATAAGCAGCTGAGAAAGGATGAGGAGAGATAAACAAACTCATTTTTACTGAAGTTGGGAGTCAGGTTAGAACCATAGGACTGAAATGTATTTGGTGTGTTGCCTCCTGGCCGTGGCGTAATGTTCGAGGAGAAGAGAGCGTGGCTTTGTGAACCGTGGGTGGGTCCCCCCATGACTCAGAGAGGGGAGAGGCGTCAACATGGCCGCCCGGTCCACAGGGATTAAAGGCCCTCCCCAACCCCCCCTCACATCCTGCAGGGTTAATCACTGGCATTTTGGATCCATGCAGCGGGAATAAATGCACTCCCCATCACTGTGGAAGGACTGAGACATGCAGTAAGCCACCAGTAAGCCACCAGTAAGGCGGGCAGAGATCTGCTTCATAAGCTTTTTTCCACTCCGCACAACGGACTGTTTGCAGCTCTGGTTAACCTCTCTGAAGGACCTGGACCTGTGTAGAATCTTGCTTTCTGCATGAGTTTTGTTATGGGATATAAGAAGTAACCTGGGGGTTGAGCTGGTAGGACCTGTGCAGCTAACTTCTGTGTCTGACCATGTGCCACGCCTGTTCATGACTGAAGGCTGAGAGTGCCGCCTCGTGCCAAGACCCACACGGCTGCTGGCTGTGCATTAAATCAGCAGTCAATTTGACTGGAAGTCTGAAATCTGGGCTAGGTTAAGGGGGTTGCGATGAAGCCGTGTTAATAGCTGGCTTGTTGTCCATATGGTACTGCTTTAATGGAGCACATTTGTTGCAGATGGTGGGAGACTCGGTTCAGCAGAGGCAAGTTTTTCTTCGAAAGGGCCGCTGCGCTGCTGAGACTGGTCCATGTCAGCTCATTGATGTCTATCCTCCTTGCTTCTCTTTAACCAAAAAGCCCGGCCTTGAATTGTGGCCCGGCCTTGATTTAAAGACATGCTTGTTCTTTTTTTGTGTGTGTGTGTGTGTTCAGGAAAGAGAAAATGCGATGTGGCGCGGCCACTTTCTCAGTTGGGTCATTTGCTCTTGGAACCGCACTTTTGCTTCCATACGCAAAGTTCAGTTGTCTCTCACCACAACGGGACTGCAGACAGCAGGCGCAGCTGAGGAAACACAAGCACACACAGAGTAAAAGAACAAGCGTTATGGAATAAGACCAATGATAAATATAGAAACCCAGCATAACTTAATCTATTTCACTTTCTTTGCTGCTTTTTATGATAAAAGAATACATTGGAAATACATGTTTCGGCATTAGACACCATACCACTTTGATTCTGATCATTTCTGCTTTTCAATGTGTACCAGAACTAGTTTGCGTCCACCGAGAATCCACATTTATCTGGGTATTGTTTTTGCTTTAGAGTACGTGTGCTTTTTGCACTCAGAAGTGAGGAGACACGCTTGATCAGCTCTGCACTGTTTGACGGTTGTTTTCTCACGTTGTCACTGACTCAGTGTGCTGCGGCGTGGTGATGGTAGTATGTGCGCTGGGCCCAGCCGAGTGGAGAAAAGAGCAGAGCCGCAGTGCCCCTAGCTGCGCCACTCCCACCTCCCCAGACACCTTATTGTGAGAAAAGTCTCGGCTGAGCCCTCTGGGTCTTGTGGATCCACTGCCTTGCTAAGTGCTGGCCAGACTGAAAGGCACAGTGTCCTTGGGCCCGGCTCATTCTTTCCACTCTCAGAGGCTTTGTCTCATAAGCCACGAGAGCGAGAGGAGAAGACGCCAAATAAAACCCGTGTCACCAAAAACTAATGGCTGAGGTTTTATGTGCTTTTGTGTTTTTTGTTTTTTATGATAATACTCATATTTGTTCTTCCGTAATGTTAAAAGGTAGTCGTTTTAACAAAGAAATGCAGTCTTTCAAGCTTTTCTTAAGTAATGTAATTGAATTATAGTGAACATGGTGGTGGACTTAAAATGTTTAAATGAAGTGAAATTTCATGTCATAACGCTTGCAACAGTTCAGTGCATGAGGCTGATTTGTGAGACTTTATTAATATAAATTAATATTTGAACCAATTTAAAATTAAAAAAATATGTCGTATCGCTGCTCCTTTTTATCACATGAAAACCAACACGTGGAAGTCTGACTCAAACACAATAATAGTGCATAATATACAGACCAATAACATGTTCTAATGGAAACCTGTTGTAAGTCATTTTTAGCCGTGCGTTGCCAAAACTGTGTGGGCGATGCTTCTGAACAGCCCCATACAACTGGTGACATCATGACCACATCCCTTTGCCTCATTGACGCTGTAAGTCCCGGCTCGGGTCCATTGCGGCCAAGCTCCCAGAAGCCACAGCAGCCTCGCCACACATGGGCTGCAGCTGGACCACCGTTAGCTACTCTGAGCAGGCCGGGGCTGCTCTGGGATCTGCGGTTACAGTGCTGGATGTCCACGTATATATATGTGCACACAGCCGTGGAAAAAGGCTGTATAGACATCAGCAGGCAGAGTTTATTGGATGCAAACATATCATCAGGCTCTCAGTGCAACCCAAAGCCGTATGCAAATCCACTCCCTCTATGGAAAGAACATAATTAATGATGTCAGTTCATAAAAAAGGGAGGATGGCTTCACAGCCATATTTCTGCTTTGACTAAAGACTGTATTACAGGAAGGAGATGAATGCTCTGTGTTCTTTCTTTCCGTCCTTCTCTTTCTCTTACTTTCTTTTGTCTGTCCCTTTTTTCTTCTTCTTCTTGGTCGTCATTTATTTAATGGTGAACATGGTTCTCTGTGATTTCTCCTGCCAGAACCCCGACTCGCCGACATGGAGGGCTTTCTTCGTAGCAGCTTTTTACTGAGGTTAGTTTCATTTCCGTTGTTGTCATTTAATATCACCGGTCGAGCAGGGGTTGGTGCTTTCTGACACACTGTTAGCTTTAGACGTTGTACTTTGTGCATGTGTACATGTTTGTGTGTGTACACGTGTCTCTATCTTGTTAAACACGGCTTCTAACACATTAATCCAAGCTGTGTGTTTAGAATTGTGATTATTTGGTGTGTGGCTGACTGCATGCTCAGCTGTGGCCTCCAGAAGGTACACAACAACAAGTTAAGGGACACATGCAGATGAGCTGTCCCCCTTCCTCTCCCCTTTTACGCATTAAAGGACCTGCACATCAGGCTTTCTGTGTCTGTAGCCTTGCTGCCTTTGTCCGTCCCTTCTCCCCGTCTGCCCCACGTTACCAACCACCCTAATCAGAGATATTGGAGTGAGGCTGGAATAAGTGTCTTGTGATGTACTGTTGCTTCCTGTTGTGTGCTGTGTTTGTATTCAACCTACCATAAAGATTTAGATTTTTTGTCTTTACCCTTCCTGTGATTCTAATTAAAAATGTGTGCTGTCATTACACACAGAGGAAGTAAATAAGAGAGTGTATTTACCATTGGCTCTTTTCCTAGTCAGCTACCTTCTCTAGGCTACAGTGTTGCTCCCTAATTAGGGTTGGCTCATTAGAAGCCACAGCAGCAGCATCTGCCTTTCAAAGCTGCTGTCAGCCAAACTTTACTAAAGCTAATGAATCCTCTTTGATTTCTTTTTCAAAAGGTCACTTATTTGATTAAATTAACAGCATTTTTTCTCTCTGGTCGGAACTTTGTGAGGCATTCTAAAAAGAAAGGACAATTTTATACCATTACTGTCGCAAGTCAAGATGTCCTTGAGGAATTCAAAATAAAATATTGTAAATTTATGTTATCTATTATAGAATGCGGTCAATTAAAATCACGCTAAAAGTAAGATTGAGACCCACATTCAGAAGCCTTGGGAAAACACGCTGAGCTCTCAGTTCTGAAAGAATTTAGATTGCGACCAATTGTGTGGCCCTGCAGAATTATATTATTATTTTTTTCATGCATCAATAAGCTTTTTGTTAACATTATTATATTTAACAAATTGAGGAGCCATTTATTGTTTGCAAATAAATGATTACATGTGTGTATATATGTATATACTGTACATATAAATATATTCTATATACGCATATTTATATTCATAAATACTTTGATGAAGTTAACAGAAAAAGATGTCATGCAGAGATCTACAGTATCCATATCTCTCATAGCTTGGCACCAATTCATTTGGTGTGGTATATCTGCTCGGTTTGACAGAAGTTATTCAGGCATACAACATGTTACATTTTTGAGAGCACGCTGCCTGTGCTCATTTCCGCTTTTTTTCTAATGGTACAAAGTGGATGGTAGCGTTTAACTCTCAGCGCCTGTCAAAACCAGTTTGGTGGATAACTAACTGCACCAAAGATTTACTGTACACTTCATGCTGCGATGGAAAAGATTTGACAGAACTATATCTCACGTTCACCAGGAAGAGTTCTGCAACCAATCACAGCCGTTTTTTACAAAACTAACCAATTAACAAAATAAGAATAAAACAAAGATTGACCTTTGACCATGGCTTTTTCTCACCAATTCCCTTTTGTTCTCATAGCTGTGAGGAAACAGTGATTATTCTAAGTAAACACATTAATGCAACGTAATCCTCATCCTTCCGTCAATGTCTGTTTTAATTAAAGGAGGAGCGCCAGTAGAAAGATATCACGCACACTGACTGGAGATTGGAGGCCTCAACAATCAGGCAAAGATTAAAGGCAGGCTTGGCTTCAGGGTTGGCCCTTTTGCTTGCATAAGACTTGTGTCCTGCAGTGGGCTGTGGGGGTAGAAGTGAACAGGGAGAAAATGATAGAACCAGTGGTGGATGGATTTGGCATGTTAAGACATTCCTCCAGTGAAGAATCCCAGTATCTTTTCCCATGCAACTGAATTAGGTCAAAGGGGGCTTCCTGAACATGCTCGCACGTTTCTGCTCGAATGTGCAGATGTTATTGACTTGTTTTAGTCTATGTCACATCTCAGTATAGCAACCCAGATGGGCCTTTCATTATTGTAATGAGTCAGTGTGGTTTTCAGTCATACATACAGTGCGTTTTAATAGCTGTAAAAGAAGTTATACACAGCAACTGTGAAAAATAAATCTCTTTGAATGTGATGGGGAAAAGTTTAAACCCCATATTTGATGTACATGTCAAAGTCTTTGTACTCTCGTAATGATAACAGCCTGTTCAAAATTCTCACTGTCACAAAAGTTCTCTTAACTACAGCAAGAAAAAGTACAGTGTCTTTAACCGGCAGCTATTTGTGTTTGTGTTACTGTAAGTCTCACAGTTTTCATCTTTGTTGAAAATGTGTGTTTTCATCTTAGATCAATTTTTTACACGTTTATGGCAGCAATTTAACAGGTTTTTGTTTGTGCAGTCAAAGAGACGAAGCAAAGAGGGCAGGAAGTGGAAGGAAGAGTGTCGGAATACAGAGTGAGATGAGCACAGTAAGAGAGAGAGGGGGAGAGAGAGAGAGAGAGAGAGAGAGAGATGTCCTCAATCGCTCTACTCCCAGTGGGCAGGACCTCCCCCTACATTTCTGCCATTATTTGATGTAATGAAAGGAGAAAGTGTGTAACATTGAGATTGTTAATTAATTTAGTCTAACAAGATGAAGATAAATGAAACCCGCTGAAGGTTGACTAGGCTAAGGGCCCCACTTAGCATTCCTACTGCCCCCGAGCTCTGTCTCTCTCTGTCCTGCACAATGCAGCACGGCTCATAGGTGCAGCGCTGTGCTTATACAAACCCCTGAGCTCGCAAACATTACGTTTAAACGCGGACCTTTTTGACTAAATATTTCATTTCCAGCCCTCTGCTCATCATAGCCTTCTTACTTTGGGATATCTCAATTTCCAAAATGACTGCACATGTAATGCAGTTAGAGTTTTTGAGCGTAGATATACAATTATATTTTAAAACACATCCATTGGAAAGCTCTGTTCAAATGTCCACGTGACAACATGCTTCTGGGGATACCTCTACAAGTGTGCTCGTAGATAATAAACATGGCTTTTATTACCTTCTCCTAGAGATCACATATATTTTTTTTCTGAAACGACGAAAGGTTATAAAAATCTCCCCCAGAAAATATGTGGCCCCTTCACATGATTCTGTGTGACTCCCAGCCTTTCCCCGTGTGAATGGCTCTTCTCTAATGTGGCTCGGGGGCTATTTGAGCAGCAAGACAGACAAAAAGCAGAAAGGACTCTCTTTTTTAACAAAGCCAGATAGTTGTCTTCATCCAGAGTCCTCACAACCAAATCAGTAGTCTATCGAGGTCCTTTCTCAGAGGACACTTTGTGCAGGATCTTCATGGCAGCACAGACCAATCATTAAGGCACCCGTTCTTTTCTCCCTTAGTTCTCAAGTCATCAACAATGGGTTGTTGATTGTACAAAAAAACCCCACCAGAACAATTACGTTCTCTGTTTTGGTGGCAGGGCAACGCTTTAAAGTGCAGTCCTCAATAATGGCCTCATTATTGTTATTCTTGGAGCAGGCCTCAGGATAAAAAAGTAGCCGCTAGCAGTACGTCATTATTTCGTAAATTTCGATTAGCTCATCATGGCTGTCTCCTGGCAAACAGAATCATGGCTAATTAAAAGTGAGCAAGCGCTCTAGCCTGCGACTTTAAAAGAAGCACTTATAGGACTGTTATATGAAAAAAGTAGTAAAAAAAAAAAGAGGATTAGAGCTGTTACCCCGGTAACTCCGACTTCCATCTGCGAGGGAACAATGAACTTGTATTCCTCCGCCACCTAGATTTGAAAAAAAGCGAGGACAAGAGTGTACTAAAAGGACAAGACCCTTCTTTCCAACAACAAAGTGGGATGCAGGCCTAATAGTCTCTTTGGTGCGAGTTGTTAGGAGAGGTCACTGGGGGATGCAGGAGCAGAAAGGTCGAGGTGTAATCCTAGGACAAAGAAGGTCGTACCAGGTTTTTTACAATGGGACGTTGTTTCCTGGATCTCTCTGGTTTGGCCTGAAAACATTTTAAAGATTTGAAATACTTAAATGATGAAAATACTGGTTTTAATGCACTTTTATAATATTGTCCTTTACTGGGTGTATAGCCAGGAGCTGCTAAAGAGATGCTACTCTGAAAAGGGAGGCTCTTTTTCTAAAACACTGTCGAGTTATAATGATACATGACTATGGAGGAGCAGTGTGTGTTTCTCTTTGAGTTTTATGTCCCTTATTACAGCAGCAATATGTCTGCTCACATTAAGCAAATTTATGGCTGAGGCCAGCCTAACAGCAGTACAGGTTAATGAATTTGGCATTACTAATTAAACGTTATTGAGGGATGAATATGAGTCCTCTGGTCTGGACGGACGGCACAGGAAGGTGGGAGGAGAGGAGAACGGGACAGAGGACCTTTCTGTCCTGTCGCTTTGCTGCAGTTCTCTTTCACAATGATAAAAACATGAGTAGTGGACATGAAGACAGCGCAGCTTTAAGGTGAAATGGAGGACAGTCCCGCCCCCGTGTCTGTGTGGGTTTCCTCCGGGTTCTCCGGCTTTCTCCCACAGTCCAAAGACACGCTTTCGGGGGTTTAGGTTTAACTGGTGACTAAATTGCCTATAGGTGTGAGGGTGAATGGTTGTGTGCCTCTATCTAAGCCCTGCGACTGGTTCAGGGTGAACCCCGTTTCCTGATCACTGTTAGCATGGATTGATTCCAGCCCCCTACCCCCTTCACACCCGCCAAGCCCCACCCTGCTTTTTTTTGGATAAGCGGTATAGAAGACAGCGCGATCTACTCAAGCAAAAATTAAATTGATTTTTCAAGAAAAATGCTCACTGAAGCTTCCTCGTCCGCTGTTCAAAGCTTTTTCACTTTAGGTTAGTTGGATTTATTGTTAGAATACATTTGCATCTGTTTTGGTACTGGTTGCTGTATTTACACTGTTTAAATCAAATTTTACATGCCACTCTTTCTCGCCCTCTCTTTCACTCTTTCACTAGCGCCTCTTCACTCCACGTCTGACGTACTCTCCCTGAGAGCTGAGCCTTTCCATTTAGATTTCAATTATCATGTTAGTTTTGTGATTAGACTTTAGTCCTCCAGGAATCAGACCTCTCTGCTCCTCTCTATTCCACTTCCCCTGCAATCACATCCCATCTGATGAATTGCGCATATAATTACGGAAGTTATTGAATATGCAGATCACTGCTGACTCTTGGTGTGCGGTTCATAATCCATCAACTCTAACTGTATCAAACAAGGGTCTCTGATAAAGGCCCACTCTGATAATGAGAGAGGGCCAATGTATGCTATTAGTCAGAGATAACAGACACCACAAAGGCTGAGACTCAATTAAAACAGAGCCATGCGGTAATTTGTGTGCGTGTGTGTTCATGCTCCTAAACGGCACTTAGGCCGGTGTAGACACTTGGCAGTGGGCACGGTCGGCTTTACCGTCATAACCAGCGCGGCGCGATCCAGGCCGACTGGAGGTATTTCCCCCATGTTACAGTATGTTGCTAACATCGTTTTACACCCTGTCCCATGATGCAATCCCTGGGAGCTTTTCAAGGGAAGGGAGTGAAGCACTTTGCAGGCACACCCACAGGAAAGGGTTGTGGGAAATTTTGTAACTTTTGATAGCTTTTAGAGAGCTATGCTAACACCTGGCTCACAAGCAAAGAGGAAAAGGTCTTTCATGCTGTAATTCCTGTTTGCAATTTGCCGTTAATATTTTGGATGGACTTGTTGCCTGCTCTTCGAGAGGTCCAAAACGAATAGTACTTTTTTCCCCACATAATGCTAGTCGCACAGGGTTTCTCAGCTTAAGTTCCACGTATACAATTGAGAATAAAGGGAAATGGAAGAAAACGGTTCCTGTATTTTTAGCCGGAGTTAGAGTGATGTAGCTGCCATTTATAGCTGATAGGCCAGGCTGATACTGGACCGCTGCCCTGCCGACACCAGAGGAGCGGGTTCATAGACTGCACAGACGCTGCACAACGTGATTGCAGACGGACATGAAATAAGCAGATCAAAAGGAGATTAATTGGATTCTGACCTATTTAATTGATGACGAGACATTTTTAAAAATATATTTAAAGATATGTAGCGAATATTTTCTTTGCACAGTGGAAGTGATCCAAAGGTGTAGACAAGTGGCCCTAAAAACACAAAAAAGTGCTTCAAACTAAAACGATGCAGATGTCAAACAACAAAAAAACTTAACTCAACTTTATATGCAAGATATCATACAAATAAGATGCATAGTTACTTGACAACATTCATTAAGATACTCGTGGGTCCTTTTTGACCAATGCAGTTACAGACTCTGCTTGTGTTCAATGTTAAATGCCTTTTTTGTTGGCAATAAAGTTAATAAAAATAAATAAAACTAAAGGGTATGATTTGTCTAAATGGGCAACGAGATTTGACTGCCTGTAAAAAGTATGTATGTGCAAGTGTAACGACCTTTGTCAAGTTCCAGCTATTGTTTGCAGATTGGTTACACACTCTACAGGCTGTGAAAGACACATCTGCTACTTTCAGCTCAGTTGAGAGCAGATAGACAGTCGGGGTTGAGGGTTAG
Source organism: Gasterosteus aculeatus (assembly GCF_964276395.1). NCBI lineage: Eukaryota > Metazoa > Chordata > Actinopteri > Perciformes > Gasterosteidae > Gasterosteus > Gasterosteus aculeatus. The sequence goes on from NC_135700.1 coordinate 11,048,284, forward strand.
TGGTGTGTGTGTGTGTGTGTGTGTGTGTTTGTGAGGTGGGAGGTGGGGTCCTCAACTACCCGGTCTTACAGCTCGGCTACAGTCCCTATCTCCTTATCAAATATTTGTCTGGCCTTCACTCCCTATTTGCCTTCCATACGGTTTGCTTTAAAAAAAATTGAAATCTATCTCAGGCAGATTGATAATGTTCAGTTGTTCTTCGTCTGGTTGGGTTTGTCTACATTTCTTTTGTAAATTTCTAATAATGGCACATTAGGAAATTGTAGTTTGATACCATTGGAGTTTAAAAGTCCATTCTACTGAAAAATCTGTGAAAGCTTTTATCATCAAATGTAAAATATGATCATGTTTTTGATTGATTCCCTGTTTGAGATTCAAAGGGGAGTCATAAATGTTCGAAACACAAAGGGTCTCTTTGTTTGAATGGGGCCCCAGTTGAAATGGAGGAGTAGTTTGAGATTACCAGATTATTTCCTCTTCGCCCAGTGAGCGAGGCGAGGCGAGCCGCAGCCCTGTGCTGCGCTGGAGCTGAGCATAATGAGTGTGGTGGCAGGGAACCACAACAGAGCTGCACCAAAGGCTGCCTGGGAACCAGAGGCCCGTGGCCCGTAGCCAAACACACACACAAACACACATACAAAAAATCCTGCCGCACACTTGTGGCTTTTTAAGAAAGCAATTTAGTTAATGATTTCATTTTGAAGCACTGTCATAACGCATTGTGTCCCCTGAGTGAGCCAGAAAACGGATGAAGGAGAAACCGACACAGAGGAAAAGGTATTAGTAAACACGCGCAACCCCCCCAGACAACCACAGAGAAAAGTAACATTCAACCGAGCGTAATGTGGCATTTGTTGTGAAGATATCACTTGGATAATAGGTTGTGGTGTGTACATCACTTGTGGCTCCTGCTTCTTTTGATGCATCGCGGTGACGAGTAGGAGCACGCTGTGGTAATAGCAAGCAGCATAGACTGCTGAAGCCTTTTGACTTTTAGTCGATGCCCGCTTCCCTGGAGTGGAAATACAGTCCATTTTTCTGTTCAACCATGTCTGTCAGCTGATTTTATTAGGGCCCATGAATGAAACCATCTTAGCATTGCTAAAACACCCGCTTGTACATGTCTTCTGTGAACCAAATTTTCGGGCAATTACTCAGATCAGTGGCTGGGGTTTCTGGTTTTGCTCTTCTGATCTCCTTTTTTCTCCAGCCTCTCTTGCCCTTTTTTTTTCTTTTCGTATCAGCCGTCAATCACTCATGGTAACTTTTAAACAGGGCTGGTTGCCAGCCGTTCATTTAGACCCTCACTTTTGCTCCGCTTCTTCCTGTCCGACCTGTCAGAATGACACACACTGTTGACCATGCTTTCTATTCAGCACTGGCAAATTAATTGGTTTCAGTGGTTTAAATCAGCAATCAATGTCAGTTTCCCAACATAATAAGCCTTAATCATAAATCTTTGAGGTGCGGCCTGCCTGACCCCTATTCATCATAGCTCTGCTAGATGGCCTCATCTGGGTGGAGCAAATGAACTACTCCTGTTTTGATTTTCCAATTGACGTGTCACATGAAACGTGGCTCCCCTCTCCCCTCCCCTGTTCGATCCCAGCCCTTCTTCTCACAGTCCTTAAAAAAAACAGTGTCAAAAGACAAAGAGGAAAAAGGAGTCCAGTTGTCACAAGGGGAGACACATTTTTGGGCCTTGTGTGAGAGTGCTCAATGAATACCATTAATGTATTCAGACAGAAAGACTAAATAGCAGAAGAAAGAAAAAACAATTCTAAAGATTTAGAGATCGGTCCAACTGAAGCTAATGAGCTGTTGCCCCCCCCCCACCCACCCGAGCCTCAACATAGAAAAATATAGAGCAATTAAATTATGACAGTGTTAAAGATAGCTACTGAAATGTGTTTGAAATGAGGATGAAATGGAACATTTGTTTCTTTTCAGTAGACGTTTCAAATCTTACGAATAGTGACGGAGAGTGTGACAATGTGACACACCAGCCCCACTAAAGCTGCCAGTGATGAGCTAATGATACCACAAGCAAAAACCAAGACCCATAGTTCACACCAACACAGAGCAATACCCCCCCCGCACACACACACTTTTTCTTTTTTGCCCAAATTCTTTGCTCTCTTCTTTTTTAACTTTCTCTCTTTTGAGATTTCTATGCTCCCTACAGACTTATTGTGCATCTCTTTGGTAACTTGGGATGTGTCTCTTCACTTGTTTGGCACCCCCCCCAGCCAGCTCCTCAACTCACTTTTCTGGCAACTGTGAGAGATGGTGTTACACTGGATTTGTTGAAGTGCGGCCATTTGCCGCAAACTCTCCAGTGCACAGAAGAAGTTATCTTTATAAATGACAGAATGGACCTTGGCTGAATAGTGCTTTGTTTACTGTTTAACAAAAAGGGGGGCCCCACTCAATATTTCATCTGTCACCAATGCTTTTCTTTCCTTCAACAATGCTCGATTGTTTCCATGAAAATTTCAGGTTCCATGAACAGGAGAATTCTGTATTATTATGTTCTTGCCAAATTCCGATCTCTGTTTTCCTTTTCCTGCTCACAAAGGGCCCATAACTTATTGTCAACTATGAGGCAAGCCACAAAGCTCCACTGTTGCTCACTGCCTTGCAGACAGCAAACAGCAAGTAGGGTCGCGTTGGTTGATGGCTGGACTCCCTGTGAGGTTTTCCTAAGTGCAGCAGCCACAATGAAAGGCTCTTTGGGAACTCCAATCCCATCGTAGTCCCACACCAAACGAGGGAGTCGAAGAGAGAGAGCGGTAAAACAACACAAACTCTCTTTTTCAGTATTTTTTACTCATCTGTTGAAAGAGACTTGTGAGAGTTCCTGTGCTGCTGCCGTTTGTGTCTTCTCGTGTGTGTTGGTTTTGACTGATCACATCCAGTGTGGTCCTCTTCTTCTACTTTATAATTTCTGCTAAAAGAATGACGCAAGTCCTGTAAAAAATTGCACAGCGTTGAATTTTTTGGGGGGACAGCCAACCCTCCTTTGCGGATGCGTGCGCATGAGTGAACTTGTGTGTGTGTGTGTGTCCTGGGGAAACTGAGAGGCTGTTATGCCATCCAGCTCTGAGCCTGTGTCCTGGGATCAGGGGAAAAAAAAGGGCCAAAAGGCGTAGGGGACCTAAGAAGAAGAAGGAGGCAGGAGGAGGAGGTAGAGAAGGAGGGGGCAACGAGGGGATTCACTGTGTGAGTGCTCATCGACCCTTCCTGAGTAGACAGACAGGGACACTTAAGCACTCTCACACCTGCATCTGCCTTTGCCCTGCGCGGGGGGCGGAGGGGGGGGATAGGACACCAACCAGGCTCGGATGGCAGCTGCACAAGTGTTTAAAGCGAGATACACAGGAGTTCCTCTAGCAGCATATTATTGCAAATAATCTACCCTGCAAAGTAATTATCAATGCTCTGCTCAATATGTAAAGTGCGCACTTCAGGTGGCTTGCTTAATTTGCTCTGGGTGGCTATCATTTCAGTGTGGATTTTAGCTGTGGTAACCATGGCACATTCTAATAGAAAAGGCATCAGGAGAGAGTGTGAAGTGAGTATGAAGTACCGCCGTAATTAAGTTGACTTTTTGCAAGGGAAGGTCAACAATAATGGAACAACAAATTAAACAAATTCATTTACACAACTCTCCAGTCCTCTTACAGTAGCTTATCCGGTTGGAAAATCTGTATTTTCCCCAACCATTTACTATATTTTAATATCATCGTCAGTAATTAGTTCATTAGTCGATTTAAATCAATTTGTATATCACCTCCTCAAAGCTGGGTTTTAGCAGATATTTCTTTTCAGATTTACCTGTATTTAATTCTGTAAAAATAATATAATAGATAAACGTGTATATTTCTGCTCTATTCCTGACTGTGTGTGTTGAAAATGAGTCGAACTGTGAGCAGTGTGCAGCCGTGTTACCGGTTGATTATGTATCCAGAGACCTGGCTGCTGCACAGCATGGCACAATCACAATGGAGGGTGATAATTTAATTGTGCTAAACGGTGGATTCCGTGTCAATGCTCTTCCAGCTGGGAGCTGTCAGGTAGTAATATCTCATTATGGCAGGTGAAGAACCCAGAGGAACCCTACCATGGCACCTGTTAGAACAGGAGGAACCGCTGAAGGGAAACACTTGGAGGATTTTCTCTCTCTATGACTTTGTCTCACACAAATACGCGCACACACACGATTTGAAGCCCACAAACCTCTTTAGCTGTTTCTTATTAAGATGATTACTTTTGTTGAAATTGATTTAATTAAACAATGTCACAGATTTAAAAAAAAACGTATCTAACATACTGTTTTATGGCTCAAATAAAAGATCAGTCAAACAACTTATAAGTAAACGTTCAATGTTCAAATAAAGTTAATTTTGTTCAGGCAACTGCAGAATTGGTGAGTGATTGCAAATGTTACAACTTTTTTAAAAACTGTCATGACTTTGGTCTATGCCAGCTAATAATACAGGCTAAATGTATAATATGAATGACGTAAATGACTGAGGCAAACTGCAATGCGTTGGCATTGAAAAAAGTAGTAGTTTGGCTTGAGGATATTTCCCAGATCATCTCATCGAGTCCAGCAATTCATAGACATACACATTGATCTGCTCATAATGGCAGTCTGGTTAGCATTACTATTTTGGTCTTGTATTCTGATGTAGTATCATTAGTTGAGCTAAATGCATCTGCTGGACACAGTCAATAACTCTTTTGAGACCAATTACACGGAAAAAAATATGCCCACATTTAGATAAAAAGCATCTTTCCACAGAAATGTGTAGTTTCATTTTTTGAAAGCCTTTTTCAATCAGCAATGGAGCATAATAGATGAATATGCCATCCTTCCACATTAACTTTGATAAAAGTGTCACCAAAGTCTGGCACCAATGCAGCATTTGAGCGCCTTCACGTGACTAATAAATGAACCTTCCTTCTCTTCTCAGTGTCCTTTGGGCTAAGCTGTTATCGCCTTCGCTCACATCCCATTATTTATTTTTGCAACAAAATCTTCTTGTGTTTAATAATTGATTTGATTTTTGAAGGAAGACAGTGTCATATTAGCCCCCCCCCCCCCTTCTGGGGCTTGTGATCTGAACTTGAAGGTGCAAGACATCAGAATCGAGACGCACACGTGGGCATGTGGGAGGGTCGGGGGTTGTCGGGCGCACGGTGTTCAGTTACTTATCACCATTGTCTATAAAAGGTCAACAGTGTGACAGAGCTGATGCAGCGGGTGAAAATCAGTCGGACCCTTTTACCATGAAATGGGATAGCCGAGGACACACGGCCCCTCGGTCACAAGATGAGCAGGGCATAACACGTCCACACAACCAATTAAGTGGAGGTTGTTTTGCACGATGATGAAACATTATCGCAGGGAACAATTCATGACTCAAAGCATTCCAGGCTATTTGAGCCCGCAGCTGGAGAACTTAAGTCCTAATCCTTCAAATGTGTGCAATATTGTCAGCTATATATAGGCCACTTCTCTACCAACTGACCCTCGCTCACGTCTTCCCCCAAGTCCTCAAAGTCTGTGCGGCTTTGTTTGTCAGAATGAAGGCAGGATGCACTTATTGATTACTTTGGTTTCTTTCCACCTCTATATTGTTGTTGTGTAATCAAGCACGAGGGAGGGCAGCTTGTCAAGGAGTCATGAGCTTCGTCTGCAGTTCCCCATATTTTCACTGTTTTGTATGCTAAAGCACATTTTAGGATTATTTTGCAGAGAAACTGATTCAATTATTAATATGGTTATTTCAACATAAACCAAATACACTCTAGTTGTACCAACAAGGCTGCTTTGCTGAATTTACTTTGCAAACAGCAGCTCCATGGCTGTGAACAGTCTAGTTCTGAGCATATGTGAGTGAATCTTACATGCACGGCTAGCACCCACATTCAGCCAAATTCTTATTATTTTTAACCTCATCAAATTGTTGTATCTCTGCTGATCTATTGCACACAAACCCCTTTTGATCTCAGCTCCGTGTGATCTCTGCTTCAAATGTGAGGAATAAAATACCGTATGGTTGCCCTCAGATATTTTCAGAGAATTACTGCCACGCTTCCCCTTTTCCCTTTCAATAATATGAGGTAGTATTGTATGGGGCTTGTCAGGAGGTGGGGGTGGGGCTGGGGTTCTCGGCACTCTTAAGCTGCCTGAGCGCAGCCCTCCCAGCACTGCTAATAAATTATTAACTCCTGCTGACAAATACTGTTATGGAGCCCGCCGCAGATCTGTTGCATTCTTTAACAAGATTGCTGTAGACACATGTTACAGGAGGATGTAGTCTCCATCGCTCGCTCTCTCCTTTTCTCTCTCACCAACCTCTTCTCCCGCTCACGCCTCAGCAGTTTGACTGATGGCTGGAGACCAAAGTAAAAGTGCCTGAGAGACTGAATATTTTAGTGGTAAAATAATACCACTTGATTTACTGTGTAATACAAAAGCAGTGCTTTGTTTCACTCTCACACTCCATTGAGGACACGGTCCTTGTTGCTCTCGAGGCTTGGGCCTTTTTTGGTGCATGAATAAAAAATGCATCAGAACTATGCGTCCAAACCCCTCCAACACACACACACACACACACACACACACACACACACACACACACACACACACACACACACACACGCACACACACGCACACATGCACAAACACGCACACAGACACCCAAACCCCCAAATCCAACTACTGCTCGCCTGGCGTGCCTGATCAGAACTTAGGTCTGACTTTTGATTTTCAATCAACGGTACCTAGTTTTGAGATCACTTTCTGTTTGATATAATGAGAGGAAACAATTTAATGGCTGATTAAAATTGAGTAAAGACACAGCTGACAACACATCCAGGCACTGAGGCTAAAAGTCAGAAGGAAAGACAGACAGGCACGGGTCTCCCTCTCTTGCCTTGCCATCTACCTGATGTACTAGGTTTGTTTGTACAGCTGCAAAGACACATGAGATTCATTTAGGCTGATCTGTGACTTTGTGACGGTGCGTGGGGTTAAATGAGAGGGAGAGTGTGGTGCTGCATAGTCAGCTTTTATTTTGATATAAAAATGAATGTTTCTGAATGATATTTCAATACAAATCCATCTGCATTACTTATGCAGAAAAACTACAATCTCATCTAAATGAATACGTCAAACAATTCAGCTAATTATTATGGATTTATGGAATTCCATTTTGACTATCCATATTTTATTTGCTGACATTTTTATGTTCCACGTTTTCTTTTAATTTTGTTGTATTTTTAAAAGTTCCTTAATGCATTTAGTAAAGCACTTTGTTTTGAAAGTTGCTATACAAATCCTGCCTGTGTGCATGGACAATACGCCTCATTTGACATACTTCCTTGTGTAAAACCAATAACTGTTAGAACCAAAGACCTTGTTCATAAAAGCCCTCTGTAAATGGAACAAATCTTTCCCTATCTCCCAGTGCCTGACTCACAGCAGAAAGCGCAAGGACACCATAGCACCACTGCCTGCCTCAACCTTGAGAGCCCCCCCCCCCCAAACCCCCGAGGCAGAAGTTAGTGTTGTCACACTGACCCCTGTGGATAGAGCAGGAGAGTGTGGCACGTAGTGATCAGCGATCGAATGCAGCCCACAAGTTCCCTGAGCATTTTGTCACATACAAACAAAGAAACAGTCCTTCAAGACCCCAATTGGTCTTTCCCGCTCACACACACACTCACACACACACACACACACACACACACACACACACACACACACACACACACACACACACACACACACACACACACACACACACACACACATACACACACACACACACACACACACACGCATGTGCAGCCACCTACAACAGAAAACCGAGCCCTAAGGAATCACCTCTTAGATGTAATGGTCAGTGTCTTATGGTTGAGAAAAAACAAAAGCTCAGGCATATGGCAGATTAGGAGTTAAATATACTACAGCTCCTTCTCGCCACTTCACATCAGTAGGAAGGCCATATCATCCTCTTTTTAATTTAATACCAAATGCATAATTAGATTTGCTTTGCAGTGTTTCGTTTCATTCATTGTAGCAAACTTATTAACCTTAACCTTATTATTTCTGAGAAAAAGCGGAATCGGTTGTATAATTTCTGCACCAAAAAGAGTTGTTTGTAAAGGAATTAACATGAGTTACCTTTGCACCTGATATGTCAAGTACAATATTCAAATAGTGATATTCATGAAAGCATGCGATAGATTTGAGACTTTAGTCCTCCACTATTACACTAGTTTGATTTTGAAGGTTTGAAGTAGGGTTCGTTGCCCGAGGGAAGACTGTCAAAGCAAAATGTTTCCTAATGGAAACAAAAGAAGACAAGGCTGCTTTTTGTTTTGCGTTTGATTGCTTCAGAGTGAACTTGACTGGCACAAGTGAGATCATTCAATTATCGAAGGACAAAATCTAATCAACTTATGAATGAAAAAAAGAAGATTCACACAGGAAATTGCAGCCTTGTTTTACATCTCTCAGCACAGTTGAAGGAGTTAACTCATTTGTAAGGTTTTCTCTGCATGATAGTCACGCTGCCTGGCTGACCTACTGCATGAGTTACTGTTTGGGCCAAAACCCAAAGAGGCAATGTTCCAGGCCTAGATCAAGCCATCCATCTGCATTAAACAAAGGATTAGGAACCCCACTGCCTGCTCCAAACCTCACAACCCAGAGCAGCTACAGGCAACACACAGGTTTAGCATTCAGTCCATGAAGCTTTATCTGCCCAGGTGCATTCAAACCCAGTTACAACCATGCACAACCATGTGAACCAGGGGCTCATGAAACGCTCAACGAAACTGCATTCCTTTTCGTGTACTGTTGATAAACCTTTCCTGACCTCCACTTCTCCACTTCCTGATCCACAGCAGAGTGATGTCTTCAAAGCAAGCCACGTCTCCTTTCGCCTCCGTCGTTGACGGGGACGACGCCATGAGCCAGGAGCACTTGTCTTGGGAGAAAGAGGAGAGCGCCGAGGCCCACGGCACTCCGCAGCTGCCCCTGCACAGCCTGCTCCATGGAAAAACCCATCCCGAGGAAATGCAGCCGCTCAGCAGCGTGCCGCAAGAGAGCGATTGGGACAGCCTGGTGTCAGCCCAACAGCGCATGGTGAGCCATGTCCATCTTTTCGTTCTTCTTATATGATGCCTTTGGTAGTGATGGAATTAAAGGAAACCCTCTTGTGGGGAAGCGTGAGTGATAACTTTTTTTAGAATTTTAAGTGTGCTATACTGTTTCACTCACCTCTCTTTGGGATTAAACATCCTGGATCAGAAGTACCCTATTGTTCATGGCTTGTAGAAAGACGCTCCGGCAATATTCTATCGCTGCCACGATCCTCCTGGATCCTGAAACTTCTGGGATGCCGGATTTCAGGCTTTGGATAAGCAGCTCTGCCAAAGATTAAACCACATCGGCTAATATTAGAGTTAACGGGATCCTGGGACTCCATTTTTTATTAATTAGATGGACATTGCATCATGACCAATCGAATACCATGATGCATTCCTGCTGCTATTAAAGAAACATGTTGTTCTTGGTGCACGTGTGTTGTTTTTCCTGTTGCGTATCAACCACATCTGCAGCAAGATCCCAGACGCTGTAAATTCTTTAAAAGTGTGGATTGAAGAAGAGCGCAGGCACTTAGACAGGCTATAGACATTGGAGGCAGGTGGTTTACGGGTCTGTGGCAAAGAGACCCAGAGGGCCTCTGAAGTTGACGCATACGGACACCCGGCTCATGAACGGCCTCTGTAGCATGATGATGGGGTGTGCATGCCGACGGTGGTCACAGGATTTTCTTTCGGGAGGATAAAAATAGAAATTAACTACAATAATATGTACTTGATCAATTATACATACCGAGATACCACTTATTGAGCCTGGTGTAAGTCATATCACGCCTTATCTCAGTAGGTAATTAATAAATAAAAGTAAGTAATTAATAAATAAATGAAAAAAACAAAGAAGAAACCAAAATCTTGTTCTTTCACTCTCCCTCCCGAGAGAGGAGAGGTAAAATGGAGGACGACAGGGAGCGGTGGAGACCGGGGGAAGACATAAGGCGCATGGACTGAAAGTGTTGCCTTTGCTGATTATCTGACTCCACTGCCGTACCATGCGTCTGTGTGGGCTGTGCCCTGAACCTTTGCCAGCTGATTAACCCAGCGCTGCTCCACTCCCCTCAAGTACTCTCCACTGTCTCTGCCACACTGCATAATCATCCAACACGGGCCTGGGAGGAGCAGAGCAGGTCGGTAGGTCGTGCCACCCTGGTGCTTGGTACCAGACCACCCTTCAAACCATCGCAACTCTGCCTTGAGCTTGGCATGCAGCGCAGGGATGAGAAAGTGGTTCTATCATCCAACCCTGCGGTATACCTGGTGTATAACTTCGTTATCACACTTTTGTTAATTGCCGCCCAGTTTTCCATGACAGGCCTGCACTCTGTGCCGGATGCAGACGCGTGTCATGTTTATTCCCTTCACTACGGAGCCCAACGTTTAAATCAGAGCAAACTGTTCCCCCGTGAAAGGCTGCAAACTCCTGGCTGCTTAGCCACCTTCTGCTTTCTCAAACTCCACAGACCATAATTAACACCACCTCCTGTCAGACGCAACCTTCACCGTGGTCTGTGTGCTGACTGCACACTCCCTCGTGCAGAGTATTCTCTTCCCCCCTAAGCTCTCTCCCATTCTTCTCCCCATTTCCTTCATGTCTCTGTTTGTGCACAGGGAGCACTCAGCCAGTCAGTCACAGACAGGACCCTTAGTTAAATACTAAACCATACACAGGTGGGACCGAAAAACAACAACATCTTCGAGACAGGACACAGATTTACGGTGGCTCAAGGCACTCAGCCGAGAATAGGTCTCCACTAGAAAATGAAAAAATTACACAGCAGTCACCCTAACACAAATGCACACTCAAAAGTAATTTGGGAAATTACAGTTGGGAGGTTTTCTCTGTGTAGTCTCTGCAGATGAAAAGTAAGGAGCGCATTATGGATATGCCCTATGAAAGTGTAGCTCGTCATTACGGCTCCGTTTTTTCACCTGTCACATCTCATTTACAGAGAAGCCATCTCTTTTGGCGTCACAAAAGTTGCTGTTTGAAAGCCAGAAAGGAGCTTTTTGATATGGCCAATTCGCCCCCCTGGCTGCAGAGAAAACCCAGTAATCACTGCATTTGAATGAAAAACTGTCAAAAGCTCAACGCAACCCTGAAAGAACACCGAAACATGCTCGTCTTTTAATACAAATCCCGTCCCTGTTGCCACCCCTCCCAACCTTTTGTCTGTCTTACAGGAATCTGACAGCAATAAAGTATGTTCCCTGTACTCCTTCCGGAACAATTCCACTTCACCACACAAGCCGGAGGAGGGGGCCCGGGAGCGAAGTGACCTGCTGAGCGGATCAGCTTTTGGAACTCCGGAGCGCCGCAAAGGAAGCCTGGCAGACGTAGTGGACACGCTGAAGCAGAAGAAACTGGAGGAGATGACAAAGACAGAGCAAGACGGTATGTTTGAGTGTGTACGTGTGTGTGTGTGTGTGTGTGTGTGTGTGCGTAATACAATTTTTGTCCCAAGTGCGCCTGATCTTCTCAATGTTCCCCCTTTCTTTCTCATTATTCTCTAACTTCCTGGCAGTCGGCCTCTGCTCTCTTGCGTCTCCACGTCTCCTACACTAATGTTCGCACACACACGAGCTGCAACACTGACGACACAGCCTTTTCAGTTTGTTATGAACATCTTCCAATGTGACAAAGACTGTGTGGCAGTGCACCTCAGCTTCAGTGTGGTCTTTCTTCAGTGCCAAGGCAAACTCTTTGACTATAAAACTCATAGTGCTGACCTGATGCCAGGGACATTACTTCTTTGTATTTTGATACACAAAACTGTTTTTATTTAGCGCAGTTATTCATCAAAGTTTACAACCCGAGCGCTTCTCACATCCGATTGAACGCATCATGGACATTCCAGACCTTTCATTTTGCTAGAATACTTGATTAGACTTATAGGTCTTTGTCATACCGACACGCCGTTTCACCCACAGCCTGCAGTCTATCAAGAGTATGGCGGAAAAACAAATATTTGAAAGAGCTGTGCTGAAACACACCCCCCTTCTTAATTAGGGCTGCGGTAATATAACTACATCCAATCAAATGTTAAACCCCCTTGGGAATGCATGTGTCTCATTTAGTGTCTGGGGAGCTCTTAGCTTAAGCACTTCATCAGACGAATAAATTAGACCTCTGTTAGCCTAAAAATAATTTGCCACTTCCTTTTTAAGTGTTCGTTTAGTGATCTTTGTATCAGAGCATCACAGGCTTCTCAGCCACGACCTGATACGAAGACTGATTTAGGTAAAAAAAACACCTATAAACGACGTATTTGATAGATTATACACACCAAACATGCTGGTGCACAGGCCAGTATACTGTAATTGATGTTCTTCTATATTATCTAATGACCACTGAAGTAAGTGTAGACGTGAAACCCTCATGAGCATATCACAATTAATGCAGACACACTTGCAATCTGCAAATAGTTTCCACGTTTTCCGGGCGTTCATGACGGCGTCTTCTGCATTCAATAGGCAGTCTGCCTGCTACATGTGGAGCTGACGCCGGCATGTGCATGAAAACCACCTCCCAAAGTGCTTCATAGGACACATTTTGGTTTGTAAAAAAGTAAAGGGATTCTGTTAACCCTTCTTGGTTCTATCCTAAGGTAAGCATGTATACATACATATGTCATGTTTGTGGCAGAGTTCATTTTCAGGCCAATATTGTCAGTGGTCTCTGCAGCTACAGCGGGTGTTATGCTAATGAGCCCCAGCTGGTGAAGGCTGGTTGTTGCAGTAATTTAAATGGTCAAGTGCAGCTTGTAATCCAGGGCCGTATGTTAACGCAGGGAGGAGAGGGTGCTTTAGAGTGCCATACAGCTGTTTTAATCTCCTGTTAATAATAGAGACTTGCTTTGCCTCATGCGCTGCGTATCATCGGCACCTAAATACACTCCCTTGTTGCAGAAAATTAGTTTCTTTGTAGAGAACACAGCAGAAGACAAGAGCCTCACAAAGTTCAGTGTGCCGTCCCCGAGCTGCAGGAACTGAGAGTTACTCTCTTCTCGAGAGCACTTGAGGAAGCTTTAGTGGTGATGATCAGTGATTACTGTAAAATGGAGGAAGAGGGACTCTTAGAAAGGAAAACCTCGCTGAAATCTTCGTTTATGAAGAGAGACACTGTTGAAAATTTAAAAATGGGCAGAATTAACCAGTTAAAAAGATAGAAGGTTGGAAAAGCCATTTGTTGTCTTAATAATGGTGCTAACGTGGCGAAAGCAACAGATGAGCTAAATATATTGCTCATCAAAGCATGACAACTGTTGTGTATGATTCTGCTGCTTCGGTGGCTGTCTGGTTGGGATCAAAAGGTCCTCAGGGATTCTTCACCATCTGCTTCCATTCTTCTCTGGACCTCCTTGTCTGGTCGAGACAGTTCATTGTGCCGATAGATAAATGTAGGGACCTGTAATGTAGAGGGAAAACCAATGAACACATTAGATTCTACTCAACCCCATTGTATCACAGCATTAAATGACACCTAAGAAAGCCCTGAGTGAGAAAACAAAATTCAGGTACCTTTTTCTCCGTCTTTAGCTGCAAAAAATGTTGAATAATTTATCGGATTTCTTCTGGCTGATGTTAAAATGTACTTAACTAACACATTGAAAAAATGGAAAAATGTAAATTCACCTGCAAGAAAAGAAGAGGTCTTACTCCTGTTTAGTACAATGTAATTCAAAGCCAAAAGATTCATGGGTTTCCTTCATTGACCCTGATGCCTTATAATAGAGAATAACATAACAATAGAGGCGGTGCTCATTATCTTCCCCATCCTTCCATCGCTGTATATTTGTACCCTCCGTCCTTCCACCCTTCCTCTCCGTTTCTGGTCCTTGAAGTGCTTTAAGTGCTTGTGACTGTGCTAATGAATAAAAATGTCCTCCCAGCAGCGAGCACCACATTTAGCTGAATAGTCACCTTTGCTGTAAAAGCTCTATTAGGCCCGGTTGCCAGCAGGGCTAACGATTGTGCCCCATGTTTATTTACTAGGTATTGTAAATGCATTATTTATGGATAAGTCTCCGGACAGCACTTGTCAAGACTTAAAAATGTCAGTATAAAGTATTGGGGGGGAAACGGAAAAACAGCCTCCATTATAAAAACCCAAGGTGACCTTGATTTGATTCACATGCAATTAGAACAGTTTTATATAATGCACTAAAGTATGAATCAATACTGTCTAAGTCAACACAAAAAATACGTTGTGTGTTGAATCTTTATGATCGTCCCCCAAGACAAGGACGGGTAATTGGGTTTTAGCTCCCTGTCCTAGGGACTTCCTTAGGCCCAGTATCTACCGGGTGAGTTCTTGGCCGTAAATCGAGCACATGTAATCAAGTTCTTTTTGTGTTATTGAGTGGTTTTCTGAGATAGAGTAAAAAATTTTAAAAGTTTATTTTAATTTTAATAAAAATTTAATTGTTGCATAATAAGTACCAAAACTGCAATGCCTCCGGTATCCGTCACAGTTTAGTTCCCTGGCAAAGAAAACGCACCGACATATAAAAAAGACATAGGAACAAAGACGATGCCCTTCCTTGATACTACGGCTCCTCAGACCTGTCACAGTGGATACAGTAGGTGCTCAAGCAGAATACTCAACACCTGGAGCCCTTTGACAGAATCACGGCTGATTAGCTTAGCAATGGGGAACCGTACCACAGTTCAACCAAAGTGAAACCTCCTTTAACCTCCGGTCGAAGGACATATAATGGATACTGAGGAAAGAGTCTCCCTTATTTCAGCGGCGGGTAACCTATCCATTGGCGGGGACATAAAACAGTACAACTCGGTGAGCCACGGTGAACTCATTTTGTTCGGGAACATTGTTAGATGTGGCCCTGCGTTATCACTTAGACCTCTCTTTCTCTCCCTGTGCCTGCACCACCTCTCCTCCATTTCTCAGCGTAATCCTCCCGGCGAGGATGTGTATTATCACTGTGTAATGACTGTGCAGTAGGTTGAGTGTGGGGGGGGGGGTTGATCAGCATTGTGTGTGTAGCCCCAGGTCATTATCCTCTATTACAACAGGCCATGTAATGAGATTCAGGGAAGGGTGAAAGCTTTAGAAAAGAATGGGATCAGCTCTAAGCCTGTGGTCTGATGAGCACTGATGAACTCTTGACTCTGTTGTAACACCGTCCCCTGTCAGTGTCACAGCCCCTGCTGACTCCACATGGACACTCACAGGTGACTTGTCTGCAGGTGCTAAATAGCACCAACTCATTTATTTTGGGGGATTTATTTAGCCTGAATGTGGCACTAAAAGGGTTTTGTAAGACATATTCTGTAGAGCACAGTGTCTGTATTATACATTATATTATAAAAAGCACCGCATCCCTTCCCCCCCAAACAGACTGATGCACCTTTTCTCCTCCTCTTTCAGCTCCCTCCCTCGCCCCGCTCTTCTCATCCCAGCTGCCATGTCATCTGGTTCTGCTTTATCCCACCTAATTAATAGGAATCTTTGTTATAATGATCTGAGCATGAGCCTCTGACTCCATGCATATGCAATGAGGCTGGAAACTCAGTTGCCTTGGTTGCAGATTTTGAGGCAGTCTTCGCACATAGCTGTGTGCTGCGCTCACTGAATGCAGCGTCCTGTCGGACTGTTAGTCTGGGCCCCTCCTGGCAGGACACACACACACACACTTGCAAAGCCCCAGCATCCCTCCTGTGCACCGCGTACTCGCCTCCTACTAATAATATGTCGTTTATTCTGTCAACAAGTTTCGTACCATTTGTTCAAATAGCCGACATACTTTTGTGCAGGAGTGTGTGTGTGTGTGTGTGTACACGCTTGTATATAAGTAGGCGGGGGGCCTTCCCGAGCGTTTGTGTGTGTGCATGTGTGAGTGTTCTCTCTTGGCCTGTGGCGTGGAGCACCAGCCCAGCGGAGCAGTGCTCTGGTCTGTCACTTTTGTTTGAATAGGTAATGTAGATCTGTTCAGGCTGAAGAGACATGAGCTGGAATCGCTTGTTAGGACACATGATCAAAAGCGTCTCTTTGCTCTCTGCCAATCAACCCTCTTGTCACCCTGTGAAGCAGACGTTAAATAGATTTTTCGGCTCTATGCCGCCGGCAGCCTGCCAGCCTGACATGTGAACTTAACAAAAAAAAAAAAAAAAAAAAAGATAGCCTGCATCTCCCTAATCTCATGTTCTCATGCTCTTCCTTAGTGTCCATTTTTTTTTGGCTTTTCCTTTCTTTCTCCTCTCCCCCTTTCCATGTTTTCCCTATCATTTCGACATCCGAAAAAGATCCAAATCAACATTTTCCCTCCTCCTACGATGTTTGTCTCCCACCCCATCGTACTCTCCAGTGACAAAGTTGCTCGTCTGCCAGGCTGAGATCAGAGCCCAGGGCTAAATGGAGTGGCTGTATGAGGGGAATAGGGAGCACAGAGTGTCTAGTCCTCTGCTGAATTATGTATTTACTATCTGTCCCAAAACAGAGCCCCCACATAACACCGCCATGTCCCCCATAGGATTCTGGGAGGAAACAGGTTTCACTTTACACAAGCTAAGATATAGATTTTGTTTCCCCCTTTCAAAAAGGGAACCCTTTCTGCTGTCATGGTCTTTCAGATGACAAAACAAGCAGCTGCTGCTTCAATGTGCCATTCTTTGCATTCAAGATCACCTTCCCGAGTTCTCATATTCCGATTAGTCAACAGTAGCAACTGCTGCGGAGCATTCCAGGGGCCATCTTCCTCGGTTTCAGCTGTTGAGCGTGTCCCCCTGCACCCATGCATTACAAAACTTCCATTGTGATCCTGGCTTACTAGCTGCAAAGGAACCCCTTGATAGGAGGAAACGGGTGTCTCCGAGAGACAAATCGCAGCGAGGGCTGCACAGAGGCTCGTTTGTCTTTACGCACTCACACACCACCACAGTGTATGTCTCGTCGGTGACATCACTGCGTGTGCAGTTTGGGGGAACAGTGAAATATTTATATTTGGTGGTGGAGATTCTGCCCTGGTGATTGACCGGGGGGGGGGGGGGGGGGGGGTAAGGTCAGTAGCCGTTTGGCCTGACTGTTTTATGTGAGGCCGCGCTATTTGGAGGGGGGGACACACAAATTGTGAAATGAGGACACACAAGACGGCAGGAGCCATTAGTGCTGCTATATTTGTCATTGGGCTAGAATTTGGAAATAACAGCCATGTTTTTGCGATTAAAAGGATCACGATCAAAAGAGACATCAACAGACAAACGGCATGATTTGAGGACAGGGGAGGTAGGAGGGGCATAGGCAATCAGAAATGGCGAGAACGGCCTATTCTACAATGGGATGGGTGCAAAGGGAGGCCGCTCGCGTGTGTGTGTGTGTGCGTGCGCAGTAGGGTTACACAGGGAGACTTGTGTGCCAGCTGAGTATCACTGTCCTAGCAATGGCATTCAACTCCCAAGCATTCTCCACACATAACTGGACAAAAGAGCCGGTGTCATCTGACCAAGGATCAAAATAGTGTGAGCGTAACACAAGCCCTGGGCACAGACAGCGCCTGTGGCCTGCTAATGATTTCAGCGCACATTGCGGGCTTGTTCTGTAAGTCATACGTATATTAGCCATCCGGCTAAGACACAAGCAAACATGACAACTTGTGTAGATAAGCAGCCTATTAACGTGTTTGCATTGTTTTACCCGAAACCGCGAGCCAAAATGTCTTACCCTAAACTTTGACGGTTGCCGTTTGAACAAAGAGACTATTTAATCAGCAGTGATGAAACACTCAATGCCTTTTCTCTCTCCTTGTTCAATAACATTACATGCGCCAGGAGATGAGATGAGGATGTCAAAAGGAATGAATAGAAATGTGTTTTATTGCACTGCAAAGCCTGAGTGCCAATGATTATAATTATTTGACGTCATGTCTCTTTGAAAGTACCTCTGGAATAATTTTTAAGTCTGCTCCGTTCGAGTGGTTAGTATGCTTCAAGACCAAATCCTTAATTGCACATTGTGAAGTTTCCATCTGCTGGTTGACTTTATTATTGAACATTTAAATCAACTGTTTGTCGAGGCAGCCTTTTCGCTATTCTTCTCCAAACCCGCATAATATTGGTCAAGGGAAATTGGGTTGTTAGATTCGATCCTAGCCTTTTTATTATTACTGCCCCCCGGCACACCTTGTCGACCCCTTATTCTTTGTTGTGTTCTTCTGGGTGGGTGGCACTTTGCTTCACAAAGACGGTACTGTAAGTCTGTTCTCAGCTTCCCTGTTGCGAGCTGGACCAATGAGCTCAGTCGCTCATGAGAAGCAAAGTTCTCCATCTTTGCCCAGCAGGTCTCAGTCCGTATGGCTCTGTATCCCACAGACAGGGAATGGGCCGATTGAAAAGAAAATAACAGCATCCATTGTTGCTAACAAAACTTGAACAACAGCACACTGAGACACTTGGGCTCTGCGCGTGAATGAATGGGGACCTTCTAGGAGTTGGAATGCTTCATTTATGTAGTTTCTTCCTTATTCCTTTATCCAATGGCAAGAAAGGAATCTGAACTGTACAGTGCAGTTCATTTTCTTTGCTGTATAATATTCAGTGTGTTGATCAAACTGTGAATTTCCATCTCTTTCTCAATCTAAATGTTGTGGCTGTCGTTCTTACAGTCCAGTAAGCTTTGCACAAGTTGTTTGCAAGATTTGATCAACAAATAATTGCCATTTGACCATTACTAAGCCAATCTGCAGAAATAGAAATGATGGATACATTTTGTTTTCTTTAAAATGAGTCTATTATTTAATCAAAAAAGTATTCAGTTGAAAGGATACAATTCCACGTATATGCAGACTACCAAATGTACTTTTAACAATTGTTAAACAATGTCATGCTTTTTTAATATCATCTTACGGTCACCGTTTACTGCAAAAGTAGCGCATTCAAGTTGATCCTATTAGTCCGTTCTGTCCGTGTGGAGTCAGACCTCCATTAATTTGCTAAATCTCACTCAACAGTTAAAAATTGTAGTGCAAGTACATTTTGTTCACACATCTATTAATTTAACGTAGTTCGAGCGTTGATTAGAAAGTTTATACCTGACAGTTAAATTGCAGGGTACCCAAAAGAAATCCCTCCACTGTAAGGTACCTAGTAATTTTTTTTGCGCAAAATTGTTGTAATTACAGTGGACCATAATTATTACCGACATCAAATGGAAAATATAAATTGAAATTAAGTCCACATTTTCCTCGTAATGTTCATTTTCACAAGGGCTGATCCCCTGATAATCCTCTGCTGAGATTTCTAAAGTGAATCAACTTTTCCTTCCTTTCCGGTAAACCAAACGCATCCTGCTTGCACACACTCCGTTTATCACTACGTCTTTATCTTCTTTATTTTTTCCCTCTAATTGCCTTTCTTTTTTGCTTTCCTGCTCTATTGTTATCTATTTGAAAGAATGAATCAATCAGTGTCGAGCTACGTCTAGTAGCTTCATCATTAAATCACAGACAACCGCGTGAAAGAAATATAACATTGAAATAAATTGTTTTTATTTGCTTCATTTCAGTAATAAAACATATAGTAAGTAATATGATAATTACTTAATATAATAATTACTTAATTTATTCAAATCATTTTTCTTCTCCTAATCAATTGCATTCATAGCCGTGTTCACTGGACTCCGCAGCCTGAAGAGACTTTAAAGCAAAGCAGGGGAGAGGAGAGGGAACGAAAAGTTCATTTTGCTATCCAAGCATTTAATGGTCCCAGTTCTTAAAAGTGACCTTGTGGGGTAGAGAGCGGAGCGGCACAGCAGCTCCTTCCAGATGCACACATGGCATCCATCGGGGGCACAATCACGCACAGTCCCAACACCTCAGGCTCGGACATATGTTGAGTTTTATTTCATTCTTCTGACATTAATCCTATTCACCAGCTGTTCTGCCAGCTGCCACTCTCCGGCTTAAGGGGAGATTGCAGTTTTGGGGGCTCTGAGTACTGGTTTATCTTGGCTCCTCATCTGCTCCTCACAAAGTTTTGATTGGATTTTTTTTCTTCGCCCTCCTCCTACTTCCAGGTTCCTTAAGTTGCATACTTCTTTTAAACGTATCTGTTTTTGGTGCACCCCTCTCTGATTTGCGTAGACAAGGGGGAGTTTCAACATTAGGGTTTCACTTCGAATCTTGGCTTACTCAGTAGTGTTTTTCCACATATGTTCTAAAAATAATTTAAAACAGAGCTTGGTGAATGTGCATAATTTCTGAACACTCGATTCACGTTCATCCTTAACTTCTCCCACTGTTTCGGTCAAGAAAGGATTTGTGAGGAACAGAAGTACTCAAATCTGCTCACCCCACAGTAATCCAACAGCATTTCGGTAGGATTACCCTGGACATGGCCTCAGCCTGTACACTTATGATTATTGACATATTGGGTCTGACATATTTCACATTTATGTGCATTGTCTGGAAGCACACTCAAGTGTTCTCAATGTCATTTCTCCTGAAGTACAGCCGGGCAGTCTGCGAGCAAGGGCCGCAATGAATTGATCATTGCTCACTGCTCACTTTAATAATTCAAGCCTGATTGCCACAGAGTGCCGCAGTAAAATGGATTGGGAGAGGTCACATGCTGCTCAGCTCAGGAGGTGAAGCCTCTTGGGGATGGTTAATTCATATATGCTTGATAGACATGTGTCCTATTTAAAGAGGTCAGTGTGCTGTGTGTGTGTATACGGCTTCTCAGAATGGCCAGGTCAACACTGTGGGATTAAACCAGTGGTCAGTGAGGATAAAGGCACAGGAGGAGGTAGAAGTTTCTGGTCGGGGGCCAGCGTCTATTTTAGCTTTGTGAGGAAAAAGAAAAACTATTCAAAAAGTTACCTGCAAATTGCACCTAATGATCCTGATGATATAAAGCTTCATTGAAATGTGCGACTCAAAATCAGACGGTTGGTAATAGTTTTAACCTCTGACGATATGCTTTGAGGCCTTTCGGTCCACTTAGCATTTTAACTCTGCAACCTGCAGTCGGTAATGGGATAAATGCAAGTAATATGATTCAATTAGCTGGAAGCACATAACATGTTTGCCAAACATCAAAGAAACAGGGCAGCAGAATATAAAACATTTAGCAGATTTGTTAAATTCAAACTGTTAACCACCTTGACAATGACTTATGATCTGTAATGTTTCCTTATTGTGGAAAAAGTGGTACAATAATAAGTAACAAAATAGGGAAAGAAGCTAAGCAGTAAGGGGCGGAAACGGTATTGGTGCATAGGAGATGCATCCAAACGTCAGAAGAAGCTGGATTACCCACAATATATTTTTAGTCCCTGTTTACATGACCGAACAAGATGTCTAAAGGTGACTAACAGATATGTTCACCAAGTGGAATAATGATAAGGTGTCAGTTAAAGAAAGCCCACCACGAGGTGCAGGTGCTCCACAATACACTGACATGTCTGGACCTTTTTTATTTATGCATGCCAGCACTATTCATTACATATTAAATAGCTGAAATTATCTAACTGAACCAAAAAGTCTTCCAGAAATGTTAGAGGTTATTAAAACTGTTGACAACGAGGAAAGGTAATTGCCTGAAAACGAGCGACAACGCACTGTTGTGCTCAGAATGTTCTTTCCCCCCGGCTCCCTCTTTAGCGTTTGCATTGTGCGGCATCACCCGGGTGTGTAACCTATTGCGTTCCGATTGCTCCTTTGCAATTAGTGCCCTTTTTGTCCTCACTTCAATAACGCCATGATTATGGAGACTTCAGGAGTATTTGCAGCATCCAACAGCTGTTGTCTCAGGGACTACCGGCTGAATGACAAAAACATGTTTTCTCTCTGCATTTCACTTCCCTGCCTGCCTCTTGTAATTATTGTGTTTTATTTGGTGTGATGATGGGGTCTTGTTTTTAGTGTGTCTGTGATTAAGATATTCAAAGGACTCCTTGGAGTGTGTCACAGTCATTTTCTTTTTATCAGCCTCGACATTTGATTTGTTTCCTGTTCTGTGCAGTGTGGTTTGGAAATTAGACGGCAGCCATCATTGTCTGACTGACATTCTGAGAGTCATAGAAAAGTATGAATCAATTAAAGAAATTAAATAAAATTCTATCACCGCAGTCAGGGATAATTTGCAAACTAAGTAACGGTGGATATTCTTTATCTCATTTTGTGCTTCTTCAGAACTTTAAACTTGCAGAATACAGGAGGTTCCGTAAGCTCTCTGTGCCTATAACCTCTAACCTCCCTTTCTACCTACCTATACCTCCCTTGCTCAAAATATGTTCTACAAATTACGTATGTATTACAGATGCATGAAAGTGATGCATTGTTCAGTTTAGTTATTTCACTTGACCTCCCTAACGCCCAGTTGGTCTTGGAGGTTTGAGGTTTTCGTTTGCTATAACTGCATTTTGACAGGTTGTAAAACAAGTGCTGTATTCAAGCTGAAGCTTGTTTAAAGACTGTAAACACAATTTCCTCCCCACTGCGATGAGGATGTCCCCCTGTCTGCCCTGCTCTACTGTACATGCCCCTCTGCATTCTGAGGAGGAAATTATTTATATGGTCAGTGTCAGTTGATCATTGATTTGGTAATTACATCTTCTCCCTTGAGACTGGGACAACTGATATACAAGCCCAATGCTGAACGGGAGGTCTCTGACTTATGGCTGATTTGACTCCTCTAGATTTGCCCTCTTTTCTCTTGCCAACGGCTTTTCAACACAACAAACACTCAAACACGAGTATCATCTTTCGTCTCGGGAGAATAGTGCACGCAGAGACGCGCAGGATGTGGTGGCAGACAGTTGAGACGATTTCATTGCTGACAACAGAGAGTAATAAAACACCAACTACAGCGTGTTGTAACAAACCATTTTTTGTGCTTCGAGGCAGCGACGGGCTTTTGAAACACGATGAAGTGTTTGCAATAAATTTAGTAGATTAAACCTTTTAGAGGCTGAATACATTGCAATGTTACGCTAACTCGGATATACACAGTGGACTTTCAATCTCCATGGTAATCTTAAGAGCCATTTGAAAATTAGCGTGTCATGATTTTTTTAAGATCAGCTTTATTACTGTCCAATCCAATTCCAAAGTGACGAGATTTGATTTGTTTGTGTATTTGTATATTTTGTGTTCCACTCAATAATCAAGAGTTTTTCTAGAGCTTGCAATAATCGTTTGAATGAACTACTCTGTTTAGAGCAGCAATAAAAACATAAATTAGCAAACAACTTCCCCCTCGCTTCTCAGCCGGCGGGCATTTATAGCTAACTAGCACTCAATTTAATAAAAAGTGTGTGAACAATAAAAAAAAACACAGATTATTAGCCGTTGCATTAAAACACTGTTGAGCAATAACGCTGTGAGCGTGCTGTATGAAATACGAGAGAGGACCTTTTTCTTCCAGACTGACGGTTAGTCGGTGTCAGTGCAGACAGTTAGTGTTAACCCGCCTCTTAGCTTCACTTCTGTGGTTTATACTGAACATGATATTCTGGCAGCGCTGACTACCAGGTGCTGAAAGCTTTGTTTATGTCTCACATCAACCTAGAAACATTCCTTTGTTGAGATTTATGAGGATCATTAGCTTTGTTTTTAATACAGTTAGAAAAAAAAAAGGAAAAAAAAAGAAGTCTCCTAATCTAGGCATCGCATCTCGGTTTAAAGTCTCTCAATCCCAGCGCCTGTTCCCCCACATCAATGAGATCACAGAATACCTTCACAGGGAAGCTGTATACCAGAGATGACAGCGTTGATAGGAGACCAACACATTGAATCAGCCAGAATAAAATAAGTGATTACTGTTCGCTTTCTTCTGAGTGCTACTTCAAAATGCTCAAGGAATCTCGGCGAAGGGTTGAGGACATTTTTCCAGCTTTACAGCTCCAGCCCCAGAGAAGAGACAATGAGACCCCAACCGGCTTAGTAGTCCAGAACCCCCCCCCACCCCTCAATGGGAACACGTCTTGGACACACACTCCAATAGTTTAGTCCTGTGTGTTGCTATCTGTGCTCGCTGCAGAGTGGTGGGGGTCTGTGCCAGGCAAAAAGTCCATAGGGACCATTGGAATCGCCGGGGCTGGAGGAAGTTGGTCTGGGTCCAGTGGGGCGATCTGGGCTTTGGTGACAAGCCAAGCTGTCTACTGCAGGGACGCTGGGAAAATGTAAATAAGAGCCTGATAAGGGCTATTGTTTTCATTCCATTCTCATCCCAGCTGAATGGCCTGCTCCCCAGCCACAGAGCATTTTATCTCAAGAAGGGGAGGGGAAGAAATGGAAGGGGTGGGGGCGCGGGAGACTTAAGAGCCCCATTGGAAAATAAAAATAAACTTAGTTGACTCGTCTCTTGTTTGAGCTAATTCCCTAATAAGTGATGTCCTACTTTAAAAGAACAGCAAGCACTTCAGAACTCACTGTCTTAAGAAATTATGTTTGCCTTTCAATTCCACCATCACTTAATATCCAGTGAATTCAGTCTGACTCTTTTATTGGAAATAATTGTAGTAGGTGTAATGCAATGTTTGTTTCTTATGGGCTCAGGGTCATAACCTATGAGTAATTATTATATTTATACTAACCAGTGTTTTATTGGTATCTATAATTCCTTTAGAGAAAATAGATAGGCATTTTAGAAGCTGAAATAGAATTCCTCCTATTAATCTAAATTCTTCTGCACAAGAGGCTGTGGACGGGTGGTTTGAAAAAAGCCAGACATCTCATTTACTGTTTTCCCAGAGCATTCCTGTGCACAAGCTCCTCTGCTTTCACCAAATCCATTTTTGGTTGCCTGTTCTGTCCACGCCGTTGTAACGCTAAAAGATGTTGGAGAGTTATTTTATAGACTAATCCAGGTCATCATTCACCTCTCCCAGGTGGAAGGCAGGGAGGACAGCGGTGCATTCCAGCTGTGGTCTTTCCTGTTGGAGGACTTGGCAGGTCGTGTCTGGCCTGACGGAGGGGATGGAGAAGTGAGGGAGAGGCAGCTCTCCTGGGAGGGAGGTGAAAAGCAGGGGGAGGACTGGAGTAGAATGGAAGCTGGCACCACATTATCTCCAACAGTTGGCGCATTGCTTAATGATCAAGTGCTGGAGCAGCATCTGTGATGAAAGTGTGTGTGTGTTTACTTATGTGTATGTGTGTGAGAGGGAGAGAGCGTATGTGTGCATATTAACATATGCTCACTGTGTTTGTTTAATTCCCCTTTGCACTACTTATGAAATAAGCCTGTTTCTGTGCTTTACAGGGAAGGAAATCCTCCACTGCCGTAGTTATGTCTGTCTAAAGATTATGATTTGAAGGAAGTTTGTTGTTTTTCCGGGAGAGGAAGCAGTCTCACGCAGGGGGTGAGGTGCAGAGAAGAAGAGTTGAGCTCTGCTACTCCCCGCTTCCCTTAACCCCTGTTTTAAGATCTGTGATCTTTGTGCCATGGAGGGAGTTAACGCACACAAAGCACACAACACACACAACACACAGCCTTTTCTCTCTCCCTCTCTTAGGGTCAAGGGGACAAACTGTGAGTTGGGAATTGGAAAGTCAATAAAGCAGAAGTAATGTTATAATGACCCTGAGCTGAAGATGTCCTGTCGACCTCCATCATGTTGGAGGAAGTGGACAATCAAACAAAACGGTCACTCTGCTTGATCTCTCTGAAAGCCATGCTTAAACAAGGCCACGTGAGCTCCCGGCCCCAGCGTTACTCCCAGTTCCTCTGCAGCCAGTGTTTGTCAGAGGGTTTCTCAGAGAGATGTTCCAGAAGAATAAAAGGAAACACCACTTGTATACATTCCAAACTGTACATAATACTGAATTTCACATAGTGTGTAAATTAAAATAAAAAGCGCATACTGAGGCAAAACTCGTACATAGCATCGCTCCAAGTATTATTATGCTTCTGAATTGTGTTCCTGTATTGGCAGTGTGATCATAACTGATCCGTTCATTAGAGAGCCAGGGGGCTTAGTGGCAATAATGAGGATGTCTCCTTTGGCTTTGCATTTTGCTCTAACTCTGGACAAACACTCTTTTACAACAGATTCTGAAGACAAAAGCAGTTTCAGGCCGTACATACATTTTTCGCACACAACTGGATTGTACATGACTGCAGCCTGTTGTAATGAAACTCATCAGGACGTCCTGATCTGGTTCAGATTGGAGGCAGACAGTTAGCAGAGACAGTGTCTCAAGGTGGAGGGGTGGAGGCTTGCCTCTGCTGCTGCTGGTGTTTGATGGGAACAGGCTGACCCCTGAGCAGTGGAGGGATGGTGGAGGCCTGGGTCAGCCGGCCCAGTGTGTTCTTTATCAGCTACCCCGGCGACAGCATGGCAGATTGCGGCCATTCCTCCTCTGATTCATTATCTGCTGGACAAATGTTAATTGTTTTCATCATTCGCAGCTATGTGAACACTCAGGCGTAGCCAGTCTCACTCAATGCCCCCCCGCTTAATGTTTGTCTCTGTCCCTCTGCTATAACCCACAATGTCTGCTTCCCTCCTCAGTCCACCCTCAGCTCATCTCTCTGCCGTCGGGCTGAGTTGCTTTTAATGTTCACCGTGCAATACCATTAAATGTCTCTCTCTCATCTGACGCGCTGACGTGCTTTTCTTTCATTCTCAGTTAAGGGAACAGATTGCACAAAAATAGAAAAAGGAAAAAAGAACTTGCACACAATGTTCCGTAAATCTTAAAAAATAGGACTTTATACATGGACCCTTATTTGGACATGGACATTTATTTTGTAATTGAAACGACTAAACTTTTTTTTCTGCATTTTACTCCTTCAGATTCCACATGCATGGAAAAACTTCTTTCCAAAGACTGGAAGGAGAAGATGGAGCGGCTCAACACAAGTGAACTGCTGGCAGAAGTAAAAGGTAGGTTGTACCCTGTGTTAACAAATCCCTCATTCCTATCAAACAAACACAATCTATGCACTGTATAATCTCAGACGCAGCCTTTACTCCAAATTAAAACAAAAGCCTTTGGCTGCCCTCTTCATTCATTTCTCTACTCCCCTATCTTTTGCTGGAATGCCCGACTCTATCCAGAGGGCTATCTTCAAAATTCCAGCCCACTTGGACTCATTTTGAGGCTCTCTGTGCTTGTCAATGGATTATTGTTGTGGTCCCTTTAAACGGCCCCCGAGTTCAGCTACTCTGCTCTGACACATGCCGTGTGTTCATGGCGCTCTGGTAATTGTTGAACCCAAAGTGTGCCTGATGTAAACAGAGCACAGCTGAGCTGAGAGGAGATGGTGCGGCGATGCGCAGAGTCGTCTCCTCGGCGAGCCCGCGATGGAGGGGAATGTCTTGGCCTGACAGTGAACGCCCCGCGCGGCGTTTCAACCCCGCGGCACGGCTAAGCGCAGCTCGGCACTCCCCCGAAATCTGTTTACGACAGGGTGAAGGTGGGCCGAAGATGGGCAGGGCTGCTGCTCAGTCCTTAGCACTGACTGTTACTGAGAGCCGGTGTGTTTATACTGCACAAGAAAGCACAATACCAGCTGGCTGATAACGCCGGGCTGTCACTGGCTCCTGCACTCCCACCCGCGATTACCTTCATTAAATTGTGTTTAATCTCATAATAAAACACTTTGTTAAGACTATTCACACACGCATACAGAGCTCATTTTAGTATTTTGCAGGTGATTGTTTATTTTTTTCCAAAACAAGGGTAAACATACGTAAATAAAACTTTGTGTTTGGTTTTAATTATTGAAATACACTTACAAAGAATTATACAGGAGAGGAAAGAAATGCTGTTGAATCTCCTAATGAGTACACTCATTGGCAATAACCCTAATGAACTGAACGATAAATCATTGATCGGTAGACCAGATTCATTGTACCTGCCTGTATACTGTGTGCCACTGTAGATCAAAGTCCACTGTGTAAAATGTTTTAAATGATTTAGCCTTTTGAAAGCCGGACTGTTAAATAACAGGCAGGGCATTTCTTCTGTGTGATCAATGGGAACAAGAAGGTTACTTGGTGGTCTGTAAACAGGTAGGGAGTCTGATAATAAACACTGTGGCCTCTCTCTGGTGATGAGTTATGGAGACAGTCTATACACCGCAGTTACCAATATAAATGCTTCTCCTATCACAGTGGCAGCCTTAGATTTTTTAATTAGCATGCCATTTCATATGACTGTAGACGTTTCAAAGGGCTGCTTTGTGCTCCCCCCTACAAATGTCTCTCTCTCTGCGTTTGATGTCTGCCTGATGTAAATACGGGCAATTAAAAAGAAGTCCAGGGCTGGAGACTCACAAGGTCCACCTAATTAAAACCCAAACAAAGGTATCTAGTAGAAAACACCTTATGATTAAGATCTAAAGTGTTATGTTGAATCAGAAGTTCCGTTAATCGTAAGGTTCAAATCTGTATAAAAGACAAACATGCCTTTAGTTTTCAAATGAATGAAAGGAAGTTGATAATAATGGCATGCAGATGAAGACTACAGTACCGACTCGCACACTGGCCTTGTATATTCTATGTTGTACCCATTTCTGAACCAATCACACAGAGCACCATGTAGGTTACCTTTTGACATTGTTCCATCAAAACCTTGAAAGACAGGTAATTTTGTTATTGCAGAGGCAAGTGATGGAATCCAACCAGTGATGGAAAGATTTATTCTTGCTCTTAGAAAACAAATAAATCTGTATTATAGAATTGGACCCGGGGCTTTTTGCCCATAAAAAGAAAGACATTCTTTGACTGCGCTTGTGTTCAGACAAGCCCTGAATACTTGTTCCTGTAGAGGTGAACATGCACGTACAGTAAACAAACAAAACCAAACAATAGTATCAACAACATCAGAAATTTGCTTTCATGCAAACCCAACCAGGCGTTTAACTTCTACAGATGACACAGCTTTAATTAGAGCTTATTGTCTGGTGGATGTTTGGCTGTGTTATGGGCTGCTTCCGCGGCAAAGACAAGTTTTAGCTTCAAGAATCAGTAGAAACAAGCACAGTAATCCAGCCGAGGCGATGTGGCGAAGCCACACATAGATTATGATGTTATTAAGGGTTAATGATCTCAAATCTCCATCTGCCTTTTTCTTATATGCCGTTAGGGATTAGGAGACAAGGAGAGTTTTTGGAAGGAGCATTAGTGGCGGATTTCTTTTCACCAGTCAATTCCAGAGCTAACTGTTTGTTTTCATACCTGGGCTTAGCTGTCAATCTGCAGGAACGAAGAAGGAGGTAGATGAAATCTTAGAGCAAGAAAGGGAGGCCGGCTGGAAGGTTTCCAAACCACAGAAAGTAGCAGATAATAGGAGGCACGGTGGAAGGAGGAGTGCAAGAGGTAGAGACAGAAAAAAAGACACCTACATTTGGCATTTATATCATAGCGCATTTTTTCTTCTTCAAAACAATCTTTAAAACAGTCCCTATTCTTCAGATGATTGAGGAAACTTGCAATCATTACTTCTCTATTCTTATATGACGGCTACGGTGTGTGTGTGTGTGTGTGTGTGTGTGTGTGTGTGTGCGTGTGCATGTGCAAACTGTACATTATAAACATGTCAAATGCATATAAATATAGCGCACAGTGGCCTACGCAGATAAGGCTGCCCTCGGTTTCATGCTTGCTATGTGCAGGTTCTTTGAGCCTCGTACTGAACGTAGCTGTTTAAGTTTCCCTGCTGAGTGCCAGTTTCCCGGACCCCTGTTGGGAGAAAAAAAAGAGCAAAATAATCAAGCTTTTTATTCAGACTGAAGAAAATATGTAGTTACTAAATTGGAACACAAGCTGTATTCATTCTCTTGGAATTTGCAAATATTTATTTATTTTTTCAATTTAAACAAGCAAAGCTTAACATGTACACTAGCGTTGAAATGGCGGTTGGAATTGTGAAGCAGAGAAATCGGGGCTCTTGCACAGTCAGAATCAATTTAAGAATGGCGTCGACATGACAGTGGTGGAGTGCACACAGGCAGTCCTGTGGTCGGCAGATAAGTGGAAGCTCTTTAGGAGGAGAACGCGGGGCAGTCCGGGCGGGCAGCTGAGACTGATTTGATGCTGGCCCTACCTGTGCTGGCTTTACTCCCGAGCAGACAGAAAGGAGTCTACTGTGTGAACACAGAGCCCATATTGTTCAGCCGTGGGTGCTTCAAAACACGATTATTCACTTTAAAATGTTACTTTATTCCTAATGGCTTCCATAAAGTGAGGTTTTGATACCATTAGAGATGCAAAGCAACATTTGCCGGGGACACTGACTTGCATAGCTTTAGAAAAGAGTTGTAAAATAATGCGCATTCTAACAACACACACCGCGTACACATGTTATGTATATTATGTGCACCAAACGTAAAAGGAATTTCACACAAATGGCACAAAACATTATCTGTCCAGTTGCTTGAGTCAAAAATGCCCCAGTTAGCATTTTTTCCCCCCACAACGCTTCAGTCATCTATTTGCCCTGTGCACTCAGGTGAAATATGAGCCACAGTAAATCATTATTCTTCAGGCCACATTTGCCAGATGAATGTACGAGAGTGTTGGACTGTGTGTTTTTCTCCTCTAATGAATTGAGGAATTTAGCTTGTGGCAGTGGAGGTAAAATAGGAAGTGCTGTGTGCGTGTGTGTCAGTGTGCGTGTGTGTGCGTGATATAGGGATGGAGTTCTCTGTTTGTATTTTAGGTTATACTCCAGTGGTTGGTCATGGTTTGTTTAACTAATGGCTTTTAAAGTTGTGTGATTCTTTTCATGGATACTAGCATAATACTCCTGTTTTCATTTGAGGAGAATATAAAACATTTACAAAGCTGACAATAACACACCTGTCTTTTATAAAGGGACACCACAAAAATATTGCTCAGCTTTCCCGTAGCAAAACAGATCATGATGGTCTTTTTTGTCATTGCATGTTAAAGGGTTGACCTAAGTTAATTCTAAGGATGTAATTTAATACATCAAACAGATATAAATAGATAATATACTTTGATCAGTTGCAAACATGATGAATTAGAGGGATCTTCTAAAAAGTGAACGCAAGACAAAGGAGGCTTTTAGATATTTTTTTCTCATCTTATAACTAACTTTATTTTCTCAATTATTTTCATTTTTCCAGCAATAACTTTGTAGTCTTCACAATAGCTGTTCGCCTGCAATGTTCAGGGGGCAGGAACAACTTGGCACAAAGCAAGACTCCAAACAACTTGCAGATCATTTCCGCTTGACGAAACGTGACTTTTAGCATTTGCGTCCTTGTGCCGGTGAAATAAAATGCAGGGTCAGTCAATGACTTTTATTGGTCGTCTTTCTGAGCATACCCCAAAAATATTTTTGAAAAGGAGGGAATTAAATTTGAATGTGTAAAAAAAATGATGATTGTAACCTGCTACTAATTAGTGCGTGTGAGGGAGGTATCATACAATTGGAAACTGATAGTTCTTGAATTAACTGCTATCAGATTCATTTTGTTTGTCTAATGATTCAAAAAACCTTCATGCCCTCAAGGACACAAGCAGGAGTCTGCTGCCATTTGCTCTTGTTTAAAAATACAGTTATTAGTTACTGTTGCATTGAAAAGAAATAAACACGTTCTTGATTTGTTTTCACGATAAACATTATACGTATAAACAAAGTAAAAAGTGATCATATACACGTAATGGTTTGGCTTCTTCTTTGATTCAAATTTCTATTATTTCATGCTTTTTATATCTCACTTTAAAAAGTTTTACCTACGAGTTTTGTTTGCCGCTATTGCTCGCTAATTTAAACCTTTTCTTTACATATATTTCTCTTATTTTTTCCATTCTTCTTTAAGTATCAGCTGCCTAGGTAAGACCAAGGACTACCTTCTCTTTGAAAAGAGTAAGGTAACATCTAGTTCCTAAACCAAACCATAAACCGGAGCCTGTATCACCGTCTTACAGGCTTCAAGCACTTTTGGATGAGAGAAACCTTGACCACCATTCTATTTGAGAGGGACGGGGGTCAGACTCACCCCCACAAAAACCGTGAGCGATGAATAGAAGGATTGAGACGAACTTGGTTTTCTCTTAATCTTTGCTAAATGCTTTCTTGCATAAATGCAACACCCTGCATGGTGCCAGGATGCCTAGTTTGCTGCGATATATATCATTGATTTCTAAAGAATGATCCATTGAAATTACTGAAAGACCAGAAGAAAAGTTTTCTTTTTATTCCTACTGAGGGTCACTTTTATTCCTTGTGGAGTAATATGTTCAGGTCGAGCCTCTGTCTTGGCTTTGGTGAAGTACCCTGTCCAGTGTCATAGGTAGACGCTGAAGTGCTGTAGCTTTTGACATTTGCATAATAATAATGAAGAGTGAGGCTTCCACCATTATGAAAACATGTTAGTCTCCTTCGGTGTGAACAGCACACTGATGAACAGCAAAATCCCAGAAGTTGAAGTGTATTTTTTATGAATAATCACGCCAATCAGTTTCAGACCTTTCAGTTATTTTGATTCTATAAGACAGTCTTAAAAATGATATTTTTCTCATACAGTTAGGCAGTTTTAGTGCGACCCACGCACACGGGGAGAACATGCGGACTCCACGCCGCCCTCGGCCTTCATGTTCAGACCATGTAGGAGCGCTCGGGACTGAGCGTCATTGTTGCCACTGGATGACATGTTCTTGTGAGTCATTGCTCATGCTTGTTAGCGAGGTTTTATTGGCATGATTAATTGCTTTTGTATCATGGCGGGGGCAGCAAGCCAGGTGAAACGTATTATATTGTGTTGTAAGGCACAACGCCATATATATGGTGTCAATGAGACACCCGGCTTTATAGCACTGCAAAAGGAAAACATAGAACGAGCTCATTACAAAATGTTTTAGTAAGATTTGCTTGCGTTTCATGCTTTTGTTGAGTTTTATGGGGTTTAAGAAAGACCTGTTGGCCGAAAACCTTTCTATTTTGAACCAACGGATGCCATTTGCTGTAACTCAATTGGCTCTTTGAGTTTTTCCCCTGAAAGAATGGACAAAGAGTCAGATGACCGCGGAGTTCAGACACGTGTGCATTTACTCAGAGGCGTGTACCTTTCATCGATTGGAACCGCACGCAACACACATGTGTACCTGCTCCTGTCTACATTCACACACACTTTAGGAGAGAACCAGAGAAGCACTAAAAGCATTCAACTTAATGTCGGCCTATATCTACGGCTTGTTACAATCGTGGCATTTAGACGAGTCTTAATTTACTTAGGGCGGGTTCGCAGCATATGGAGGCCTCCACAATAGCTGACTGATAGAGACACAAAGAAATTGCAGTCCTCTGGCATTAAAAAACTTAATTCAGATCTGGTCATAATGGCTCAGCTGTCTTAACCAAAGGAAGGGAAGAGAATAGGGGGCCTTGTGATTTTCCCCCTTTTCACCCTCGCCCTCCCTCGCTTTTCTTCTTTTTTTGTGCCTGAATCTTTTATCTGTGTTATTCACTCGGGACTCTTCAAAGTAACAAGCCTCCTTCTTTTTCCCCGGTACTGGACTTGGAACCCAAATTAGAGACTGCTTGATTAGAGCAGAGAAGAGGGAGCCAAGAGCGAGGGAGATGTGGGTATTGGACAGAACAAATCGCACCCCTACAAAGTGCCTTTTATCCAAAGACCCCAAGGCTTAAATACCCCCATCCCTCCCCAAGCAACCATGGCTCTGCTTGTTTCCCTCTTATCATTTATTTAGTCACCCGTCGCTGATGTTTTCTGCCCTACTTTGGACGTTTAAAAGAGACAGAAATCTCAAAAGGTAAACGCTGAAAGCACTGAAAGTGAACAACACAGCTTTACCGTCTCCTCCTCCTATGTGCCAGTCTGGCGTCTGTCGAGTGAACAGGGGCCCCGAGAAAAAAACAAAACAAAAAAAAAACAAGTAAAGTGCCAGCATAACCTGACCGCTTACTGCTGAGGTCCTCTCCTCAAGTCAGGCTGGTATTGTCTTACTCGGCTTCAGTCGTCCAACAGGGAAGATGTCACAACATGTTAGGTCTGAGCCGACAGCCGGGGGTTTATGCAGAGCCAAGGCATCTCCGGGCCGTCTGTCTGCCATCGCCAGCTCAATGTGAGGAGACACGTTAACAGGCAGACCGCTGCCCCGCCGCTGTTAAAAGCCATGCAATATGCAGGAAAGGGCCTCTTTTGTCAGCAGGTTGGTCAGACGCAGACCACAACTCTCCTCTTCTACACCACCCAATAAAAGTTTTATTTGCATTTTAAAGCTGATCCATAATTTAAAGCAGGAAGAAAGAGATTTTTACACTACCCAGCCAACAAAAAACATGTGTGTCTGATTTTCAAAAGCCTAGAAAGGGAAATGTTTTCACAATGCTTTATTTAAACATTGGCAGCATTCACCAATACTCTGAATGATACTTATTGACGTTCCAGCGTTTTAGTAGGAAATACAGTCTTAACAATGTGTTCAATTATTAGGATTACGTTTTGCAAAGGGGAAAGGCCCAAATAGCAGCGCAGAAGGCAGTTTAGACTTCCCAAGGTTTTGCTCAACAAAACAATGGGCTCTCTTAGTATTCTTTTGGTGTCTGGACAGAACTGAGCTCTCCACACTCTGTGGACCCCGGCACCAGTACCACTGCCCATCCATGCACACAAACATGTATGTGCTGTCCATCAACATGTGACCGCAGGCATTATTGAGTCCAGGTGTTTGTTTCCCAACTCAAGGTCATCAAGGCCTTGAGGTAGGAAGGCGGTCGTCTTCATCTGTATTATTATTTTCGTCAGTTTCGTTGTTGTCCTTCTTCTCCTCTAGTCCCTCCCACCTCCCCAGCCGGGTATTGGTAGCAATATGTATCTCTCTAGTGACCTGTGCGGCAGGTTCTTCGTGGACAAAGCAAAAGGTCAACAACAACAATTGGTGCTGAATGTATCAATTCTACAGCTAAGCCATTGACAACGAGTGTAGTCGGGTGAATAAGAAGTCAATTCAGGCCTTGGAAGCTGCATGGACGCCCAATGAATAGCTGCTTTTAGGTGTTTTTTTTTTTTCTCGTTCGTAGGATAAATTGAGAATTGCAGCTCTCTTCCAATGCAGCAGGCAGCGGAGGCAGAGCGAGGCGAGCCGAGGTACAGACGAGCCTGCCAGTAAATTGCCCTGAATGGGATCTGGAGGTTGACAAGCCCTATTAAGACAAACTGCTTTCCTCATCGGAGAGATAAAATAAATCAGGTGTTTAGTCAAATTAAAATAGTTTGAGTGGAGAGGGCCCCTGGGAGCTCTCGGAGAAACTCAAGACAGATGTGGCCAGACACGAGAGGAAGACACCCAGGAAAGAATTCAGCTCCTGCTGGCCCCGGGCCAGACTTCGCTGTACACTTGTCTCGATCTCTATGCTTTTATCCTTCGCTCTCCATTCCCGCTGTCCTTCTCTCTCTCTCTCTCTCTCTCTCTCTCTCTCTCTCTCTGTCTCTTCTGTCGGTTTTCCCCCCGTCCCTTCTTTCCCTGTGTTCTACAGGATCAGCTTGTCACACACACAAGTCCAGTGGGAGGAGAGTGAGTTACTGTCTAGCCTCTCACTGGCAATTATGTTGGCGGTGTAAGTCAATGGTAGGATCACTTAGCATTGATTAGGCGGAGCGAGAGAGCAGTGCAGCGGAGCTGCTCTATCTATCACACACAGTGCGGACATGTGCCTCCAGAGAGAGAAACAAGCCTGTTGGTCTGTCATTGCTTTGCTTTTTTGAGTATGCA
Source organism: Gasterosteus aculeatus (assembly GCF_964276395.1). Classification (NCBI taxonomy): domain Eukaryota; kingdom Metazoa; phylum Chordata; class Actinopteri; order Perciformes; family Gasterosteidae; genus Gasterosteus; species Gasterosteus aculeatus. The sequence continues at coordinate 11,084,136 of NC_135700.1, forward strand.
TTCAGTAGCTGCACAGATAATTGAATTGATAGTGTATTGTTCACTTTTCCCTTAACATGTTTGTTGCAGTTATTGACAGGTTTGAACAAACCTTTCATTCTTCTGTCAGGAGTTACTCCTCTAATGGGTTGTTGGAAGGGCCGTATAAAGAACTACTTTTGTAGTTCTGAGGCCAACACTAACTCTCAACACTTTCTTTATATTCCCCCCTGGTAGTCTGACATAAGCTGCCACCTCAGTTTGACAGCTCCCTGCTGCTCTTTGTCTACATGGCGGGAACAATTCCTTCCCTTTCTTCCCGTGAATGCTGTGAACACTAGCTACAGTAAATAGATAACTCCAGGCTTCGTGTGACCTTAACAGTTTCTAGTGAATTCACTGCAGTTGGTTGCTGCCTGTGTGGTTTTCTTTGTGCGGTATATTGTGCACTGTACTATAGCACAATATGATGATCGGCATGTGCAGCATTAGTTTATTTTGACCAAAGACCTTCTGCAGGTAATTTCTTTTTCTTTCCTTTTTTTTTTTTAGGTACGAAAGCATTCACCCCAGTTGTTTAGGCCACTACGAGACCTTTTGCGTACTTTTTTTTACCTTCTTTCCTTTTTTTCCTTCTTTCTGGACCACATACCACAGCCCCTATATCTATGCATATGACTCAGGATCTCCACCTTGTGTTTGCTGATCCTTTCCACTCCCAACGTTGCTCTCGCTCTTTCCTCCCCGGCTAGGTACTCCAGAGAGCCTGGCAGAAAAGGAACAGCAGCTCTCCACAATGATCAGCCAGCTGATCAGCCTGCGAGAGCAGCTACTGGCTGCCCACGACGAACAGAAGAAGCTGGCCGCCTCGCAGATGGAGAAACAGAGGCAGCAAATGGAGCTGGCTCGTCAGCAGCAGGAGCAGGTAACTGCAGACCCACACATTCTCTGTCTCGTTTCGAAATAGTCGTCCTTTTCGTTTTCTCTCTGTCTTTCTGGAGGCCTGTCTACTTAATCCCCACATTTCTCCACGTTGTGTCTATAACAAACCCCATTAAATACATTTTTTAACAAATTGTCACGTAACTCTCTGACTGAAATGTTAATAAAATCATACTACTCCGTAGGAATTTGGAGGAATACGTGATTTAAGAGATTTTTTTTACATTCTATATATTTATATTTCGGTCATGCTCTCTCGCTCACATTTATGCTGCGTGGTAAAAGAATGTTATTATGACTTGTACTAACAAATGCGAGGGAATGTGCCAATTAAACGTTAAATTAAACATGGAAGTCCTCTATATCGTATAAATCGACTCCTATTAGAACAAACCTGGCATTGGATTTGCTGCACAAATCAGGCCAATGAGCCATATTGTACAAATCAGCAAATTAGCAGAGGCCATGAAGTGTGTTAATGTCTGGGAAGAAATAAGGACACAAACTATCCACACGGGCGACACTTTTATTATCACCAGCCCCCCTAATGGCTATAAGTCAATTATCAGCGAGGAGTTCACTCAGAGTTTTCCCCACACACTCTCAGAGCCTCCTGTGGTAAATGAAGAGACGTATGGACCGTATACCTTGGAGTAATGCATTTGGTCATAGTACACTAATAATACATTAAGACTATTGATTTCTTTTTCAATCAATGATGTTCATTTGCAAACTACACTCAACTGTAGGCTTTGTGAACATTGCAACATAAATGAACAGTCATATAAGATATGTTATTTTAAAATGGAAGAATATTAATAAAATGGATAAGGGGGGGGGGGGGGGGGGGGGGGGGGGGAGGAAAGGGGGAGAGAGGGATCCCGCTGAGAGCCAGAATGTCATCAAGCCATCAAGATACAACACAGTAATTAACTGTTGACACTCGTGAGGGAACCAGCACAAATTAATCTTGACACATTTGCAGGCGACCGATATCTTACAGTAATTATATTTAAAAATGAAAATTAAATGACACTTAAAACTAGGTTGTCATTCTCAATGGAGTGAGCATGTAGAGCAGGGAATGTCGGGATTAGAGGGATTGTGGTGAGGCTACCCGTCACTCAGTGGCCGCAAGGACGCCTGTCAGCCGTTCACTGCCTGAACCGGTTATCACCATCACACACACGGCCGTCCGTCCCGTAAATCATTTATTCCTTTTTTTTTACCACGAACGTTGACTCTGCAGTTCAGCACTTGTTGTTTTATTTTCATCAGGAAATCAGATTTTTTTGTTTGTCAATGAAAATAAATTCAATAATATTCTACCATATTATTAATCTGCGGCTTCATCCCCTTTGATTATTTTCAATGTAAACACTATTTATTTTATATTTATTATATCTGCTGTTGTAGCACAACAATTGCTATGTATACAATGTCTAGAAAATGAGCAATATATCATATAATTGTAGTTCATTATCCTCTGTAATTCTTAACCACCCTTTACTTCTCTTTCCAACCAGATTGCGAGACAGCAGCAGCAGCTTCTGCAGCAGCAGCACAAAATCAACCTCCTCCAGCAACAGATCCAGGTCAGTAAACGTGTTTCTGTTGGCCTGCTAACACTTACATCTCTTACTTCTTTCTGCGCTGATTACACCTCTCTCTAATTGGTGCCCCACCGCTGTCACAGCAAACCACATATCTGGATTTAATGGCACGGATCAATAGAATTAGAGATTAAAGTAAATATCATTGCTAACTTCTGTTAGCCTCTCCTTCTAATCTTTAAGAAAATGTTTCATCTTTTTATCTTTAATTTTTGTGTCACACTAACATTCATCTATCATCAAATGTTAATTGCCTGTTGGTAATTTGGGAGGGCTTTAAAATATGGAGGAGGATAATTAGCACATCTTAACGAACAAAAAAATAAAAAGGGGAGGAGGGGAGTGGTGGGGTGGAGGGGGGGGGGGGGGGCAGCAGCTAATGAGTCCTGGTGATGAAGAGGAGCCTGGAGGTGGTGGGGACATGAAAGAGGCTGGTAAATGCCTCTGAAGCAAGTCGGCCCCAGAAGGGCAACGCGGCGTGCGTTCACAAGTCACAGTGCTGAAACTTACATTGTCGTTGTGCTGCGTGACATCCTCGTACCTCTTCCTCGTAAAGTTACTTTACATTTTGACCCATGCATCTCATGCCAGAATCTATCATCCTCATTTGAGTGGGTGTGCCTAATCGTGTGATACAGTACATAGTGGTGTAATGAAAGACCACCCAAACAGCACATAGCAGGACATGGTCAGACAGTCCAGGGTTTTCCAGAGCTGTTCGCTGGCAGCGGTCAAGGCTGTGAGCCTTACTACCCGCGCGCAGCTAACGTTATCCTGCCGGGTGTGCTTTGTGTCAGGCACATCCTTCCCCCGTCCACCTCCTCCTCCACTGCTTGTTATTCTAACGGACAACTCCCCGTCTTGTTCTTTCATTTTCTTGCCATAAATTGTTCCCACCAGCACCTTTCAGCGCTCCATTGATGAGATACTGTTTTTTTTCTCTTTTCTTCTAAAATGCGATTTCTACCCATGGAGGTTGTTCTCGTGATACACTGAGGCAAAACAAACTTCTGCTTTCAAATATCAGTTAGTGGAGATACTGCCAGGACATCAACATGCCTCTTCCAAGAGCTCTTTGCAAGGGAAAGGCCATACGGTCAATATGTTCTTGTGAAGGCACACGTCTGGACCTTGTACTTCAGCAGTGGACAGTCTATTAGAAATTCCACTGGAGAGAAGCACAGAGCACGACACTCTGTCTAGAAAACACTCTAAAATGAAGTACTTTATACACTACTGAGGGACTAGCATGCTCATATTATGGATGGCCCTTCACTTATGCCCATTGAGCATGAGGGCACAGTCCTAATGCATCTCACTTTTAAAGGCCCTTGCTTTCATCACAAAGTTAAAAGAAAATGATACCTGAAGATTCTCCTTGATGCATAGATTTGAGAGGGGGTGGGGGGGTTGAGTGTGCATTGGAATGTACTTCTAAATATCAATTTCAAACACTTGAAAAGAGGGTAGAGAGTAGAGTCTTTTTCTTGTAGGGCCCAGTTAGTGAGCCACAGATCTTCCCTGATGAAAAATAAAAAGCCACATCCACAATTAAACCAAAGAGTCCCATCCGCCTTTGCTGTCTCCTCGAAGCAGACAGAACACCTACTAAGAACACAGGAGCCACGCTAAATATTTCAAATGAGCTTGATCGTGCAAACTTGTTTATCAGCAGGTCCTTCAAAGCAGAATATGTTCTTTCTCCCTAACCTAGTTCCTCCCAAGTCAGAGGAGGAAAGACAGTAAACAAGAGGGTCAAAGTTAGTCAAGCATTTTGCCACTGTCTCTTAAAAATGCCCTGTAAATTTTAACATATAACAGCTTTGACTTAATTAGTTTTGTCAACACGCCTCCGGCCTGCGTGTCACAGACTTTTAGTAAAGTGAGAAGCAGCGTTGAGGGATTGAGTTACTGTGCTGTTAGAACGCAGACCTCAAACTTTATTGGAGACCCCACCGGCCTTCAAAGTCCTTCTGTTCTGGATTCAGGAAGAAAGTCAAGAGAGAGCCTATAAGCTCAGGTCCTTTATTGATAATGTAGCTGATCGTCAGTGGAATTGTCCAATGCCCACACAATGAAACCACGGGGACTGTTGTTGGCATGTTATATGGTTTCTTTCAAGGGGCTTGTGCATGTGGATTGAAGGAATTTCTTAAGGAGTGTGTAGCTACGGAGGTCTGGACGGAGGCAGAATGCAGTTTAATCAAGTTTTCCCTTTGAATAGCCATCTCTCTTTTTATCCTCTCCCTACAAGTGAGGGATAGAGATTTAGTCTTTGTCCTTCGGGATTACAATGTCACTTGTTTTAAGATAACAGATGATTGCAGTTTTAGAGGCTTATCAAAAGTTAAAGCTTCAAGGCTTTGTGTGTTTTCCGTCAGCTTGTTTGTATTCCTCATCGTGGAAATCATCTTGGCACTAATTCAATAGCAGGATGAGATTAACTCTTGATTTAGTTGAAACGCCACCAAGACACATGTGACAAATAAACATATATATATTAGCAGCGAGCTGGTTTATCTCAGAAGTTTCTTAAGGCTCTGAGTCTGTGTACGGACTGGGAGATTACCAATAGATTAAGAAATAATGAGCACGCTTTTCTGTTCTTCCCTCAGCCACACTGGGCATTATTTCAGTCTCCTCCTCATTGCTTTCAGTTTCTTAGTCACTCCCACTTTCTCCTGCTCCAAATAGATGAGCGGTCGCAGCAGCTGAGCAGCTAAATGGCAGCATGTTGATCATCAGAGTGTTCACCGCGTTGACTGGCATTTTCTTTCATTTCCTCGTCACAGTGCATCAGTTAAAGGCAACAGAAATGGTGCCGAGGACTGAGAAGTGACACAGGGCAGAATAGTATTTTTTAAATTCTCTGTGGTCACAAAATGAAATAAAATGCCCTGATGAGATGTTGAGCTCGATGTAACTCAAGTGATCGGAGTGTCCATAGTCATGCACTGAGCACCCATCTCCTCATTTCTCACACTTTAATGACCACGGTTTATACACTCGTCAAGGACGGCTCTGTTAATGCACAAACCATGGTTTGTCCCTCACACGCTCATACGCGGGACCGACCCACGCATTGATACACACATCAAGAGAATGAATATTGGAGGAAAGGTCTGGGTCAACTTTATCTTCACTCAGCTCTGCTCGCCTGATGAAAGAGCGTGACAATTTAAATCTAAATCATTTAATTTAACATGTTAATTCAATAGAAATGCCATGATACAATGCCGTCATCTGCGACTGTGAGATCCAGGGTGTAAGAGATGGTGCATTTCTATGGGCGCCATTGTAAACCCTGCTTTTGAAAACTTAAATGATCTGTTCATCAAGCGGGTCTATTTATTCCCCTTTAACCTTTCGTTCTCTTTTCATACATGGCCGATGGCGGTATGAACAGTACACATTATCTGTGGCCCTTCATCATACCTTTGGTCCAAAAGAACACATTTTGTCCACCGCATACTTCAAAGTCTTCCAGGCTTCAGAAAAAATATGTCTTTTGTGGTGTTAAAATTCTAAAGGGTTTGAAAAAAAAGCTTATATCCAAAGGCACCAGTATTTAGCTCCCCAGCTATAAAGGCGGACAATCCCAGCAGTGGATCTGGAGGCATATGTTTTGAGATGTGACACAGGATCCGGAGCCTGAAGTGATTACAGATTTAATAATATAAACATAAGTAAAGGTAAATAGATACCTAGACTAGACTACTTCTGTTTCAGTACAGAAAAAGACACATTTCCGTCTGTTACAAACTAACCGCATGATTCACAGGAAGGTTTTGTTAAAGAATCGTCTTTGTTAACAGGCTGTAGAGCCTGCCGACTTAAACACACTGGGTTTTTAATGGTGGCTGTTGCTTTAGTTTGCATCAAAAGTCAATGTACGGTCTTACTCACTGAGATGCAGATGACCCCTAATAATTGGCCTGTATCAAACTGTACTATCTGTTTCCATGCAAACCCCACACAGCCTGATTATTCTACTCTATGTTCCGCAGCAGACTAGTTACAATTTCTTTTAGCTATGTATTAAACGTCTCTATGCTGATCAAATATTTTTCTTACCAGCTCTCCCAGCATGAACAAAAATAATTCTGTCAAATTGGTGTTTGGCCTGTATGGTAAATTGGCTTTTAGTAATACCGTTCTGTAATCACTTCTTTGTTATGAAAAAATGGAATATGCATGCTATCCAATCCAATGCAGTAATTTAATGCATTGGTTCTGTTTGGTTACCAATTTAGAGAAGCAAAGAATCCAAAACTAACATTATGGTAAATATATTAAATCAATCAGATGAGTTTAAATAAACACAGAGCTGTATGGTAATTGCTCAAAGATAATAGCACTAATTTATGTTTTCTCAGATGCTTTTGTTGTTTCCCCGGCACAAATGATTTTCTCAGTGTGAGACTCTTATTAATGCGCTGGCAAAAAAAAAAGAAAAGGCTGAAAAATAGACATTGTTAAAGAGAATGTCTAAGTCCCCTAATTAGCACAGCCAGATTGGAACTGTTAGCATGATAATAAGAGAATAATAGAGCAGGGAAATTATCATGTGTGTTTAAGTGTGCAGACTGCAGCCTCTGTGGGTGCTGCCAATGCTTTCCCTTGTGTTGGGGAGCTGTGTGTTAGTATGCCGGTAGGATTATGTTGGGGCATTAACAGCCCAGTCAGATGCGCTTGGCTCTTTCCCAGGGAGGCTCAATCCACCATGTTCATCCCCCATTTAAGGAGACTGTTAGCTGATGAAGATGTGCACATGCAAGACTGAAGATAAAAGAAAGCGCTGACCCGACTCATTAGCCGCTGTGATTTAATATATTGACACTCGGATACAAATAATTCCTTTCAATGGACTTTATCGGCAGGGAGGGATCTATTCAATTAGTTATGAATTGTGTCTTATTGTTAGTAAGCAGAAGAAATGATGACATTACACAAACTGCAATTCAAACAATGAAGCTGTCGAGGCCGTGTTAAAACGTAATGATGGAGGAAAAGGTGTAGATTCTACCTTACTGATCGGTATGATCGGTCTGTGTCTTTACTCCCATTAGGATCTCCTTTTCTTTGTGAATGAAGTGTAACCACTGATCACTGGCTTTGTTAAGTCTGTTTAAAAGCAGTCAAATGAAACATATGCTTAGTTGTAATGTTAATGCAGACAAACAAAGATCCATTATTGCTGTAAAATACACAATCAAGCCATGCTATTGTGTAATTGGCCTTTGTATTGAGACACCTCAGCAGTTTAAGCAGCGATAATTAAGAGGCTCCATCTGAGAGGTGCCACATGAACAACTGTAATGTGTGAAATCACACCTGAGGGTCTACTTAAAATTAGTCACCTGAGGAGTTTGTAAAGCAGCCGTGGGACCGATAATTTATCACGCAAATTTCCTTCCTTTCCTTCTATCACTTCACGCAAGTGATTGGAATAACTTACCCAATACAGAAAAATGTGTATATACACAGTATATTATTTAGCTACATAGAAATACAGCACTTTTTTTGTTCTGCCCAAATATATCACTATAAAGCACCTGTTCAGAGCTGCGCAAACACCCCTGGGTGAAAGCAGAGCTCCTACACTTAAAGTCCATTGTACCCCGACCCTCGTAGGAAAAATATCAGTTGAGGGAGAACACATCCACCAGTGTGATGTTGATTCAGTTTCCACTCCCCCTCCGCTTGAAATGTGTTTTCTCTGCTAATGTTGTGCAAACTGTTTTGTCTTTGCGTTGGCTTTACGTGGCCATCGTCCGCCGCAGTGAGAAGGAGCTGGATTAATGGGCTCTACTGTGTACCGCGGCCGGCAGGGAGAAAAGGGTGCGTGTTTTCTTAGGATTGGGGTGGCAAAGCAAAGCATTCAGCCCAACTGATGCAAAAAAAAGGAGGTTTTTGTTTTGTAAAGGCTGTTCCCAACAGAACACATTGAATGAGTTATTTTGTCCTGCACAGTTTTCTTAAAGACTTATACAAAAAGACTTCATGCATTTCTCAGTTTAAAAAAAGAATACCTTCTTTATACTTTAATTCCACTCCTACGCTACCATAATTCATCCTGCAGTATTTTTCACAGAAGTCCTCATATCACCTCTCTTATTTGACCTTTTGTCAAATCAGGCAAGGATATTCGTTGCATGCTTGAAAGTCTCATTGCGTTTGTGTCCCCTAAAAGAATGAGCCCTGTTGTTATGTGTGGCCTCGGCAGCTGGGAGGTAATAGTGAAGACAGAGCCTCAGTGTGATGACGGACAGAGACAGAGGGGTGACACCCAGCTGTAGCGTGGACATACACAATGTCGGGGTGCTCTTCTGTTTTGCAGTTTGACCAAATCCTTTTCCCCACAAATTTAAAATAAATGATTGATGTCACATCTAAAGGGAATATATATATATATATATATATATATATATATATACAACAACTACTATGTGATGCGCCTCACAGTATCACATTTTCAACTCCCCCTACCCTGTTCACGTCAAATGCTTGTAGTTGCCCCCCCCCCTCCCCTGCAATGAGGGTCCGATGTATTTTACTTATTCTCATTTCCATACTGCGAGGATGTATATGCAGAATAATGATGCCGGCCCCAAACCCCCTTTTGCTGTTTTTTAAGTATGTTCTCTTCTTTCCCGTCATTACACATGCTGTTTGAGGAAGTCCCCGTGGATTCGGACAGTTTACTGCAAACTTTAATTTAATGGCAAAACCTTGAAATAAATATCATTCATTCTTACTTCTGTGTATGCTTCCATCCCCCCAAAATAGCTGATATTCTTCAGAAATATAACACTGAATTTCCTGTTAAAAATAATCCACATTTCCACGCTGCAAAGCAGGTTTCGTCGCGGTGTGTGCATTGTGTTACACACAGTGTAATGTAATAGAGAGCTGTAGCATGAAAACTCTTTGGTCACTTACAAAGCAAACAAAGCTTTAAAAGAGAAGAAGGCATCTAAAAGCTTGATTTTCATTTTGTCATTTTTTTCAAACGGATAAATTAAATTGAAAGAATTTAATTTATTTAAATTTACTGGAAAACATAATTTATGATACATTGATGAAATTTGATGACTGGAATGGCTTTTTTTGGATCTTTTAATACCAATTCTGACTATCTATAAATGTGTTTGTTTAACTTATTTCTCTCTGCCTATTTTATCATTTCCGTCACACTTTAGGTTTAAGCTGTTATTATTTCTCCTTTAACATTTAATACTTAAACCACAGTCGGCGGTGTGCAAAAATCCTGTAAATGCCAAGCAGCGTATTTAGACAAACAGCAGCTGGCTGCTTTATCCAGAATCCTACGGAAGTCAGGCGGAGCGATGAGATGGAGCAGGGCTGCAGGGGAGGGATTTGGGGTGGGCTGTGTTAGGTGGGTCAGACTTTGCTTTCAAGCTCCCATCGACTTAATATAGACATATTGTAATGGCGGTTTTCCAAGAAGGCTTGTTTTACTGTGTAAGGAATTAGTGGAACAAGAAGTCATCTATTGGTTGTTCCTTCTGGTCTGACCTCACTAAAGTGTCTGGATTTGCTGCACTTTGTACTGAACAGCACTGTGCGCGAAATACACACACAGGCGTGACTGACGTGCAATGTTACACTTAAACCTGAGCAAACGGTGCCCGCTGTCACCGTTAAAGCTGCACCCCAACAATTCAGAATAAATATTATGCTTTTTATTTGTCAGTGCTTGTGCACTCCTTGCGTTTTTGCTTTAGCGTTCTACCCATGACTTTCGTAGAGAAGTGTGTTGTGCAGCGATTGCAGGAATGAAGTAAGGGGGGGTCAGAGACTTTACCAGGCTAAGGGCTCTAGTGACCTGAACCCCTCTAGTGTATTTGCCACCCTTAATCACAAGCTGGAATAATGTTCTTCAGTCCAGTGGGTGGTAATATGAAGTCGGGAGCATCAAAGTCTGTTGTAAATCTATTGATCTGTTTGTGTGATTAGCATTAGCTACAGACAAATCCAAACACCATCACCTCTCTTCGATCAATGTGTGTCTGCTTCGCGAAGCGACTGTTCAGCGTGTACGGCTGCAGTATGACCCACTGATAAGTGACCTGTAGTGACCGAGTAATATGTGCTTAAACACTGTTGTTTCATGGCGGAGGGGGGGGGGTAAACCTGAAGCAACACAGAGGATTCGCAAGCCCAGAAGTGCTTCCACTGAGTGATTTTTCTCCCGGTTCGGCTCCAGTACAGTGTACACCCAGCGGGCTGTGTACACAGTGGCGGGTGTTAAACATATCCTGCTGTCTAGCGTCGGTTCTACCGCGTGTGCTGCTGTTGGGGTGTAGCCAGACGTGCCGGCTTCCTCAGGATCACTTTACCTTCAAATGGATCACAAAAGGTGATTTCTACTCGCAGGCGTTCAGCGCGCAGCTCGGCGGAGAGCAGGGGTGAGCAAAGTGTGAACTATCAGTTCCTAAAGCAACAGCTGGAGTCTATCCTCCCTGGGTGAAATTACAGAATGCCTCCTATAGAAAAATGTGAAAGAGAAGGTTTGTGAGAGCTGCGGATCTGACAGCTACTAATGTGTGGAAGTAATTTTATTAAAAGGAGATGTCAGTGAAACTTGAGTCCTCTTCCAAATGATGGCTGGTGATTGGGATCTTTTCTTAGTGTGAAAGGTGCTTATTATAATCTAAATTATTGTACAGACTTAAGAACGTCATCACCACAAGCTCATCAGCAATTTTTGGCAACCTGCAGTTGTATTGTTGTCAGTCATGTTCATTGAACACTTGGAGGGGTTTTACACACACGTGTCTGCCAGAGGCATATGGATGCCGATTATATCCAAGATAAGCATATGTGTCAGAGGTGTTTTAAAAGGTGTCAAGTAGCAATTAATCAGGATGTTAAACCCAGGAGCTCACAGGTCCTTTCAATCCAACATCCACGAAACACACTGAGAATCAGAGAGGTGTTTGTCTTATTTTTTTCTTTTAATCTTTTTTATTTCTGACTGATTCTGTCACTCACAGCGATAACTCTCACAGTTTCATTCACGTAGAGCATCGTGGTGCATAGCGAGTAGCAAGGTTGAGCGTGGATCAGTGCATGGTTAGTGTGTGGGGGCTCAGAGGGAAAGCCAGCAGGGGGTTTTCGAGGCCCCCGGGTGCTTTGTAGAGGCTATAACAGAAACTGAGGAACATGGGTGTTGACAGGGGCCCGAGTCGGGGCTGTAACGCGCTGTACATCTCCATTAGCACTCAGTGTTTTGGAGCTGCCTGCTCTGTCTTGTAGGTGGATGCTTACACATCTATAAAACAACACAACTCACAGCGCAAATGCCTTATAGCATTAGCTGAGCTTCATACAGGTCTGTAAATGAACGTTAGCTCGTGAAATGTTTTAATCGCACAGCTTATCAAAGAATTATTATAAAAGTGCATCTTTCATCCTAAATATTGTAAGTGCTATATTTATCTCACCACTGGAGTAAAACTAAATAACTCACAGTAGTTGCAAGAGTGCGATGTTTATAGGTTAATGAGGTATTAGAGTTGAATTTTAAGTGTATTTGTGTGTGTGTGTGAGACTGAGAATGTTGGTATGCACATATTGCATATGTGTAAGTGTTAGGATGAATTAATGGAGCTCACCATGTCTTTTTTCCATTGTGTATTTACATATCAGTCCTCTGGTTCGTCGCATGAACTGGGACCTTATAGGACGGGATGGGCTCCGGCTATAAATAATTATACAGTCAGCTTTAAGTGCTTTCTTGTTTCATTTTACTCTTTAAGTTTTATTTCCTGGAATTAATGATCGAGTATGGGATTGTAAAGAGGTTGAATAAAGTATTTGTCAGTAACGCACAATGAAGCAAACTAAAAGCAAACACAACTACTACACGAGATAAGTGTGACAGAACTAAATATTGTAAGTCTTTTCAACAAAATGCCATCCACATGGTGAGTAGAACTGCAAGCAGGTTCTATTGATCAACACCAGCGTCTCCTTGAGGGTGAAACAGATTGCCTGCTGGCCTGACACAGACTTCATCAGGTCATCTGAATTGATGATACATGTTGCAAGGAGGCTAAGTTCCCCCAGAAACCTCTGCTGGAGTGCTTGCTGGCAGAGACGGGGGCCTCAGCCAAGTCTGTCTGACTGATCGCTACAGATGCTCCTCTTCAAGTATTCAGAGTCAGATCCTTAGTGCCGGGTCTTGAGGGACAAACAATAGCACCTGTTCCTCATAAGATAGCCCATTCATGTATCTTTAATGAAGCCTCGGGGCAGATGGTGTGAAATGACATTATCCAGTGCTTAGCAGTGCTAAGACAAAGGAAGAGCAGTGCCAGCACAACAATGCCGCTGTATTTACGAGGAGAAGGGGTGGGGGGGGGGCGCTGCCCAAGTGCCCAGCTCACATCTGCTCCACTTCATTCTCCGACTCCTCAAGATCATCTTGGCAGTAGAAATATCCTGGGCACTCGGCCCATACATGGATGAACTTGAGCGTAACTCTTAATGGGATAGGGGGAGGTCTGGGTGGGAGAGCGCGCATATGAACAGAATTTGTTCCTGCAAGTTATTTTTGTTCTACTTCGTTTACTTTACAGTACAAAGCACTTGTGAAAAAGTTATAATCTGCATCGACACTGCTCAACCAACCTACGCTATTTGTTGCCACCTTGGAAGCACCTGAATTTTTGATTTGCCCTTTTCTGACATTAGTTGCTGTAAATGAAACTTTAATGCACAGAACTCATTACTGCAAATCACAGCTATTCAAACTCAATGCATTTATTTCCCCTTCAACGCACATTTGCACTCTGCCTTGCCTCAGTGAATCTTGTATATTCTGCTCCATATTTTAAAATAATAATTGCAATAAAAGCTGGTATCCCGGATGAAATTATTTAATTTACATTTAGTGCTGGAGAAAAATACGACCAAATACTGGTTAGGTCTCGGTATTTAATTTTTTTGTGTGATTCAGTTGTACTAATTAAAAGCAATTGCATTGGTCCTTTGAAATAATGTTGATATGAAAGAAACTTGAAAGAAATGTTTTTTTCCATTCTTTAGCATCATGACTAATTTTTACTCACATGAATAGCTGGTCGTGGATGATTTGAAAAAGGATGATCAGAATCATGTTAATGAGAAGCTTTTAGTTGTGACTAATAAAGTTGCCCATGTAGAACAGTCTTGCAAAGATGCTTTGACTTTTTCCGATAGTCAATAAAATAGTTTTGTTTAAAAAAACTTGCTTTTACTTTTAATTTACTGCTAAGGCATGTTAGTTAATTTCTGAAATAAACTTTCCTGTGACACATGTAACATACTTGGAGGGATGTGGACTTAAGGGAGCCCTTTTCTGCCCTGTGACTACCGCACATTCAGCAACAGACTCCATCTGGTTTTACAGTCCAAATATACAGACAGAGAAAATCTGTGTTCCCCAGTGTTCCCCCCGCCTGTCACTGGCCCAACTTCATGTTGTGACATTAATTATTGTGTTTTTTCCATATGTTCCATACATGCAAGGCCAAGATTCATCTTTCATCCATTAAGCTTGGAAACTTGGAACTCAAATCCCCATAAAGCAATGTTTTATTTAAGGTCATTTGTCGCAGTCTCCTTGGCTAGTTATTTTTCTTCAGCAACAGCACATTTTACAGAATTACTTTTGGGAGAATAACATACTATTCTATTCTTCTATAATGCACTTTCTGGACTTGTACTTCTGTAAAAGCTCAGTAGGCAAAAAATGCTTCTATTTATTTCGTTTTCAGTCTAGCTCTGCACCTCCAGACAGATCAATATAGTAGTTTTAAGTAGGTTTAGCGCTCTAGTTTTGAGAGAAACTGGGTGCGACTAAGCCAGGGAAGGGTCTTCAGGGGGAGCAGCAAACGCTGAAAAAGTGAAGATCATAGCAGACCTCAGCCAGAACATGGGGGAAAAGTCATTGCTCGGAGCAGGTTGATTTCATGCCCCAATGCAGCGGCAGTAATTGCACCCAGACCCGTTTTATTGCGAGTTGATTTTAAGGAGGGCTGAATGGAGAAACATTCTGTAAAGTGTTTATTTTGGGGGATGACCTTTATTAACCCATTTTCCAGGCAGGTTCCCCTGAGGTGGCCTGGCTCAGCGCTAGATTAACCATTGCAGGCCCATGCTAGCAGTGCTGCTCCCCATCATAGAGTTTCAGGAAGCAGGGAATGACAGTAAGATTGGACCTTGTAACATGTTTGCAGAACCCGCACTCGCCACTTTTAAGACATAAGCTACTGACCGACCCCTGACACACACATACAGAGGGTTTAGGTTCATATTCCCAGTAGGCAAGTTAGCAAGGGTCTGGATGGTGAAGGTTAATATGTGAGTGGAACAGAAATACAGCGAGCATTTCTCAACTGCCCGCTATTTGTCTTTCAGCCAAGAACAGTTGCAGTAAATTGCTGGATTGTCTTTATGCTTTTATCATCCAAGTATATGAATATCCAAGATTATGCCAGGAGTTGATTTTCCCTTGAGGTGAGAGTCTCTTGTATAAAACGTTCAGCAATCTTCCTGCAAACACGTTGTATCGGTGTGTCGGTGAGTGCTTCCCTCAACACTCTAAAGTAATTCTCTAAAGAAGCAGTGCTGATCTTCTGAGCCTCGCTGCCCTCTGTCCTGCATGTTGCTTCCTCTCACTGCCGCTGGAACAATATGTGCATATGTGGGGGTCTTTTGATGTACCGAGGTGAAATTGTGGTTTGGATTAAGGGCAAGCGCAGCTCGGCCAGGTATTGTGCGAGCACTGGGTGCCCCTGTCGTCTCGCGTTAGCAGGGGCTGTGATCTGGCTTCCCTGTGAGTGGGCTCTGTGTTTCTGGGTATTGTAGCTATGCTCAGGCCTCTCTCTCTGATCTCTGCTCCCTATCTGTTCAGCAGGTCCAGGGTCACATGCCTCCGCTCATGATCCCCATTTTTCCACACGACCAACGTACTCTGGCAGCAGCAGCCGCCGCCCAGCAAGGATTTCTCTTCCCTCCGGGAATGTCTTATAAGCCAGGTAGGATTGCACTTAAGTCGTCTGTTTGTCATTTTCTCTCTACTTGCCATGTCCTTTCACCTTACCAAAGTGGATGCACTCAGCAACAAACAAATTATTCATTCACACTTGAACCCACTGGCATGATCTGCTCTGTCTGAACTTGAACTAAGGACTGGGAATGTTTTAATCCAGTTTGAACATTAGAGGCAGTGAAATTTGATTTGTATCCACAGTCGGAGGTTAAGGAGACTTGCATGAAAAGTCTTCTCACTGTTATATGCCTAGCAACAACTCCCCCTTTTACGGTGCAACACAAGTATGTATTTTGAAAGACAATTACAAGGTGGATGGCTTGGATGGTGTGAGGAACCGGTTTTTCTGCATGTAACAGTTAGCGTTGCCTGTAACAGCATGCCGTGTTTCTTTCCCTTTTTATTTTTAAACTAAAACAGAAGCTTTCCACAGCCTTTAAAATAATAATGAAATGTTGTTTCAAAGTTGTCCAACGCCCCACTAAAGGAGCAACCTCATACACCATTATATCCTTAAGAGAATTAAAGATGTGCCACCACATACTACTGTATTTATGTTAAATATAAAAAATATCCCTGGCCTAAAAGGTTCCTTCTTTTCAGCCTCAGCTTTTCCCCTTACATGCTTTCTTTGTCCAAGAGCCTAGAACAATTTTTTTACATGTCTCTCTTAGCTATCTTATCATTAAGCTGTTTTTATGTGTTGCTGCTTAAAAAAAATATTTACTGTATAAGGCATCTTAAAAAAAATAAAGTTTTCCTGGTTATTATAAAACAATACTGGAATAAGAAAAAGGACTAAAAACAGAAGCACTGGGAAGTCAGCAGGTTTGGAGCCGAACATTAAAAGGTGTGGTAGGGCAGTTAATGAATTAACTATAAAACCACAGGATGAAAACGAAAGTCAGCTATTTTGGAACTATGGAGCCATGACAGCTTAAACAAAGTGCCTGAGGGGGAGTCTTTTACTAGTGCGCTTTGTGCAATAGGTTTGACATGGAAAATGTTTTAGTTCAAATAACAGGAGCTATTAGGAAATCATGGTCAGGGGTCGTCATGTGTATAGTTCCTGCATAATGCATGAGTTCATGGAGGAAAAGCAAAGGGGGTCTGAAAATGACTTGGGTAGTCAGGAGAGGTATTCGCAAAGCTAAAACCTCTTTTACTTCTCGCCGACCAACACAATATACGCCATGTATCCAGAAAGTACAATGTTATCACCACCACCTGCAGGGTAGACAGGATGCTGTCATGTCCTTTCTCTATGAAGTGAGTGGCCAAGCATTCACTTCCAAGACTAAGGCACACTAATCTGATGTTATCATTATGAGAAAGCTCCCAGGGACCTCTCTTATGACCCCTCAGCCCTGTGGTGCCCACATGGCAACAGTCATTCTGGCACCATAGTGGTAAGTCATCACCCATCTACTGGCTGTGCTCAATGGCCTGGTGTTGCATGGTAGACAAGCACAGTCATAAAAACATCTAAACAAATAGACTCCCCTTTCTGTTTAGACCATCTACACAGACATGGTGGCATTAAGTCTGATGTGGCGCTAATGGACATGCAGAATGACCCCATAGTCTTTGGGTTTCTATGTCCGCCACTTGGACATCCTGCTGAAAGTTGACATTTCCCTTGTGCTATTTTATTTCTATTTCAGGTCTTTTTTATCACAATGTGTATTTGTGTCTCGATCAAAATAAGTGAATTAAGTTTTTTCATCAGACATACTGAATGAAATCTCAACAATATAGAATTATAACCTTTTATTACCCTGTTAAAATGTTCATGTAAGCTTGCTTTTCCGCTAACAGCTTTGGTATTTTAATGGCATGTAAAAGCCAGTGAAAAGAGAAGCTCAAGTTTGAGGGTTGTCGTCATATACTTCATTCATCATCATTTGATCTGGTCTAAGAAAGGTCTCCGCTGCATCTGTCAACCCTCGACAGATCTATTACTTATATTTCATGGCACTGCATGAGCAGGGAAATATAGCCTGATGTGACCATGGCGTCACCTGCACCCCCCTCCCCCCTCACCCCCCACACACACACACACTTTTTGCATTTAGAATCCAGGCTGCGGGCATGGGACCCGCCGTGGCCAGTTAAATAAAAAACACTGTAATTCCCTTTTTACCAGTGGCGTTAACCTGGCACCACGCCCATTCTGCAGGAGTCGGGTGCCTCGGCTGTGTTCACCCAAGACTCACAGGCCCCCGGAGCCCGACAACCCAGCAGTGGTTGGTGTGCTCACTTAGAAAATGACCCTCCTCAGTTTTCACATGACATCCAAAGACATCCAGCCATTTATTATTCCCAACTCTTACGTCACAGACAGCCCAGTGAGAGGGAGAGAAAAGCGATACCAAAAAAAGGGAGGTGTAGAAATAACCACAGTGCACCCCTACACACACAAGCCAGCACTATTTGAAACCACTTGTGCTGTGTGATTTTATTTGCTACTAAATGGGGATTGAATTTCCATGGCCCGTATCACATTGTGCTGTGCTGTACAAGATTGCAAAGTGAGGCGAGCAGGCGAGGGCAAAGTGAAAGAGAAGGTATATACATTTAACTTGTCTGTGGCTTAATGGCTCTATATGTTTGTGAGAAGAAGTGACAGGCAGAAGTGGGGTCTGAGCGAAGGGCAACTACCCCCCCCCCCCCACTCCCTTTGTCAACCCCACCTCCTCCAGGCACATGCTTTAACCCTCCCTCCCTCCCTCCTGAACGCTGCGCTGCAGAGTCTCACTGGGGCTGTTCTGTCCGTCTCAACACACTAGGTTGAGTGTGTGAAAGTGTCTGGGACCTGGTTAAACACCCCCGTGGATATCACTCATGCAGCAGCCGTCTTTTTTATATCCTCCATATCCTGACAAACGTGCTGATGGCACCAACAGTAGGGAATGGTAATAAATAGTGCTGCCATTTGGACACTCATCTTCCTGGCTTGATCCCAGTGATATGCATGGATAAGAATGTGCTTTTTTCTTTTCTTTTCTTCACCCGTGTTATTGTTACTACACACTTGTTCGAACCAGTTTGCATACAAGTGCTTTCACCTCGCTGCCAAATCACTCAGAAACAAACAATGTAGTGTTGAACAATAGCCGGGCAAGTCCACAGCTGTATGAACCGCATGAGAGAACATGCTGGTCCTTAATAATCGCATAGGCAGGGAGATATTTGACATGTATTCTGAACATAAACAGACACACACACACGCACACACACAAACCTTAAAAGAACTTTAAACTATGTAGTAGTTATTTCCAGGAGGAGTACTGTGCAGGTGGAAGAAGGAGGGAATGGTGTGGGACTGCCTAAGTAATCCTGCTCCGGTCCAACAAGCTTACCCTTTTGTAAATGCAGATGTTTGGGCTTGAAGCCGATGGCTCGTTGCAATGTGCCACATTGCTGTGGTGGAGCAGTGGAGAGCTCAGGATCCTTGTTGGCACTTGCCTGGTCGCTGTGGGCCGGCTCATTGTCTGAACCTGTATGCATTGTTGTCTCCCTCTCCCTCTCTGACAGGTGATAACTACCCCGTGCAGTTCATTCCATCCACGATGGCAGCTGCAGCAGCGTCAGGACTCAGCCCTCTTCAGCTCCAGGTATGTACAATACTATGACAAAGAATGCGAGGGACGCCCGCCAAGCCCGGGGTAGAAAGGATGGCTAAGCAGCTGTACGCTAAGTAATGAGCTGCGCACTAAATAATCCTGGAGGCCCCCAGCTCACACGCGCTTATCCCCTAACATATGTAATTTATCCTGTTTTATAGAGGATTTATCCCCACTACCTCCAGCAGTCACAGGAGTTAGGAAGATAATAGTTATTTGAGGGAATAAGAATCACTTTCGTTGCTTTAATCGCCTGCCAGTGAGTTTATTATAAGGTGATTGAGTGTGTAAGCAAAGAATCTCTTTTCGTCTTTTGTCTATTAGAGCCACTTTAATATTTGGTCTCTGTGAGCAAAGAAAATGAGAGAAAGAGGGTGAACTTTTTATATATAGTTACTTGTGTTATACACAGTGAGGTTGTGCAGAGGTTTTGTGCTACATAAATTGTTGGGATAGGCTCCAAGCCCTACAGGCACCTCCAGGATATTTCTCACGCAGCATTTAAGAAGAGCCGATCTCAGGTCATGGCTTAACCTGGGGCCATAATATTTAATATAGATAATTGGCTTTGTTCCATCCTTCAAGTTGGCACTACTGTTACCACTGCTTGCCTGCGCTTATGGATAATCTTTGTTCCCAAATTGGTGATAATGTCTCCCTTGTTAACTTTTTACTGACTTTTATTTACATATATAATATTTGGTATAACAAAACCAAAGAAGTAGCAACGAAAAGCTGAATAACAACCATATTTATTCTGCTGCCCTGCTGCCTGTTGCTTCTCTAATAATCAGTCTCCTTCGCATTTGTTAGCAATTGTAAATCTTAATTCTATCTGAAACGATACATTTGTTGTTTGGAGATAAATGGAGCAAAAAAACACAGTTGACAGTTGGTTATGGCCGATGCTGCTTCGTCAACAACAGGGAAACCTTATTGAAAGCTGCAACATGTGGTGCTCAACAGCAGAAAGAAGTATTTCAAGATAAAACTAGAGCTCAAGACCAAGGGAGGAACATTGATATATGTGGCATTTGTCCTTCTGAGGTTACATCTGTCAGTGTTAACGAGCCTTGGCAAGTTCTAACAATGCATGCAGCTGGCTCTTAAGAGTTGTGCGTCATTATGCAGCCATGAGAGGAGCTATTAGAACCACGTGAGGTGTTAAATGAGTCTGCTCATGTTTGAGGACGTGTGTCCGAGAGAGCAAAAGGTGGGGGCTGCGTATTTGAACATGTTTTCTGGAGTGTACATGTGTCGCTTAGTTTTACTATATCATGGAGAGGCCCTTTGGAAAGGAGTGGTGGTTCAGACAGGCATGCATAGTCTATTTATAATGGTGTATGAGGTCAGACGAGACAGTCATATATCTGAAGGTTGGGGTGAGGAGGGAAGAGTGATTAATTTGGATTATGTATCTAACCCTGGGAATGGGCAAAAACAGTGCTTCTAAGACCATGACTTGGCTGACCTTTAAGAACACAGTAAACAGAAAGAGGTGCATTTTCCATTAATTGAAGTCTGTCAGCCTGTCACATATTCCGCCTGCTGGCTGCTATTTACTCTGCATAGAGACTCCCCTTAAAACAGCAAGGCAAGTCAAACATGCCCTTTTCTACATAGCTGGGATCAACAAACCATGTGACTTCCACCACTTACTCTACAAAGCACTGGGAGCCTGCTATGATTAAAAAATCATATCATGCCAGACATGGCATGAAGTTAAAATTGAATCCTCCCTTTGGAGCAATAATAGCTCCAGTAGTCGCTTCTTCTGTTTGTTTGTCTTAGACAGAGAGGACTCGTGATTACGGCAACCGAATGAGAACAGTTTACATTGAGTTGAAAGTATCTGAGCTACACTCTGTAGTACTCTAAGAAGTTTTCTTCAGGGTTCATGTAGTAAAAACTGGACGGCTACTTTGAAATGATGTCCAGTGTTGTAATGATACAACTTTTAAATGCCACTGGTAATATTTTTTACGAGTAAAAAAAACTTTTTTAATAAGCTTTACTAACCCGTTAAACTGTACTGAACTTTTCTACTTTCACCTCCAAAACCATTCTTGATCGTCTGAACACACACAAAATACCACACACATATGGTTGGATAGGCAGCCCCCCCACAATTAAAATATCTCTTCCTGTCAGCTTCATGGCAAGGTGTAATTTTCACCAATTTGCTCAGCTTAGACTGTGCAATATATGAACCATAAAAATTATCTTATTGGAAGAATTAATTCCCACAATGCAGCCGAGGTAATATGATCAGCCATCCAGTCAGTGAGGCCAGCAGCTCCGTCACTCTTAATGTTGGCCACGTAGCCGCTCCACAATCTCCTCTGTCATAACAGTCTGGGAGGCTTCCCCCCTGTTCCCCGCCCTCTCTCTCCAATGAGCAAAAAAACCCCAACAAGGTAACAAAGGCTTAGAGCTGATGGATGTAAATGAATCTTCCAGGCCGCGTTTGAGTGTTGGAGACTGTAATTTGCTTGTCAATGCGAGGTGGTAGCATCACTCCGGTGGCTGGCA
Source organism: Gasterosteus aculeatus (assembly GCF_964276395.1). Taxonomy (NCBI): domain Eukaryota; kingdom Metazoa; phylum Chordata; class Actinopteri; order Perciformes; family Gasterosteidae; genus Gasterosteus; species Gasterosteus aculeatus. The sequence goes on from NC_135700.1 coordinate 11,105,891, forward strand.
GTCTGCAAGTGGCTGTCACCGGGCATTGCTGTACCACGAGGCAATTTCATTCAATGTTTTCCTGACAGATTGGCTCTCGTCCTCAACTCACAGGAGAGGAGGGCGGGTAAACTATCGGGCGCGACGTGCCCCTCTTCATTAGGAGCCACACAGAGCAGGGATGAGTCCAGGACCAGGAGGAAACAATGGCTTGGTCCTTGCCTTGCCTCCCCTGATTACAAGTGACACCCCTCACCCAACAGAGGAAATTGCGTTCAGATTGTACCCCAATCTATCGGCAACACCTACTATATTCAATTGAGTGAAAAGGCAAGAAAGAGATTTCCCTAATTCCACAAAAGAATCTTCTATTTGGGACGGCACTTAATTCTCTGTCTGTACGCTGTGCCTTGGCATTGCCCCGTCCTTTTTACAGAACCAATGAGCAGGAGGAGGACATTTTTGAAAAAGTCCTGTTTGTGTCATTGGAGGCAGACTTCAGTGTTTAAGTCATTTTAAAGAAAGTGTTATTGGATAAAAGAGAACATCTGGGTTCTCTGTGTGCGGTATCGCCGTTAGGACAAAATAAATAGAAACGCTCTGTTTTCAATCAGTCAAAGCTGCCTTTTCTATTGCTTGCTGTCGCCGTCTCACCGTCCGGCTTTTCCAATTCCCCGTCCACATCTTGAACCATCTCTCCGTATCTTAGTTTGTGTATTTCTCTTTGAATTAATCCCATCCTCTCTTTTGCTCACTCCGTCCCTGTGTTGCTCCCCCCCCCCCCCTGAATTGTCTCGGCCCATCACATCCTCATTCTTTATAGCGCTTGAAGTCGAGGTGCTTGAGTCGAGACTTAACGCCGCAATTACCGCCCGCCGTGTGTGCGGTGGCATCTCTTTGGGCCCGTGATAAACCTGGGCCCGGCCTCAGCTAATGCTCCCGCTGTAGAGATGAAAAGCGGCTCGCGTGCTCAGCGACAACCCGGTCCAAATTTCAAGCACACAAGCACATCTGAAGGAGTACTCAGAGGCTTAGACTACCAGAGGGATAAGAAACAGTGTTGCACAATCAGGGAGAAACAGGAAGAAAAATGGGCGAGCGGCAAACCGCACATTATCTTTTGTTTGGATGTAAATGCCTCTGTAGTACAGATGTGAAGGAAGCAGCTTCCATCATTAACAAGTGAAGCACTTTTGACTTTGAACGCCAGGGAGAGAGGAGGAGGGGAGAGAGGAGAGTACAGACGTACTGTCGAGAGCAGCTGTTTCTGTGTTTATGAGCGGAGGAGCTGGGCCTTTGAAGGTAACCCAGAGCAGTGCAGCAATGCTAGCTGTGTGTGGAAGGCTGGCTAATAGGGCGGCTATGCGAGCAGCTGGATAGAGGCAGCGGTGAACAGAGGGACAGATGGACAGATAGAGTGGATAATGCAGTGAGCTGCACTGAATGGGAGGGCTGGCTCTGGGGCCCCCGGGGCACGGAGAACCCACACACACACACACACACACTTACGGATGACGGACTGTGTTTGTGTGTGCGCGCGAATTTTCGAGGGAAGTGATAGACTTCAGAATATACGTATGCTGTAGATGTAAGATAGAGACGGGCAAGAGGAGGAGGTCGGAGCCGAGCAGGTTGGGCGCCAGCAGATGAGACAGATGTTGGGCCATACTGGAAAGCATCGGCACAGTGCACCAGGACGCCTTCCTCCACTCCAGACATCTGGGCCTAGCCTGGGTCAGCCTGCCCCGGTCGCCCTGGGCAATGAGCCTGTACAAGCCTTGTGGCTAACGGGGCTGGCGCTGTGCTGCCTTTTAAATGGTGCGGTGCACTCAAGTGCAGTTAATGCCCTCATATGCAGCCCAGCGCTCATCGCCCGGGCCGGGCAGAGGTGAATGAGACATTGACAGACAGACGCGCTCGCACACAAAGAGACAGAAGCGCGTGCCGGTCGTTGGCAAATACTCACATCATGTAGAAAAGCACAGGATGTTAATTGGATACAAGGAATCAAACGATAATCAGCACTGTATTTTCCAGCACGAATTGCCATGCTGCAATTCAGACTTTTTTTGTTGAGAGTAGTTTACTTATTATAAAAGCATATGCTCCATTGCTTGCGGAAGTAAAAGAAATATAAATAATGGGCACTACGAACAAATCAATGTGTTTTTTTTCTCATAATTGATTATATTGTATACCAAGCTGTGGTAACGGCTGCGCTGTTTCACTAAACAAACAGAGGAAGACGGTCTTAATTGCATATTCTACTTCTGAGATGTCTAACATTATTGGCTGAGTGTGTAATTTCAGTGTAATGTCGCAGGCAAAGAAGTGAACCTCCCCGTTTAACCTCTGCTGCCTTCAGAGGGCTTGTTTTTAATTACCAGAGGCTAACAGGCTGACCTTGGGTGTGCTGCACTCACTTTGAATCCATGCTTGCTGAGATCTGCTCCGCTCTACTGGGGAGCAGGGAATAATGGGGTCAGAGGGAAGACCTTAGATGTGGTGTTAACATGTCTCCTCGTTTATGTTTCCTGTATCTGTATAAAGAAACAATAACATAATGAAGGCAAAAATGTGCTACTAAAGAAACAATGAAACCACAAAACACACTATCTGAATACCATATTCCAATCCCGTTAGCTGTTATGCTCATTTAGCCATTTATTTCCATACATGTCTCATAGTCTACAGTTATATTACACGTGTATAGGAAACGGAGGGGTCTTGAGCTCCAATACCCCAGAGTTGAGTATTGACTTTCAGCTTGACCCTAGATACCAGGAACCTTTTGCTGCCCCAGCCTGGCAGGCAGATATGAATAAGGGGTTGTTAGATGTTGTTAGAAGCGGGCAGATGTCTCATGCTTAGGGAGGCCAGCCTCGGCAGGATGCATAGTCCTTCAACTTTTGACACCACAATACTTTTTTTTTTTAATTGACAATTTCCTGTTCTGTTTTTTAAGAAGTTGCTGTTACCAATTTAATTATGTATTGGATGTCAAACAATACTATCGTAACTTCATTATTCTTTCACCGAAGCACACCGCAGTGCTACGGCAAAGTTGTCCAGACTCTACACATTGAACAGGTATTTCATATATACCTTTCAGCAGCGTGTGGTGGGTTTACCCACCTTTCATCTGTGTCTCCTTCTGATTTCATTTATTGTTCTTTGGCTCTTGGAAGTAGAGGGTTCCTTGTCACAAGGATAAACACTGATTCTCCCTCCATGGCACTGACCCGCTAATCAGTGCTGAAAAGGGGCTCCCTGACTGCGACTGATTTTAGGCGATGCCTAATTATGCTCTTTTTCCGGGATAATAAAGTTCTTCCCACTCAAGGTCGGGGGCATGCTCGTCGACAGGCCTGTTAGCAAACATCTGTCCAGCAGACTCCACTTCCGTTGCTCTAGGAAGACTAGCCTGGAGTGACATCCAGTAAATGAAAAGCCCCCCCGCCCCCATACCCAAACACACACACACACACACACACACACACACACACACACACACACACACACACACACACACACACAGGCAAACAGATCACACAAAGTGCTTTCACCACTAACCATTAACTAAGGTTAGCTCAGATCCTAAGAAAATAGAGTTGACTCCTGTGTCTATTCCTGTCAAAAGGCTGAGACAAAAGGCTGTTTGTGAGCGAGGTGGGGGCACTGCTATCTTTGTAGGAACATAATCGGTCTGTCATTTCCGCTGCCCATGCACTGTTGTTATCCCCGGGTCCACTGGAAGAATGGACCTTTTGTAATGGCGCTTATGTGGCAGCGATAAAGTTTCTTACAGGAGCACATATGTGTTTATAACTGGAGAAATGTGCACGGACATAAAGAGCTTTGTTTTGCTTCGGTCTGCCTCCACACTGTCAAAGGTGAGGCCAGTGGGGCCGGGTGGCTTTTCCCATTCACACAAATGCATTCGCTATATAAGCAGTCCAACTAGGAAATGAAACAGCGTTCGCCGATTGTTAAGAGAAATTAAATTCATTCTGACAGCACAGTATATCGTATATATAAAGCAAAAAAGCAAGTTCTACAAGGTGCACATAGTGTACAGATACTGGGAGGTAAAAAAAAACATGTTATTTGTAATGATAAAAATATGAGTTTACTACTTTATGTCAGGTTAGACTGTATTTTTTATCCAAAATGAAGGATGTATTACTGTCAAAAATCCAACCCAACCAACAATTGGCAGTCTGTGAGTCACCAGAATCTTCGTATTGACGTCTTTAACCACCCGGTTTTTTTATTTGCCACACAATCAGCTCAGTGGTGGAAATATAAATTGAGCTTTCAGAATTCCAACCTGTTACAGGCCCCACTGGTATTAAATGCTCCGCCCAGTCATTTGAACCACTCTCTTGTGTGGTAATGTAACCAACAGTCACACATCTTACTGACTGAGTTTTTTGTACAGGTCTCCAGCCGTAATAATGCTGTTTAATATAGTCTGTTTTGGCAGTCCAACTGATGTTGGTTTCTAACATTGTGGATTGGGACTGTGTCACATGGCTGCGTGGAGACGGATCCCAGGCCAGAAACTTCAATAGGACGCTGTGTCGATCTGGAGAAATTAGATCTCTGCTACCACACTTGCATCCAGTCTGCTAACTTTTCTCTGTGATGAGTGGAAAATAGGGGCTCCAAGTATTTTGAATGAGAGCCATCTCTGTGTGGTTTTTAAGACTGCTGTCTCTCTCTGGGTTCAGCCTTTGAAATACAGTTAAGACCTTTGATGGAGGTTCTCTGCCAGCTTCATGGAAAGAGAGGAAAGACGTAAAAGAGAGAGAGAGAGAGAGAGAAGGAGATGAAGGCCGACACAGAAGCAGCAGAGAGTCATATGGAGAGGAAAAGACAGACTATACGACTTTGAATGTATGCTGGATTTGGATGTTAACGGGTTTCTCCCCCCCCACAGCAACTGTATGCCGCCCAGCTCGCCAGCATGCAGGTCTCTCCTGGAGCCAAGATGCCTCCACTCCCCCAGTCCCTCAATGCCAGTGGGCCCATTTCTCCCTCGTCTCTGAAGAATGACAAGAGCTCCTCCAGTCCCATCACTCACGTAAAGGTACAACCACCAACTCCGTCAACCGTTCTAGACCTTGAGTGGTACTTGCTTGACCTAGCCTAGCCTAGTTAGTGCCGTCTGAATATAGAAGCCTTTTGCACCGCTCACTGCAGTGTTATAGCCGGCGGGTGCTGAGCCCCGCCTCTAACAGGCCATCAATCTGTGGGGCTTTAACAAGGCCCTCTCTCTCTTAACCAGACTTCTGTGGACACGGTTGCTATGGCTATGGCTGTTCCAAGCCAGTAATTTGTGGAACACATGGTTTTCAAAAAAAAATCACAGTGAAAAGTTATTTTCTTTCTTTTTTCATTACTGAATTGGAATAAAAACCATTACAACAGTGCCCAGCAAATGAGGACCAGAGTTAAGAAGAGAAAAGTTCAATTGACTGCTTTTCCTTGTAAACAAACCAAATGCAGGATGTGTGTTTTCTGCTGCTGCATGGCATGGCTCCACTAGACCTCCATGCAGCGGAGAGGCGTACATCATCACCCCCACTCACAGGGGCTATAATCAGGTACATACGCCCATTTTGAATTGTTTAGAGTAATAATATCACAATGGAAAAAAAACATAAATCATGTCATGGGAGGAAAGGCTTTTACACACATTCATACACAATTCTTAAATTGAAGGATTAGGCCACAAATTGTTTCAAAACCAATTCTAATTTCAAAATTGACAAAATTGAGTCATGAGATATAAATGGAAAATAAACATGTTTAAAGTCCAATGCACTCAGATCACTCTTGGTATTGTTTGTCTGCTCTCAGCTTCACTGCATGACAAACTGTTATTGGCACAGCAATAACAAGGCCTTGGGGCAGTCTATGCTTGAGCCATATGTTTGGACAAGGAGACACTTGGGCTTTGAAAAAGACTGTTAACGACAGCATAAACCCTAATCTGATTTAAAAGACTGCTGTATACACACGGCGATTTATACCGTATCAAAGTGACATTTCTCTTCTGCTGTGCTAAAAGTTTTAGTTGTGTCTACTCAAAATAATTCAGCATTTATTGTATTTAATCAATGATACACGTTGATTTTGGTGTTGACATTTTATTCTCCATTATCTCGGAATTTTGAATACACATACTTTGAATACTTAATTCAGATGATAATTAAAGATGATATTTGATATTTGAAATTTACGTTATTGTTTTAATACCATTAAAAAACAGTTTTGTTTTAACAGTGGATGATAACCCGTTTAGGTTACTTAAGGTTAATTTATCATACTCCTAATCATCAGTGTGTAAACCATTTGGATAAAAGAAGCAAGCTCTGAAACACATTTTTTAATCATCAGGTACCCATAGATGCTACAAGCTTGATCCCGGTGTAATAGCTGCTTAGGCAAACACATAAGAAAATAGGCATCCTCTTCTGACCTCATCTCAAAACGACGCTGTAGTACATTTTTTTTTAGAAATAAGCATGTCAAAGAATATGATAAGGCCAAGAATTCACAAAAGAAGAGTGAAATTATAAAACAAGTTAATGAAGTGGCTAATGTAAGTTGACGTATGATGAATGGAACAGCTGTCTTTGATCATTGGCACCGCCGTTATCTGGTCATTATTTATTCTTCCAACCAGAGTACAGACACAGAGAGCAGGGAGGAAGAGAGGGAGAACAGATGAAGACGTTCAGAAAGAGAATCTGCTTTAATTAGCGCGAACAAAGGCACCGGGCAACTGTGAAGAAGATCTCAGTGGCACAGCTCCTAATGAAGGATGTGTGAGGAGAAAGAGAGGACAGAACCGGAGAGGAGGTGTGGGTCAAGATAGGCTTCCTGTAATTAACTAGGAACAGAGGAGGATTGTGTCGTCTGGGAATCCTTATACCCTCCAAAAGTGGAAGGGGGGGTGGGGAGGGGGGAGGCGCACCTACTAACATCTGTCTCCTCTCAATACTCCTGCGTGCCGTAGGAGGAGGGAACACAGCCGCTCAACCTGTCTGCTCGGCCAAAGACGACGGACCTGATGAAATCCCCCACGTCCCCGACACAAAACCTGTTCCTGGGAAGTAAAAGCAGCCCCAACAGTCTGCTGAGCAAGGGCGGCCTCCCCAGCCCGCTCGCAGGAGGCCTCAGCCGGGGCTCATCTCTGGGTAAGATCTTTCCTTCCCAGAGACGCACACTCTGCACTCACATTCTGCGTCAAGTTGTTTTTTTCCTCCGTTCCGCTGTGTGTGTGTGTGTGTTGCAGTGAACTAACTCTGCTACGTGTGTGTTTGAATAGACATCCTGTCCAGCCTAAACTCTACCGCGTTGTTCGGAGACCAGGACACTGTGATGAAGGCCATCCAGGAGGCTCGGAAAATGAGAGAGCAGATCCAGAGGGAACAGCTGCAACATCACCAGCAGGGCTTAGAGGCAAAGCTGTCCGCCCTCAACTCAGTGGGCCTCAACAACTGCAGAATTGACAAGGTTGGAACTGCTGTCACACATCCGGTCTCTCTTTGTTTTGTCGCTGATTCGGGTCTTCTCAATTGCGAGCTTTTTCCAACAAGCCATTTATCAAGCTCACACCACGAGTAGTAAGAGGAAAGAAACTATAAACAAAGTGCAACATGATGATTTTGATCAGTTATTCTTAAGGCTAATATGTTTTTATTTAATCTGTGTCCAGGGTGGTCATATTGATAAGAGCTGGCATAGTTCAGTGTGTACACGAGTGTTTATTCAAATGAGTGCGAATGAGCCTGTGCGTTGGTGTGTTTAGAGGGCTCGGCGTTGTTGATGTTGGTGTGAGGGCCGTGACAGGCCACGGCGGTGCCCGGTGTGGGTTAAGAAGACTCTGATGTCTCTGCCCAATTAAAGCAGACGTGCAGCCCTCTCTGTCCCCTGACACAGGATGGGGCTGCTTTGTACCAGGAGCATACACTCCCAGGGATTCCCTTTTAAAAATATCTTCAATCGATGAGTCAATCAAGGAGGGGAAAAAAAGCCGTCCTCCCTTCTTCAGCTTGATGCCATGTTGCCAGTTGGCTGTGAGGAGCAGGCAGGAACTGGGAGCGATGCTCATTAATATTTCAGCACCTGACACTTTCAACCAACAGCCTCAACTAGGTCAATGTATATGTAAAAAAGTCAACGAATATCTATTTTGATTACCCTGTAATGTGGCGTTTGGAATAGGTCACTGCCTGTGCAGGTGGCAATAAACTATCCTCCTTCTCAAGAGAAGCGATGCCGCTGGTTCGGCCCGCGGAGAGGACACACACACAGCAGCTCCTCGGCGATCCACAGAGACAACAAACTTAACAGTAATCGGTTTAATCGTACAGACAAACATTCTCACAGATTAAACAGGGAAACAGGTATGCCGTGGCTTTGAGCACGAGAACACGGGCGCTGGTACAGCTGCCTCCCTTTTAGCCTTCAGTCAACCAAGCAGCCGTGCCAACAGAGACATGAAAGAACGAGCTGAACAATACCTGTAAAGACGCATTTTCCACTGGCAGCACACACCTACAGCTCCATTGTCCTTTGCAGGTAGAGCTTGACTTTTTCTTTCACTCCCCGCTTAGTCTTTTGTACACAATCTAAGTTAGTTTCCTCTTAATTTTCTCTTCTACATATGTTAAAGCTATCTCAGAGGAGGATAAATATTTTCCCCTGTTTTTCTGAAGGGATTTACTGCCTAAAATAGTCAGTGATTCTTCACTTGTAATCTACCTTTTGTCTGTACTTGCTACCTGAAATTGGAGAATATGTTTTTGAGAATTTTTTTTATTTTATTTGAATTTTTAAGTGATAAAAATGCATAAAAATGTTTGAATACCTTTTACTAAATAGCATTGATTAGACAAAAAATGTAGTGCCGAATAATAGAGCAAGTTCAGGTGGATAAAGTGATCGTTGCATTGCATTTGTAAGTAATTTAGTCCCACACACTTGTTTTTTATTACAGCATCATTTATTGTCATGCTTGACACTCCGCCTGGTGCAAATCATAGTGAGATATTGTCACCTCTTAGTTTCGTTGACACTGGCCCTATTAGCCTGGTGTGGAATGAGAGGCACGCTTTATCAAGTCAGCTAAAAGAATTGCCCCATCATCTTCATCCTTCGGCTGCAATAAAGAACAGTAAGCTGTAATTCAGCGGGGAAATGAACAAGAGAAGGGGAGATGGTATTTGGAGATGCAAGCCCACGAAGTAAGAAAGGTTTGAATACCCCCTGATAAAAGCTTTCACTTTGGTCAGTTTCAGAATATTAATATTTCAAGAAAGCTCCTCTCACCTGACATAAATATGGTGCAGTGCTTAATAGCTGCCCCCCTCCTAGTGTCTTGTTTGGAAGTTTATCATAGAGAGAGCTTACATGAAGAAGAATCTGGAAAGGTAACATTAATGGGATTAAGGAGAGGTTAAGATCATCTAGCGTGGCTGTTAGAAGGGGATATTAAATATTGATTTATCTCACTGTAATGACCCGGAGAGAGGAGTGGTTCTAAGTGCTGCCTACAGATGGATCAATTCATCTTTTCATAAAAAGTATGTAGGAACAGTACAATGCATCCCTCCCTAACCTTAACACTATGACTAGCTCTCTGTCTCTCCTCCTGGTCAGTGACCTAGGAGAACACGGTGTAGATCAAACTCTCTGTTATAAAGTATATAAGCCTGTAACCTGAGGACATGTAAAATATTCATAGATTGCAGGAGCGTCTTCTCTTTCTACTCTTTTCATTTGTCTGTTTTTACTATTACCCATCAGTACAATGCTACCTTTTGCAGCCCTACTGCAATTTATCTTTTTGAAATATTTATTTATCTTAAGGTGTTATTGTCTGCGGAGGGCAATTACTGTGTTCCATTATTTACCAGCTCCTCCTCACCCAGTGGAGGCTTTTACCTAGATCGTGCCAGAATGCCTACAGGTCAAATACAGTACATACAAATCCATTTGTAACCATTTGAATTGTTTCCCTCAATTATGCACTGCAGCTATAACTGGAGATGCCGTTTTTTCAGTATCACGGTTGAATAAATATGAAGCCTCTGTATTAACCGTGTTTTCACTGAGACGCTGAATGCAGTGATTCAACTATGTTTCCATCTTGTCATAAACATTGATGACCTGCTGGAATATATTGTCAGTAGATCACGGACAACTGATGAATATTCGTTGGCTCAGCTCAGCAGTCTAAAATGATATTTTACTGAGATATTTAGACAATATATTTAAATCAATTAGTCCCAATCCAGACCCATAGTTAAACTGTTAACGTAACCAAACATAACATTCAATTAACTGCTTTGTCCATCTTAATCAATACAGAGCTGAACAGGTGTGGTCAATTTGCCGCTCTGCCAGAATGCATAACATGTGCTGTAAATTTTTAAATACGTGAAAATGAGCCCCTTCATCCGATTTACCCACCAGCCCACCAGAGGCCAAACTGAGATAAAGAGATGAAAGACTTCCTTCACCCAAATATGCAATTTATTGGCCCTGGGCCGTTGGGCAAGCCTGGTTGTTGAACTCTGTATTGTCAGACACATTTCTACATGGGTGCATCAATATCTCTTAAGTTGCGATTGACGTTGCATGTGTGATGCCCTGAAGGTTGTGTGAGATAAAATATATTCCTTTGCTGACATGTCCCGAACCGAAATCAAAAGGCCAAAGGCCAGTGTATTAACCTATTGAACTGCCCTCTTCTGCCCTGCAAAACCTTCTTTCCTCAGTATTGATGACTACAATTGGTCATTTGGAATGTCCCAAAGCTCAGCTTGTAAATATTCAAATGGAGCTTACACTTGTGCTCCACAAAATCAAGACTCCTAACCTATTGGTTATAGTGGTTGTACTGGTCTCTCCTCTGTATGTGTGCAGTTGTGTTTGCACACACGCTGTCTGTCTGTGTATGTGTGATGCCAGGGCTCTATTCAGGCAAAGCCCTCACAAAGACTTTGAATATAATCTTGTCTGGTCTGCCGCCTTGGAAGCAATTTTCTGCTCCTTTTTTCGGGCTGCTGTCTTGGAAATAGCAAACCAAGGCGTTTTGGCTGCAATATAAATCCTCAGCATACAAGCGATTGCCCATCCAAATTAGATTATGCTCATCTCCTAGACACTGGCTATAGCCAGCAAGCGCTATTGTGGAGATTGCTTACATTAATGCTTTGTCCAATTCTCCATGTTTGCCAAGAGAATAAAATTAATATGACTCTGGATAATACGTGTGTGTGTGTGTGTGTGTGTGTCTGTGGGCTCCGGTCCCAGGTCCGGTCGTTAGCTCCGTCTTGCATCTTCTGCAGAAAGACATCAAGGCTGCATCTTGGTAGGGTCATTTGGCGGTGGTGGCTCCATTATTTCCTTGAGGTTGTCATTTTATATGGGGAATTCCTGGCCAGCTTCTGTTGCTCAGAAATGCTGCTGGCCCAGGTGACTAAGACCTGTGATGCGGCACTGACCACAAGGAACATACAGAGGAAGAGCAAAAGAATAAGCCACAATGACCATTTATAGTCCACGGTATTGTTGCCGTGGGAGCATAATGGCAGCAGTGTCCAGCAAGTCTTGGGGTTTTGTCCATATGTGAAAGGGGTTTTGGTAATGCCGCAGTTTCTAGTGTCCTGCTGTTTGCAACCTGGAGGTTTTGTTAAGGGAGGAGATTTCAGTCCAACTTAACCTCCCCTGGAGGGCCCAGCGAACAGTTCTGGATCATTGAGGATTGGAAACCCGTAAAACTACATAATGCAAATGCAAATGATCTCAGCAGTGTGGAGAAGGACGAAAATGTCGCAAAGAAGACACATTTTGTAGAAGAAATCCAATTGTTTAGACTAAATGCACATTCTATCTTGGCACTCAACTTTTGTGAGTTTGACTCACTCAAACAATGACCATTCGATTGGCACAAAGCCCTGAGTAGAGTTACCCCAAAATATTGTTTAAAACATAGTTCAAACCCCCTAATGGAATCAAACACAGTTCCTCCCTCTGTTTTAAACAAATGAGGTGATGCCCTGGCAGTACAACTAGGACTGGCATAGCGGATCGTTTCTGCACTGTGGGATGTTGAGGAGAACTACTATAGAACAGATGCCAGCATTTTGTGGCTGCTACTGTTGATTTTGCTGCCGCCTTCATTAGACTTTGCAAAGGGAGAGCTCCGGGTAAAAAGAGAGCTGCATGAAAGTAACTGTGGGTTATACCGCATGGGCTGGATGTACTTAACATTTAAATGTTTCAAAACTACTGGAAAGTTGCAGACCTATAAATGGCATTGCAACCGGTTACAATAAAAATATAAAACAGATGAGGCGCTGAGCTGTGAGGAGCTGTAGCCATGTTAAAGTGGAGTCTTTGTCTCCGTCAGGGCTGGTACAGATTGTCGAGGGGTTTAGTCTGAGACCCTCACAGAGAAGACTGAGGGCCACGGCCCACAGTGATGACTGACACTTGATACACAAAAGCCCCGCATTGTGGTCAGAGGGCCATTGCCTTCCACTTACCTCGTACCAGGTGTGTTATATGACCAGAGCCAGTTCTGCACATTATCACACATAAGTGACTGTTTAGGGTCCTGCAGCTGTTTAAAGGTTCAAATGATGTTAAACTGTTTTTTAATACATATGACATCACGTACTTTCCACTATAAATGCAACATGGTTCGGATTTTATCTATAGTTTAGAGATCTTACGGCTGTCATAGAAAAGGCGACACATGCATTTTTTTCTATATACAATAAACTAGAAACTAGAACTAAAAAATAACCAGACCAGTTAGTTAACTAGTTATCTCAGAAGCAGTAAAACGTGCCTGCCGGCTGCTTAAAAGAGATGTAGCAGTTTTTTCTTCAGATACTCATATATATATATATATATATATTGGCAAGCAAACATGCCACTTAATAGTACATCTAGTTTACATTATTTCCTTTTTTTTAATATGGGGTCGGTTCATTTTGTTCCCGAAATCACAAGCATACAACAAGCATAATCTGTTAATTACAACAACCATAACAAAAAGAAAATATTTATATATATATATATATATATATATATATATATATATATATATATTTAATTAAGGTATATGGGCCAAGAAAAGGTTCCATCATTGTGAAGATTTTCAACACTAACATACATTTCATCTGTTGTAATGTGTTAAAAGATTACTTTATATGATTAAAACTTTTATCCAGATAAAGATAACATTTTGTGTCTAAACTTCACCCAAACCAACAGTGTACTTTACTCTTCATCTCTTTTTCAACCATCTTTGAATTGAAACAAACAATATGGCTTTGCCTACGGCCTTGAGCTATTTACAAAGGAGAGAGTGAAGGAGTGTCAGGATTGGCAATGCGTTGCCTAAATATAGGGCAGGAGTAGGCACAATGCAGAGGGCCGCCACCCGCCTCTGCCCAGAATACACCCTGTGGGCAGAACAGCAGGCCTCCGGCACATGTTCTGCGGCCGGCCAGATTAAAGCTCTCTTTACAGCATTGACAAGGGCTCCTTTGGGTTCCCTCGCCCAAGAAGTTACAGAGACCACTATCTTTCCTCTTGCTACTTCCCTCTCTTCCTCCGTTACTCGTGACTACACACGACTGGCTCGTGACATCACTGGGCAGCCGTCCGCGACTGAATGAACTGCATCTGTTCCCGAACTTTGAAGACAAAAGACTGCGCAGGCAGAGCAGATTAGATTATTGTGGGTGGCAGTTTTCCACTGCAGCTCAGAGTGCATGGCGGTAATTTTAGTTGTGGGGTGGAGAGCTGCACGCTGAAGTAATTTGAGGGAGGCACAGCTTTTTTGCCTGCGGTCATGGTCAGAACAGGAGGGGAATAATGTGTACTGTTACATCTTTTGTTTCCTGTCTCTTTAACTTACATATTTATTTTACTTTTTGTCGTTTGAACAAATATTCTGATTTTTAATTAGCTACCACACAGAAGGGTTAGATATTTCTGTATAACAACAGATTTTTTATGTCAATCATTTTTTTTTTATGTTAATCATATTTATGTCAGTCTTCTCAAACAAGAGCCTCATGTTCCCAGCTGTCTAATGTTCACTGATCATATGACTCTGTGCGGTGGAGAAAGAAGTTAGACACTGAGCTAGTTATTAATGAAATTCCCTGATAGATGGGCCGTGTTTGCTCTCCTTCTCAGCCCAACATGATGCTTAATGATCATGAGTTTATAAAGGGACTTGATTGATCATGAGGGATCAGGGAAGCGCAGAAGAGGGACGAGATGACTACTTTATTACACACATACAGTACCCGTCTTCCTTGCGGAGTGTCCAAGTAAAATCAGAGGCAGCCCCATTGCCCACCAGCTAATCGCACATCAGTCACTTTGTCTTCGGGCTGCCAGCTTCTTTCATTAAGAGCAATAATGTGGCTGGGTGATGAATACAGCTCAGTGCGTGTGTTGCTTTACGCAGAGTGTGACACGGAGAGAGAACCCCGCTACTCCATCTTCCCCTTACAAAGCGTCCTCTTGCCCAGCAGGGACCACCACATATGTCATAATTAGAAAACACTTAAGTAAGCAAAGGGCCATCAGATAGACAGGCTCTAATCACAGGCCATAAGCAGGTAGTGGTTAATTGTATATCGGAATCACTGAGCTGGCCATAAATAATGGCCGCTCCTTCAAGTATGATGGTAAATTGCAGTGCTCTTTCTGTCTCTTTCGCAGTCTTGTCTTTTGAGGAATAGTTCTTGAATAAATAAAAACATGAGGAAAATCAAAATACTGTGAAAGGCCTCATATGGATTTTAACTCGTCATCCTTCATTTTGTCATCTTTTTCCCAAAGAAAAAAAATGACTGATTTCTTAATTGTTTTTATTTTTTTAAATGTGCTGTTAATACTGACAGTTGTTGTTAGGAAAATACATCAAATGATGGCTTAAGAAAACACATTTTAAGATAGTTAAGTGTGTTTACTCGTCTGCTGTCAGCGGGGAGAAACAAACCTCCCTTTTGACAAAAAGTGAAAAAGGCACAAAACGGTGCAATGCATCACAAAGAAGGATCTAAAAGGTTAATGTGTGTTTGTCGGTGTGTGCGCCAGGGGAGCTGTTAGTATTGTGTGGGGACTACCTGAGTATCTATTCGGACTGCGTGTGATAGGGATGTTTAGAAAAGGAAGAGGCAGAGGTCAGCGCAGACAGTACATCTTTGGCAGAGATTGAACACTCACCCTGGGAGTAAAACAAATGCTTTTTTCCCTGAATGGTGGCAACATGCCTGCTTTTAGTGTCATCCAGGCGAAACTTAGCGGGGGGAGAGATTATTTGTATCATGCAGAGTCAAAGTGTCCATCTCCTAGTTGAGTCTTTAGAGAGGAAGACAGCCCTTTGCTAATGCCCTGTGTATTCACTGAGGAAGTAGGTCATTCAACAATGGAGACAGCAGCAGTCGGCACTCTCCCCTTGCATAATACATTAAGTGTAATGTGCAGCAACTATTCAAAGGCCCCCGGAAAGCTGTTATTTTATTCTGTAAATGCACACGGACATGACATTTAATATTGTCACGGAGCGCTGAATGACAGGGTTTCATTGTGCGTCAAGTACAACATGATGCCAAGTTTAATCTGAGCACAAAGCGACATGACAAACGGGAAAACACGGTGTGTTCTCTAAAGCATGAACTCTGAATAAATGATGGGCGCTGAGCTCTGGGCACTGTAGACTGGAAGGGAGGATGTAAAGAGAAGATTACACAGGAAAAATCTGAGCACTGCAAAGAGGGCCACGGCCCCATTGTGTGCCTCGGATCACAAAGTATCCTTCTGTAAATCTATTTACAGCACCCCTGGCCCTCACTGTCTCCGTGCCTCCTGTCATCCATTATAGCAGCTGCTGAATAGAGAGAGAGAAAAAAGCTACATCTAGCCCGTGTCAAAAGAGCAGCTCTTCAAAGAACCTCTATTTACCAAAGAAATGTTTTTTCTTTTCAAATTTTCCGGTTCCTGATGGGGTTATTTTTACAATTCTCTTGTGTGTGTGTGTGTGTGTGTGTGTGTGTGTGTGCTTGTCCATGTACCTGACTGTTTGTGTTTCCCTGTAGGAGAGGGCGCATTATGAGAGCATCGGCCACCACCTTGGCAAGCTGGGGGAGGAGGCAAAGATCGGCCACAGAGTTATTGACCTCACCAGGCCAGAGGATCTTGATGGTAAGGCCGTTTTGTTTCTCGTTTTTTTCTCATTTCACTTATGCATCAAATGATGTTGTGCTTCCTCAAAATGCACACAAGAATCTGTGCTGAAGGTGTTTGGGTGGCGGATGAAGCCCGTAGCTCCGTGTCGGCGGTGATGGTAGAGTGTACGCGCGTGTGCAGAAACGTATGTGTGAGGCGGAGTGGGGTGAAAGCCCTTTGAAATTCGGCCGTGGCTCGGAGGTTTTCGCAGGTAGGTGAGTGGAGGACAAGGGTGCCTGAGGACAAAGATGGCTTTTTTCCAAGCTCAGCCCCCGTTGCTGTTGCTGCTTGTTTGAGGTCCCGGGCACAGGGGTGTAAATTTGGGTCGCACCAGTGTGACACAGCGTCATCTCCCTTTGTGGCGCTGGCTCCTCACAGGAGCAAGACGTACCCTCAATGCACCAATGTTTGTTCGACATAAATATTTGTGGCAGTTTCCATGGCACTTCAGAGCCAGAGCAAAGAGGAAAATGCTTCTGACTCACCTTTGATGCCTCAAAGACTCTCCAAGCAGAAGGATAGATATTTCTCAGGACAATGCAACCCATGAACATCTTTAAATAGCATCTTACACAAATATTTCCCATCAGTTATAGAAAGAAATCCTCCTGGTTCACGTCAACTTTTGCAATTTTTGTACATGTTTACTCCCAATAAAAAAAACTTTGTTTAGACTCCCAATATAATATCTTCTCACATCGCACCCTCGGTGAAGATGAGAAATAGAGGTGCATTTAGTGGACTCATTGAAATGTTTCCCATGTGAGCCACAGCAGCAGATCCCATCTCACCCGTCTGACTCCTTCGGACAGATGTGCTTCCAGTGCTCATTCTCCCAGTGGGAACCTTCTCTCTGCGGCTACTGTGGAGTCGGGACCGAAAAACAGGGCGCACACCAGGGCAGTTCTGTCCTTTTAAGTCCTGCACAGGGCCGAGGGAACGGCTCGCGCCAGACGCCTCACATCAGTGTTCCCAGTGGGCTGTGGATTAGGAGCAGGCAGAGGTTAGAGGAGAGGAGAGGTCTTCTTCCCAGGGGGGGAAATGGCTGGGAGTGAGGGCAATGCACATAACTCAGAACACACAGTTAGCATTTCTTCTCTGTCTCACTGCAAATATATCAGAGTGTCTCTTTCTGCTTTACCAACAGGAAAACGCATACGGTCAAATGATGTGAAGCGGGGTTTTATGATGTGAACCACAAAGTATTTACTCTTCTGAGAACATGTTTACTTTTGAAATCCTTGTTGTGAGGATTTTCTGCTCCCCGGGCCAGTAGATCCTTTGCTCCCTGGCATAGAAACGTACAGTAGCCATCTAAATGCACCTCCTTTGTGCTTTATTCGGTAACCTAGACCGCTCTCATTTGCTAATTCTCATATATTAAAGATTATACTTAGGTCCAGCTCAGATATTCAAGCCTTTTGATAAACTATATTTCAACATGTGCACAGCTTCTGTTGTCAAAGGGAAAATAGTATTTCTTGTCAACGTAGAAATGTTTTTTTAAACTATATCGGCCCAGTTTTGACCTTTTACCCTCTTTGACCAGCAAATGGCCAAATCAATGCTTACTAAATACCTCATGAATACGTCTCAAATGTTATTTATTTTTAGTAGCACTGGTACAGAAGTAGGGAAATTATTTTGATATCACTTTTCCTCAATAGTTCAGAACACACTGCATTCTGTATACTTGTATGAGAGGAAAATTACCGGGTGCACCTCCCAGCCCTAACATAGGGTGTGAAAGCCTCTGGGTGCGTAGCAGCTTTTCCTCCTGAACAGAGCAGCCGCATTGAGTAGAACCAGAGTACAGCGGACGTCTGTCATCGCAGCCGTTCACAGAAAGCTTTTGGTTGCTTAAGCTAATATTTGCGAAGCACGCGGCTTCCAAAGTCCTAACGACTTGGAAAAAGGTGGCAAAGGAATGGAAATAGATAGGATTTCCACGAGCCACACGCGAGAACCCCTGCAAATTCATTAAGTTCTTCTAAGCTCTGAAAAAAACATGCACCAGATACCCACAAAGGCCTCGGCTCTGCCAGGACCGTAGTTCATTCGCACAGGGCAGTGTGGAGTTTCTGTGCAGCTTGGTTTTGTGTTTGTCTAAACCGCCCCCGTCACAGAGAGTCTGCGGAGAACAAAGAGGGTGTTGAGAGATGTGTGGAGGCAGGAAACAGAATTTATCTTAACGCCCAGTGTGATAATTTCAACCATAGAGTGAGACAAGATGGGGCTTTGGCCAAGCAGTGTCTTTAGAAATGTCCTCATGGAATAGAACGAGAAGAACCAGAGTGATGCTTTGTTGTCCCGTTGACGGGTTCCTTTACATCGGTTGCTTCAGGCTGTTTGGGAGTTCTGTTGAAGTTGATTGTTTTGAAGAGGTTATGTTGTTTTTTTTCTTCCACTGCGAGGCCCTGGGAATCAAGCTCTGACTTTTATTGCTTTTCCCAGAATAAAGCTTCGATGAAGCGGCTCATACATAATGATTTAAGTGACAACGATAGGTGAATAGGTCAACACAATCAGTAAGAAGGTTCTCTTTTGACGTGGGCAAATTCCAATTTACCCCCAAAAGGAACAATTTCTCCATATATCCACGCACCTCCCTGTGTGTTTACTGTTGTGAATGATTCATATGAAAAGGAATAGAGCAGACTAAAGTAAAAACCATTGCCGACCTGTTGAAACAGGTTGGCCGTTTGTTCCCAATTTTCCATGTACACACATACACTAAAGCAACACACACACACACACACACACACACACACACACACACACACACACACACACACACACAAGTGCTCCAGATACCTCAAGTTATCCTTACTGGAAAGAGAAACATGATTGACATGTTAAAATAGGGCTTATAGCATTTGTAATTTGTAAGGGTTTAATTAGCATTCTATGCGCTCAGGCCAGAATAGTGCCACTGAGCGCCGTCTCCTGTCTATCCGTACACATTAATCTCGCCTGATCCTGCTCTGAGGGAAGGGCTCCATTGTCAGTAGTAAATGCCTTCAGTCAGGAGCGTTAGATTTGATCCCAACAGGGGGGGCTCGGCCCGTTTGCGTGCTTGTTGCCTGCTCGCTGAGGCTCATCCTCTTGAGCGGATTCCTGGGTGACATTATGTGTTTGCCCGCAGAACAAAGATGAGTAAAGGGGGAGAAAGGGGGGGGGGGGATGAGGGGGGACGGCAGGGGCAGCCTACCCTCTGGCATTGTCGAGTCTGAGCCTGCAAGCTCACAGGTGTGATTGGCTTTTGGGCCTCACTACATTTTTTGGAGAGTTCTTTTTTTCTTTTTTTTCTTTTTTGCTTAGTCCTTATCCGCTCTTGCTCCTACATTTATTGTAGCCCCCCCCACCCGCCCCTCCTCCCAACACACAATCATTCTTTCTCACTGTAATTCATGCTGCTCATCTACAGTGTTTCCAGGAGAGACAAATTAAAAGCGGATTCGCATATTGCTCTGTCACACTTGAGCTGCAGGCCTCATGAATCACAATAAATTCTATTAAGCAGCACTCCCTCTGTTTCGCTCCCTTCCCCAGCCACCGCCCTGGGGGCCTGCCCCTGTCACTGCTTAACATCTGTGTTTATTTACACAATCACACACACCTAACGAACTGATTCCTAAATGTCCTGCACCTTCTGGAAAAAAAAAAAATTGTTAATGCTCATTTGCGAAATGTCAGACCAGTGTCATGATTTTGAATGAAACGACGGAAATAATGTGTCAGTAAATTGCATGTTGGAGCTTTTAGGCATTTGCGGCGACTGGAAGATGCCTCTGATTAAATCACGTATATTTTTAGGGCTGAATAAGGTACATATGTATGACGTCATTACATGGCTTGTATTATTGAAAGCCGCTTGACAACTTCATCATAATTTCCGGTCGAAGGTTAAACTCTGTGTTAGGTAGTGGTTTTCCCAGAGCAAGGCTGAGTCAACTTGAAACCTCCATCGTTTTGTTTTTTACAAATCTACTGACACGCCACCTGCCTCAGTACTGGCGAAGATGATGTAACACTGCCGTTGTTAATTTCCCCGGCTTTCTGTAGCATAAGACAGGCACTTTTATCATATGAGCAAAGAAATCACGCCTCCTCCGGATTCCCTCCAATGAACCAAGTCACGTGGGTGGTTTCCTGGCTAACTATGGATGTGGCACTAGCTGATGGCAGGCGGTTGTTTGCCCCCCCCCGTAAGAAGCTCACCTCTGCCCGTATGCATGCACACCAGTATATAAATTGCTGAATCAGTGTCAGTGATAGAGTAATGGCGCGGGAGGCATCGTAAATTACAGCAGGCGATCCCGGGGCGCAGACACTGGCTGTCGTGTCTGAGTGAGCGCTGCGCTCCTGAGCTAATGAATACCTTCATCTGGCCCCGGCAGTCAGCAGATTGCCCCGTGTTGATGGATACTGTCAGCCCTCCACCACACCACATTTCATTGCACAATAAACATGGTTGTCAAAACCAAACAAAGTGAAATCAATTCATCCTGTACAGTGAGTGCATGCTAAATGAAATTAACGTACTGTGGGGTTCGGTGGCAGTAAAGGTAGTATATTTTTTCTGAATTCATGATGACTTTAGGCGCTATGGACTTCTATGAGACAGAACAAGAAATGGTAGAGTTTGAAAGAGTGTCAATGAAAATACCTCATCTGTGTTTGGATATAGTATTTTTGTGCATCCTGTATGTGAGATCTTAAAAGAAAAAGTCCAACAAAAAGTGTTTCTCTGATGAGATATGAGATTCTCTATTTTGAAAAATGTGTACATAAATGTGTATATTTTTTATAATTTTGAATGAACGTAATGTTTTTTTTAGAAATATAAAAATCAAGTGACGGTTTTGTCGTCCTTTTTTATAAAACATGTTCTGGGTAAAATATATTTGGGGGCCTCAAACATTCTCTGTGACAAACTTCCACCACACCTCCATCTCTTCTATACTCAAAGTGGTTGTAGGCTCCTTCAGTACAGCATCTCTATGTGTTTGTGTGTCTACATATTCTGCCATTTCACCATTTGTCTCCTATAATACTTTTGAAAAGAAGACACACTTTTCCACACTCATGAGGCTGAAATGGTGCAGCAGCATCTTCAGTGCATCGCAAACATAGCGAGGTGTCTGTGGACTCGGAACTAATATCCCAGCAAAGTCCTCCATTACTCATTAAGAGTTAGATTTTGTTTATCAACTGAAATAATAATAGAAATCAAGCCACAGGTAACATGTGCCAAGGCTGCAAGTGGAATGGTCTAATGAGAAGGCTTCACATGTGGATGATGAAATATGCATGAGTCATCCCAAGCTTTCTTTTCTAGATTTGAGATCATTAAAGATGTATCGGAGCATATGGAGGGTTTTTTTGTCTTATTTTTCAAGCCTTGTTTATCAACATGTTTTTGTTTGTTTAAATATTCATACTGCTTTTATTTAATTCTTTCACATCTTACATGTAAAAGGAAGCAAATGCGCACGCAAACAGAAATCATTATCAGTCTGATGTACAGTTTAATACTGAGAGAAAATCTCATATGCTGATTGTGAATGCCCTGATTGAGAAACAGCACTTTGCAGAATCGGCACAGTCCCTCATTGCAAATGTGGAGAGAGAGAGAGAGAGAGAGAGAGAGAGAGAGAGAGAGAGAGAGAGAGAGAGAGAGAGAGAGAGAGAGAGAGAGAGAGAGAGAGAGAGAGAGAGAGAGAGAGTGAGAAATTGACAGAAGGAAAAAAGCGGGAGAGTAAAGCAGGAAGGATAGCAGGATAAATGCCGTGCTTGAATTTATTTTGTGCATATAGTGTTAACATTTTTTATAGACTGCCTCAAGTCCTACGTTTGTTGTATATGTTTGCATTCTGGCCTTTTCTGTGGTAACTTTGAACTTCAAATTGAAATGTATGTACCGTAGCAGAGTGTGCTTGCAGACAAAACATTTTTTTGGTTTCGTATAGATCTAAGTATAAGTTAAAGAGCGCAGCTCTCGCTTGTATTCATTTACTGTATTTACTTTTATAGCACAAAAAATGTAAGCCTGTCAAGTCAGCTATTCCACTCAATACAGAATATACCCCTTCACCTGTATCCCACCACTCCTCTAAAACAACGCTCATGCCGAGGACGATAGATGGACAGTTTGAAAGCGGCTCGTCATCTAATCGAGGCCGTGGGCTGCTATCTCTGGAGGTAAATAGCTCTGCAGATAAACCTTAACCCCATTATTGTCGTCCAACAGGAGGTGCCGGATCCACTGAGGCACGAGTCTTTAGGGAGGCCAGAGGAAGGAACAACAACGAGCCCCACATTAAAAGGCCAATGAATGCATTCATGGTGTGGGCCAAGGATGAGCGGCGCAAGATACTCCAGGCCTTCCCTGACATGCACAACTCCAACATAAGCAAGATTTTGGGTAAGAGATTTGAATTAAAATGTTTCATCCGTCAAGCCACCGGTTAGGTGGCTCATGCTAGAGGTGGTGAATTTAATTTCTGTGATTTGGTTCATCAATATGAATTTTCATAACACCAAGCATACAGTTCATTTGAGAAACGTAGCTAGCAACTGAAGGAGTGTGATATCTAATAGCCAACTGTTCATCAGGCCTCCATGGCGTACTGATGGATTTATAGCCCATCACTACCATAAGTGTTTGTCATGGAAAATGACAGAGGCTAAATAGGTCTTGTCCCCTCAGCATTGGAGTCCATACATCAGGGCTCTTAAAAGTGCTGTCATCCAGTAGTAGGACACTTTACAGAGCTGCAGTATTTACTTCACTGGCCCATCGTTTCTTTCTGTTTCACATTGATCTAAGTGTACTATCAAGACGTTGGTATGGAACAAACTATAAATCTCAATTCTGCTAGAAAATGAGTAGTGTCATTTTGTACGGCTTAGCGTTAAAGTAGGCTATATACAAAAGTGGTAAAATGTCCGTTTTTGACTATATATAGTTACATTACTGATCATTTGAATCCCCGTATCAGTTCACTTTTTCCCGCTTATCAAATACTTTGAATGGACTGTGTTATCTAGGCTCCCGGTGGAAGTCCATGACCAACCAGGATAAGCAGCCATACTATGAGGAGCAGGCCCGTCTGAGCAAGCAACACCTAGAGAAGTACCCAAACTACAAGTACAAGCCGCGGCCTAAGAGGACCTGCATCATCGACGGAAAAAAACTTCGCATTGGAGAGTACAAGCAGATGATGCGCTCACGGCGACAAGAGATGAGGCAGTTCTTCACTGTGGGGTAAGTGTCCAAGTTCCACTAAATAACCACACACACACACAGAAAATCCCCAAACAAGTGCACGCTAGCTTTCAGCCTACCTTTGTCATAGCAGGGACTGTTGAGTTAACTTGTACTGTAATGGTTTTTAAAAACAAGAGCCTGACGTATACATTAAAAATATTGTTTTTTCAATTGCTATGATTTAATAATTTTAGACAAAAGCAGTCTGCCAAAGGAGCACAAAGTGCAGACATTATTACAGGACATAAGCTTTAAGTATAGACTTACAGAAGCCTGGAGGGCAGCACTCTGGCGCTTAACACTTTAATTTACTGCGTGTGGTTAGCAGGAGAACCCTTCTCCAGGTGTTCCCATGTCAGTCATAAGCTTCGGCGGCTGGCGTATCAATTATCCAGCGCAACAGCAGACAAGAGCAGCGCTAACCACGTATTGGTTTTATGTCACCAATAAACTGGCTAGTGTTTCCGAACAGCTCAGAACGGGAGCTGTCGGTAGAAACTTCTTTTCCCAAATCTTTTTCACAGAGCTGCTGGCTTAAAGCTGAATGCAGGGGGAAACCAACATTTCCAGTTAGTGTGCAAAGAAAAATACATAATATTTATGTAATATCTGATGCTACAATAAGAAAAAACATATGCATACGTGTTTTAATGTTTTTCCTTTGGAAATGTAATTTGTATTAAATGTAACTCATATATGGGATATTTTCATTTTTATTTCTTCATTTTTCTCACACATCCAGACAGCCACCACAGATTCCTATCACCACCAGCCCTAGCATGGTCTATCCAGGGGCCATCACCATGGCAACCACCACACCCTCACCTCAGATGACATCAGAGTGCTCGAGTGCCTCGGCGAGTCCCGAGCCGTCCATTCCTGTCATCCAGAGCACCTACAACATGAAGCTAGAGCCCAACACCATGGCAAACGACAGCGTGCCGGTCAACGGGGTGGATGAGATGGACATGTACGAGGATTTTGAGGATGAGCCCAAATCAGACTATAGTAGTGAAAACGACACACATGAGCCGGTCAGCGCCAACTGAGATGTCTTTAACGGAAGAGGCCCGTGCCAATGCAGACACAACACTCATACAGGAGGATGCCCAGAAGGCTGGCCTGATCTGAGGGAGTGAAAGCGCAAAATGAAACTTCACCTCAAAGGTTTAAAAAAATGTAAAATAGGTAATTAACCATGTATCATTTAGGAGCCAGCATGCAGGTGTGGCTTCATCAGAATCAAACGCTATTTGGTCTTAAGTGTTTCTTCAAGTGTGTGAAGCAATTTGGTTGTTGTTATTTGGAGTATTTTTTTCTTTCTTTTTTTCATTGTTTTGTTTTTCATCGAGATCACTGACATTTACACATTTGGGTTGTAGAACAAAAGACAGAACTTTAAATTTAACATCAGACATTGCCTTGTTTTCTTCTTTAAGTAGATCATTTCGATTGAAATTGCATAACTGTTCAAGATGGGGATAATATTCTCACTCAGGTATAGTGTGCCAGCCAACAGCTTGTGGATGTTTGTAATCAATCATGAATTATTAGGATGATCAGTTCAAAATATCTCAAAAATTAACAGACGGGAGATTACACATTATTATTATTATTATTATTATTAGTGTTATTTATATTACACAAGCTGTATACTTTAGTGCAGAAGTGCCAAACATTTCAAGTTGTTTCTAAAATCTGTAAGATCTTTTGGGAGTGGCTTCTTGAGTCTTGGACAATCTCTTGATCCCTTAATACAGCTTCATTATCCAGACTTTCTTCAATTTACACTAACAGAATAAACACACGGAACTCAGGAACTTGGAGGCAGCAGGCTCTGCAGGAGGTTACAGTATGTGACATGTTTGGGTGGTAGCTTGTGAGGCTAGCTGTCCTCCGTGGAGCCGTAATGCAGTGATCATCAATGAGAACAGCCAGGCCTTTCATTTCCTCATCCCAGTCCAGGCAGAGCACTGCGGCATCCCCATCTCATTTCTAGCACTGCATACCAGTCTGAATCACCAAATTCTTAATCAGAGTGATTGTAATCAGGCCAGAATGCAAAAGGGCCAAAGGCCTCCAATCTGTGGGATTGGAACAGCATCGAAAGGCAGCTTTGGGGGCATTACAATCTCAAATTGATGTTGTACAATGTTTAGCTACAGTACGTTCTGTTAAAGGCTTTAGCCCCATTTGGATGACAAGTTTAAAGTCTTACGTCTTAGAACTTCATTTTTTTCCAATCTTAATTCTTCATGGACATTGTAAATCTTAAATTGACACTAAGAAGTCTTAAAGCGGAGCACGGTCATCGGGTTGATGCAATGAGTTGATTACTGCTGTAGTCTTAAGAGGAGTGACAGTTTATGAGGATATTTATAAACTGAGAGAAAGGCGAGAATCATGTTTGTTTCTTAAATTACCTCGTCATATACTCATGACAGCGGTGACTTAAAACACAGATTTTTGCATTAGTGCACTTATACAAATCTTAATCTGTCTCCCTTGAGCCCTATGTTGTTGTTTTAAATTAATTCTATACGCTTTTGAAATGCACTTAACCCCTTGCATTTAAATGTAACAACTCAACCAAGGGGTGAGAAGTCTGCCCTCATTTCAGCTAAAAAGCTGACAATTGGTGACCTTCTGGCGAGTGTAGCTTGATAAAGCAAAGGCCTTGATGTTGAGACAGAGATCCTCTTTGCAGGGCAGAAGGTCTAAGTGGCTTCCTTCCCTGCCATGCCTTGCTCTGACCCCTGCCCGTGGCAACCTCAGCTCCCACGGGTCGCCATCTGGCTCAGAGTAGGAGAAAACACCAGGGAGGGATGGGAAACAATAAAAACGGGGTTTGTGTCCCTCATTGTGCTCTCCATCAAAGTGCTAGTAGTAAGGCCTCAACAGGGCTCCCACCCCGGCCCAATCACCAGGCACTGGCGAGCAGATGGAACAAGTACATCAAGCTGTGGGGGATTATTAAAATGACTGACGACTGGGTATCATCTGAAATACAGCATTATTAATGCATGACTCCTGCTATTCCCTTCCCTTGCCCTTGAACCTGTCCATTTCAGAAAGAACTCAGAGCTTTTTGAAGGATCTGAATGGCTGGTCACTGGCTTTAACTGGTCAAGATCCCCACTGCTGGTCACTGCATTTTTCTCCCAGGTCTAATTGGTACAGGTGGCTCTATATATCTCCCACGCACTCAATTCGTCTGTGCTCTTATTGTCAATATCAGTGCTAGCTTGCTCTACTTTTGGAAGCATTTATGTTATTATAATTTTGTAGGGGTTTTTTTTAACCGACCATTCATTATTCCTGTTTTATTTTCTTCTCCATCACATCTTTTCTACATTATTCTCATTTTGAGGTACAAAACATTTGATTGATTCTCTCCTGCAACAAACCCAAGTGGATTTCCCTCCAAGTCAAACTGTTTGCTGGTGGTTAGATTGATTTGTATGTGATTGTAAATATTGTCATGACCATGCCACACATGCTTGGCTGGTAGCTAAAGAGGACTCTTCATGGAACTGAAACTTGACTGTGCTTGTATAGCAACAACAACAAAAAAGATACAAAAATGACAAGAACTCACAAGGGGACAATGTTTCTTAAGTGTTATAAGCACTGGATATAAATTGTATTTTTATCAATTCTGATTAATGTGAAGCTGTTCAAGGAAAAAAACACCATGATTGAACAAAAATCTCCAGTTGGACTCAAGTGGGTTTGCTCTCACAGTTGCCAGATTTGAGTCATTTTTTGTCTACTTATTTTGTTTATTTATGCAACGACTCGTGTGATGAATGAACACTTTGTTTAAGCTTCAGGGCTGCCTATGGGGGAGACACTCAGCACAAGAAAGGGAGCAGAAAATTCAACAGCAGGCTTGATTGGCCGTCAAACACCAGACTTCAGTGTATTGTATATTGTATTTTAAATTGTAGAGTATCAACATATTGTATTTATTATTAGCCAATGCTGGCTCTAAAATTGTCAGTAAAACAACAACACAGACAATCGGAGAAATAGAAAAGAAAAAAAACATGTTTGATGAATTTGAGCTAACAATGGTTTTCAGTGAATTCACCATCTCATTTAGATTTTATTGTAAATATAACATAGGAAATATATTTTTGTCCATTAGTGAAGTATAAGTTATGTATTTGATTCTTCTATTTTATCCTCTGTTTTTATTTCTGTACGTGGTTTCATGTTTTTAAAACCTGACAAGTCACCGTACCTCATGTAGATGCTGATTTCTGGCCATTGGAAGAGAGCAGTATTTGACCTGTGACAGTGAAGCACCTCACTTGCCAATGTTATCTTCCCTGGACTATTCAAAATACCAATCAAAATCTAATCTACTTATCTGAATATATGGGTCCTTACAAGTAAGGAACTCCTTTAGGAAACACGCTCTTCTTGTAAAAGGATTACACAATCATTTCTTTCCAAATGGTACAAACCATGTGGTATGCTGTATGTTTTGGTTACAATAACAATTACAATTTGTGGCAATTATCTTACGAAGAGCTGATACCTAAAATCTGCATGCATCTGACATTTAAATTAGAGTTTTTTCATGAATGATTGTTTGAAACACAAGTAATGTTTTTCTTCTTTTTTTTTAAAAAAGGAGGGTCGTGCAAATATTTATTTGTTTTAATTTTGCAAAATGCACCAATATGCTGAATTCTTCATTCTTAATTCTCTCCTCGTCATTTTTTGTAAATGCTGATTTTTAATGAACATGGTCATGACTATCCGGCCATCTTCAAAATGTAGCCCTCATAATTGTTTTCCCTCAATCCACTTGCGGTGGTTTGAGCAAACAACTGAAGACAAAAGCTTGTATGATGTTT
The DNA here is from genome assembly GCF_964276395.1 of Gasterosteus aculeatus. Classification (NCBI taxonomy): domain Eukaryota; kingdom Metazoa; phylum Chordata; class Actinopteri; order Perciformes; family Gasterosteidae; genus Gasterosteus; species Gasterosteus aculeatus. The sequence goes on from NC_135700.1 coordinate 11,134,292, forward strand.
CAACATTACTTACTGTAATTTAATTTTAATTTTTTTCCGTCTGAACTTTGTGATGTATATGATGGGAATGTTCTTTGTGTTAATTTAATCAGCACAATTCACTGACATGCTGGACTGACATGCTAGCTGCTGTTCAGAAGTGTAAACTTTGTTCTTCAGGGCAACATTTGTAGTTGTCTTTGGTACTTTGCTTTTTAGAATTGTCTCTTTAAACAACACTGTGTGTGGCTCTTCTAATACTGGAGCTGTTGTTTTGAAATTTGCTGGCAGCCTGATTCAAGTTTCTGCGTAGATTTTCTTTTTCCCCTGGCAGGTACCTAGGCCCATGGCAAGTATTGTTTGGCTGTAGAGAAAATGAAATAGTGTCTGTTGCTGCTTTAAAAAAAAAAAAGGTTTATGTCTGAATATGTAAATATTTTATCATAATATCTTGTACAGTCCAATGTAAAGTTTTTAATTCAACTTAAAAAAAATGTTTGCCATCACATTTTTGTTCACATTCTTCTTTATACAGTACAAAAGATTAATTATTTGCTAAGGGTATTGGTAAAAAGAAAAAAAAAAAGAAAAATGTTATAATTTTTTTTAAATGTTTGTTTTGCTTGGCTTCAAAGTGTACACCAGCAAGTCTTTGTTTTCCATGTGCAGTATTGACGTGAGGTGAATATAAGGTGAATCATTTTACAGTGGTGTGTGCGGAGAGCTGTCTTCTCTGCTTTGGTAGTATTAATACACTATATTGAGTAAAAACAAACCAATGAGAGACACATTCAGGTGCATCTAGGCACCATAGAAATGTGTATACTGTATATGATTAAATTATCCCCACAGGATCAATTCAGGCATTATAATGTAACACCATTTTCTGTATGTCTCAGTCCATTGTAAACATGCAACAGTGGATGACTAACTGCCTGTTCAAACTCATTTACCTCAAGAATTCCCTCCTTTTCTGTAAATGAAACAGAAATTGTGTTACAGAAAACTTTTCCCATCACTCCATCTTTTGTACTGCTGTTGACACTTACAAATTAAAGAGACATTTTGTTTTAAGATTTGAGTAATTATTTTCATTTTGGATGGATTTATTGCGGAATTTCCTGTTACGTGTATTTCTGTGCTTTGTGAGAAAACATATCTTTGAAAAATATAAGTCTAATGTTATTTAAGTACATTTCAATGTTTACCCATCACATAAATGGTAGAAATGTTGCTCAATATTATAAATCATTGTTTCTTTTCTTAAATAGATTACTATAAAAAATATTTTGATTAATATATTTAAATGATCACATCACAATAAATAGTTCATAAATTTGCATTCATGCAGCTATGTATTCTATCTTAGCGTTTAAATGTCTAAATTGATTAACCACTGACTTCGAAGCCAGAATGGAAGAACAAAAGTGTGTGAAGATGTCTGTGTATGCAGACGAGATAGTTTTAGCAATCATAATAATCATGTGCAGTACCGCTGTATCCGTAGCCCATGTTTTTGGACCATATCCACACTCTCACTATCATAGTAGCTGGCTGCAGCAGGCTAATTCAGGCTACATCAGCTCCTCGTGCGTTTCTAATGTTCATGCACCCATAGCCTATGTGTGGTTTGTTTTCAACTGAAGAGTTGTTTAGCTGCTGGATTTAACCCCCCAAAAATGAAACTGTGCAGAAAGAATTGCACATTCAAAAATGTGCTAATTAACATAATCCTTGTTAGCTACGTAAATTCAGTGGTGTTAGCAACTAGCGTTAATTTGTAAGTAAGTGCAACTTACTGAAGAAATTTTTGGCTGAAATGAAAGCAGTTCATACTTAGTGTCCGGTAGCATTTTAGTGTAGTGTGTCCATCAGACATCACAATTACTCCTGGTACCAATAGAATTAGGCTGGTTGGGATTTGGTATATGTGCCTGACTGTGTTTGAGTATTTTTGGGTAACACAGCATTAACAAACGTGTTTAAAACTGAAACGCTATTTTGCGAGTTAAACACATACAGTTTTGTTAGCAGTTTTGTTGAAGGGTTCCAACTCGTAAGTGAAACATTACACTGGGGTCCGAAGTTACTTTGAGACGGACTAAAGCCGTAACGCCGAACCTTATCAGGCGCTAACCTAGCTTTGTTTGTGAGTTAGCCGGACACTCGCCGTTGGCTATTGATTTTTTTGGTTGGACGAAAGTGAAGAAAGAAAAGTGAGACATGGAGGACAAATGAGCTTGTGGGTGGTTTGAGGACATCTCCATAGAGTTCAACTTGTGACGCTACTCCGGCAAATGTAAATAACAATGAGCCGCTTTTACGGGTTGGACTGGGTTAAGCTTTTCTGGCCCAATTTGAACTATTATCCCATGCTGGGGGGTGGTCTTTTGAGACTAAACCACTGCAGCTGGCTTTGTGCCTCACAGACGCTGCTCTGTCTCGTCTTCTACTACTTAACCGAGAGGACAGATGTAGGTATCAAGCTTTGGTTGGGGCAATGCAGAGGCGGTTCTGGCGGTGTTTACAGCCTTGGATCCTCCGTTATGAACTCAATAATCCACCTGTCGCGGCGGGTTTATGTACACATGGTCTTTAGTGAGCTGGCATGGGACCAGTTCATCGGAGCTATCTTTCCTTCTGTCCAGGTACAGCTGAAACATACAGTGTTTTTTTTTGCTTCTTCGGCGATTGCTGTGGAGGGAGAGAATGTGTGGCGTGAAAAATTGGGGCCACCTGCTGGGAATGGCACAATTGCAAGCTCCTCAAAAGGAAGGCCGACATAGGTGACTGAAGGGGCTGAACTGATCAAGGTGCGCTTGAATGTACCTGTAGTGGTGATTATTGTTATGTCCCTCTCACTTTGAAAGGACTACCCTGACCTTCACTTGTGAACCCATTGTCAACAGTAATGTTGGTGAGGACTACATGATTCTAGACTGGCCTCCGTTTGACCCCACCTCTGTGCGCGGCCATCGGCAAGCAGGCAACATAAAACGCAGAGGTATGTTTACGTTGTCTGTGTGGGGGGATGACTTTAAGTTACCTGGTGTGGATAACCAACTGTTCCTCCGCTGAGACCTCTCGTACCATCAGCGAGTACATTATAGAGTTTCTTGCGACCTTCCCCCTTTTGCCACCTTTTGCCTTATAAAGGAGTAAGACGGAAGGATCCATACCAACTGCCCGACATTAACAAGTCTCCCTGTCTCAGGGTTCTCTTGGTTCTCCTCCATGGACCTTCACAATGGGCATTTCGAGGTGCTCCTCGCCCTGGAAGCCAAATCCAAAACAGCCTCCTGCACTGAGGGCTGAGGCAGAGGCAGGTCTTTGTAATGCCCCACCACCTTCACAAAATTGATGAACGCAGTGTTGGCTGGAGTCCCCTGACAGCAATGCCTGGTTTACGTAGACAACATAATGAGAAATAGTCTCTAAGGCAAATTCCTGTATATTATCTTCTGTGGGGCAGCTGCTTGAGCTGTGTGTTGTAGTATGCCATTTCAGAATCGTGAGGCTACATTTTAAAATTCAAATTTCAAGAACGCAGAGTTAAGCTCCATTATTATTGGAAATATTATCAAAACTTTTTCGGCAATTTGGGGTAACATCGAACTTCAGGGTGCATTTTCTTTGCTCTCTGTGTTCGTACTGAGCTTCTCCAGCTCCACGCAACATCCTATACAATCCCAAACTAAGCAAAGCAGAGAGGCCGGCAGAAGACCAGAGAACTAGGTCAATTGAAGGCAACCACGGTAGTTACTGTGCAATAAACCCGTTATTTGAGTTTCATATCCACCACCTCTATGTTGAAGCGAGTACAACATGCTAGCTCGCATGCTTCAAGCTTTAAGTCTTGCTTAAATAAACCCTTCCAATCATTTGGAAGGGTTTATTTAATTTGGCCCAAATGTGCCTTTCTGCCCATGCACTTATTGCACTTATTGCCCGTGCACTCATTGCTAACGAGCAATGATGGCTGTTGAAGCTGGGCTTCACTCAAGCTTTCACAAGCTACTTTCCAGGTGTGAGTACTAACAATAGCCACGTTTGCCGTCAATAATGACCAGGATATGTTTACGTTCATAAAGGTAATTTGGGGAAGTGAATTTGGGCTGTCATTGTTAATTTATTGATAACCTATATCAAATAACTTTTGAGGCTGGTGGTGCTAGCTACTTTCATAAGAAAAGCAGTGAACGAAGGTACCACTAGTGGCTTATTGGTGCACATTGGAAATTTTGTAACTTTGTGGCTTGTTTAAACACGGCTATCTAAACATCTAGAGGTAAGACGAACAATACTAATTTGCCTTAAGGTGCTTTAGAAACACAAGATTGGAAGCATTTTCATTTGAGTATATATTTTGCCAGCCAAATAAATTGTAACCCAATATTACATTTTTGTTTCTTTATCTTACAATTCCTGACTTGTTTTTTACAGGGCCTATAAAAAGGCAATAAAGTAGTACATGAATGTAATATAGGAATTTACAGATAATTTCCATCCTTTCTCTGCATTGTGGTTTGGTTCACGGCTTTTGCCGGTTACACTGGTTGGCTTTTTTATTCTTCACAAGTCATTTTGTCTGGAGTTCTGTAAAATCATGGAAGGAATAGCGCATTGAGCACAGAGGCCTCCGAAATGGAATGGTATTAGTTTAAGATGATTGGTGAAGCTACATGGAAATGGAGAAAGTGACATGGGGACATGTGGTATGGGTTGGTCTTTGTATAGAATTTGTTCACGATGGAAAGAATTGAACCAATAACTTTTACGTTTTACTTCACATTTTAAAAGTGACCTGTTATGCCTTATGTTCCATTGGTTTTTTAAAACCTGTAAAACATCATGAAGAACAATGCAAGAAAATATAAAATCAGCCTTTATAGAGCTTCAGTATTAGTGTGATTTTAATTAAATTTTTATCAGCGCCATGTTTCTCCAAACTATCACACACCAGTTTTCAGCTGATACTTGATTCAGAATGGCATCAGTTCTTTTTATTTTGCTCTGAGAGCTACACAGCTGGAAACACAGTTTCAATGTGTGTTGCATATTGCGATAGGTGTGTGTGTGTGTGTGTGTGTGCCAGAGGTCATCTTGAGAGTTTTGAGCCCAGACTATGTCCATCATTCTTTTCTGGATCTTAGCCATCTAGTGCTCACCATCATAATTATTACAATACACTCTGCTTCCTTTTTAACTGAATTAATGGATTTCTTGATATACAGTATAAAACATTTGAAACAACAGTTTAGCGCTCTTATCACCAGTCAGCATATTGCTGAATTACGGATCTTCTTCTTAGTTCTGTATGAGCTGTAAATCAAGGAAAAAACAGACTCTTTGGAACTAATGCCCTTTAAACCACTTGGGGGAAACTGTTTAAATGATTGTCCTAATGAATTACTTCAACGTTTACCATTGTACTGCATGCCGACCTCCCAAGAGCAAATGGAAGCTACAGTTTAACTGCAGTGTCTGTAATAGATGTCTGTGTTTGCGCTGCAGCGGTCGATGGAAAACTAGACATTTACCTCTGCATAATAAATCTTAAAGTAATTTTCCAAGCCTGCATGACAAGTAATGGCATAGCGAAAAGCTCTGTGCTTTGTGTATTTGTCTTTGTGCAAGTGAGTGAGCAAAATTACAACACTGCTGAGTTAGTGATATGTGAGATATTTCTTTATCTTCTTCGAGCTGTTTTTGCTTCAAATTGTACCCATAGATTTCTGAGTGATCTAAATGAGAGGTTGAGTTAAATAATTGGGGGTCTGATGAGCTATGGGTAGTAATATTGCCGTTTGTAAGTGGCCTGTTTGGATAAACTGTCACCGTACAAAGATGTGTATGTTTGAACAGCGGATAATAATTAATACAGCAATGCTGTCGTGCAGCGGCAGGGCTGCTATTTCACAACTCAGATGACTAAACACCGATGGGAAGGGGAGCAGTGAGCGCTGCCTGGAACAATATTTTACTCCTTTGGATCTGCTCAATGCTACAGACGTTGCACCCAGTGAATCTGTCAGACGGCACCATTTCCACAAGAACGGCTGCTATTTATCTGATTTTCTCATTAGAGTTGACTCATGAGTTTATTGTACTGCCTTTGGCAAAGATACTGGAGTGCGTAGGTATGGCTCTTTAAAACAGCTGAGACGTGGTCCCCCTGATGTTACTGGATTCAGGACCATGTAACACTCTTTTTTGATTTTCTGCCATCAGTTAAAATTATATTGAATATATATTTTTATCTATTCATACCATGAAGTACAACCAGATGTTTAATACCCTTTACATGCATGTAACTTTTAGCCTATATCTTTTTTTAGCAAAAGTGAAGGAAAATCATTTGAATCATTAAACATTTATACAAGAACACTAAGAACAGCCCAAACCTTTAGCAATGTTTTAATCCTAGGAGGTGAAGGACTGAGGAAATCTTGCTAATTTCACAGATGGTTTAAAATAGATTAGTGTGGAGAAGCAGCTCCCGGAGAAGGGCTGACCCACCAGGCTCCCTGTGCAGCTGCCAAAACCCTGCGCCTCATGCTCAGAAGTGCCTTCCAAAAGTCCTGCAAGGTTAAACTCAAACTTAAGCAACCTGAAATGTCATTCTTGTTGTCAATTCTTCTTCTAACACATTTTGTGGCTTCGGAAAATGTAACTTCCTGTTCTTGGAGCGCAAGCGGCTACAGTTTGAACTTGACGAGTCCACTTGGCCACGGAGGCTTTGCTTACTTGTTACTTTGTGATCATTCTCATTAGAAGTTTTGTACAATGCATCCAAGAGGCACTTTTTAAAAAATAGAACAAAGGAGTGAATCAGACTCTGCATGGTGTTCTGAATAGGCCAAGCCTGCTGCTCGAGCTGGGCTGCGTCCGAGTGGGCCTGACACAACTCTGGCCTGGCTGAAGAGGCCCAGCGAGGAGTTCATTTGCAAAGACAATGGCACAGGATGAAAAACTCGACATGGTTTTTTTTTTCACGTCATTTGGTCCATAGCTGTTGGGAAAGCCTAGGAATTTTATTTGTGCTTTTTAAAAAAAAAAATTGCCCATATTTGGAACAGCCTTCACAAAGAACTCGTGGGAAGGTTGAGACAATGGAGAGGGGTTTGCAGAAGAGGGACAGGCCTCGACTCTGGCCAAACCATCTTGGACCTGCTTGACTGAAATAGTTTGTCACTAGATATTGACATATTGGCAAAGCTGTAGGTCGATTTTAAGTAAAAAGGTCACACATTTCTTATCTAAATAGTGGTTTCTAAATCAGCAATTTAAGCATGAGAATGATTAAATATTCCAATTAAATGATAAAGAAAACTAAAGAAGGAATGGCTGTTGAATGTAACAGCTGGGCTTCACACAGACTTTAAGAACAATAACTGATTTCTGAATAGGGTGAGTACATGATTACTTTAGAAATGGATTAGAGACAAAGAATACATGCTGCGGATAATATTTCAAGAATGCACTGCATATTTCATTGCATATTTTAGGTTATTGAAGATACTTTTCTGTCTATGCAAATCAATCAAATTTGAGTGCAGTTGTTAGGAAAACTGGGTTGCTAAATGAACTTTTGAAAATCCACATGGGACAATATTTCAGAAAATGCAATTTTGCATACTGTTTCACATCACTGCATCTCCTCAGTGCATTTGTCTCCCAAAGCGTTTGATTGAATTTCTGTAGGGAAGAATAAATGCGTAATGTTTTTTTAAAAGCATCTCTACTCCCTAAGCTTCTTGATGAATTTAACAAATAAAGGTTTCTTTCTCGGAATATGTGTTACTCTCTCAAAGCTATCACTCAGCTTGCTCATGCATATGTGAATTACACACCTTTATAAATATGTAAATGTTGCGAGAATGCCTCATTAATTAGTAATTCATGCATTTTTCAAAAGCTCAATACTTTGCCAGTGTAGTCTGAGGAATTAAAAACCAGAAGTTAAAAAAGGGATTCATCGTCCCGTTTTCAGAGGAATTGAGCTACATCTGTAATATGTGTAATTCAATGAATATGATTTGCGCAGCTTTTTATGGCAGTATCTTTGCAGCTGTCTAATAATGTGATCCATGTATTTCTCCTGGGAATTTGCAAGTGCACTTATAATGTTAACAGCAATATTTCTCCACGTAGATGTTTGCTTATACTATTCATTTATGGTTTGAAAAAGTATATGTAGGTGTAAAACATTGTCTTTCTAGGTATGTTCTTTGTCATATAATGACCCCTATATATATATATGTATATATATATATATATATATATATATATATATATACATGCGCTGAATAATGATAATATCAAAAGTTCTTCTCTTGCAATACAGAAATTCAAGCAAATCAAGAATCCTTCTGCACCCTGAAACTTTTTCATTTGTGCAGTGTCCACAAATAATATCTATTGTATATATAAATATATCACAGAAAAGGGAAGGACAGAGGATTTCAGAATAATCAAAAAGTATTCAAAAGCTAAGCGAAGAGAAGTAGATATACACCACCGTAACACAATGAACCGTTCTTGCAGCAAGGTTAGCAGGGACCTGTTAATTGAATCTTCGGCGCTTTTACTTGTAAATCTTTACGATTTGCTCCCCTCTGTGGGGGACATTTCCTGTCTCTGTAGACACGGTGTTAGTGATGAAAAACAACATAAGATTAGAACACGGTGTCTGAGGAATTCAACATTGTTTTGCAAGCAAATTTAACATATTACAAATGATATTACACCAAGCTCGTCAAGCTTTTGGGTTCTGATAATTACTATGCAATCATATTGATGCAAGTGATATTATATATTCATTTGCTCGTTCTTTCAAGAGCAACGGTGATAAAATAATCTTGGAAAGGTTTTTCATAATAATAATAATCATTAATAATTATAATAAAAGTTCAGTTGTGATAATATGAATATTTGTCTGGACGTTACGAGAGAGAATCTCTCTCTGTGTTGTTTGTGTTAAGACTTTCATAATAACCTAAGGAGTTTAGTGTTAGTCCTTGTACTTAACCAAAGCAGTGCTATATTTCTACCTTCCTTCACGCTTCAGCCAAAGAGATTGACATAGTAATAAACTGATGTTAATTAGACACACTTTGAAATTCTCCATTCTCCTGGTCTTCATACCCTAGTGGAGCTGGTGGCTTATTAAATAATTTGCTGCTCTTGGGTGATCTTCTTTTGAATCTTGGCCTGACCCTCTGGGCACAATTTAATTTTCATTTCAAAAAAAATTTACCAGCAAATTTTGCATTAGTTCAAGAGAATTATAAATCATTATTACACAGGCAGACACTTCAAACATTTTGTTTAAGAGCTTTCTGCTCGATGAGGCATCAAAGGAGATGTTCGCACTGATGACTGTTATACTGGCACACGTCCATTCATTAGCACATTTAAGTTGGCATGATCGTGTTTTGTACATGGTCCACAAAAGCATATCTATTGCTGTCATCTGTGTAAGCTTTGTAATAGATTATAGAGGAGGTTCTGAATTAATTCTGTAAGACAGATGTTACCAACAATTCCTTGTCCTGTCTAAAATATTGACTGCCTGGGACAATAAATAAACATATCTTATTTTTTAAACAATGGCTCAAAAAAATCTTTTCCAGAAAATAAATGACTGAAAAATGCCCCCTATTTGGAGGGGAAGCAATTTACGCAATCTAATGAATTAACCCCAAAACACTTCTCCACGGCTGTGGCTTTGGTTTGATTGTACAGTCTTGCTCTGTCCATAAAAACGTTGCAATGGATTCTCAATGACTGAGTAGGTTTGACAAAAGAAGTTACAAACTACTTTGCGTTGTGCTTCGCCCAAACCAAGTTAGGGGCGGAAGAATAAGCAAACTGCTTCCATGGGTCACCATTAGGGGTCAGCGTTTTCGGTGGGATTGTATCCAAATTCAGCTGGTTGTGTTGAGCCGCATTCACCAAAACTCTGCTGGTATTTAGCAAAACTCTAAACAAGTAATTAAGTATTACGTCTGCTGTGTTCAGGGGAAGCTTTAATAGGTTCCCAAAAATGTTCTGTTGAGCCCCTCTTGGATGGTATCGGAATATTGAAGCCCGGCGTCACAGATTTTTTACAATCAATATTAACGTTGAGAATTGAGTTTTCTGATTATTGTTTTTTATGCATCGAGTGATTGAGTGAGTCATTCAACACAGAAACGCAATTAATCTAAGCATCAATTTTTTTCCCCCACCCCTACGAGGTAGTATAACATCCAGGAAATCTCATTATGTGGAAAATAAATTTCATAAAATTGATTTAGAGATTTGAATAAGCCTAATTATTACTCAATATGCCAAACGAGAATCCCTGCTGACTATCTAAACAGAACAGAATCAGTGATCTTTATTATCATGTAATTAGATGGCGTATTCAACGTGCATTGAACCACTGTACTCGTAAGACCCAAGAGGAGTAGTGAATAATGCTATTGTTAGGATTTTAACAATGCCTTGGGCATGACTAATACAAGCGAGTGTAGTGTTAGTGTCAATTATATTGGCATGATTAGCGTTGTTTTGTCTTCAGTCCAACAGAGCTACAAAATACTGCCAGCTACCTCAGTTAGCCGCCACCCAGAGGAGGAAAAACTCTTTAATTTGCCATGCCTTTCAAATATCTACTATAATTCTAATACATCTCGTTATCTACCACTGACAAGCAATCTTAAACACCAAGAAAGATCACAGGAATGTCCAGAATAACTGTGCAGCCACAGTTATTTCAAAGTCTTTAGTGCTTATACACATAATGCATTCCAAAATCCAGCATTATTACTGTTAGAATCAAGAAATATTTAGGTGGTTTAGATGATTAGATTCAGTTGACCCTCAAAGCGAAGAAACATTCTTTGTATTTAAACTAAAACTGATCAAGCAATAATACAGACGTTTTGCATAGTACACCGAGACACTTATCATAAAAACGTAATAGTTAAATCAAATGTATGTTGCGATGGAAACACACAGAACGACGATGTCCCCTCTGACTCTGTTGTTATCAGGTGGTTAGCGCCATACAAACCCTGCAGTTAGAAGAAAAGTGGCATAAACCATGAGCTTTTGTTCTCAATTCTCATTTACTGACGACACACATATAGGTCAGCCTGGGCCAGTCCGTTGATATGCTGCTAAAGGACTAGACTGCCAGGCGACTTCCAAGGATACATCGAGCTCCTCTCTCCTCTTCTCTCTGAATTCATGTACCATTAATGCGAGTGACTAACTTTGCTTCTTCACTAGTCTTTGTGCTTTCTCACCTCACCACAGGTTTCCGTGGTTCACGGTTATAACTGAACCATGGTCCCGCTTGTAAAAACATTATTTGTCACGTTACTATTATTGTCAACTTAAATGCACATCACTAACTTTGCTTCTTCCCTGAAGTCTCTGTGCTTTCTCTCCTGTGGTGGTTGTTCCTGCAGTGGTCCTGCTTGAAAACCGATGCTAGTGTCATTATTATAACTAGTCATATTGCCATTGCTGACATTGTACCACCTTTGTTATCATTGTTGTAATTTTTCCATCATCATTTTTCTTGATGATCTCAATATTTGAATAATTTCTGTTTTATGCTCGTATGCGCGTGTTGTATATCTTCTTCATTGTTTATTCCGTACATACAGTAGCCTATGACATCCTAGAGGGATCCCTCCTCTGTGGCTCTCCTTAAGGTTTCAGAAGATGTCGCATGTGTACAGATTGTACAGCCCTCTCATTGTAAAGCCTGTGAATTTTGGGCCATTTAAAATATTTTTGAATTGACAATTTAATTGAATAGCAAGGTTATAGTTGGGAAGGAAGGGGCAGTGGAGGGATGGCAGCAAAAAGCTGGAATCAGATTGTAAAGTGTATTGTGTAGCTATTAAGATTAAGATTGGCTTGTGAAAAGCTTTTCAAACAGAACATTATATTTCTCCCTCGTAGGCTAAAGCACATTTCAACTGTTAGATGTGTGACTTCCCTCCTGTAAAACTATGAAACATTGGGTTAATAAAAGGGTACACATTTTACATGCCATAAAATATGGCATAAGTAATAAATAGGGCTACACTAGGACATTTACACAGTTTCATTCATTAAAACTTAAAGAGTCACACTTTTAACCACAACAGTTCATGGCTTGTCTGCTTTAGGAGACATTTTTCTGAAAATGTATGCCCTTATTCCCATCAACCCAGCTGTCTACAGGATGTTTAACATTAAATTCTACCAGGTATATTTCCGCATTCTGTGAGGATCACTGAGGCCGCTGCTCTGCTAGTCGGGCTCTCGCGACGCCTCGCGTGTAGGACTACACCTGCCTCCAGGTTTGGGAAGAAAAGGTGCTTTAAGTTTTTGAGTTGTGGGGGCGCTCTGTGTTCTTCGTCACCAGTTTGTCTTGTACTGTTTGTCAAGTGTGCTGGCACCTCAGTGGCTAGGCTAGGCTAGGCTAGTCAGCTTTTTCTTTAAGTCTGTGACCCTTTTTATGTATTTGGATTCTGTCTCTGCCTAAAGCTCTTGTACTTTAGCTCTTACGTTTCTCTGTGTACCAAAGCTGGCCTGTTTTTGTACACGTCTGTAAATAAACCTTCCGTGACGCTGACGACTGTCCACCAGTTGCCATCTGTGCCAATTTCAAATAGTGGTTTGAGCTTTTCTCTCATCTTTCTCGAAATAGAAATTGGCTAAGAGACACAGTTGAACCCATACCACATGTAAGGTCAGACTATTGTGTTTCCTTTTGTTTTCATGTTGCAGAAAGCTTCATTGAGCAAATGCAATGAGCTCTACGACTGAAATGAGAGCATTAGCATGGATCAGTATTGGATATTAATCAAGAGATGGACACAAATGTCAAACGTAAATACCACAAACTGGTTCTCACCTTGAATAATTTAAGTGAATGGCAGGAGTTTATTCAAAAGTTTTCACCCTTTTTTTTCCTACAGTCTTCATTCATTTTCACCAAAATGTCATCAACATCTTTAAAGCCCTTTTTATTCACTGTATTTTTTTTGCTTTCACATTAAGGAGGTGACAAAGAGGATTGCAGGTGGATCGGTTGGGGTTGTTCCAAGGGATGGAGTGACAGTCTATTTAGATGTGCTTCCTCTCTTTGCATTAGAGTGTACTATTTCAGGCTCAGGGAGCCAGAGTGAGGCCAGATTTTAGGTTGCTGGTGAGGTCTGGAGGAATGGATCACTTACCTTAAGAAATCAAAGTCAATAGAAACAGATCGCGAGTCAGGCTCAGCAGTACAGAGGGAGCAGTGGGGAAACCTGGAGGAAGAGAGACACTCATTGAGGAAATCCATTACCACTGGAGATGCCAACAAGCATGAAAGCAGATGTCTTGTTAAATTGTCTGCTTGATAAAGAAGTTATTTGAGTGTGGAGCCACTCAGAGTCACCACCAGTGACAACAGGCAGAGGACGGAGAGAGGCCTTCATTGATGTGGCGAAATGTTGAGTCACTGGGTTTTCACTAAGAAAAACCCTCCAGAGGTTCTTTTCTCTAATTTTCCCTCTTAAAAGTAGAACACAAATACAGTACATTGAAATCGGCAAGTAATTATAAGTCTTCCATTTGTGGGTTTGCAGCATTTATAATTCATGGCGTACAAATTCATTTGTTCTGTCAGTTTAATGCAGAAAGATGTGGCCCAAAGAGAAAGGAAATTACCTTATTTCCATCACCTGGTGCCTCTTACAACTGACCCAAATAGACAACACTGACATTAGCACTACTGTAAAGGCTTTCACTTACCTGACATGCAGGTGAAAACTTACATGCTAACAACACGCATAAATCATTGACATCTAAACAATGCAATTGTCTCCATTGAGGCCTCATTGAATTTTCCCTTTAGCAAGAAACTATAGCTGTGTTTCTTTTACGTATATGATTTGCTTAATATGTTGATCTGCATTTGATTGTGTTGTATTGACCACTTGCCTAATGATCTTCAAAAAACACAACAAGAACCACCCACTAGACAGCTATGGTGGGTCAGCCCGAGCAATGACAAATGTTTCACTGCAATCAGTAATCAAAGTACAAGCAAACATTGGTTTTCTTTCATTACAGCACAATAAATGATACAGAAAGTATTTTTTTCTTCCAAATTTACATTACGAGTGTGTGTTATTTCAAATCAATCTGCATCTTCACTGCATTGCCGTACAGCTAATCTCTGTGTATATTCATTTTTATAGTGAAATGCGTTGAACCCAATGGCTGCCTAGAAGTTAGAAATAACAATTGCGATATCTAAAAATACACTAAGAATGACTGAACAATCAAAAACATCTGCTGAGTTAGTCGTCATTAAAACTGTCATTAACTTTGCACTGACCTTCACTGTGTCTCCTGTGTATGTTTTGATTTGGAGAAATCGCTTTTGGCAACGCCTCTTCTGGACCAAGGTGAGTGGCATCAGCTACGTTCAACCTGCAGTCTATGACCACTGACCCTTTAATCGTCTTGGCTCACTTAAGCTGCTGGTGGATTCCCCCTGTAGATTTGTTTTTAATGCGCTGAGATTTTTTCCCCTTCCTCCAAAGCCCCCCTTTTTATCTTCTTCCTGCTGTGTGGCTGGAACCCCAATGAAGCCATGGCAAGCATCAAATCCCCCTCATCAGGATAAGCAGGAAATTGCAGCTCAATCAAGTCCTGACAACAAAATAACTACTGAATTTATAAAAGAAATCATTATTTGTGTCTACATGAACTTTTAAAAATGTGTCTCTAACACTTGAAACGGCCTCAGTGTGACCTGTCATGGTAGTGCCCCGGCTTTGCCTCTCCCACAGACACACACACACACACACACACACACACGCATCTTTTTCCCAATCATCTATACCAAGTGTAACTAAGATATTCTCTCACTGGAGCCAAAATTCTGTCATACCTTTCTTAGAACCTCTCGTTTTCAAGCATTTATTGGATGACTTCATTACTTTTAAATGTACCTGTACTGTGTATATTGCGTGTGAGTACCACAACTGCATTTGAGAAGGGAATTAAGATTTTGAGGGAAAGGCAGGACAAAAGAGGTATTGTTGTTGGGTGCAGGTCAGTAAAGCTAGGCGGCTGCCCGCTGGAACATTCCACGGTGTCACATAATACTGTCCGTTTCCTGTTGGAAGTGGCAACACAGAAAGATTGAGTGTGCTCGCAAAGTCAGAGAAGTGTGTGCGTCCGTCCGTCTGTCTGTCTGTTCTGTTCGTCATGTGTTAGTATGTAGGTGTGTACCTTTTTCAGGGATCTCTGCATCTGACAATGTTTCTAATATTATATATATATATATATATATATATATATATATATATATATATATATATATATATATATATATATATATATATATATACCATTTAGGAAATATTTAGACAACAGAGTCACATGACAAGCAGTCAACTGGAAGGGATCAAACATTTCCGAAATCATTGGATCGTCACTCGACCTCTGATGGACTCTCCTTCTTATGCAGGCGTGCGACCCAATAGCTGCAACATTGTAGAGAGCAATGGGTACTGCTTCAATCTACTACGCTAAACAGATAATTCTGTGTAGTACATTGTTTGCTGTTGGGGCTCAAATGGGAGGGCATGCAAAGAGAGACCAAACCTTCTTCAAAATCTTCAGGGAAGTACACCTGCAAAATGCCTGTAGCATTTTAAATTACAATTATGTATCTAAATGTATATGTTATAATACACTCAACACAAATCGTCCTAATCGTTTGGTATAAAGGAAAAGGCATATATATGTCTGAATTCATTATTCTAATTTCTAGAAAATCCAGTGGATTTCACATCAAAAACCCACACGCAGACGCACCCACACAAACACACACACACACGCACACACTAAATCTACAATAGTCAGATGTGGGAAAAAACACCCTTAAACATTATGCCTGTAAGATGTGTAAATTAGACTTGGCCCTGAGCAGCATTGCTGGCTGAGGAGACATTAACGAGGAGGGAGAGCTGCAGCCCAACACCGCAGAAGCAAATAAACTGAAATAATTGATATAATTATGAGAATTGTGATTCAACAAGGAGGTAACAATGAAGTCGATCAGCCACGACAACCAGTTAAAAATCATATTTAGAGGCCAAGTAGCCCTGAATTATTGAAAATCATTATAAGGATTAAGTTTGTGTGGGTGGAGAGAAGAGAGGGAGCAATATTTGAAGATGACATTAAACAATACCATGACTTAAACCAAAAATGTTTAAAGCTGCAATTAAGGATTTTGGGCTATTTTGGAGTACGTCATGGATATTAATGCATAATTTATTCAGCATAATATTGAATAATCATATGAAATACAATAAAGCCATAACATATTTTATTTATTAACATTATGACTAGTCATTTGGTTGATAATGAAATTCAATTGTCACCAACCTATTGTGTTAAACTAAATAAAAGGAATCAGTTGTGGGGGAAACCGGCACCACAAGTTCAATAATTTGTGACGCTGACCTCAGTGCTAATCTGCTTCACTGGGACATTAGATGTCCAAGTATGATGCATCTGTTCACAAATCACAAAAGAGCAGACCACTCATTTACACTCCCCTGTACTGCTTGATTAACTGCAAATCATAACATTACCCTGAGCATGCCTGGGGTAAATGAGGGGAACGACAAGCAACAAACATCTATTTTCTTGTGCGTCTGCTTCAGAATTTAATTAGCTTTTTTTTTTTTCTAACCTGTGAACCGAAAGCTTCACCCCTGCTGTAAGACGCAGAATTCATTAAGCTGTTTTATGCCCTCAGATTTTCACACCACAGCTTTGCAACATCTGCACCCTGTCATGTATCATCCTATTCATTTCTACTTAATTTGATCCTAATAAGCGCCTACACGGGGAGCCAGATGTTGCTGTTTCGACTGTGCCACTGAAAGTTTTGTTTGAGGGGAGTTGTGCTCCGTGGCTGGTGGCCAGGGAGATGCAACCAGTGCAGCCATAATGTTTGAAATCACTCATTAATATGTAGAATAGTTTTTTGATTTGTTATTTTATAGATATTTATTTTTTAGATAGTTTTTACTTGTCAGTGCACACAGAAATCCATCAACATTTGACAGGTCCCTCAGGGTAAGCCTGAGCCTTTCGTTTTCATTAATTCCAAAAGACCTGTTTACAAAAAAAATCATCAAACACATATTTGTATCAGCCAAGTAAGACCCAGCTTGAAACTTCAGTGTTTCCTTTTAGAGCAAAAGTTTAAAATAATGCAGTATAATTTCTAGTCTTTTTCTCAGAGGGATCCGTAGCATCTTGGGGAAATCAATGTTTGCAAGACGATGTTCAGTGGGCAGGATCCTCGGAGTAGGTCTGATTACGTTCTGTAGATAGAACCCCTCTAAACTTGACTGCTAATCAGCACCATATGCCAGCCTTTGGCCCTCATTCTCATCTTGTCATTTCAAGTGGCTCCTAGACATGGCTCCTGACATGCCCTGGATTCAGCCACAGCAACTAGCAGGCCGGCATGTGCTAATGAGAGAAGTGGTGGATGCCGAAGAGTCTTGTGTACCCCAGGGAGGACAGCAAGGGAGGACAGCAAGGGAGGACAGGGGGAAAAGCCATACGACCCTTTTGAGTGGGCCTCTCTACCTGTAGTGGTGGTGCTGCCTGCTCACTCATGGGACAGCTTGTGTGTTTTTCCTAAGATTGTGTGTCTTTCTTTTGTGTTACCAACAAAGCGACCTGTATCCTTGAACATGTTTCCTTTTGTTTTAAAAAATAGTTCACAATTTTTTATCCGGGAGGGGGGGGGGGGGGGCTTTTTGAATCCCAATCACATTCAATCACTTTTTCAGCAGTAACCAGATTCCAAAGCAGGCGGTAAACAGGAAAGAGTCCACTTGGTACTGACACAGAGCAGATGAGCAGCTGAGCATCAAATCAAGTTAATCTAAATAACTCTCTTGATTATAATTTCTATACCCTTTGGGGTCACCGGGGGTCAAACGTGTCATCTTGCCGTGAATCGGAATTACTCAGGGGGGAAAACAGAGCCGGGATGCTTGAGAAGGGGTCTAGAGCTGAGGAGAGTCACTCATCCTTGTGTCTGAGTAGGCATCTGCTCCTATTTAACCCTGGGCCACAACAGCACTCTGGGTAATCAGAGTGACCACTGTGCTTGACTCGCTGCCTTCTCAATAAAGGAGAATACGTCGCAGTCACACCAGCAGACGGCTGGAGACCCGTCCACGGTCTGTTGATGTGCAGGAAATCATATTTCCCACTACACAATGCGATTGCTCCACAGATCCGCACCGTAATGAACTACAACAGCGGGATGTAAAAAAGTGCTGACTGGCGGCACTGATGGAGCCTTCTGTTTCTGTCTACTCGCAAAGCTGTTTTGCGTTGAGTCCCAGACCGGAGCTGCCACTGCTCTTCTCATGCGCTGTTGTCACTCGAAGTGACTGCAGCTTAGTGTATCTCGTAAGATGACAGGTTTCTCATTGTTTCACATGCTGGCAGACTATGCCTGTGAGAGAGTGAGTGCAGGCCCCTCAGGCAAACCTCGTGTCAGCCAGCTTTGTTCTACAGGATGCTCAGGCTCCCTCGGCTGCTGCTTGGCTCCTCTGCTAACTGGGGAAGTCAAGGAGATTAAATGGAACCTCCTGAATCTCGTACTTCCTAATGTTTTGTGACATCCACACTCTGCAGAGACTGTAGGCGTGCCTACACAAAGGAACAGCGACAAAACAAATAGTGCCTCTTTGAAGAGGATTCTGCGCCACAAGACATGTGTACATCATTTACACTGATGTGGTCTGACACGGGGGGGATTTTTACAATGCAAACTTCAATAAATTATGGAGTGTGTTTTGAGGGACATTTTAAGATTCAACCTCACAAAGCGTTGCATTAGGAGCATCGGCGTGGAATTAAACATTAAAACGCCTTCTCAGACTATGATTTTATAATAAACAAACAATTAAATTGAAAAATACTTTATATGATATGTTTTTTTTTGTTTTTGTTTGATGGCATGTAATAGTATATTAATGAAGCACTTGATACTGTCGCATGAATTATTGAGGACAAGAGCGCATTCCCAAGTCAGTCAGTCAGTCAGTCCAGTCGACGCAGGAGCTCCGACATCATGGAGCGTGTCCCGAGACAGGAGATCCACAGACAGGAGATCCACAGACCGGAGATCCACAGACCGGCGCTGTTGGAGGCTTCACTGGTAGATTTTACTTAGCCCAACAGTGTGAATCAGAAAAAGATGAAAAATTGAGGTAAAGATAAATATTTTTATCTTCATGACGTTAGCTATAACTCCAAAAATTTAAACTTAAAATAACTTTTCAAAAAAATAAGAACTACAGCAAATAGTGCTTGATGACATCGAAAAGGTCATTATTGAAATGTTTATGGCGGTTCTTAAAAAATGTAGTTGACACAGAGAGAAAGAAAAGGAGAGATGACGGAAAATAGAAATGTCTGAAGCAGTCATTATTATTTCATACAAATGCCTTTTCTTTGCTTGAAAAATTTAAGCTGCGATGGCAGCATCAACACTTCACATGTCAAAAGAAAGCCCAGGAACCACAGACGCTTTAAGTGGAAGAGCAGAGCATATGCAAAAGCCACATGTGTAACAGCCATCAGTAAACAGCGAATATGTGGTAAACTTGGCAGGACACTGACATTTTTTGAGAGCACAGCCGGTGTGTTAAATAAAGAGAGGACTCAGCGAGCTCTTTTCCTAGCTCGGGTTGAGCATTGGCCTGAAGTGGTGCGTGTGTGCACGGCTCCGAATATTATGAACCATAACAAGATGTCACGTTAAAGTCACAATGCTGGGTTGGATCCTTTCTTGGGAAAGTTATGTCGTCAGTGCAATATGTGCAATGTTCAAGTCATGAACACCGATTCAAACAAAATGTCCCGATTTAGGAAAGCTATAGCAAAATACATTTAAGAAGCACTCGCCGTGACAAAGCGGCTCAAGCAAAGCCGCCCCGTGAAGGCGTCAAGAGAGTGCAAAGGTCATTGATTAAGTAACCAGCGAATATGTTCTGTTCCTGTGGTAGAGCTTCTCACAGGAGTGTAGATTTTTAATTTCAGTATTTTAATCAATTTCATATTTTCTCAAAAAGAAAGTATTGTCTTGACTGCCAACAATGAATCATTCAAACAACAACCAATAAACACATATGGGTATATTGCTGTATAGTTCACAGGCCAACTGTACATACACTGTGTAAATAAACAAGAAACTTTTTTACTTTTCCTGTGTAGGGTTCTAACAGTGCTCGGGCCTTTGATCTATGGTCCTTGATCTATCGGGCTCATGGTCTCATATCCCCCTGTGATGTGTTGGATCAATTAGGTTTAAAAGCTATTTATCCCTTAAAATCATAATCCTAATTTACCAGATGCAAAGTGGGAGCTCTGTGGGTTGCAGCACTGGCTCCAACTTTTAATATCGCTTACCAACCATCATCTGATGCGTTCCAGCACTGAATAGAACATAAATCAGTGAAGACACTCACCACGCTGAACTGCCAATTATGTGAATTTTAACAACAATGTTTTGCTGCTTGTTTCAGGGCATGTGCTGTACAAATGTGTATTTATATCAAACAATCGTTTCATGTCATCTCTTCATTTTAACAGAAACATCAGAAGGATTTTCCATGATGCCATGCCATGATTTTCACCAATTCAGTGACAGAGGTGGAGCAGAGTGACTGCATACATGGACGGAGGCTGGATGCAGGGGGAGGTGTGTCAGTAAAAAGTGAGAATATCAAGGAAAAAGTGTGGAAATATGTGTGAGAGAGAGAGACAGCACCAGGGAAGGAGAGAGAGTGTAGTAGCTACCATGCGATCTGCCATCAGCGAGCGACTCGTAAAATGTAAAATAATTCATACATAATGAAAGTGCTCCAAAGAGAAGGATGCAAGTAAATAGAGAGGCCGAGCAGGCAAGAGAGAGGAAAAGAGAGTCTGGAAACAAGACCGGCCGAAGATTTCAATAAAATCTTTCCTTGGTTCTTTGTGTCCCAACCAAAGATAGTGAACATTGTCCATCCCTGTGTGCAATTCTGCAGCGTGGGGCCCCCGGTTCCCAGTCTGAATGCAGCCCGTTCTCCTGCTCTGCTCTGTGAATGCTATCTCAGAGCAGCAGTGCCCAGGATGGTGCCTATTTCCACAACCAGCAAACGCCACCAGGGGATAAGGAAATCACAATTGATAGAAAGTGTATTCTTTTCCATAGGTTCCCTCCAGCATGTCACCAACTGCTTCCGGTGCCTTATCAAAGAACAAATGCCTTTGAAAACGAGGAAACAAAGCAGCGGGCTGCATTGTTGCCTGCTTGTAGACGGTGGGGAGGTAATCTGGCTTTTCCATCACCTTCCAAACTAACCCCCTACCTCACTGTTTTGGAGACACGGGTCCACGCACGGAGCCATTCTGTTCCCTGTTGGACACAACCTGGACTGGAACCCTCTGTTACCTGAAATTTTTTTCAATGAGCTTGAATGTTCTGTTAAAATCACAGATTTAGGGAATGCATTGTGGGGAATTGCAGCAGTTCTTTCTTTTAAACTCCTAAGTCCTCCTTTTTTCACACCAACAGCGTACGTTACCATCTTGCTGCTTAGCCCCAATGTAGAGTACCATCTGCTGGTTGTCTATGGTACTGGAAACACCCACAATAACCTCAGACACTCGCTTAAAATAAAAAAGCTCCGTCTTTTGGATCACACGAGTGTTAAAGAGAGGCAGTTGTATGCATAACGTTCAGGGAAGCCCCAATGCAAGATAATGGCTACAGCGTAAGTTGTTTGAGTTATGTGCTATTGTTGGCGTAAAAAAAACATACCATTCTGTTGGACAAGAGGGAAATTTTGAATATTCTATTGAAGTAAATAAAATGAAAAAATACAATTTTGAATAGAAATCTACTTTGTCACAGGCCTAAATAGGAACATATATGTTAAACCATTTTAGTAGTATCCCTGAAATAACATGTCTTTTATTACCATCAACAATGTTTAGCATATGCAGTAAGGCCCGTTTTCACTTCGCAACTATTTTGCTGAATACGGAACACACACCAACAACACGTGTGTTGTCTGTCTGTTGGATTAAGGAGGTGACAAGCTGTTTGTGAAGCCAGGAGGGAGATATCATCTGCACTAAAAGATAAATAGATCAGCGGAAGTGTCACAATCCTTACTGGCTCGTGACAGATGGACCCATGATAATTACTCACTTGATGACAGCCACTGTGAAAAAAATAAATAACAGCAAAAACCTTGTCAGGTGATTTCCAAAACTAAATCAAATGTGAAATGATTCATTAACAACCATAAATCAATTATTGTTTGATCAATTATCACCCGTATTTTACTGCATTCTACCCCCAAGCCTATAAAAAAAAAACTGCCAACGTAAAGTTGCAAATTAAAAAAATGAATGAAGCAAATGAAAAACATCTACTTTTAAAAACTTGTTAAAAAAACGTCCCTCATTTCCAACTCTAACACCCTGAAACTGATATGACACAGACTTCACAACGCGTACGATTTTTTGTTAATCGTGTGAAGGAAACTTCAGACAGAGAGACAGAAATAGAACTGTTTTCACATGAATTTACTAGATTGCAGCGTCCAAGTCTACTCAATTCGCCAATCAGAAACATCAACCAATTACACCTCTGGAGGAATACAATCTCAACCTGGGACACGGCCAGTCAAATATCTTCTTACATTCTGACGCTGCCATTGTGCCGCTGTACTGTTGTTGATATCCACGGAGTCTCGGTGAGGGCTGCTCTGCATCTTCACTGCCCGAAGGCTGTTTTCCTAATCATATTAATGAGGGAGCGATGCTCCAACCTTTGCTGCAGAGCCGACGCCTGCGCTCAAGGAGCAGCCCTATTTACACTGTACCTATACTAATCTCACAGCCTTGATCAAGGAACAGAAAATAAAACCCCTAAGGCCTCTATTGATCAACCTTGAGTCATACTCTAACGCTGTTGTGAGGGGCTGGTTAGCTGTTACAAATGTTAGTGTGTTCGATGAATTATTTCATCAGAAAAGGCCTGCTGCATTAAGTATTTATCTTGAAGTAAACTATTTCAAAAGGGTGTCCATAGTGAATCAGGTCCGTTGAGATCGGTGAAACCAACAGCGGGGCCTGTTCTTTGTGTGTCTGAGGGAGCGGAATCGCAGTTAAGCAAGTTAATAGCAGGAAGCCACCAGATGTTTAGGGTTCTGAGTTCGGCTCCTCAATAGAGGAGTCTCAATCCTTTGACTGGATGATCGTGTAATTGCAATCCCCGGAAAAGACTTTCAATTTTCAAGTCATTCCAAAAAAAGGGGGATGCAAGAATACTGTTTTTAGTTAACACCGTGTGCCAGCTCAGGGGCTTATACACCATAAGCCTGAATCTAAGAGGCAACAAACTTTTATTTATGACCTACTGGTTCATTAATGTGAACCTGTGAATATAGAACCAAGTTAAAAACAACATCATGAAAGGCATAAAAGCAAAATACAATAATGTGCAGAGTGTATTTGTTGTAAATAACCAGTAATATAATTACTTGTGGAGGTCAGCCTTCTCACTGATTTCCTAAATGTTTACTAATGGACTCTATCTCTTAGCCATTCTATTACAGAGAATTGTTGAGTGTTGCCCCGGAGGCTTATATCCCTCCCAGAGCCACGGGCCTGGTTAATGGACGACCCACTTGTTAGCTAATTGCCGTGGTGTCCCTGAACACAAAGGAAATGTTAAATTGTGTTATGTGGCTCTTAGATAATGAGCTGAGAGCAGACACAGCACTTTTCTCTCTCTGCTTGGAGTAGGGTCCGCACACGCAGCATCACTGTTGTTAACACCTTAGAAAAGGAAAAGACTTTGTTTCTAACGGTTTTCTTTTCCCAACGCGCATCTAAAAAGATTGTTTCTTGTTTGATATCATGTAATTGTATTTTTTATTTTTTTTATTTTTTTATTACAAGTTTGTGTTTGCAAAAGTAGTGATTGACAACAAACACGTTTAAACTACCACACTTATCTTGGTAATACACAAATAAATTGTAAAGATATTTGAACTCCTCTTTGCCTCTTACCCACATGATCCAGGCCACATGTTGTGTATGTCATCAAAATGGGGAAGCTGACTTCACAAACAGCCAGTTATTAGATCCGTGCTCCAACAGCGCACACATAAATTGTGGCCTCGTAAAGAGAAAGAAGCAGCGTCACACAAATCTTAAACAAGGACCTCTTGCCCGGCCTCTAATGTCTCTACTCTCTAGTACTTTTTGGCTACTTTTCAACCGACTCAAGTCATGGCAACCAACCCCCCTCCCCACTCCCCCCAACCCCAACAAATTAGGTAGAGCATTAATGCGGCAAGACATTTTTTTCAGTTTTCATCAATGTTTTGGGGGTCTGTAGCCTACCAATATATTATAGTAATAAATGACCAAATATTTCAGTAAATGTGAGCCCTGTGTGGCTGTGTTTTTGTATCCCTCAAGTACGGAAAGCCTCCTCACCTCTTGGACCCGAAGCCGGCAGCGAGGAGACCAAATCTACCCAAAGAGTCTCTTTCACCCTCCGCTGAGGATTTGTTTTCACTGGAGGACTTGCTGGAACACAGTGCCCTGTTTGAATTCTACTGGCACTTTTTTCAAATAGGGGTAACTTCAGCCAATTGGAAAGCCCTGGCTCGTGGTTTTATTCAATATTTAACGTCCTAGGGCAGAATCTCTGGCAGCGAGGGATCCAGCAGCCCGGGCAGCACTGGGTTAAAAAAATAAAAAACGCTACCTTGCTTTCCTTGGATATCTTACGATTGACACTTTCTATATTCCACGGAACTCCCTTTCTCATGCCCACGGTTTTCTTACGGCTTTATCATCAGTATCAGCAGCCTGTGTTTATTCAACCCTCAATTACCAAAGGCTCAGCCGGCAGGCCTTTAATTGATTACTTTAATTGATTGGTTGGGGGGGTAACCATGGCTGAGAAGCAGTTTATCTTAATCAGTTGAGAGGAAATTTAGAGAGGGGTTTGATTTCCTCCAGCTGATCACCCCTGTGTAGCATGAAAGTGCACAGTGAAAGGTGAGTATTTCTAGACACACAAAGACAGATATAGTTAAGTGGGAATCAATCAAATATTACTCTTTTTAGTGTGGACTACTATTGTTTAGTTAAAAAGAAGTAGCGATAATCACCATTTCTCTATGGCTCTCTACAGCCAAGTATGCAAAGATTCTTGTGTGTATAAAAACAACAAAAATATGTATATATACAGTACCTCTCAAAGGTTTGGACACACTTTGTCATTCCATTGAAATACTTTTCACTGGTACTGTATATTTGCTGAAGAAAACTAGTAAAAGTACACATGTAGATGACATAGGAAAACCTTCTGAGCACTGTGACTGCTTCATAAATAAGTACATACTGCATGCAGCCGCTGCAGAAAATCACGTACCTCAATATACCTTTGGGAAGGCCTGAAATAAATGTGTTGATAAATAAATGAAATGAACAGTGATGTTACTTTTGCTTGGTAAAGGATATTTTTCCAGAAATTCTAAATATTTACTTGAGAATACCCTTTCACTATTGTGAACTCAAGGACAATCAACCTCATCTAGATAATAAAAGCCCCTATTGATCTACAACAAGTTAGTGTATAAATATTGCTAATGCAAATCATTTTGTTATGGTGATTAGAGAAAGACGAATCAGATTATGGCAATAATGCTCTTCACCAACGGCAGATATCCCTAATAGACAGCATTTATTGCACTTAATGTACTTAATTCAACCTTTCTTGCTCATGTATTCATCAGGGGAGCTGTTTTCAACTTTAACTTGCTTGAAAAACACAGACCTTTGCTACGTACGACCGCTTTGACCCGTGTGACTTCATTCATGTCCGCTTACTGTTTGCCCTTTGCCTGCTGGTAATTGGTCTCTGGCTGGCACTAATGGCTGCTGAAAAGGAATATTTTTTTTCCCTGTCTGTTGAGGAGATAATGACAAGAGGCCAGCATGACCTTGTCTGGGTGGGAGCAGCCTTCCTCCTTCTGAGAGAGGCCAGTCCACCAGGCTCCCACTGGGCTCTGGGGTCCGTCAGTGCCTGAAGAAACAGCCCCGAAGCGCCACAGCAGGCAAACGCAGTCGAGAGTCGCTGCCATTCCCAGGGTGCTTTGCCCACAGTCGTTTACTTAAATGTCCTGGTCTACACAAAGCCACCAGAGTTAATAAAGACTAACTAATATTGAATCTGTGTTTGGTAAGATGGGTAGTGATAAACACTTTTATTATCAAATAACCAGTTTATTTTAATTTCTTTTTTTTCATTAATTCATGCATTGTTTATTATGAGGACATGCGAATAACCGGATTTTAAAGTTTCTTATAATGAGTATAATATACTCATTAACAGTTTAACATCCAAAGATATTTATGAAAAAGGAGAAAATTCACACATTTCAGGAATTGTAACCAGCAGAAACTTAATGTTTCAACAATCATCAACACAATTCATCAAAATTGTTGCCACAGGGATTAATATTGTTGTTCATGACTGCAAATGACTTCACGTTTACTCATCCAGCTGAAATCTGTTGCATTTTGTCGGACAGTAGCCATATTGATAAGGATCAAATAAGTGAAGTGTTGAACAGAACACGTCCAGAGCACCATTGGCTTCTCAGTGATGTTGCTAAATTCGACCACTGTACAACACTTGAACCAGATTATAAGCTTTGTATTGGAGCTCAGCCTCCGGGTTTTTGTCAGGAGTTATCAAACTCAAATCCTCTCTAAGCGCCCTGAGCGTGTTTAAAACTGAATGTGTGATGTGGAAATGTTCTTAACTTCTGGTGATGTGTATACACGTGCGCTAGTTATATGACTGTTGATTTTCAATGTTTTCATAGTATCTCTACATTTACCCAGTACGAGATGACTGAGAGACAGGGAAAAGGGGCCGACGCTCATACAAACACTTTCCTTGTTATTCTACCTCATTCCATTCTGTCACTCCGTCCCTCTGCCATCGCTGCGCCACTCTTCCCAGATAAATGTTTCATGAGGCAGCTCCCGTATCCTCTTCTGTAATAACGTCCTCTAGATATGTCCAAGTGATTATATTGCACATCACTCAATCACATTCACCTCATACTGCACAGCTCACAAGCAACAGAACTAACATAGGAAGGGGAAAACAGGGCAGAAGCATATTTCATTCCCCAAAACTGACTGTCAAATGGTGTCTGCAGTCAAAGAATTATCAAAGGGTTTATCCTTTTCAGATGTGAAAGTCTAAAGTGGGTCACACGCTAACTTCACTGTAATATCACGGTAAATATTCACAAGCTTATCATTATTTAATCACCCCCTAATGGAAAAGATCCACACCCCAAATATGGACCCACCTCCAAACTTAATAATTTCCTGATATGTTAACAGCTGTAAACTTCATGCAGTTAGTCTGCCTGTCCTGCCTTTCACCGTAGCAGTTGTACTCAGGTCGAAGGAGGATTGGCTTTAATTAATCTGTTAATTAATTGAATCACAGTTATATTTTTCCACTTATTAGATTTACAGAAAAATAATATTGAAATCAGTAAACTATCACAATTGAATGAAATTAAGTTAACAGTTATCTCTCTTTCATCCCGGCATGTCTCATGTTGTTCATTTGTCTCAACTGATTGACGATCGATTTACACTCAGTGTCGTCTTTAGCATCTTTACTTCCCTGCAGATTTCCAAGTGATGCTTTGTTAAAACCATTCCAATATGTCACTTTGACAGAACATCTACTTGTGTTTGCGGGTGGGGCACGCTGCCCGTGTAAGGTAATAAAATGCGCTTGCATAAAGATGAGTTGTGTTAGCTGTATGAACCATGGCTCTCTGGTAAGAGCCCATCTGTTTAATCAGGGGTAAATTGTACTGTCCTGCCGGGCCGTGTCATTTGTTAGATACCTGCGGCGGAGGTAAAAACAACACATGCATCCATCCCTTCTGTTGGTGTCAAACTCTTTTTTAAGTGAATGAGGACTTTTTTACTGTTCGTTATGTTCAAATTGATCGTCTAAAGATGAGCGGGTTTTATTGAAGCAGGTAATGTTCAATATTTCTTTCAATGCAGGTCTCTTTACTACGCAGGTTTCTCTGCAGTATTCTATTTTCAAGTCCAGTTCTTAAATTTTAATGTAACGTAACTTCATTGCATTCAGAGAGAGATCAAGGGGTTCTGGTTCTCTGTTTGATGTATCCTCTATTTGAAGTTTCTTTTTTTTTTCCAAAGACAGAGGGTGTAAAACAAAAGTTTACATATTCTTGCCTTTGTGGTAGCAACTTCTCCTGCAGAATATATTGATCCCGAAAGAGAAAAAGTAGAAAGACTCTGGGTTTTTTGTTTGAATCATGTTGCATTGTCAATACAAGGCCAGCAGCCTGCTCTTGATGTCTGATGGGGCCGAACTGAAGTGAGGAGAGGAAAAAAAAAAGTCTGGTTTGTATGGTATCAATCTAAAAAAAAAAGGCTGATGGACCCGGTGACCACCGCTGTCCTGATGGACAACACACCCCGGGCAAAGTACCCCCCAAACGACAGTGATTGACACATAGCAGAACCAGTGTGGTTGCAATGTTGAACGGCTAGTCCGCACAACACAAGAGGTGTGATTAGGAGCTGTCAAAGCAACATGAGGTGGCTGACAATGACATCACTCACAGCCACAGAGTGGCAACCGCGAAACGCACACACCGATGTGTATTCATTGAGAAACTAGATAGAGGCAGCCTTCGCAAAGCACTGGATGTTTATACATGTATGCAAGTACAGGGCTCTTTGTGGAACCGTTGCGGTGAATTCTCTCTGTGGATGTAGGTTTCTCAGTCTGTGTTATTTAAACACTGAATGTTTCTACTTCTACAAATGTTTAATGGCATGTGTAGTTCCTATTTAAACTTGTGCTACAGTAAATATGTGCTATTTTCAGGACAACACACTTGTTTTTGCATTGCATTTAACACTGTGGCTGACTTACTAATGCAATGTCACTTTTTTTGGTCCCACTCACTTGTCCATATGTTGCATTGACTACTTTACAGCCCAGTAAAAACTTAAACTGTAATTTAAAGTAAAATGTCACAGTCATACTCTTAAAATATGTGCTTTATCTACGTGTTGACAGTACCATAAATCAGCCTCTTTGCAGATATCAACCCCCAGTGGTTCATGTCCACACATGACTATGAATGAGTATATCACAAGTAGTGTCAGTACTCTGAGGTCAAAAGTATGATATATATATTGACGAAGATAAACAAAACTGTATGTACACACTAAGTTTATTTATATTCCTATTGTGCAAAGCTTACCATTGATCACGGCTCGACAAACATCAACAACATCACGGTGTGTGTGAGGTCAACACCAGAAAAACATATATCTTTAATATGTAGAATGCTGTAAGAAATCACATCACTTTCAAATAACCACATCCATCAGATTAAATGTTTGAATTCTTCTTTTTCTCAGTAGTTTTCCAATAGCAACAACCAGAGCCAAAGAGCGGATTCTTCTCTGTGCTTCGATCTCACAAAGCCGACGCTAAAGGATTCATCTCTGAGATCTGAAGTGCTCAGTGGCACAGAAACCAGTGCAAATACCAAAAAAGCATGTTCAGTGATAGTATTGGTGCACCATACATTTATTTTACAGGCTTTAAGGCTTACCAGACAAGTCACAGCGACAAAAGGTACTTTTGCAGCGATCAGGTTCATAGTAAGATTTCAACATGAAAGATGTTTACATGTATTTGGTAATGACATATTTCAGCATTCTGGTGTAAATATAAATGCAGCAGAATGGTCAAACATTTATATATTGCAGTCAAACTGGGCACGATGCTCACATTTAGAAGAAGAAACAGCCCACTGTGTAATGCACGGGGTGTGTGTTGTTGAAATTGGTTCCGTGACCTGCAGCCTATACAAACATGCTTACATGCTTGGTCGACTCCAGTGCAAGAAGAACGTTATTCACTGATGCAGTTTGGTCCGGGTGTTACTCCGGACTCGTACCATACAATAACATTATTCTAACTGGTAAACTATCTTAACAAGTGGGTAAAAAAATAAAAACTGTGATGAAAAAAGCAACCTGGATATGCAGCAGTCAATAACATTTGCCTCAATGATTTTAAAACTGACATCTGAGTTTATTTTTAAGATGTGTTATATTTCCAACATGTATACATAATTTATCATTTGAATATAAATATTTTCCTGAAGTTGATATATCTTCAGAAAGAAAAGGATGCAAAATTACAAAAAATTGCCCATCTAACTAATATTTGCATTGCATCAACTCTTTTTACAAATAGAACATAAACTTAATTACCTAATGTATGTTACAAATTGCATAGAATAATAAAATCAATAATTTGAATTAGGAGAAGATAACCTGTTCTATAGAGATGATTATGTTTTGTCAAAATGTGTTAGAATTCGAATGCCATTTCAGTGTTTTTTGTCAGGTTTCTATTGGTTTGATAACATCTCCCACTTTCTTATTACTTTGTATCTGGAGTTATTTTTTTTGAGCTGCATTTACAATGTGTATAAAACATAAAACAACAAAAGGCTCTACAATAAAGAAAAAAACATATTGTTATTGTGTTGCGTATTATGAGCTATTCTTTCTTGTTCGTACAATTCTCTGCAAAAACATTAAGGATGATGTAACTACTCAGCAATAATTAAGCTGATGGACTATTATGCTGCATTGCAAATCAAATATGGGTAGTATTTGGCAGTAGTTGAAGTGGGAAGTGCTGGCATGAGGCCAGCCTTTATTGCCACAGATGAACAGATGCAGGTGCATGACAACTTCCCTGCGTCTAACGGTAACAGAATGGATCCGCAACGATGGCATCGACTCGAGAGCAATTGTACGATACGGCTAACCCTAAACCTCTGTGTGAAGCAAGTGTTTTCTTTGTACACTAGTATTCATGAACAACATGTTTTTTGGTCTATTTTGGTTAATTTCTTTTGGATCATTCGTGAACTTTCTTATTTGTCATTTTTGAAAAAAAAAATATATATTATATACTTTAAATACTTTTCATCTCTCAAGACGTTATTTGTTGTGTTTTGTGTTCTAATGTGATTTGCTGGATCCACACTTCTTTATAACTAAGATAAAATGGTGCTGAAACTTTTCTATTTCTGTGATATTGTCAACTTTCGCAGTGTTTACCATTACTGTAGTTGTTTGTTTGCCACAATTTTGTTTATCCCTTGAATTCCAGTATATTTCCCGGCTATTGGATGTTGTTTAGTTGTCATCAAAAGCAGCCCATCTATGAAAGTTCTTCTGTTTTGAAGGAGAACTGAATTTCAGCATTAAAAATTAAATGGTATAATGCAAAACATCACTTCTTGGATTTAGGGCAAGTGTTAGGAGCAGATGTTCCTCCAGTGATCTGTAAATAAGTGGAATTGTAGATAAAGACACTGCGGAGGCTGTAAGATATTCAGGAAGCAGCCCAGCCCTGCTTCAAATCCACTCTAAGAAAATAGTGCGAAAGCAGTCAAAAACTGTTAAAGCGCATTTGCTTTTCGCATCTTGTTTTAGTTCTTCTTCCTCTCCCTTTCTTTTCAGACCCTCTCTCATTTCTGCTTGAACCCGGAGTGTGGGGGGGGTTGAAAAAAGACCTTGAAGAAGGCTGTGAGATTAAATTAATTGTTGGTGGGAGGAAATATATCACTGAAGTATGCAGAAGTGTAAAAAAAATGAAAACAAACAAACATATTTTAAAGAATATCTCGAATTGCCAATAGAATATAGTGGCGTAAAATTGGATACTTTGCGGGTTTCGTTTCTTTTAGCGGTGTGCATGTTTGGAAGGACTGTGCTGCCCTCAGCATGGCTCACAATTTAACAAAATATATAGCGATTGTTCCTCAATCAGAACAAGTGCTTGTTTAAAATGCAAATCCCCTCTTGTCTGTGACATGCTGCAATTAGACAGAACAATGATGTTTTATTTCTGTGATCTTTCTCAGTGCTCATCAAGGGTTTTAAGAATGGGACAATGATTGACCACCTGGTCCTGCTACTGTAGCTACATTTATTAAACATGCAGTCTTTAGAAAATCACTGTCTGATTGTGTGAGTTGTGCAGGGTCAGGCTTGTTTTTTATGAGAAGACATAATTAGCCTGACCTATGACTTGCAAATACTTAGGATTGTTCTGCACTGTGATACATTACTGTACATAAGAATGCAATTAAATAAATGTGCATCAGTCCCTTTTTGTGCGCTTTTTGGGACGGCACTCACAAGAAGGGATTTAGAAGCATTTTGATGTTACAACAGTGTACTTGACTTGTAATCAATACTACATGTATTTCGTTACTGCACAGTGAATCATTTATGACACTGAAAATATTTGAAAAGGTACTGGTACATTTACTATTTCAAAGCAGGTGGGCAAAGCTTGAGCCATGTCTCTGTGCCTATAGTTAAAAAAAAATGTTATTAACAAAATAGGCCGTTTCTCAGAAGAATGGCGCTTGGAGAAATGAGCGCTGCCTCGTCTCTAGAGTCGATTTACAATTATGATATTGTGCCTTAATTGAACTTTATTGCAGCGCTCACAACAGCACAGCTCCATGACGCTTGATATATTCAGTTCATTCTGCCGCTTGGATAAATTAATTGGATTAAACATTTGATCATCAGTTCCTTTGTGCATTCATGCCTGAATCTTCGCAATAAACACATTCATATAAATACAAACATATGTTTCCGAATCCCAAACCCCCAACAAGAGATACACACACATACACAAAGAAGAAGAAATGAAAGACAAAAGAAAGATGTAAACTCTTATACATGCTTAACATATTCACACAAGACTAAAAAATGTTTTATGATCATGTAACTGATATTTGAAATATAAATATATACACCTTTTACATATATTAAGTATTTGTATCTAATTCAATTCAATTATAACTTCACAGATCTACATATGTACATTTCCAATGGATATCATAATACATTTTTTATTCTAGTGGAAATATTCAGTTCAGCTAATTGCAATGTATTCCCGGTGAGAAGTCCCCAACATCTAAGTTCTATAAACCTCCCCACCAACAGTTTTTTTATCTCATCATATTCCAAAAACGTAACAAGTTGTGAATAATGATGATAGTAGTTTTAATATGTGAGTGTGTGTTCACGTGTGTGTGTGTGTGTGTGTGTGTGTGTGTGTGTGTGTGTGAGAAGGGGTGGGGGGGTGGGAGGGGCTGCTGGTGACTCGTATAAGGGTGTCAGGAGCAAATGCAAATGAGCAGAGTGCAGCAGTGTAAAACCAAATCAGAGAAAAAGAAAAGAAATGAACTGGAGAGGAAGTGAGAGAGGATGAGGGAGTGTTTGGAGTTCACAGCCTGGGCTACTTTCACACCTGCAGCCACTGAGCTTGTTTTACACTCAAATACACACACACACATTCAGTACACATTTTCTCACCCACACACACCAAGAAATACACGCACACACACACACACACACACACACACACAAGCGCCGGATGACAACCGCATAACACGGCAACAACACACCACAGCAGGCCTCTTCTGTATCCACTCAATCACAGTCTTTCTAATCACATGCAAATTAATATCCCGTTGTCCTCAGGTTGCATCCATCACGCTAACAACAAAATTCACCACATTGCATGACTTCACTTCCTCACCGTTCCT
Organism: Gasterosteus aculeatus; assembly: GCF_964276395.1. Classification (NCBI taxonomy): domain Eukaryota; kingdom Metazoa; phylum Chordata; class Actinopteri; order Perciformes; family Gasterosteidae; genus Gasterosteus; species Gasterosteus aculeatus. The sequence continues at coordinate 11,168,128 of NC_135700.1, forward strand.
GTGAGAACGTGCAAGCAGTAAGACAGCTTTTATGGTGCAAACAGGGAATGCAGTGCCTGCTTTCTGTCCAATATTGAGAGGGTTTCCTTTGGTATATAACTACTTTGGATCAAATGCTTTGGCAAAATACCAAAATTGGTGCATATTAAGCCATATGAAATTAGTAATCAGAGCCTATATTTTCCTGCTCTCAGAAAGCATACTGGTTTTTAATCGGGATGTTTTGCTTTTGTATGTCCTTTGGGGTGGAAACTTTGTGCATCCTTTTAATGTAATGAGTGCTGAAAAATGAACCATCTGCTTTTCTATTTACTAAACATTCTAAAAATCTGTCCTCAAGCCCAGGGATGGAACTGCTCCGGGGCATAATGCAAACATATCCTTTTGATCTTAAAATGAAATGTGATTTAAATTGCAAGTGTAAAGTGTACCTTTGAATTAAAGCAATTATTATTTGTTTGTTTCTGACATCAAAAGTAGCTCACAGTGAATTGACAGTGGCCCTGTAAGCTTCGGGAAAATGATTGATGCGCTTGAGTTAGTCAGAGTCACTTGCATCTCAGTCTTTAAGATTTAATTTCATTTGAATACATCCATAATCATTATCACCGTTTTGAAAGGAACCTATTATAACTATTTGCTGGGACTTCAAAATGTTTTACAACAGGCACGAAACATCAAATATGAGTATTGCTGAAAAGTCTGTAAATGCACTCATTAAGGCAATTGAATAATGTTGTGGTGAAGTGATCAGAAAGCAGCTTGTGTTCAACGGAGGGTTAAATAATGGAGTTGTACAACCTTGAATACAGATTTATTTTTTAGTTTCTTGTATGTTTTGTCAGGAACTTTTATCACAGACACTTTTTGACAGCAAAAAGTCACATTAATATCAAATTGTTGACTTTCAACTGAATTTGCATCCAAGCAAATAAATTTGCAAGATGTTAAAATTGTAAATTGATAAAATACACTATCTGCTATTGATATCATTTAAAAACTAAATATGCTAAATATGGTAGTGACCCCCTTTGTTAAAAGCAGATTGACTTAATACCAAGAGTTTTCAAACAAACATAATCATAAAGCAAATCTTGAATTTAGGATAGAGCTTAACCATCTGTATGCTGAAGTAACAAAATACCATTCCTTCATCATGCGATGAGTGATGCTCACTCACCTAATGTTTCTCTGAAAATGTTATCTTACATGCGATGGTTTTACAGGTCAAAAATACTTGTAAATAATGTATAATTTTTTCCATTTCTGAAATGCTGTCCGTATTAGATGTTTTTGTCTCTGTCTCCTCGGTCTGAAAGAGCTGCAGGTTAAGGTCGATGCTCCACAGGTTATATTTCTAAATGTGACAAAGGGGAGAATAAAAAGATATTTTAACTTTTTGCACCTCCATCAGACTGCAAATACATTACTCATAAGCTGACTTTATAATATTTACATGAAAGCCAAGACAAATGTTGATTCATAAAAATTCTTATGGAAACGTATCCTTGACTGTGATTTTAGTACATTTGTGTCAGTATTTTAAAGGCTACATAATGATAGTGATTGGGAGCTAAAACAATTAGCTGATTAAATTATTATTTAATAATTGTCTTTATTAATTAGTCAAACACCTAAAATAATCAACAAACCATCAATAAATAGATATGTCAAGCAAAAAGCCCAAACGTCTGTGGTTTTTGCATGTGATTGTTTTATCTTCTAATTTGTCTTGTATAAATTCAAAATTATAATTTTTCTTGAAACAAGTCATTTAAATAATACATGTAACGCCTCAGTCATGTCTACTATTAAATAAAAAACGGATCAGTTAACCTGATGTTGGAAGAGAACATTATTTCCTTTTGATATCATTTTTCATCTACCAATTGTGGTGTTGACCTGTTACATCTATGAACCTTTTATGAACTCTAGACGGTTGCTGCAGATACATTCCATCAGGTTAGAGAGGGAGAGAAAGTTCCTCATAACTTCAGAAATAAACTGTTCACTATAACATAAGACATATCTGGCCATTCACCTTCTCTCATCTGCACTGTGTAGTATAGTAGATTTACTAGTAAAAAATCATATAGTTTTGAAATGGTTTTAGAACGCATATACACACCTTATTGATATTCAGGCAGAGAAAGAATTCAATATTTCCTCCAGAGAATAACTCCTTTCTCCATAATTTCCATAGAAAGTTTGTGTGCAAATGCGGTAATAGACACATTTATAACATCAAAAGGATTCAATTTTCTTTTCAATCACATAACAGTATGAATGGCTTTTTCCATTGAATCTAACAACGAGAGGCCATTACCACATGCTAAAGGATGGGTTGCTGCCACTTGCTTTTATGAAAGTCTGTCAAACAATTTGTCATGCCTCGCATTTGTTCTAACCAAACGGGGCCTGTCAAACTGCTTTATTCCTAATTTGTCAGGCGGGGGTCATTTTTATTTTCAATTGGAATACACAATCATCAGTGATACATGTATGGACTGTGTGCACACATGCACTCTTTAATACGGAGTTTTATTTAAGTCTCTTTAATAAATTAACTACGCTACTGAAGAGATCACAAAGCATTGTGATGACAACTGGAGTCAGTTAATTACAGCTGGTAAATCGTTTGGAAATGATGACATACAAAGCAAAAGTGTGATTGCGACACACTGAGTATTTTGCTAGCTGGGGATGTGGCCAGTGTTCAAATAGATGGGCGATAAAAGCAAATATTTTCACCTCAGTCGTGTAATGGCTCCGTTCGGAGCACTTTGTAGAAAAGGTTTTCAATAAATGGCTGCAAAGGGGTGAGTTCCTCATCTTTCAAACATGTTGTGGCTGTTTCCACTCTGGCTCTTTGTACTGCTCCACTGGAATCCATTCACATGACACAATTTAAGTAATCAACCTGTACAAAAATACTAACTACACACTCAACAGCTGGACTATAGACTGAAATTGAACTGGCCTGATGTGTTGATTGGGGTTTAACGTTAGGTAAAGTAAAACATGAATAAATACCTTTTCCCTTTTGGGTATGTATATAATATAATGATGATCTGCTCTATATTCACTATTAATTATCACGTGAATTAAAAAGATACATACAATAAAAGAGATAAAGTATAAAGATATCATTTCCAATAATTTAGTTATTAATGCTTTGTCAGTTAGTAATTCATCCTCACCATGTTGTACATTTTTAAACATTTTATACAGTAAAAGTTCTGTACAGACTCAAATTAATAATTTCACAAAATCATGTTTTACTGTATGAATGGAGAAATGTACTTACCATGAAAAATAGTGGAGTAACAGGCAAATGCAAATTTATTACGCAGTTCAACATTCACCTTTACAGTTATAGTCACCTGCAGTATGATGCGTTCAGGCTCTGTTCATTCAAGTCAGAATTGGTCAGCGGTAAAATCTCGTAAATTGTAGTGTTGGTGAGACACTTGAATATATCTAGTTGTTAGAAGGAGAAGATTTCCAAACAAAATATTTGCAGATGTTAGCGAAGGAATTATAATATGTTAACAATATGTTCAGCAGTTTATAATGACTTATTAAAACTACAAATGACAATATTAATTTTAACTAACACAGATATCTTTTATTTACTTCTCAAGAAGCAAAAGGCAAGATTTGATTTTTGGAAAGTTTGAACTCACTTCAAAGCAGTTGAGGGATGGCAAACTTTCTGGGGCCCCATATACTTGGACTTGGAGACCTTGAGGGAATCTGTATCCGCCAATGCGGATCATCACCGATCATCAATTAGGCGGAAAAACAACGTCATCGGGGATCTCTAAAAGTTATTTTCGCTTTCTCATCTGATCTGTGATCGAATCCGTAAACCTGGCCTGTGATACCGACCAAATGCTTTATGATCCTTTATGACACTTATGCATATCGAAAGAATCGATGAGGCAGATGAGGCAATGTGAGCCATGTTGATACGTTTAACTGCCAGCTTGTAACATAATGCCTGCTTAGGAGCCATTCTCTCCCTCCTGAGGCAAATCATGCCGTTGTGGATGGAAGTTGTGGATATAAAAGACTTCACAATAGTATATGGAATTAGTTTTTTTTTTTTAAACTACAGTATATTACTATGAAAAGGCAACTGCACTCTGATGCTGAATTGAGCGGAGTAGAAGTGTAAAGATTTGTTTCTCAAGTTCAGTGCTTATTGACATGAGGTTGGTAAAAAGAAATGTCACAATCATCTAATCAGTTTGCATTGACCGAACATACTCAATCATTTCTTTTTTTTGTTCTTGTTTGAGAGCATTATCCTGGGGACAATGTTAGCCACCTCAACTTGTACATTTATAAATCTAACTTTGATTTTAAGATAACATTTTATTCATCTCACAGTTTAAATCAAGTGCATGACCACAAGTACGGATTTAATGAATACAGAGAATTAGTTGAATAAGGGAATATCATCGTATGCCAATTATACAGGTGTTATAGATTTACTCATTTATTTATGCGTGCCGGTGTGGTTCAGATCAGATGTCCCCTTCATGTGGGGGCCTCTGCTTGGATATTATTTGTGACTATTCTTTCCTTGATCGAACAACTCATTGAAATATCAGTGCATTGATGTAGTGCATCAATGCACTGATACTACTTCAACACAGACTGTGATTGAATACATGGATATGTTTTGTGTGAGCAATGAAGTTTTCATAATTGCATGAAACATCTCAGCAACTAAACGGAATGCTGAGGGACTTGAGCCGTCCAACCGAAGCATGGAAGCGCAATCTGCAGAGAGTCATTCTGAGAAACAGCTGGACTTGTCAGATATACTTAATAGTGACTATATCCTTTGTGAAAGATCTGGCTTATACATGGTAATGAATTATAAGTGTGATAAGAGAAACATCAAAGGCATATCCAACTGAAGTTGTTGCCAGATCTAGTGAAATGTCAAAGTAATGAGTTATCATTACAATAAGAAATGCAAGCTAATGATTAGTGAAATGGGCAACATTTGTATCGTTAATATATTATAGACACTTATTTTGCTTTATGTCAAAGCAGACGTTTTAACAACCATCTCAGGACATTTGTCTAGCCAATTCTATAATGTTTAAAGAATGAGTTTATGATTTTGCTAAAAAAGAAACGCCTTTTTGCCACGCTACTTTGGTTTGTTCTTCCCCATGAGAAAAGCTAACTTGAGCTAAAGAAAACCATTATGTGTAATTGCATCTGACAGCATGTTGTATTTATATCTCATTGTAGTGACAAGGGAGTTACTTCCGAGTGGAAAATGGTATCTCAGGTCTCCTGCATGCTTCTTATCATTGATTCATAGAGAACAGAAGCAACTCCTTGTAAATGGATGGATATGCATTTAAGTGTCCATCCTCCTTTCTTAAAATTGTAGCCGCAGTTATCTGCCATCGTCACTTTCGGCCATGTGCTCTGCCTGCTCAGATTTTAATGCTCTGGCAGGCAGGATAGAGCTTATATTTAACAAGGCTGACAGGTTGGACAGTAATGTAGTTGTCTAGGCTTTTATTCCTTACTCGGGATTGGATTTTGAAAACCACAGCACATTAGAATGAAGTGCTCTCCGACAGCCCCCACAGGAAAGTTAAACTGCAGCGTGCATCCCGGCTACAACAAGAGGTGCACTAAAAATACTGTCTCTCCGGTCTGAAAGAGCTCACCGGGTTTAAACTGAATGTGGAAAAACTTTTAGAAAGTTGTGGTAATTACTAAATTCATATGAAAATTCTAAATCAACCTTTTTCTTTCTTTTATTATTTGTAAAATATCTTTATAACTGTGTTGTCCAAAATTACTTTTAAATTAATTAGTTACTCTGTAGAGAATAGGATTTTTCTCATTAAATTCTGTGGTAAATGTTGTATTAGACATTAATGTTTTATGTCTGTAAACAGAAACTGCAAGTAGAAACTATTCTTCCATCATCAGATAACTAAAGATAACTAAAACACTGTCACTGTTTCAACGACATTCTTTTCAATTGTAATAATTTGTAATTCATCATTTGATATTACATTTGTTTGTGTTGCAGACAGACTGACCGGCTGACCAACAGGATCATTCTTCAAATGATTTCCTTTCATCACAAACAATACCTGTGTGAAGTAAACAGGATGAAATTCCACTACCTGGATGAAGAAACATTTCCTATTTGATGTTCATAATCATACCGCTGTTCTTTTATGGAGAAACCACTTATATTCTAAACAGGTCATTCTTTTGAATATCACGGATTATTCACCTCTTTGTTCCAGTCTCTCATGCAGCTTTACAAATGCTTATATAGATAACTTGAACTTGCATATGTTAATGTTTTTATATAGTTGGTTAGAATTCTAGACTTCTTAATGATTAAAATGACTTAAGATATTTTTCACTGTCCCAGTTATCATTCCCTAACTTTTCTGTTCAGCGTTGCATGTCGTTGTACGCAAGCTGACAGAGCCAAACAGCAGGCTTTTAGATCACCTTAGAATGACGTTCAAGTTTTATAGGGACTCGCTGGTTACCAAAAGCTGGAGGAAAAAATAAATCGGCTGCCAGGCAGCTGGTCCTCTTCACATTCACTTATGGGGACACCCGCAAAAGCAAAGCCCACACCACAGCTGGAAACCATCAGGATGAAAAGTTGAGACTGTGGGCCTTCCCTCCCTGTGCCCAAAGACATCAGGCTTTCATCTCTGCATGTAAATGTGTCATTCCCCATTCATTCCTCTTACGTTGTAAGGACAAAGGAATTAACCAGACCTTTTTTTCGAATTAAAAATCCTGTTTTAATGAACTCAGTCTTTTGATTGATCAATCGTAAAAATACAACCGTCAGTAGATTGATCTAACCCTCTACACAATTGAACGTGCTCTGATAATTAGATTTGACCCGAGGCTGTAGTACATCACTGCCCTTTTTCATGACAAATGCTAAGACTTCAAAACAAAACATGCGTTCAAAGTAACACCTCGGACCTGCACTCTCTAAATTACAGACCAAAGTAAAAAACCCTTTTAAAGGATGGAAATGCTAGATTTCTCGAATGAAGGATTCAGTGTAAGAAGGAAAGAAACAATTCTGATACAGAAACAAGTCATAGATAATGATCCAGTTTTTTGAGGGGGGGGGGGGGGGCAACGATGAATGAGAATAGCCAAGAACAATTGCTTCAATAGGGAAATAGGAAATTACTAAGTATCCTCTGCCTGGTCCATTAATGTGGCTGGGACGTGAACCAAGACTTCCTGAATTGACAGGAAGCCATACACATGTTGCCACTGAGTGATGGGAGTGTGCGCAGGAAAAAGGCGGGGTTGATCGGGCTTGTGGACCTGGCATGCCAAGACAAAAACATTGTGTGATGAGCGCTACTCAGTGTGTTTAGAAGCTGGGATGGCCATTCATCCACACCAGTCGGGCCTCCATGGCAGTGATTAGCATTGTCATCCTCATTTACAGGCCCTCTATGCAGATGGCCCGCATGCTGGAGGTGCCAGCATAAGAGTGGCTGTTCACTCTCACATAATCACCCTCTGGCCTCTGCTCTCATCTGTCCCCTTTATTTCCATAAAAAGTATTCTAGGAAAATTTGTATGGCCGTTTTATGTTCCTTTTATTATTGCTCTGGATTATAGGGAATAGTCTTGCCAGTGCTTATGCGCTGATGGATGTTTCGGTGGTGCTGGTGATGCAGTTGTGGTGTTTCTTTTGAATTGCTCACATCGGAATGGCCAACATTGGATCTTTTAAAAAAACGAATAAAATCAGTTTAATGCTGCGATATAAAACCACACAGCTCTAGTAAAAGATGACAGTTTAACGCTGCAGAGGGAGAGATCTGATCAGCACACTGCCTGGGGCACTACAGGGCTGCCAGGGGCTGTTCGCGGCCTCTGTAGATATTCACATTAGGCCCCACTACCAGGCCTGTGGAGAAGAAAGTACTGCAGACATACAGCATATGTCACGTACGTTTGATACCACATCACCGTGCAAAGATGTCTGATAAACCAATTTCAAACCTTGGACAGCAACCTCTGGCTGGTTTTGCATGGCCTCGTTTCACTTGCCTATACGTCTGCTATCTTCTCTACTCTGCTCTCCACACCCCTCCTCACATCTCAAAACCCAGATGATAGACCCAATAATTAAAGCAATTCTGAATGGGTTGGAAAGCTCTGGAGCATCTGTGTGTGTCAGATTCTTGACATGATACAGTGGGACAGCAAAACTATTAAATATCCATCATGCCACGCCACATCAGTTCTAATGCAATCAGAAACACATGAGTACGTCGGCTAAGTCCCTTTCCATCCACAATGATTAAAGAAGTATTTAATTTCAAAGACAAATAAAAAATGCAAGATCATTTTATCAAAAATGTAAATGACCTCTCTTTGCATGACACTTACCGGCAACAGAGCCGGAGTCAATACGAAAGTCTGTACACTACTGGGAACGGCAAAACAGGGACCATTTTCTCTGATGGCCATTATTCTAATACGATGTTCGTGTATTTACTTTAATTCTCTGTCGCCAAATATGGACAGCAAAGGTGAAAGGCCTCGTCACTAAAAGACAAGATGGAATAAAGAGGACATTGTCAATACAATATAATATGAACTCCCCTATAATGCTGGACTCAAATGTATTTGGCTTTACAAATTTGGTATTAGTAGAATATGTTTTTTATTCAAATAAAAAAGGAGACAAATGATAGAATAAATTATCTTTGCATTAGGCTTAAGGCCATAGGGACCATTTTGAAGGTTCTTTTGCAAATAAGAATATAAGGGAGATATTTCTTTTAAAATGGGTTGATAATTGTACTTGTCTCAACACTGCTTGGATGATAATTATGAAACCTTTTAACTGAGAGTTGATTCTCTAAAAGAAATAATCATAAAAGGACACCCAAAGAATAAGAGCAACTCACTAATTTGCACTATTTTTCACTAAGAGCTATGGCATCCTAAGCAGCGAATGAAGACACACTTCCTCCTTGTGTGTTATTGGAGCTTCTCTTTTCTTTGTTTTGCTAGCAGGGAAGCCAGGCATGCATGTTACTGCATGTAAATCCTGTAAAGGATTAAATCCGTGCTCGAGTACCGCTGACAACACCTTCACGCCACAACACGTCGTCACGGGAGTTAGTCTGCCCTCGGCGGGTGTGAGCCAAAACGCAAATTACACTGCTAGCTCTGTTAGCACTGTTAGCGTTAGTGATGACGCCCCTGCAGACCTCTCGCCCCATTTCGGCTCTAGAAACTCTTAAACGGTTATCTAGTTGCTTCAGAGTCAGACGGTGTGGAAGCGATCGCGAAACAGACTCTGGATCTCGTACATCGTCTTTAGCACCCTTTTATACTGCAAAATACAATTTTTCTTCTTTGGACAATCCAGATGTGTGTGAGGGATGAAATACAAAACAGTCATTTGACTTTGGCTTAAATGACATTTGAATTTGACAGTGAAGAGAAAAGGATACACGACAACACAGAGAGTGTGCAGGAATTACTGGGGGATGTCAAAACTGGCTCGTATTCAACACAGCCCACCTGACTCTATTGCTCTCATGTTTATGCAGGGAGAAACTGAACTCTTTTGATTCACCAGTGACGCTTTTGATTTTGATTTTGAGTGTCTCCCGGCAGCCTTTCAACGCTGTACTTCAGGCATTCACTTTATCAAGCTCGGGTGGGGCAGAGCACGGGCGTGAGTGAGTGTGGATGACAAATGTATGGATCTGGTTAAGTTCATATTTGGGAAGCTGCACTCACCTTTTCAGTTTTCCAAAGTCCCTCCACTTGTCCTGGTGTTACCCGGCATCCCACAACCTTCTGCTTGATGTACATGTAAGTGCTGTCTCACGCCAAACACAGGCAGAGGGAGCCTTCTGAAAGGCTGGTGAATACATTACCTTTTCACATGAAGTTGATTCAAACATAAACAACTTTAAAGTGCTTCTTTTGAGCATGAAGATCAAGATATTCTGTGTCAACAAACCCAAGCTGTCCAAGTTTCTCCAAAGTTTTCATGAGTTTTAAATATCATCTTGACAAAAGCTTAAATTATGTCAGGAGACCAGCTGTAACAATCAATGATTCCAGCCGTTATTCTCGGAGTGAAACAAGTAATGAGTAGATTTTGCACACATGATGAATATTAAACATATAATTAGGTTTATTAAAAATGATTGTGATTAAACATCACATTATATAACATCTATTGTTGTTACCCACTGTACGTTTCTCCTTCTTGTTTCTATTTACTCCACTTTTCAATAAAGTTAGTCAGGTAAAGTTTTGAAACTTACCTAAGTCAGTGCAAAGGTTAGTTGAGCAATAGTTTAAAAATAGAAACTCTTAATCAAAGAATTCCATGTTCCTTGTGAAGATATATCGTACTAAAATCAAATGTATTTGTATGCAGACTATTGTCTGGAAGATCTCCCCATGATGAAAAGTATGCAGAATAAAAGATCAGGCCTGTATATCAAAGTGAGAGACACATATACTCTTGATGATGGGATGGAGGAGCATTAATGGAAACACTCCCATGTACAAGAGGGGCAACTGGGGTCAAACGCAGGGGTGCTGTTATTCAGGAGGGTCCCAGACGACATTAAGCAGCACCTCACCTAGAGATCCCCCAAATGATCTACTGAGCCTGTCAACCCGGGTTGGGCCTGGGGGGGATGGGAGGGGGGAGTCAGCTAACATGACGAGAGAGCCATACAAATAAATCACAATTCACTCAGGGAGCAGTCGCACTCAATGACACATTCACTGGCTGCCTCTACAGCTCATTTGATAACGCTCTTGCCACGTCATTCATTTCTCTGAAGGATGAAAGGGAAGCTGAAAATGTCATCAGCTCACTGAAGCAGGGATGCCAGTGACTCAGAATAAAGAGGGAGGGATGTGTCTTATAATTAATTTTTTTTTTTTTTTTTAACCATGCTACAGCCGGAAAGATATCCCACTATTTGCCGCGGGTCTTTCAATTAGACATGCATTGTAATTAAATGCTGTGTCACGGGGCTGTTGGGGCGTGCCGGATTTATGTCCCAGGATAAGTTACCGCCATTCATTATCATGATGGATAGCACGGCGTGAGAGGAATATTGTTAGAGTCCCTTTACGAAAGCTGGAGCGATTGCATGATAATAGAAATACGTCGTACTCTTGACAGTTTATAATGCGGAAACTGTTCAATTTCAAATCTTGGTTGGCAACTTTGTTGCAAAGACAATCAGCAACTTAGTCATTAGACATACAGTATAGTTAGATATACAGTATACACCACACCAAGTGACTGAGTTACGCAAATTATAGCTTTGCAAAAAGTACATTTCTCCAAATAAAAGAGTGGTCTAACACAAACAATCAATATCTGCATGTTTTTTCTTAGATGTATTACTGTATCAAAGCCAGCGCATGCTTCTTTCCACTTTCTTTTTTAAGAGAAAAGAAAGTGAGTGAGAAACACAGAATGAGAGGAGCTTCTAGGTGGCCCGGCCTTGGTACAGCATGTGGCTGTTCTGTGAAGTCAGAAGAAAGCCTGAGAAGACACTCATCTTTGGACGTGTCTTCAGGACATGGTGTTGTCATCTTGACAGCGCTACCTTTGTGTTAGATGTGCTTTCAAGTCCAGAATCCCCTCCTTACTTCAGAAAAGCCGATGCTCTCATGAGTATTTCTCTGTATCGCCCAGGATCACACACGTTGTGTTGTTGTTCAATTTCTATAGCTTCATCCTTGATATTAATATTTTGAACAACAGTGGATTTAGTCTTAATCATTTATAACCAAAACATTATCAAAAAAGAACTTTGTTTTCCTAAATTATGTAAGTAAGAAGATCTCTGATACGAGTGTGTTGTGCTTTAGTTCAAACGAAGCACATTGAGCGACTATTTTCTCCACAATGTGTCATCATGTGCTTCTGTAATTTTGAGTTGCTTGGTGGTGGCAGGGATGAACATACAGACATCATGAGTAAGACATTGAACGATTTCCTGTTTCCCTGTTATGTCCAAATTTATATCAGAACACCAACATTTAATGTGGTATTACCACGCAACTGGGGCCTTTTCTACATGTTTAGGGAAACCTGCCACAGCAGCTGTACTGCTGTATATTGAACTGTAACTTATGGACTTATAAGTACAACCCAAACACGTTGAATCCCTTTCTAAAAATGTTGGTAAATCTATCAATGGAGATGACGAGATGATTTTCATTCTCATGTCTTTGAGATATCTGTGTCCGAGATTTTTTGTACCAACCAATACATTTCAATGTCTAACAAACATGTCAAAACACATTTTCCTCTTGAGGACATTACCAAAGCCTATTTTAAGATTTTAAGGAGTTTCGGATAAAATATGTAAGTTTGTTATAACAATAATACACACGTGAAGTATAAGGCTACGTTATGGAAATGCACTTAATGCCAATCTTTGCATCAGTATAAAACCCAAACTCTGAAGTAATTGTGGTTTCCTATACCGCCAGAAGCTAAGGAAGAGCAGTTCAAAGAGCCATGGTAATATTATTTCTAACCTTGTATTGAAAGGATTTCACTTAGTCTGACTATAAAATCCTGTGAAATTCCATAAAAGACATGAAAACATCCGTCTGACAGACGTGGAAGGTTTGGGTGTCTACTATCGGGAGAAATGACTACTAAACTTTCCCCCTTGCACGCTGGTGCGGCAGATGTAAACACTCCCAGGACCTGCTCATCAAAACATTTCTGTAGCTAGTGGTCAACATATCTAGAGGCTATCATGAATGTCATGTTCTATGCTTCAAAAACGCATAAACACTTTGCCACACAAATTGATGTAACAGGAGCCCTGACCCCTATTTCCTTCATGTTTCTACTGTTTAGTTAAAAAGCACTGTGAGTGTTTTCTGTCATTGCTTTTTTATGCTGTCCATCTTCCTGGTTGGATTCTCAGTGAAAATGCTGTTCACTATAATAGACTTGGCCATTTGGGGCTGCACACAATGAGTGTTGTTGTAATTTCTCCTGTCATGGGCAATGAATGGACCATGTTTCCTTTTTTCCCTTTTGCTTGTTTCCTACATGTAGACGGCAATTTACATGGAGACATTAATGTAACTGTCATGTTCTATCCAAGAGCGCTGAAGCAGAACTGCTAAAAGACAGCCAAGCCACAGCACTGATGCTCAGAGCACCAAAGATTGAGCGGCAATGCAAAGTTAATGGAATTAAGTAAAGAATGCTCCCATTCACCGAAGCAGGGACAAAAATAACATTTAAATAAGCCTTGGTCTGGAAATAAATGATAGAAATAAGCAACTCAAAAGGCATGTGTTCATTTAATGTGTATAGGGTGGTGGAGGGGGGGACTTTTTCTATGATTTCTCTCCTTGGCTTATTGTTGTCTAAATAAGAGAATAGGCAATTAGAGAATATGCAATTATTACATTTAATAAACTGCTGGGTTGAGTGCAAACCTTCCAAGAACATTGGTTATGCAGTAAGTTGCTTTCACCGTAATGCTGTTATGTTGTATTTCATCAGTTATCAGTTGTTTCATGTCTGAGAACAAGCAGTGGCAGGGGAGCTCAACTGTAGGTGGAAGGGCTTTGGGAGACACCGTAGAAAAACAAGGTCCTGTGCCTCCATATTGCATGTTCAGAATCTGCCGTATTTTCACCAGGGATCCTGCAGGCACAAGGATGCACTAAATAGGGAGGTCAGCGTGGTCTTTTATACCACAACGGTCTACTCTAGAGTTGACAATCTACAACAGAAACTCTGCCAGCAATAAGGGATCTGATGCAGTGAGGCTTTTGGGTTTTGGGATGACACTTTTGAGACACTGCTGACTCAAAAACGCAAAGTATAAAAAGGAAAATAATACATTTATTCTAATGCATTTCTCTTTGCTGATATGTCCATTTTACTTAGATGGAATTGTATATTGGTATAATTAAGAGAGGAAGGTTTTTTATCTAATTGAAGAATTGTTGTTCAGCTGGATGTTATTACATTGTACAAATCAGGAAATTACATCCCGTTGCAAACATCTATTTACTGTCAGAAATCTGCAAAGAAACGGCGCTTGCTCATTAATGTCTCAAGGATCTTATGAATGGAAAAACAAACAAAATGGGTGTTTTTTTTGCAAAAGAGCAACATTTTCTTTTCTTTTCATTGAAATGGTATCCTGGCTGTCATAGTCCATTTACCCATTTTCATTCTGTACTGAAGCCAGTTGTTACAGAGGAAGATTATAAGAAAGAAAATAATACTAAACTAAGGTTTATCTCAATTAATTATTCGGCAGAACTATCTATCAAAAACACACAAGTGTCAAGCCTTTAATTCTTTTGTTATCAATAATGCATTAGTGGCTACTTCATTAATTCATGATAGTGTTTACTAACTGCTTTCATTTTCATCACAGCCTGTGTAGAATTAGACATTTTTGTATCCAACCTCTTCATGATGCTGAGCTGCTCTTGTTTTTGTGTGACAATGAGAAGCTGAGTAATATTTGTGTCATGCCATGAATTGGATATTAGCGTAAATATTATCATAAAACAGATGGAATATCATCCAAATTGCGTTAAGCCAAATTAATTTAAAAAGAAACAATGGCAATATGAACGACAATAATAAACATAAAACTTGCATTAACAGCTACGTTTCTGCCTATTGGCCATTTGTGTGAGATGGAAGTCATTATTTAATTAAGTTAATAGCAAGCAGAGGTTAAAAGGAGCCTAGTACGTATTGCAAAAAGTTAATATTGTCACTCTGTACACTCACTTCATTCATTTGTGTTGTGGAAAACACTTATTTGTGCATAATGAGGCAAAACCTGAACTATTTATAAGAAAATCATCCATATCCGCAAATGTATTAACACACTGTTACTTCTTTTCTATTTGTTGGCAGTGCTAACAACATAGTTGTATTTAAACAAAAGAAAAATGGGATTTTATTAATCACTTAAGCAAGCAAAAGTCAAGGCAGTCGGTTGTATGAGATCATATACATTATGTTTATGACCAGGGTTAAACCCACATTGATCTATTGCAGAACATTCAATCTTTAAATGTTCTTATAACATGCACACACTTAAACATTCATCATAACAGGATATTTATACGGGGCATTTCATTTCCTTTAAATTGTTTTACTTTTTTATTTGTGTTGCTGTCCAGTTCTGTGTGGCTTCATTCATATTAACGTTTTTTATTTGCCGTGTGAAGTGTTTTTCCTCAATTGTCACTTGAGTGTTAAAACTTAGTCTGTTTGGGATCCAATAGCAAAACAGAATTTAGGGATTTTTTTGCGAAGTTGATTCAAAGAGGGAAGTAAGCAAGAGAAACAATAATGGCTTCTGAAAAAAATCTATAATATGTCATAAAATCTTGATTACCAATTTTGCTTTCAACATAGAAAACCCAGTCATTTATATTTTATTTATTTATTTTTTATCGTAGTGTCACTCTCTCTCATCCAGTGTATGATTTAAGATGCAGTCTCGATTACTGTATAGGACTTCAGTTAATTTACCAAGAAAGAAAAAAAAAGAAGAAGCCTTTATCTTTATCCTATTTAGAGAGAGCTTCTTTGAACACATCACTTAAATGTAATTTAGTGTTTTATTTGAGATTTATTCAAAATCAACCACGATAAACAAAGCATACCTTCTCCATGAAATCCAATAAAACTGAGTGCATGTCACAGAGCTCCTGACAGCCTTGACTTCAAAAGCATGTGGTTGGAGATGAATGTAGGAATAAGGGGGTGGAGGGCATGATTAGCAGCTCACTTGGCTTCTCTCCCGGTTGTACGCTGTGTACATAGCATCAGTCACCTTCCCATCACCTAATTAACTCCTTCACCTTTACACAACAAAGTAGCATCTACTTCAAACTGCTCCGTCTGACTGCTCTGACACAAATGCTTTATGAGTATTTTGAAATGAAAGGTGATTTTGAAGATGCAACAAACTTTGCTAATAGCCATCAAATACCTCAACGGACATTTATTTTTTTTGAGGTGATTAAAGCTGTTGGCGGGTTTGGACCCAAATGCCGTCAATTTTCTAGAAAATTGTCAAGTGTAATGTTGTGCATTGTGAACACCTACAGACACACACAAACACACACGTTAAGCTTTGTCTTCACTCTTTCATTGGTTCTCAGCCAACAGCACGTAAAACTTCTGCAAATTATAGCCTGAGGGCAGCGGTTGCTGCTCAGTGTCAATGTTGTTTATTATCAGCTTGCCTGGAGTTTGTGAAATTCCAAGTTTCTGTTATCAAGGTGTTTGAATTTTCCATTTGTACTACAGTGATTCTTCAGAACTTAATTTACATGCACTATAAACAAATATTTTCACAGCATTTGGGTTTTCATTGGGTTATGTATTTACATTTCTGTAAAAAAAAATACTTTACCTTAATACTATAGTGAATGTGACTTGAACTGAATTACACAATTCTTATCAAAGTACAGGTAAATATAAAAAAGATATAACAAGGTATCTTCTGCCCAGCAGTGTCAACATGAAAGACAAATGCTAAAACGGCCCATCCTGGCCTTGTGGAAGTGCTCCAGGCACATCCAACTGGGAAAAGACCTCATGGTTGACCCGGAACGCACTGGAGGGATTATACTTCCCATCTGGCTTCAAGATCACCAACAAGGAGATGGAGGATGTGGCTTCTGGACAACCTTTCTCCTGCCAGACCAGTTAGCAGAATGGATCCATGGATGTATTGATTGCAATGCAGATTTCAAAGTAACAACAACAACTCTAGAATGACGTTTAATTGTTGTAATAACTCATTTCAAACGCCAAACCCAGTTAGGTTATAAATATCGTCTGCAGGCTGTTCTGTGTTCAGTGCCAGCAGCTACAAGGCATAGTTTTGCAAAAAACAACGTTATATTTATAATACTGTAGTGTATTAAAGTGTTAAGCTAACCCTGCTGCATGTCAAAATCTCCATGGGTGGGCTACCACATCAACTGATCATTGGGGACAATAAAAAGTAATCAGCTTTCTTTTAAGTTTGGGGTTAATGAGGAAATTACTAGAATGAAATATCCACCTCAGGAATCTAAAAGGTCAGTTGTGTCCCAGAGCTAAATAAATGATCTGGATACCATAAATCATAAATCATCACTGCAGAGATGCAATAAAATACTGAGGCTAGAGCCCACAGCTCCAAGGCAAAAAGTCAGCATCCTCACTGGTTGATGATTCATTTAAACGACAGGGAACTAAGCAGCGCATTTGCAACAGTTAAAAAAAAATGTCCTACATCCATACAATGCAATGCAAACAATTTTTGTCAAATGCAAACAGCTAACTAGTAAAGTAAGTGTACATACAATAAAGATGCAGTGCAGTTTACATGGAGATGTGTACTTGTGTACACAGTGCATACATTACTTCTATGGGAACTCATCTGTGTGTTTTCGGTGTGCTGTGTGGGTGGGGGGTCTGTGTGTTATGCCGGTGATCTAGAGCTGATTTCTATCTCTAAGTGTGCAGGATCTGCTTGGCATGCTCTGCGTCTCCTTTCTCCCTGCTATAGGCTCTGCTGGCTATAGCTTGTGGCGCTCCCGGTGGAGTTAGCTCTTTCCACTAACAAAATGCAAAATACAAAATTAATAAAAACACCCTTTGAAACTGACAAATACGCCTCGGGCAAACTATCGGCCCGCCAGCTGCTTAAAATTTAATCAGTATTTTTTCTTTATTTATTTATTTTCCACGGCCATGCTCCTCTTTTTAATAACATGTTGCTGAGACTGTCTGTATACAAAGTTTTCCTCTGTCAAGAATTACACAGGGCCTGTCAGTTCATGGACTCTCCCCCTCAGGGGTTTGCCAGAGAATAAACTAAGCAGATTTATTTGATCTTTTAACTTTTGTCCTTGTCCTCTTCTGAACTGGTCTTCTCCTTGTCCTTGTGGCTCTCACAGCGAACTCTTCTGCTGGGTGGACCAATATCGCGATGAACAGATTGACTCACATTATTCAGACCTTTTGGAATTCCTTTGCACTGTTTTAGCAGTTGATGCAGACGAACAAAACTTAAATAGTAGAATTGTCGATTGACTGAATTCCCTGATAGCACTACCGTACTGATATAATATTCATGCACTCATTCATAATTTAATTGTATTAACACTTTCAGTGAGGGTGATGATAGGCTGTCAAACCCTCATCTCTGTGTCCATTCGAATCTCTGCGCTAATAGAACAAAGACATAATGACTGGATTTCATTGTCTCTCCGGATACTGCAATGTGGGTGACACATTGACTTTGTTCATTTGTGTGTGTGTGTGTGTGTGTGTGTGTGTGTGTGTGATTATATTATTATTGTTTGCAGGAAAATGAAATTGCATCTCTGTCATGCCTTCTTTATACTACCACTGTCTCCAAAATCTGACTTTTTTAATTAATCACAAAGAGGATATGTTAAAGACGTAGATACCAATCTTTTCAGGTTAGTAAAAACGAATATATTCAGCTCGATAAATGCTTGTCAGGTTAACCCACTTATGTCAATTTAGATGTGTCATGCATTTTTATGACTAGTGATATCCATGTGGTGTCCTGTGTCGCCCATATCCATATTCTGCAAGTGTTTTCTTCAGTCGCTTCCATTTAGAGCCTCTATATTCAACTTCAATAGCGATTGGGCAAATGACAAAGTGACAAATCATTGTGGGTCCACATGACACACAAAATACTTTGTCAGTTAATGGGCACAACTATTTCTTGAGAAGTGTTAGTAAGTAATGTTAGTAGATTATAATTCTCAACAAATGAATGCAGTGTGAGGAACTCTTACTGAAGTTTGCTAACCACCATTTGACCTAAATGAACCTGAACTACCTTTTTGATTAAAAAACATGTTGTTTTTTTTCTTCAAAAGATTATGTTGTGATATATTACATTCAATATTTTTCCAACAAATATCAATTTCTTAAGTCTGTCAGGAGAAAATTGTTATTGTTTTCAGTGTGCTTTCTTGAATTATACCCTGAAGGAGGCCAGTCTTTTGTTCTTACACATAAGTGAATCGGAATCTGAGATAAATTCCCCTTGGCAGGTTTTTCTCCTCTGTGTAAAAAGCTTCCACTTTTGTGCTGCTTCCTCCTTTTCTTACTTTTTTAGTTATTAATTGAGATCATGAGAGTCAGTGCTTTCAGCAGAGGACCAGATCAAGACAAGAAATGCTTGAACTTTTTTGCCATGAATATTAACAAGCAATATATTATGCATATTATTCTTTAAATACCATATAAAATGTGTTTTTGTGACTAAATCTTAATTTTGCATATGCTTTTAAGTAATATACATTAAATAATAATTACCATTAAATTGATGGCAGAGGCAGCTTTGGTACTGTCAATCAAATTTGTGCAAATCTCCTCTGACACTTTCTGTCTCTCATCACTTCCCGCTGCCAAGCCATTATTGTTCACACCAGCGTCTCAGAGTGCAGCATATTCAGCACATAGTGTACGCCTGCACTTTCCCATCCGCACACTCACCACAGGTCATAAAGGTCATCAAATGTACCGCAGATGTTTTAATCAAGAGGGAGGAGTTGATACGAAGGCGTTGGAATATTCACAACGTCACAGAGTCAACAGGGTGGACGCCGACAGGAAAAATGTTTCCTCCTTTGGGGATGTGTGTTGACAATTTATTTTATACAGAGCTGCAAAACAGTGATTTTTGCTTGAGAATAATCAGCTTGTTAAATGATATTCTTTACAATCTGCTGCTGACATGACTGAGTTTAAGTCATCATTATGCTTCAACGGATGTGGATGTAGGTGAGTGCTGTTTAAAAGAATAGCTAATTGCGACTCAAACTTTCTAACGTTAGAATCGCAATCATTTCTTGTAATCTTCCCAAACCAACAATCAAACAATCACAACCACATAAAGCAATGATTAGCCAGCCCTACAAAGAGGAGAGAGTTCAGAGAATGTTTTCCTCTCCTTTTCTTCCATCATCAAGCTACTAAAGTTGACATTCTGTGTGCGAAGACAAGTGCAGCATTATGAACTCCTCGAAGGGGGCGGCCGTCCAACAGAATAAGGTGCGGCTGCTCAAATCGAGACACTTTTCCCTTAAAACGTAGTCAGACAACATGTTGTGCAATCTTCATTCATAGTGTATGTAGCCTTTATATTCTGGCAGTTTAATAGCATACCAAAAAAGCTCCACAAAGACAAGGAAAAGTACGGGATTGCCGTCAGACATAACTACTTCTGTGACATCCTCCCCTGTTTAATCTGTGGACGCTGAGCAGATGCTCAACATCTCTCAATGGGAGGGGGACCAGATCTACTTCCCCCCCGAACTCGCTTCTCCTTCACTTTAACAGAAGCATGGAAGTATTTCAGGGGACAGCGCCTTTGATGTGAGCAATTTATAAGGCTAATTATACAAACAGGATAATAACAATGGAGAGCACAAGCTGCCTGTGTGTTTACCCTCCCTGTGTTTACATCACAGACAGGTCCTTGAGCCATACACACACGCACACACACACACAGTCCCAGACATTTGTAACAGCTGGGGTAATTCTCAGTTGTTCATAGTGCAGATCATAATAACAACAAACAATGAAAAATGCCTGACATCAAAGAAGTAAATTATTATGTATTTAAAAATTCTTTAAAGTTTTAAGAAAGGGGCGAAGGATTGTTGATGCACTGACTTCCTCTTGGAGTTAATTGATAGCACTGCTGGTTGAGTGTGCCACATCGCTGCAGGACAATACTTGTATTATCATGTGAGCCCCCTGTAGCCCTTGGGTACTAGATCTTGTTCTTGTTGTTTGCATATTTATTGTATATTTGTGTATTCATGCCCTGACTATATCTTAACACCTAAATTGGCTCATGTGTCGTTATTTTGTGTGCGGGTGGTTGACTGTGCCGTGGCGGTACAAGGAAAGTATCTCCCCAAAAGTCTCACGCTACAGAGAAGACTCAAATTATAGGGCCAGAGATAACAAGCTTCTTTTCTCTGACATTTGTTCCACATCATGTACAGTCACAGAATACAAAACCTCAGATGTTCTTCAAAAAAGTCTGGACAACGGTTGTAAATTTTTCATTTGAAACACGGATTCTTTTCACCTGTTCGACTGAAAAAGAATGGACATGGCTGCACGCATACCTTTCATCATGCAGCCCAGCTATTAGACGTGCCTTATCGCCCCATGCATTAGAAGCACATTAAATTTGGAATCACAGCACTCTTCAGGTTCAAATAATGAGCATTTAATTATTGACAGGGGATAAATATTTAACAAAGACACTGGTGGTTCACTTGGTTGGCCTCATATGGAGTAGGATTGAGGAGGACATGAGGTCCCTATGACCCAGAAACCCACCCCCATTCTCAATGAATTTCCACCATTGCTATTAGACTCCCCATTGCTATTAGAGTATAAGTGTGTGTCCAGCCAAATAGGAGTACTGCTGCATGAATGCTCTGGGCGTGTAATGTCATCTAAAAACAGGATTATTTAAAAAGTACTGATACAAATGCATTAGCATATTTTATTATTGTTGCAACTTTCAGCAAGATCTCTAAAATGGCAAAACAAAATAAAGGAAAGCCGTTTTTATCACCACCAGTGCAGTTCTTCAATTGAACCAGCACGAAGAAAATGTAAAAAAATAAAAAGCAGCCTTCTCTCTTAGACAATAGGCTCCATGTCCAATGGGAATAAGGTTTCGAGCAAAGCATCACTTGTTGTGGAAAGTTTGGACTCCCAAAAACACAGGTGCTTTTACCCAGAAGACTAATATTTATGCCACGTGTCAACCAACTTTTATTGCAGAGACATGCAAGCAGTTCTTTTCCAATTGGGAAGTAATTTTAAGCTGAACCACAATGTTTTTGCTGAACCTAATCAAATAGGGATTTTTTGTTTGTTTTTTCTTTTAGCCACATGTTACACACTGTTTATCACTTTGAGAGTAATCTGGGAAAAAACACTTGTGCCTGGAAAGGTTATTCAGAGTTAAATGGGAATGTTGTTTTGTAGGAAAAAGAGTTGGCATGTCCGAGATGTGAGAATTTGTAGTTCACATGATGACAGACAATGTGGCGTCTGGGATTATTCAAGTCTGATGTGGTACTTTTCCCCTAGACAGTGGACTTTCCCTCTAACATGTTACAAAACACTGTTAGAAGGAGACGTAGGCAAAATGCAAATATTCAATATCTGATCCAATGTTGTTTGAAGGGTACTCTGTTTTTCTTGGCTACCACAATATCTAATGGGTTACCGCTTAACTAAAATGTTCTGTCAGAGAAAACGGTGGCAGACCCCTTTACACTGGACATTGTGGGATCAGAGCTTCAGGATTATCAAAAAGATAATACCAACACACAAAATGAAAATAACAAACTCTACATCCGTGTAAATATCACATCTGCCTACTCTCCATCCTGCAGATGAGTGGCCCCTCAGAAAATAGGATGAAGAACAGATAATTCCTATTCCTAATTTTACAATTATCATTATTGTCTTCACTTATCATTAGTTTTTTAAATTTTAGAATTACTTAATTTTCACCTACATATAATATAGTATATATAACGGCACTCACTCAACATACCAAATGTCTTTGGCAAGAAGTGCCGTGTCGGAGCACCTGGAGTTTTTTTTTTTGGCTTCTGATGACCAGGTGACTAGTGGTGACACAAGACCTGTGTCTAATGTACCTTGCTTTAACTATTCAAACAAAGTGGGTATTTAAAATGCCATCGCTTTTACAACAAGAATGAGTGTGTAAATCAGAGTGAAGGACGTCCTTTTCCTCTGTGCATCTGATCCAGCTTAGCTCTTTGTAGTGTTTCTGTACATCCTTCACTCCAGATTCTGCACTGCATCTGACCTACGTACACTGACATTTTAATTAACTCTTTAGTATCCCGTTAAAGCCTTTTATTGGAGCAGAGACATATGGTTTTTTTTTCTACTGTCGGGAAGGTCACATGCCCAGTTGTTATAAGCAGCTGAATGGCAAAAAAGCATATTGCATTTCTTTTGGCAAGCTTTGCTAAATGTGTTTTTTTGCTGTAAACATTCAGTTCATCTCTGAGCTTTTCTCCACCGTTTGTGTTTTCTGTTCCTTATGATTGTATGACGGTTAATTCATCCCAAACCTCACAAGCGAACCCCCTGCAATGCTTCTGACAGCTGAGAAATGTCATTACGGGCCATAATGAAGAATGAAATCAGTTATACCATCGCCACACGCCCAATATTTAATTAGCACCTCTGAAGGTCAGCTCAAATGGTTTCCTCGTGATGTTTTCATGTGCACACAATGTTGGCTTGTAACATTGTATATCTTCTTTGATATGGCATTGTCATTTCTAACACAACAAAAGACCAGTTTTGCTTATGAAAAAACACATGGAGAAAAAAAAGAGGGTAATTAGTAGAGTGTTAAACCTGTGAATGCCCCTCAACTAGCAGCGACTTAACAAAAGCCACTGATAAGACATT
This sequence comes from Gasterosteus aculeatus, assembly GCF_964276395.1. Taxonomy (NCBI): domain Eukaryota; kingdom Metazoa; phylum Chordata; class Actinopteri; order Perciformes; family Gasterosteidae; genus Gasterosteus; species Gasterosteus aculeatus. The sequence continues at coordinate 11,191,730 of NC_135700.1, forward strand.
GAGATTGAAATGAGGTGTGGAAAAAAAGGCTTTTTATCAATAAACGCCATACCTTCACACAATGTACAATTAGAGCTCATACTCTGAAGTGAGACACAGCCTGAGTGTTGCATCAATTTGCAGATCATTTAGTCTTTTCACAGGCATTCGGCCTCCGATAAAACCACAGGAATCAAAGCTGGATAAAGATGAAAATAGAGCATGACAGGAAAAAAAAGTCATGCAAATGACTTTTGTTATTGCTGTGTGATTTTGTCTGAATTGTAAGTGATCATTCTGCCTTTTAGTTACAGCTGTCAGCCCTCGTTAATGTGCATTATAAATTGCATCAAAGTGCATAGGGCTGTGTGTGATTAATTTATACAGCTCTTTACGTAGGAGGAAACTGTGCAGGTGGTGAGGAGCCTGATGACTTGGTTTGGGCGGCTCGCTCACACACAGTGTGTTGTGTGTCTGCTCTGGCATGTGTCTGTCACACCACCGCAGCTTGATGGGACCTAAGGATAAAGATTACACGCTCATATCCATCAACTAACCGAGTGTCCAAAACAACTCACAAAATAGCCTCTTTTCCATTATGTCAATCAGTTACGCCCTGATTAGATTCAATAAGTGATTTTAACCTCATGTCATTTCCAATCAACACATGTATCCACAATAAAGAGGATGTTAAGCTGGATGATGTTTTGCTTATGGTGTCTTAATTACACTTTTACCCTACACTTTTGTACACTTTTCATATTATCAGCTAAAAGGACACACATTCACTTCAGTTCTGCGGCTGTTTACATCCTGTTTCCTGTTTGTTATTTCCTCTGATCTATATGTTTCATTGAGGGTGAACCTGTGAGGCGGCCTTCAAACACTCGGCAGTCCGTTAACTTGTTGCTCTAGCAACCAATATTATCTGCGCTGTTTCCCCAATGTTGACTTGTGGAGATACAGTAATAATAATCGGAGGTTTTGTTTGTCGAAGTGTCAGTTAGAATAACGCAAAACCCAGCAGCAGGACTGTGTATTGCATCAAGAAGACCCACTCCATTGTTCTGCTCCAAAGGATTGAAGGGGCAAAGCAAACACAGCAGCCAATGCAGAGTAAAAAAAACAGCCTCAAAAAGTTCACATTGGTTGGGATGTCATAGCTGCAAAGTACCCAAGTTTTGACATTAAGAACCTGAGATGAACGCTTTTAAAAGATGTTGTAATTCACCAGTTGTTGTTTTTTTTCACCTCATTCAGCATGACTAAGCAAAACATGTTGGTTCGCATAAAACAGTTTTTGGTGACAGGATATGATTTAATGACAGCATCGATTAAAAACAAATTCAAACCCCTCATTTAACAATGTTGCCCACCGCAAACGTCTCTCAGTCATAACAGGACATGCAGGAGTAGGAATAGGAATAAACTCACCTCAGATGAATCAAACACCACCGTATTTAGCTACTGGAAAAAAAGTATCCAGCTCTACTTTTATTTAATTCAGTGTCACACACAAAGGCCATTATTATACTGTTGAAGTTGTAAATACTCTCCGAAGTTTAACGTGTTAATTGATTTCTTGGAGAACATCAAGATGCAAATGACTCATACAGTACATCAGACACAAAAGAAAATCAATGGGGAAGATGAATTAAAGGGCTTATAAAACACCCTGTGCCACACTGCTGATTCTCCAGATGGGTTCCAGTGCATTTAATCCAGTTTGTGACATTTAGATGTAAGAGACAGGGGAGAAAAGCAGGTCCAAACAAAGGGATAATTTGAGGTCTTTGTCTTTGTCAGAGGAGAAGAAACAGATTAACTATGCGAAGCGACTTTGAAGCCCTGGAAATTTGTAATGAAAAATTTAAGATACAAGCGGGCAGGATGGGAAGGGTTTTAGGGGGGGTTAAGCACAACGATTCATTCGACTCTGCATATATTAGGGGTGTGAAATTCAAAGGTTGAGCTGTGTGTTTTTGTAATATGGGCCTTAATAAATATTTTGCTTTGATATACTGATTGTCCTGTGGCAGGCCTGCATGATGGTAGAGGGGAGGGCTACTGAGAATGAGCAGCCGTCTGGCTCTAATGAGAAGGTCAAAGCTCTCTAATTATCATAGGCAGCTCAGTAGCATCCTTCAAAAGAACCCATGAAAGCTCCGATATCACACGACACTTTGAAACGACCATCTTCTGTGACGTAGGTAAGCAAACACGGACATCGACCCACAAAATAACGTAATAATTAAAGTCTGCATTAACCATTAACTGTAGATGCACTTACTGTACACATCTCAGTTCTCACACAAATGGAACCTCGCAACCACAACTAACCAGCTAATTCATGTCTTTGAGTTAATCAATGTGAGTAATATACTTTAAGACATCAATTAAAAAAACATATTTATACGAAATAATCCATATACACTGAATCTGAAGCTTGTATAGAGGCAGCATGTTGTGTTTGTACAGAAGTCTTGCTACAATATAATTAGGAATTAGAAGCAAAATGATAAACTTTATTAATAACTGTTGCTTTTCTTGTGTGTGAGGCATTGTACCGCCGTCCACATTTGTGCGACAGTAAAAGATACTCATTATTACTAATAAATGAAGGGAAACGGGCTTGAAAAATAGAATGCAAGATTGGTAATTGCTGACATGTTTGACACTTTAAACAAAACCCTCTATCCTCAATGTGTTCCGAGCTGAAAAGAGAAAATTAGGCTGGTGTTTGGAGCAATTTTACAGAAAAATTACTGTTCAATGGGACTCTCAAGCAAAAGTATAATAAATGAAAGAATTAGAAGGAAAAAAGCATATGGGTTGATGCTCAACTTGCCATCGGATCCTCACCAAATTGCCTGTGAATTAATCTAATTAAGAAACCCAGAGTGTGACACACAGCGCTGTCACTGAAGATAATCTTCCACAGTTTAAGGTGTAAATCTTGAGAAATAAGTTTTGAAATTACATCAGCTGTCAATTAAAAAATAATGGAAAAAGTGTGAACAAGTTCAACGATGAACAGACCTTCTGCAAATTAAGGACGGATTGTTTGAGAAAGGTACTATTGGGGTAACCGTTGGAGACAATACTAACGTGCGTGTCAATGATAGTTAATATACTTTCACCAGGGATTTGGTGAGCAATTTCAATCTGTGGCCATTTGTGATGACAGTTTGTCGCACTCAAATGCAGCCTTATTTTTTGAGTGCTTCAATTTGACACGTTTTAGATTAAATCAGACAATTTCCCTTTTTCTGTTCATTTCAGAATAAAACATTCTAACCTATAACTCAAAAAATACAATAATAATGTAAGCCATCTCCATCAATTTTCCACTCTGCTTCAGTTTGCTTTAACAAGTCCTTGAAGACAGTACAGTGCAGGCGGGAGAGAGAAAGCTTCTTTTCTTCCCTTTTGCCTCACCTCTCCCCCACACCATCAATGGGCCACCCCACCCTGCGTGCTTGCGACCTCTAATGGATTTCACATGACAACAGGCCTCGCCCAGGCGAGCGCATATATGGGCGCTCACCGACTTGACAACCATTAGCCGGTGAGGAGGGGGGAGAGGGTCACTCGCTGTCCTGTAACTGATGTGTCGTGCACTGAGCCGTCTCCCCCGGGTCGGGCACGGACGTATCCACTCTGACAAGCGTCTCGCTCCTTCCCCTCTGTGTCCCGACGAGCCTATTATCATGAGGTCCCGTGAATGTTGTGCGTTGCGGGAAGTGGCGCATAAAAGAATGATCAGGCAAAGCTTTCAGACACAAGTCATTGGCGCAGGCAGGCTCTTTGTTGAACAAAATGGAAACGCGGCAACGAGAGGTTCACCTGTTGATCGTCCTTGTGGAGGCACAAGCACTCACACTTGGCATTATGTGCCTTATTATTTATACCGGGTTGTCAGCTAATAATGCATGGGTCTCTCACTGGAGCACTTTCTGCCATCTTTGAAAGTCATGGCAGGAGGCACCCCTAGTTCCTGAGACCCTCACCAGGGTCTTGTCTGAAGAAGTCATTCCCACTTTAACTGATATAATGCATCTGTGCTGCCGTGTCTTCTTTATCTCGGCTCCCCGTGTTACTTCTTCTCCGTCTTCTCCCCTGCTGAGTGCATCAACCTATATGTGACCGTTGAGTTGATGATTTAAGGAACTGGGGAAAGTATGAATATATCTATTTCTCTTACACCTTCAGCATCAGTACCCCAACTTGTCAAATACACAGAAAAACTAAGTGTATCTGTTGTTGACTCCATTGCTCGTAGCTGAAAGCACCGAGATGAGCCTGAAAGGGTTAAGGACGTTTTTTTTCTTTCCATGTGACATGGGACATTTTTTATGCAAGAGTGAGCCCTGATTAGAGGGTGAGTTTTAATGGCAACTAATTAGCCAACCTCTTTAGCCCTGCCGTAATGATCAAACGAGCTGTCTTTGGGTACCTGATACAATGATCCTCTCACTCTTGATATGATATTTTATTCCTCTGCAATTATGCAGCCCCCACTGCACCACATGTGTTTATTGCCTCAAGCACACATGTCAAATTAAAGAGCAGCTTATGCACCTGATATTCAATTATTGCCTGCTGCACCGCCATGCACAATGGGAAAATGTCAAAGCCAGCAATCTGCAGTACTTCAAGCCGGAATTGGTACGCTGCGATCACCGAGCACTCATGCATATACACCGACACACGGATAGGAATTTAAATATTGAATATGAATGGGAACATCTTCCAGCTTGTCTATGCTCAGTTGGCTTTTTATACTTGCCTTTGTCACCGTAAAGGGAATTTGGCATGTGACAGTATTACTTGCCAGGAAGAAGAGCTGGAAGCAAATGTTTGCTTACAATATAAAACGAAATCCCAACAATAAAAAAAAAAAGATAATTAATTATTGTGTGAGATTTAGTTGTGCCTTTGTTTCATACAGCTGCTACATTTGCACTGACAAGCATTAGTGTCATGTTCATAAAGCAACAATCATTTCATTTTCAACATCAAGGAAAATAGATCCTGCAGACTTCCTTTAAGGACCGTGTTTAGAAGCGAGAGGTTCTACATGTGGTAAAGTAAATGAAACTATGCAGGAGAACTTAACATATAACACATTTAAAAAAGAACGTTGTGCCAAAAATCCAGCTTTAGACTGCACTTCTGTGTATAGTTCAATTATTCAATTGTTTAATTATTCTTAAACCAGTCTTTGAGACACGCTTTGGCTTTTTGTCTTCTCTGCAGCCCCTTGACAAGTTTATAGCTGTATAAAATGGGATTCTGATTATTTTTCTGCCTCCAGCCCAGTGTTTACCCCATTCTTTATGAACTGAAACGGCTCCTTTTTAATTGACTTATCCTACCCATTTATTCGAACATGATGCTGTGGTCATGCTCTAAGTGTTTAATTCTTTCCGTTTCCTTCCTCTAAACAGCCAAGTGCTTTTCTATTGATGTTCAAATGTGTTGGTCTCCTAATTACATACTTCTTGAAAACAGATTGTCATCTTGGCAGTGTTTCACTTCATACTTTCTGGCTGATTACATTTTTTGTCTGTGCTTTTGTGCTCATTCAGCATTATCTCGTGTGTCTGTGGATCTACAGTGAATGATCCCGTCCCACTGTGAGAAAACAAGGGGGAAATATTAAGAAACCTTTGGCCTTAAATAAGGGCGGCACGGTGGCGTGGTGGTTAGCACTGTTGCCTCACAGCAAGAAGGTCCTGGGTTCGATTCCGCCCAGTGGCCTTTCTGTGTGGAGTCTGCATGTTCTCCCCGTGTCTGCGTGGGTTCTCTCCGGGTTCTCCAGCTTCCTCCCACAGTCCAAAGACATGCTCTGGGGATCAGGTTTATTGGGGACTTTAAATTGCCCGTAGGTGTGTGAATGTGAGTGTGAATGGTTGTATGTCTCTGTGTAGCCCTGCGATTGGCTGGCGACCAATCCAGGGTGTACCCTGTCTATCGCCTGAAGTTGGCTGGGATGGACTCCAGCCCCCCCGCGACCCTGTGTGCAGGATAAGCGGTTTGACAATGGATGGATGGCCTTAAATAGGCAGCATAAACAACATTTCGGGAGCACTTCCACCTCATCAAAATCTACTACGGTTTTGTCTATTTTACATCTTCTGACTTACAAGAACTGTCATTTTAATCAGCTTCCAATATGTGGCAGGCAAGGCAGGATATGACTGTTTTATGGAGGCTGTTGTGAGTTGATTAAAATATTAATTACGCAAGCTCTGATGAATTAGTAGGGTGACATTGCTGGAATGATTGACTAAAACGATCCCTCATGTGTCCATGTCATATGCAATAAATCACAGACCAACACTGAAAAATGAAGTGGTTTCCATGTTCAGGTCCTGCCTTGTAAAGTTTTTGATTTACGGTATCAGCCAGCACAACTTCTCCCTCCTATTCGCCGTGGGTTGGCAACAGTCGAGGGAGGGCGAAGCAAAAGCAGACAGAAGCCTTTGATTTAGTGAGACAATCAAAGTGTGATTTTCCTTACAGCTGCGATCTGAAGTTGACGGCCAGGTTGTGTGACAGCTGCCATTCTGCTGCACTGTAACGTCCCATACGTTGAGGGTCCGAGTGGTTGAATCACAGAGCAGCGCAGCCCGGCGGTGGGAGACGTCCCTTCACGCAGGAGTAGAAAGCCACCCTGACTGGGCGCCCGCTGGCGGCCCTCCCAGGCCCCCCCACCCCCGTGGACGTTAACTCACCACCTGCTCTGCTGCATGGTTTGTGACAAATGTTGATAGATGTTACAAGTTAAAAAAGATAATTGATTGTTTACGCCAAGGAATCCCCAGATGTAGATTTATTCACGAAAAAGGCTGTTATTCATTTGCAGATTTCGCCATCATTTAATGTGGCCTTTAATTTTGTGTGCGCATAAAAGTGTGCATTTGTGAGTGTCAGACCTGCCTGCCTCATCTAAATAATTGCTAATATGAATTCTTGCCATATTCACCTGTCTTAACTAATCCAAAATGATCCACGCAAATAACTGGACCAGTTACCATGAGCATTACAAAACGTGACTGTGCTGCTTTTGTCGCATTCTCTTACACTCTGCCAGTCATTAATTCCTCTTTTACAAACACGCCCTGTGTATATAAAAGCTTTAACAGGGAGGAACCAAAGCGCCTCTACAGGGCAGCAGTGTTGCAGTGAGCACCTGTTCAGTGGACGCAGTGAAGGAATGTAGACTGGAGAAGTTTCTTTCACGGCGCCCCATTTGCCGCTAGGACACAGATGTTGTACTGTTGCTCCAAAACCACAATCACAACATATGGTAATTGCAGCAGAATTATTTTCTGGGCAGCTCCCTAAGCAGGGGCTGATAGAAGGGGAGAAGTCAGCTACCGATGCTCTGCTGAATGAACACCTGCCAGATCTAACTGCGTGAGATGTCAGCCCGGTGAATGAAGGGCCACCAGGTGAAGCCGTTGGGGATCCTGGTGGCCACGGAGATCTAAGAGGCCGCGGGTGAATGAATCCACAGATGCTTCTCAAATTCTCAAATTCTTCACAAACTTGATTGTTTGTCATTTTTCGTGTGCTCAACCTGAATGTCTTCATGAGTCTGTTTTTAATGCACTGATACGCCATAACGCATTTTGTGTATGAAATAATGAGAGCGACAGATAATGAGTGGTAAAGACATAAGCTGTGATGAACTGCAGAAGAATTATAGCTTGTCATGTTTGTCCTTTTTGCGATTTAAATCATTTTGGCCGCTTGAGATTGTTAATTATGGACGATTACATGGTATAATTTAAACTATAAAAGTATTCAACTTTAAGCCACTTGAAATACATACTTCTTCCTTAAGGGTTTAAATGTATTAGGTGTACTTGTATGTTACTTTGTCAACACAGCTGAACAATGACACACAGCATAAGAACTACATGGTGCTGTATTTCTACCATGTTCTTTGATAAAACAAGCTTTAATTAATATAAGATCTACTCATGGATTTCTTTCCCTTTTGACCTGCAAGTGAAACATTTCAGGTGGTAGACTTTATTTTTTGCCGTGTGGAAGCAGGGTTAGTTTAATAGGTTTTGCTCCCTTAGCACCTCAATAAATTAAAATGTATCGTGTCTTCCATATAGATCAAAATTCTCCACATTTGTTGTGAGCAGAATCTGAAAAAAATGCATAAAACCTCATTTAAGTCTCCTGACCTGCAAATGAAAAAGCAGCAACATGGTGAAAAAAGCAAGCGCTGTCTAAAAGGCATGTAATATATTGTTTAAACGCTGGCAAAAGCTGGCAAAAAAATATGTAGAATTATTTTTGTATGATTATCAGAATATATATTTGAAAACATTTAAAATAAAATATACACAACATTTCCTTATATATTTCTTCATATATATATATATATATATATATATATATATATATATATATATATATATAAGGGTACCAATAAATCTGGATAAGATTGTAAGTTACCTACCAACAAATGTAATCTTAAATAGTGACAGAAATTCATATCTATATCTTTGTATATATAGTGTTGCCGTCATAGACATGCGAATGGCTACATTCCCAATGCTCTCTCTCGCAGACAAAATGTTGCTTCCCTGTCAAATTGACTCATTTCTCAGCGTTGTTCAGGCACATCTAAAACATAGTTAGGGTTTTGTGAAGCATTCAGCAATATCCAAGGGCAGCATTTTATCTCACTCCAAGGCGTGACTTACCAGTCACCCGGATATTCAATCACTGAGCTTTCTTAATTGTAAATGTTCAAATGTGGTTGTTTTGCTCCAGCTATTAGCTTTGCAGAGTGTGTGGAATGTGTTTCAGCACAGCTGAATTCGGCCATTATTCATCCACAGCCCAGGACCTGCCGATGGGTGTGGTTAGAAAATGAGCCCTGTTCTCTGTTTCTCAAGTGAATGTTTTTTAGGGTAAACACACATGCTTTAATACACACATCATAGAATCCACACATACACAGACACACACAAACACTTGCACATACACACGCAGTCGCACGCAAAAACAGACAGCACAGAGCTGTGCAAGAAACTTGAAGATAGCAATCAGTTTATTTCTCTTTTGAGTTTTTGGCTCCACCATCTGGTCTTTCCCAGTCTCAGTCCAAGACTTCAGTTACCAGATTAACATTACAGTTCTTGCATTACACACGATAAACAAATGAATACGCTACTCTACAATTTCATTTCTGTAATCGATCAAAAGTAAGTAGCTAATTGCATTTCAGGAATTGATCACTCTAATCGGGCCTGCTAACATGAAACAATATTTTCCTTATATGTAATAACCTGAATAACTATTGATCACGGCAGGATGCAAATGCTGTATTGCTGTTAAAATTGTAAATTGTCAAATCCAATGTTTTAGACAAATTTGAAATTATTCTGGAAAGTTATTTAGACCAGCCTCTAATGACACCGGCTCAAATCAGTGTGGTGTTTGTTTCCGATGTGCAATGAGGAGAAGAAAAGGAGCAGCGCTGTGGCTTCGCATGGTTGTGTTCAGAAGGTTTATCGATTGGTGGAAATGCGATTGGTGAAGAGAGGTTTTCTGCTCCACAGGGGGTCGACTGGTAAAGGAAGGATGGTGTCTCACTTAAAAAGATCTCGTGTTATGGTAGCCTTTATTAAGACTCTTCATTTGCTTTTGAAGACAGGTCGGGGGGGATCGGTCCTGGCATGTTACAAACATATGGTGTCTCCATTGCTTATTATCCTACTGACAACATCCTTTGAAGAAAAAATGGTTTCTACCTCTGTGTGTCTGTGTGTGTGTGTGTCAATAACAGGTAGGTGTCTGTTTGTGTTTTTGTTTATGAAACTGCCCCCTGTAGAGTCAGTTTTATTAATTAATGCTGCAACTGTTTTATCTGTTGCAGACCGACAATACGTCGATCCATTTGAAGATATTCAAAAGGAAAATGTACTGAAAAGGCTTTTTATTTGTGTTGTTGGAGGTTAATAATATATGAAAAGAAAAATAACCCCTTATTCTAAACACACATATAACAGGCAAGCACTGCCTTAATAAATAACAGGTAGCTGCAGTATGTCAAATCTGATTAATTAACTGATTAACTGAGCAAAAATGAAATTTGTGGAATCCAAAGCTAAACAAAATACTTTTTTTAGTTTTACCTTGGTTAATAAAAGTAGATTAATCTATTCAGATTTTTCACAAAAAAATGATGATGGTGAAAATTTGGTTTGATGGCTGAGTTGTTTGCAAAAATCACAATAGCACCTCAGCAGCTGAATGAAGCGTGAAAATAGGCAATAGAATTAAATATCCATCAAAAAGTGGGTTAAAGTGTTAGTGGAGTGATGCTGTCAACGTTTTATCCTGTTTATCACTTGCCACACAAAAATAAATAGTTAATGTGAAAAATGTTGGCTAATTGTCCTTTTTTTTCATGTATATTGTACATTGTGGTGGGTCAATATTGTAAGTGTGGGGTAAACAGTAACAAATGGAAATATGTGAATACAAATTTAGAAATACATTGGTTTTATCATCAAATACTTCTTCACAGCATATTCTGCTTCTCCCCGCACCCTGCTGCTGGTGCTGCTGTCGAGCACTGACGGAGCAGGTTGCCTCCCATCAGAGCAGCACTGGGGGAGCTGACCATGCAGAAAGCAGCACGATCAGGAAAACTTGTTTCACTTTTAAATGGAGAGGCGATTGCTTTCTCCTGACAAATGTGATATCTGACGCTTACACCACCAGATTCGGTCCGGATGAAGCCCTCAATACGGTTTCTTGTTTTTGGCAACGGTAAACAAAGTGTCCAGACATTTGTACACATAATACACATAAAACAGTTCAACTGCTCTCAAGCTCTTGGCAACGAATAGAAAGAAGCTTTTCATATTTTTTTACATATTTGGTGTTACTTATTTTAAATTACGTGGAAATTATTCAAATTGTATGTCGAGGCACCATTGCAAAGCAATACCATTTTTTGGCTTCACCCTTAACTTCTTATAAGTGAGTATCACTTCAGAAAGACTTTTTCAGTACGAGTTCAGGATGACCAGCGAGCTTTCGGGATGTTGAAGGTATCAGGACACATGTTTTTGTCTTTAGCAGGCTCCTTACAGATGGTTGAGTTTGCTTTAGGCAACACAAAAAAAAATGTTACCTCCATACTAAAGCATCTTTGTAACACTTTCAAATACAAAGGTACATATTGAATGAGCTGGGTAGGATTTTAACAATTAATCGTCTAAATTTTTATGTGACATCTGTCTTTTTTCCCCAACACAACTTGGGGTGACAGAATGAAATAGGCTTTTGCATCCTAGAAAGGCCACTTATTGCTGAAGGAATAGTGTCCTGGTGCATGACACTGCTCTACTGCTGAGCCCGTGTTGAACTAAATATACGGCTCATTTTATAGGAAAGTTGAAAATGTTTCCACTTGAGAAAGGGGATGCTCAACAGCCTTCACATTCTTTAATGGAGCTTTACAATTTACATATAATAGCGCTTATCTGATGAGACCGTGATCGAGCAATTCTTCTATCATCTGTTTTACAAAACTGGTTTCCACATTAAAAGTAATTGGCAATTTGTTCATGACCTGATCTATCATTTCCATTATTAAGTGCACAGATAAAGGCCTCTTTTGTCTAATTACACAGAAAGAGGAGGACTATAATCAGTGCCGAGCTTTGTTGTTGATCTCCCTGATGGCAATGGCACATGAGTGCTTTAACTTCCATGTAAATCAAGAGATGATTATGACAGTGTCTTTAACCCTTTACTCTATCGTTGTTTACCATTTTTAAAAATTGTAATACAACAGGGAGGCCGTTATTCGCACTTGTACCATGATAAAATTAGAAGTTTATTTGCCTTAAAACATTTATATTCCACATTATCCCAAGAGATTCTTCCCCGAAAGAGAAAATAAATACCATTGTAATGCAGCACAACCCTGCTCCCGATTTGAAGAAAATCCCCTATTAGGAGTATAAATCTGCAAGGCTTTGTGGGTAATTAGCGAACATGCTCGGGAATGTTAGCACGGCTTGGCAGGTGCGTTTGATCAGCGCCAAGAGGCAAAATCTCTGTTGACAGAGAGATGGCAGGAGGATGGAGATAGGAGGGTAAGTGGGTGGGGGAGAAAAGTGAGAGGTCTGTGGGAGGGTGGGAGGGGGGGTGGGGTTACTAAACTACACTATTAATTGTACCACAGGCATGCTCAACAAAGACAAGGCGGAGCCTTTATTTGAGATTACTGCTGGGAAACTGACAGAAATTAAGTTTATTCATTAAGTATCAGGAAGCGAAGCTGTTTGTGGTGCAACTTTCGCCGTTAATGTGAAATACACACAGATCCATTTTTATATATTGTGGTGATCAACTAATGAGATGATGATAAAGCCCAATCCAATTAAAAACATGGGGCTTTGGTAAAATGGGTTTGACCTAAAATAAACTGGGCTTGACAACACAAAGTGGTAGTCTTTTTTCATAATGAGAATTTCTTTAAAGCCCTGGGAAAGCTAATAAAATATGTATATATATATATATATATATATATATATATATATATACAACGCATTATAATATTCATGATAACCTCATCATTTCATTTCATTCTGACCTAAGTTTTACTAAATTACAAAGGTGTATCAGATTAATACAATGCAATTAGAATGCACTCTAATGACTGCTCTTAAATGCATCTTATGTTGCTGAATTATTAATATCATTGTGTGTGGGTTACCATGGGTTCAATGAGGTCTAATTAGGGAAGATACACTGAAGCTAATTTGCAAATGCCAGAAGCATAGTTTATATATAAGAGCTAATATTTGAAAGTCAAATTTAGGTTGAAAAGGCCTGTAATAACTGTTAATTAACTCTGGTTTTGTTTTTTTCTTTTGACAAACTTGAATCGGGTACAATATTCACTGGGCTAGTGCTTCATACTTCTGACCACAAAGATATATTTCAAAGCTTTTAATTATTCGTTTGATGTGGATAGTCTCTGTAGACTATATATTATTTTAAGATCCCTTTGTTCAAAAATTCATTTTTATTATCGCTGCATGAAATGCATGGCAATTCCCCACATAACTAACCATTGGTGCAATTTACATCTTCGATCGAGTTCATATTCCTGATAATTTATACAGACTGTGCACCTCCCCTGTGATCGCTTGCAGGGTTTGACTCTTCTGCAGCTCCCTTGCATTTACAGAATCAGCTTCTTACTGATGGAAATGGAAAGTGAAACTTTAATGAACAGGACTTTTAATGAACACAGCTTGACTGTCACAATAATAAAGACTTTGAAACAACACCGATGTTGTTTCAACAAGCGGGCCGACAGCACCACCAGTGTAGGGACATCAAACCAATTAAGACTGACGATAAATATTAACAGGAGTGGGTATTAACAGAACATGACTGGGAAGCTGAGCTGTAAACAAGAGCTGGATGGCTGATCATTAAAACTGTGTCACAGAGTGGTGCACAGCTTTAGTTTAGATTTTAACACTAGAACGGATCCATGTTCAGAAATGAATGAAGAGGAAACAGAAACTGTTCCAATCTGTATGTAGCATGCACATACTAAGTGTGACAGAAGCGTTCAGATCCAAATAAATCAATCCGCTGGGAGGATTTTCCCACTTTGAAGAAATCAAGGTACACGTGAATCCCAAATCAAACGTGCAACACAAATGTCCTTAAAACAAATAAGATCCATGAGATTGTGTCAACATAACAAACGCGTTGATGTCGTTGATGAAGCTGCACTCTGCTGACTGTGCACATGCACCCACGTATGCACACGCGCACACACACACACACACCTAAAGGGCTTTTAATGTGTACTTTAATGAAGCAGACTAGAACTACTAGGGTGAATGAAGTGACTAAATACAAAGCTGAATGTAGAAAGTACTCTATTACAAATTCATAGGAAACAGAATAATGGGTCAAGTTAGATAAACAATTTAAACTTTTCCTTTCAATCATTTGATTCTCATAAAATTCTGAACACCACGTTGCATGTCTCAGGTCAATGCAAAGCAGACAATGAAAAATAAGCACTCCCCCAATTTCCAACTCAACTTTACAGCATTATGTTTTTAGTCTTTAAATCCGCCACGATCAAAGTGCAACAGTACGGTTTAAATGATGTTCATTTGGACCAGAAAGAACAGTTAAAATAGTTTGACTACCACTATAACACATGAGAGTCACAACAACCAGATGCGCCTGCATCTGAACCAAAGTTAAGCCCACTTCTTTCAACTATACAAAGGCTGAAAATGGGAAACTTTGAGTACTGTTGAATGTCACCGCTGCTAATAAATAGGCAGGATTAACGTATACCTTTTAATATTCGCGCTGCTTAGCGGGCTGACAGTGTTGAATTATCTATAGGTCTCAGTGATTCAAAAAGGACCATCAAACCCAAACTTGAGAGCAGTGTCTTGTAATTGAATAATACATTACATGTGGCAATTATTTCTGTTAGAAGCAGACTGAGAAATCAATAACCAAGGGATCAAATCAAGGACTGTGAAGCTCTTGTTTCTATTCCCCCTGTGACCAATTACATCACCACAGTTTAAACACCTGCAATGTCACAGCTCACTGTGGCACTTTCTTGCACGCTGTCGCTGTGTCTCACCGTTGCTCTCGCCTACAGACACACGCCGAACTTGAGTTACACTGATGCTGACGACTTTGCTTGTATTAAGATCTCATTCAAATGTGTACCGGTAGGCTAAACCGTATGTAAGATCCTTTCACGATGAAATCTAATATAGAGGACATCAAGACATGATTGTAAATTTGGAATGATGTAAGGGCAATGCATCTTGGTGGAGATAATGTGCACTCATTGCCCAGCCTGACCTGCAGTTATAAATTATGCACAGGTTTTTAGCTCTAGGCAGAATCCTCTCATGACATATGTGGAGCTGATTAAGAGAGAGTGAAAAGGGTCTATCTTAATGACCATATCCTATTTAACAAAGACATAACTCAAGTATATCCCTTGGAACACACAGGTGACAACAAACCTTTGACCCCCAACGTGATCTTTCTGTACTGTTGAACACAATTTTCTTAATCTGAAATATTCACCGCTCCTAAAAAGGCTGGTATCAGGTCTCATTAAATGTTGATGCTCCGGGTGAGTAAAGAGAATACGGGCTACATCAAAGGCCTTGTTATGTCCAGTGAATACTAACCAATCCCGAGCTTCTCCGTAGGAGCATCTAAAGCCTGTAAGACCAGCGGTGTCGAGGTGACCGCCGGCGCCCCGGCCGGTCCTCACAGCTCCGACACGAGACTTCTTTACAGGAAAGTGAGGAAGAAAGCGTGGATTGAGAAAAGGTGATATTTTTCCATAATGACCTGCTCTGCCGTGTGCAGCCTTGTGTTTCATCTGCCCTTTGTGATGCTCGACGCACTGACGTGCTTCCCCTCATCTGAGAATGGATCATCAAAACCAAAGCGGTCAATAAAGCACAACACACATGGGCTCACCCAAGCAATAATAGCCTGGAGTCAAAGGATACGTGTTCCACAGTTGATTGATTATTTGTCCCTATTATTTTGTTTGTTTGAGCAAAAGAGTGTGCGTCTGTGTGGGTGTGTGCAAAAGATATAGAAAAAATAACATCACCAACAAAGGAAGTTTTCTTTTTTTTCCAACCGGGAGTTGCGTTGACATTTACTTATTTCACTGAAGAACATTTCTAGTCCAAAAATGTCTTGATTTTAAAGGCATTGAACTTTACGTAGTGTGCAACAGTCGACAAAACTCAACTGAGGCCATCAAAATAATTAGAATCAGAAGAAATGGATCTGGATGGTGGAATGCTTTTGTGGGCATTAAGAAACATTTGCAAAGTCAAACACAAAGTTCATGGAATAAATTCACCAGCTGCAGATCGCCGTTACTCGGGTGAAGGGAGGGAGAGTGCAGTGCTGGGGCAAGTTTTACAGAAGGTTAAAACATCCACAGTCTAGTTGAGTGAAGACATGCACAACCAAAGGACTTAACTTCAAAAGAACCTGTGTTTTCAGCTATTCTCTGTGGTGGTCTTGCTTTGCATATTTCATGGCAGTGGATATCATATCAATGCCCACCTTTCCATTGATATGTAAAAAGAACCCCTCTTTTAATTCAAAGTGTTTTCTTGCTAGGTGTAAAGTATCAGTCTTTTTGATTTGAAAATCTATTTCAATTGTTGTTATTTAGCGTGGCAGGGAGCCACGGTGGATGTTCACCTCCGTCCAGTTTCTCCCACAAGGTGGAAAGCAAGAATAAGAACGTGTTTGTTTTTCTCGACATAAAAGCCTCCAGATGACCTATGATTCCAGGCAGACCTTTAAAGAAATAGAGGACAATCAAAAGGACAAATGTGACGGGCCTCCCGTGTGAGCTACAAGATGAATGCGAATCACTGCGTCGGTTCTGTGATGTCTTTGACCCGATAGTTCAAAGCTGCTCCTGGACTCTGGACCCCCGTTCAGCATGTGAGCACCTCAGACAAAGGCTTTGTTCATATTAAAGTAAATCCACCACATTGTTCCTTTGAGCTAAAGACAACTATTTGAACAGGGAGGACGCTTTCCAGACCTGGAGCCGACATCTCTGTGCCTGCCAACACGTCGCACACACGCACAGGCTTTATTTTAAAACATTGAAATAATTAGAATTTTCTTTGACTTTAGATGAGGCCTGATCATCTGTTTCCTCTGAAGCTGTACAACTCAAACTCTTGCGATCTCTTTTTTCAATGACACACAAACTTAAATTGACTCTCTTTTTCTTGATGATTAAATACGTAATTATTCACATTAAGAAATCCATACTGGGTCAATCCGTTCAAGCAAACTTGTGTGTGGTTCATTTCATCCCTTATTCGGCTCCCAAAGAGTGCAGCCTTGTGTCGGTGTGCATAATGCACCTCTGTTTAACAAGGACAGGTTATGTGGTGGCAAGGCACAAGGCAGTGTGTTGTGGAGCTACAGGATGCCTACTCCCCCCACACCTCACACCACCCCTCAACCCGGCCCCCCTCCACCTCCCCTGCTCCGGTGTCAGGAGGCTTTGGGAGGTGCTCCAGCCTGAGGTCATAGTTAACTACGGCGGAGCAGCAAAGACGGGCTGCTACGGTGTCTCCCACTCCTCCCGAGACACAAGGGCGAGCAGGGCTTTGAAGTTAAAAGTGTGGCTTGGAGACAATGTGAGCAGCGTGTGAGCTTCTATCGGCGCTGTGTGCTGGTATGTGTGATGGTGTGAGGGAAAGCCGTCTCTGTGCAGGGTGACCATCGGGTTTCAGTGATCAGCTACATATTTGGAGCTTAACTGGAAAGACTTGTTCATATGAATAGAGGTTTGTTAAACTCTTACAGTATAATGAAAATAATACATTTAGAGTAAATTTAGCAGAAATAAACCAGAGGACTGAGGAGACTTTTTAGATTTTTTAAAATTTTGGATTTTCTTTTAAGTTTAATGAATAGCATCTATACACCGTGCTGACCAAATGCTGGTGATGAATGTCCAAGCATTACAGCCTTGACTCATCGAGCGTATATGACAACGCCCTAATCATAAGTCGAACAATCAGAGCTAGATGATGCATGCGTCTCCTTGATGGAACATGTAATAACAGAAGATATGCCTCTTTAGCAAGTACAGCATTTCATAAAGCCCTCTGTCATTTACAATTAAACAGATCAGCAACAGCAGCATGCATACCTGAGTAGAAGGCCTGCTTTACATTTCAGAGTACACAGAGGGCATTTCTATGCCTACAAAGGAGGCCTTCAGAGAGAACGAGAGAGAGAGACGGGCGTGCTAGGAGCTCAATCTTTGACGGAGCACAACGCGGGCCTTACAAAGTCTGTTTAATGTTGTCTTTAGAAATATCTGTTCCACACAGTAAATGAGCCCCAGTGATGACTGAGGTTTTAGAAAGTGACCAAAAGGTTCTGTGATGACTTGCGTTTGATATCCAGGGCGTCGAGAAAGCTGCTCTTGCTCTCAGATACGACAAGCATCCATAGATGTCCTAATACTCTTAAACGCAGTATTAGTAGGATAGTGATTTGACTTATTCACATCATTCTGGTTTCAATGTCAAAATTAATAAAATAATTATTTGTGGTTGACCATCTGTGGATGTGTTAACAACCACCACTCGTACTGCAAATAAGCATTTGGCGTTTTTACTGCATTGACGTAAAGCAGCTCTGAAGTTATAGAAAGACAAGATCAGGCTTCTGTCATCTGATGTTGAATATAATCATGGATACTGAGCAAGCATCCAGTGTGCTGATCTCATACACAAATGGATTTAGTTGTGACCACACTTTGCAACATTTTCTCTAACTCTTAACTTTTTTAATTAGACAGCTCTACAAGCAGAACGGAAGGCATAATGATGCCCTGTATACATCTGGCACAGAAGGAAAGAAAACAGCAAAATGGTTTTCCAACATAATTCATAAATACAAATGAATTAATTGAGTAGCAGAGTTGTATGGCTCTTGGCTGCCATCTTGAGTTTATGAAAAGAAATTACATTTTTTAGATAAACGTGTTAAGAACTTTTACTAAATCAATGAAGGAGCCTGTTTTAATCGTTGAGGTTTCTTGGTTATGACAAGCAGTGTTCTTCGATAGGTTGTTTGTACTGATGGTCAGTTGGATACGAGCTGGTATCTACACAAGAAAAGTAATAACTAAGAAGGTGATGGACATAGTGTAGTAATCTCAAGGGTCAAAATTACCTTATTTCTATAACGTTTATCATCTCAATAAATTAAGCAGTTTCTAGTTTTAGAAACTGCTTAATGACATAAAGATAAAGAACACAAAGGTCAACAGGCAACTGTAATTCCCATGTGTAAACACACATTTAATCAACATAAGGTATCGTCACCTATTTATACATGTATTTTTGTTACTTCAAAAATATAATTTGAGGATGAATTAAGTTCTCATTTTTTCAATTTAAGTAGGCAGCCAATCCAAACTAATTCTGTCCAATCAAGCTGCAGATTTTTCTAGTTATTTATAATTTTGGTGAAAGGCACACTACGAAAAAAAAAAAAGAGTTTTGATTAAATTGCCATTGTGTTATTCTGAGTAGATTCAGATTGGGTAAAATACTACAACCATACCTCTAAGGTTGGAGACTGAAAATTATTATTAAACACTGTGTTGTTTGCGAAACCCTATTAATTACTGTAAGCACATTGTATGCTTCAAAATACTTATAGTCTGTTTGCAACTGTGTCTTTTGGTTTCTTTAAAGGAACCAAATGTGCCCTTTCTTGAATGCCCTTCGAGATGTGCCCTTTCTTGAATGAAAATACTTGGGGCATCAGTAGCCCCAAAAAATAACTGTGAGTGTAGAGGCCTAACGTGGTTACTTTTCTCTTTGAATTTAATGCAATGCACAAAGTTCATCTCGATATCTTGGAAATTGGGAGAATCTAAATGGAGGGGCTGTAGATCAAATACAAAAGTTTCATTACCCCTGACATGGAGGAAGCCAAATGAGGCCCTGGAATTATATTAAATTAAACCCAGCAGACTTTCAGTGTTCACTGTAGTGGATTATGAATATGATATGAAAGCGCTGTATTATTGAAAAGGCTCTTGAAGCCAGAAGAATGTTTTTTTGGGAACCAAAATGACGTATTGGTGTGTGTTTGAAAAACGTCTTAGCGATATTAGCACAGAGAGCCTCGTTGACTAAATGAATGCTTTAATTCATCATGTCAGTGACTGTAGGAACGACTGCTCCTCTACAAAAGACAACAGGTGTGGAATGAGGTTTTGCATATACATATACATGCATATACATGGAACATCATTTACTGAAAATTACGACGGAAGCTGTGAATTTCAAGTTCAAATAAAGATAAAATGTAAAATATTTTACACAGGTCAAAACACTGCCTTGATTGGATTAGTATTACTTTGTTAAACTGCAGGGTCAAAGCATTTGAGTTTAAAAAAAATTAAAAAATGATTTACAAGAAACCTGCCAAAGTATTTGAATATATTAACCTAACCTCTGCTGGGAGCCCAAACTTCCTAATATTTAGTTTTGTGTCAAGCGTGTATGAACATAACAACGCATTGTCTACATTTCTGGACCGCTATGAATTCCCCATGAAGAGCAAATGCACAGCACACATCTGCATGCTATCACGACATCGGGCACATGGTGGCACCAGAAGAGATGCAGATAGGATGTCTTGCCCTCGCATCTTATTTCAGAACCGTTTTCCATATATATGTGTGTACGCCATTTGCTTTGGAATTTAAAATTCACTTAAATTAGGTTGTTGCTACTCAATAGCTAACGACTGAGAAGAAATGACACGTGGCCCTCTGATGGATGAGTTTAGCCCCCGTCTGTTGTGGTCGTGATTGAAAGAGGAAGCGCAAAAGTCTAAAAGCAAGAGGGATTGGGGGGGAAACAAAATCTTTGAGTGAAGAAAGTAAAAGGGGGATAGCGTTTTACTGCCTTACTGACTTACTTTGACACATCCAGGTGGCCTCTGGGTGGGATTTTGAAAGGCTTGAGAGCACAAAAGAAAAACCATGTCAATGCCACGTTTGAAGATGTTTTAAAATGTGATTCGAATTCTTCAGGTGCGTCTCAGTCCTGATGCTCAAATCGGATTTTAAATGTGGAAGTGTATCAAGTAATGTATGTAAAAGTATCAATATGCGTAAGATTTGTGACCCAAACAACCAGTTTTCCAGCACAAAATGTCTTTTCCTGCAGCTAAACAAGAAAAGTAAGATCTAGCCAAGTGACTCATAGTTTGTCATCCACATGGTGACGAGGGGAAAGTGACAGATGCTCGTCCCCGGACACTCCGGCATCTTGAACAGCTCCTCCGAGGCTCCGGACTGTCTCTGACGCCGGCCCTCATAGCTCAGTCTGCACATGGCTGCTTGCATCAACCTAATCTGTCTAATCAGCTTCGGCATGTGTTGTCTGTCAAAACTCAGGGGATACTTTTACATTTTTAACAAACCCATGGCTGTTTCAACCACCACGGACACAATCAGGTTTTATTTTCATTGTTTGCAGCCTTAGACTAAATGTAAAACACGTTTAGAACAAATCAAGTTTAAGGCATTTGCTTTCTATCAATCGAATCGAATAGAATGTGACTCTGTCTTGTGCCGCACTTTAAGTCTTATCCTTTAATCGTTAAATATATTAAATATAGCACACAGCGAACAATCGGACAAACAATCCCTGACAAAGGATCACCGCTAAAAGCGGTGATTCTAAAGGGTTTAATTTCAGCAAATAAAAAAGTGAAACAGAAGGGGTGGGAGGAACTTTCCAAATGTTCTATTGATATCAATGATCACAATCTATTAGAGAAATAACTCTCAAATTTGTGTCAGCTTGACCAAGGTCATGAAATAGTAATTCAGGAAATTCTGTAAAACGGCCCCCAAAGATCGAGCTTCCGAGCAAACACAGCAGCAAACACTGTCCACAAGTCAGGAAATGTATTTGTCTTTAAAAGTGCCCGAGTAACTTTTATCAAGCTGTGAGGTGTTTTAAACAGAGAAAAAAAAACACAACATGTCTGGGTTGTTGCGTAATAATCCCTTGGTGTTATTATAATATATTTTTTAAGCTATTTCTCCCTGAAGAGACGCTGGACTGTGAGGGTCAAACAACTTTTAGAACAAGCGCGTCAATTAGGGAAGACGAGCAGCCGTGAAGCTCAGGGTCTGTTACACAGTGACTCCAGAGGAATGGTACCCGAGGGAGCAGTTAAGCCTGTAACAGATCCCACGTGAGGACGCTCATGGCTGTCCAGGGAAATGAATGCCTCGCTGCTGCCATGGCACCATATCTGCAAAAAGGGGAGGAGGAGGAAGCAAAACTCTTGCGAGCATTTTGTTTGACCAACTATTTACATACGGAATGAACAAAGCGGTCACAAAATAAATGCAATTCTGTAACATCCGTGGCACAGATAGCTGATATCATCTTTAAGAAATGTTGTGTGCAAATATCTAAGGTTAGTCTGCGAGACCTTAGAAGCACACGTTATTGTGGCGTGCAGCGTTTCATACCATCCCTTCCTTGTGTCTGCGATACACAAATCCTAGATTTAAAAATAGACTCGAGGGGTGACATCATGGTTGATGATAAAACATCTGACAGTTAAAAGCCTAATAGGAGCCCATTAGTGACCTGGCTTGGGGAATGTGAAAGAATACAAAGAACTTAAACTAAACTAAGGCTGAAGAGACTCCACAGTCAGCCATCGAACCTTTTGAACTCAAATCCAAAACCATCACGTGGATCCGTCAACGTTGATAAGCGACGGCAAGATGTTACAAAGCCACACGCACTACCGTTCACAAAAATTCATTTTCAGTACGTTCACAGCACAGTGCAACGTTTAGAAAGGCAATTACTCAGCAGAAACTGCCTCCCTCGCGGCAGGCGCATGGTTGAGCACTGGTCATCTCCCGTTCAGCGTGCAGCCTGTGGTCATGCACTGGTACCTCGCTGGCAGCCTCCTTGTAACCGTGCAGTGCTTATCCCCATTTGTCACCTTATGAAACCTTGTCCCTTGTCCACGGGCGTTATGTCCCTCTTAGCAACACGGTGATAGCAGCAAGCCAACGTGCTCTCCGGCTTTTAGTGTCGTCCTTGTTATGATGTTTCTTTCCTGTCGGTTTGACCAGACATTTGTTCTGTTGAGCTGTTGTGTCTAATAGAGGATGATCTTACTTTATCTTTGCATAACTGTCTGTTGAATGCACTGGGTTGTGTTGCATTCTGGGAGGTGTAGGCCGCTGGTTTTCATTGGGAAGAAGAATGCATTGAATATGATACGTGCTATCTCTGGTTCTGTGAAAATTCTTTCAACAGTCAATTAGGAATCCCACAATATTATAGGAGTGCCTTGTTAAAATAGAAGGAGGAGCGTCACTTTTAAATCTCCACGTAGAATGATCCTAATTGTCATCAGGCTTTTAATAGACGTAATAGATTGGATGTAACATCCCAGAAGTGGTCAGTAAATATTCAAAACTGGGTTGGTATTTCCTACTATTATATTAGCATTAAATGCAACATCGCAAAATGTGAGCACAGGTACTAATTACAATGACAAAATAGAATTGTATCGTTCATCAGAGATTTAAGTAGTGACTTATTATAACCACTTGAGGGCAAAATGAGGCAGGACTTGAAAGATAAATTTAATGTGTGGAGTCGTCAGAGACATGCTCACCCTTGATAACAAAAAAATATCAAATAACAGTTTGCAGTGCACAACATTGTTGATTAATTATTCTTTAAGGTTCAATTACTGGTATTTAGTGAATACAACGTGTCCTCTCCGTTGATGATAAACTGCATGACTGCCCTCGCTTATCAGACATAACACATGTTATGAACCTCTTTTAAAATTAAATGTGTTGTTCTGCTGGAAAAGTATGCATGGTTTACAGCTTATATCCCACAATCCCACAAAAACACAAGAAGGCATGAAAGCATTATGTAGCTAAAATACAATTTATTCCTGCTTTCAATTAACAATCAGTATAATATTTAGAATCATAAGTACATTTTTCACGCTTGCATTTTGCACTCTAAAGAAAATTAATGAAGTATTGCACAAAGGCACAAGGCAGCCGTAGTTGTTTTTTTGGAAGTGCAGACTTCCAGTTTGCAGTACAGTTACATGTCAGGATAATATGATCCAAGCATAAACAGAGAAAAACACACTGGCATTCCTTTAAGTTACTTTTGTTCAGTTTTCCTGCATTGCTAACAATTACGTCAGTGCTAGTTACTTATACGATTTCAGAGTCAAAGAATGAATAACAACGAGTTTCTGAAAACTGTAGATCAGTCCATGTTTGTGAAGAATGGCATATAAATGGCATATGTTCATGTTTCCCAGCTTTTGAAGGTAGACGATGATGTAGTTTGGAGGCACCAGGTCCTAAAGAGAAACAGAGAGGACAGAAAACCATTGAGGGGTTTATCTGTGAGGCAGCAGATATATTTCACAGATTCATGACAACTAGAAAAAGAGATATTGGCATCAAAGTTTCTTAGTTGCAAAATATATTTTGGGCCACAGGAATCACAATAACACTCTTTTATGAAATGCATGCACACTCAACAAGTCTCAAAGAGGAGAGTGGAGTCAATAACCTTTATTTCTCTGTCCACAGATCAGGTTTGGTATATAACCCATATTTAACAAAAATATTGTTATATCTAATTTCAGGAAATTTGAAATTTACTGTACGAATCTGCCTTCTCCAATACTATGATACATAATGATACAACTTGTTGAATGATTTAGTCCAAATTGCTCTCTTGTACTTCATCTACACTGCTTCAATGACATACCACATATCTGCTCCTGTGCTCACACGGGGCCACGCCGCTTCCGTCTGCCGAACGCCTGGGCTCCCACGTCGGTGGAAACAAAGTTGCTGTGTCCTATTCCTCCCGACCGACTCAGGAAGTCAGCCAGGCGGTGCGTCACACAGGTGGCCGTGTTGCACGCCCGCTTCTGTGCTGTCGCATTGCTTGAAAGAATGGAAAAGACAGTGAACACAGTTTATCATAGTAGCACAGTCGACGCTAGGTAATACTGACATAAGTTAAAAATTATTGTTTAGTACCATCAACAACAAGTTAAACACAATAGAAATACAAAAAACAGGAAGTAATTCATATTATTTTGTGTGCATTATACTCATGCTTAGCCTTTGCTCCTTTCATGTTTTGTTCAATAAGTAGTGTGCAACTACATGTTTTTAATCTTGGATTAATTAAAGGAGCTTTCATTTAAAAAAAATAGAGGTTTCTGGCTGTTTCTATATTTTATTTAATGATCAGAACTACATTGGTAACAGCATTTGGTAGCTTTCAGATTGGTGTCGAAACCGAATGCCTCCTTGTGGAAAATTAAAGCACGGCTGTTCCTGAGAAGCTGGTCAGACAAACAGGATCCACATTCATCAGCAGTCTTGTGAACAAGCAAACGTTAACTCAGACAGGCTGAAGAATAGACTGGGCCAAAAACGTGAGTTTCAATTGTATTTGTTGACGCAGTTTTCATATTTCTCAGACAGACTTTGCTTCTTGCGAGTCGTCTCTGCTCCCACGTTGGTGCTGGAATAAGTTTGGAGTTTGTGAGTTTGAGAGTCGGCCCAGCTCGCAAGTGCTCAAGCCGGTGCAGCGCTTAGAAATGGGGCTATCCAAGCTGTCTGGGACAGAGACAAACATGCAGAAACAGACTTGAATGAACTTAAATGTGGCATGCAATTAAATATCAATAATGACATGCATGGTGCTCTAAAATGTCATGCTTTAAATTAATATTTGAAATGCATGCAAGATGATGTAAGAGCCATATGAAGACATCTGGTTGTAGTTGAGTTGTCTTGCTATGCATGTTCATGAGCCTACAATATCTGTCATGCATTTTCTCTCTTGTCATTTCAGGCACATCGATTGATATTGTATTGAAAAAATGGATGGCATGAGGTGTTATCACAAAGAGTAGTTTTACATGCATTAATAAAAAATAAAAAAAAGACCGATCGAGCTGTTTAGGGCTCATAAGGAAAAATGTGTTATATTATGCTGACATAGATAGATAGATAGATAGATAGATAGATAGATAGATAGATAGATAGATAGATAGATAGATAGATAGATAGATAGATAGATAGATAGATAGATAGATAGATAGATAGATAGATAGATAGATAGATAGATAGACTTACCTCTTTGCCTCAGCTGTTTGGTGGTCTTGCTCCTCTGAAGTTATCTGCATGAACTCCTTGATAGCTCTGAGTAAGCCTTGTGCATCTTCATTTGATAGTGTGACTCCATCTGACATTGACTCCTTACTAGTTCTGAAAATACACATTCGATAAAGTAATCTCTCCAGTTCTGGATTTGCCTCAACATTTTTACATCATATAAATAATCAATGTTTTTTTTTACAAGGTTAATGTATTTTATTCCTTACGAAATTGTGCCATAACTCTTACCTGGGCGGAGCTGCCTGTGAGACGTACATCTGACAACTGATCAGCGAATAGGCAAGAAGGAGATTCCAGAGTTTCAGCATTATCATGATTCCTTTTGAAAAATACATGCAAAGTTAATAATTTTTTTGTAAAGAAGGTTTTTAAAATGTCTCATTAGTACAGACTTACTCATCTAGTGCATGCACTCACTGCTATGAATCGCCTCTGACTCACACGCCCTCCCTGTTGGAGGCGCCGAACTTGCGAAGGCGGATGGGATAGTTATTGGTGACATACTGACACTGGGAGCTTTGCCAGAAATGATAACAGCCGCTCGTTCATTAGCAGAATTAGTTCGCTGCACCCTCTCATTCATGGTACGATTACATCCACTGTTAGCATCCAGTATCAACCCATAGGTGTCTTTACAGACCACTAAGTCCTCAACTTGTCCAAAAAACAACATCATCTGATACCTAAAAGTGACAGCATCATTTGCACAAACAACTAGAAAAGCACTCTTTTATCAATACTCACCGTGAGATAATGAATCTTCAAGTGATAAAGAAATTCAATGATTCAGTGTCACATGTGAATCTGCTGAGCCCTCCTTACAGTGCAGGGTTTTATATACATCTCACCGAGCGAGCACTTGATCATAGACTGTGGGCCAATAAAACGTTGCACCTCAAACTGCTGGCCAATCAGAAATCCTCCGTGACGTACAAGCCAATAAAAGACTTTGTACGTAATGGTCATCAATATATGCTCATCAGTATGTTTAGCTCACAAAAGGCTGCTGTGTATTTCAATGAGACCATAGTTCCGTTAGTTAGGTTTACATAAAATGGGCAGAAAAATTATAGGGAAGCCAACATAAAATAAATCGATGTGACTTCAAAGAAGTCTTTGAGTGGTTAAGATGAACATGGCTGGGGTCAATTAGAGACATGAGGTTACTCACGTACAGATTCATCACATTTACAAAGTGAGTGAACGTTCACAAGTGATTAATATTTAATTTTATATTGCCAAAAAAACATCTTTTGACAGTGTGTGTTGTAGTTACTTACTCAAGTTACAATTTTAATGTGGCAAGGAGAATAGAGTCTAAGGCCATGTGTCCTTCAGTATGGCCTCTAACAGCCAAACAGTTTACAATTCGCATATTTCAAATACAATATTGGCCCAGTTTGGTTGAAAAATGTCTGTCCTTAAATATCAAAGTAATATGTATCCAACATGGTTTATATCCATAGATCACCAAGGTTATCCTTGGTGTCCATTTCTGAAGCACAAAGGTACAAAGCAGTATTCTATTTATTCTATTCTATTTCGAACTTAACAGTTTTGATCATGTTCATTTCATAATGTATGTGTGATCAAACTAATGCCTTGCTTGAATGGTAATAGTGTGCATCAATAAACTAACCCTTTGCACAGAATTCAGTAGTTTCCAGCTGGTTTCTCCAAGCTAATTACTGCGCGGTTGGTCTCTGGCCATCTTGTAATTTCCGATACATAACAATATTGGATGATGTATTTTGAAGCACCCTGCCTCCCAGTTAGTTTTTGGAAACTCATTAGTGTGCATGATCCTTTTGGCACTATTGAGCAGACCTGCCGGTTCTATACCACACGCGCTAAATGAGCTCCATTAAATATAATAAACTCCATTAAATACAATAAACTGCTCAAAAGAAGACATAGGACTTAAGAGAAACATATTCTAACAATACAAAAATAACATTTGTCTCATTGGATTAACCCGCAAAGAAGTTTACATATATTTAGTTAACTCTTCATCTCCGATCTCTCATGGAATGTCCACCCAGTACAGCCGATATTTAAGAATCGAAAATCATGAGCATCGTGTACCAAATTTGGATCTTAGTGCTCCAAAAATCGTACTGCAAATTCTCCAGAATGTATAAATAAATAAGCTAAAAGTCACACTAACCAACTCTCTAACTCAGATAAGAAGTATGTTTCTTCCTCCATGTCAAGCGCATCCTTACGCTAACTACTCTGCGCACGAGCAAACACAGCATACTCTGCACATTGTTTTGCACTTGAGCTGCTTCCGGGCCTCGGTTCAGCACGGCCCGCTCTGATTATTGACACGGGCTGAAGCAGAGAAATCACATTCCAAGGGGAAATGTGTATTGTCATGAATGCAATTAAGCATTCCCTAGTGTTTGGCACGAATTGGCCTAATTGCAACACAGGAGAGCATTCATGACAGAGAGGGCGGCGTTGTGCTCGGAGCCGTGCTCATCCGTCTCAGCTGAGTCAGTGTGAGAACGCGTCTCCTCCCAGACAGAAGCAAGAACTTCCTTCAAAGCTCATCTCATCTCATAAATCCTGCGTTTTTCAAAACAGGCAACAAGAGTTGATGATCAGCTGGAACGATACAACAGTTAGGCTGCATGTTGAATGTAAAAGTTGGTACATGAGGATGGTGAAGATTTGAGCGTGTTCTGTATACATCAATCAGTGTGAGGTGAAGTGCACATCGGTCCTCTGTGTTTTAACTCAACTTAAGATATTCCTTTGTTTGTCCCACAATGGGGAACTTCACAATAAATGAGAGAGGAAGAGGAACACAAATAATTATAATACTAACATAGGATTCATAGGAGTCCACAACTGTGTTAGGAAGGGAGCAGTGTCATCAAACACAGACAGTTTCACACAAAAATGAGTAATAGCACTGAGGTGTGTGATCTGCAGGAATACCTTACGACCACAAGCAAAAGCAAAAAAAAAAAAATGGCAGATGGAAATGTCTATGTGACTCTATTTTCACTGCTGTCGGCTTTTGAGAATACGTAAATGTAAAAAAGTGTGAATGTGAAAATAAAGTGATGGAGGCGTCGTTGGCTGGATGACTTCAAAACTTACTCTGTAACTTTCAGAATGGAGAGAGCAGGAAATTAAGTTAGTTAGTTGATGAGCATCTTTTATTGAATTGATGATGTTGACCCTTGGCTGGGACACCACGGGCTAAAACATACAGTAACACTGCCAAGATGAGAACAAACTGCAACTGTGTGGAAAACCTTTAATGAAATTGACTGAAAACACTTTACAGATGGTTTCTACACCTTCACTAAGAACATACAATTACTGTCATTCATTACAAAATTAAGAGCATGAGATGAAGTATCCATTAGCGGAGGAACTTACATCTGCGGCTTTCCGTCAGAAGTTGACGAGACCTAAACTAACATTTAAGCACCTGGCCGGTGGCTGCAGAGGGATTGCGAGATGTCTTGATCTTCCAGCCTCTTCCATTATGTAGTTGGAAAAAAGATGTTCTGGACGCATTAGAATTGCCAGGGAGGGTCGGTAATTAGATTTTCACCATGAACTTAATTCCACTCATCTGGATAATAACTGATTTGCTGTGGAAGCACAATAGACAAAGGGACCCGCCCGAACAAACATGCCACACAACGTCCCACACTTTAGCTGGAAGAACCATCCTTAAATGGCCATATAATGTAGCAACGGATGCTTTTTTCCATTGCATTAAACCCCATACATTGATCAGGACAGCAACATAATTATCCTGGGGGGGGGGGGGGGTCTGTTACTGTTGGGGTTTTTGTTGATTTATATTGGTTCTGTCACAACCTTTGGTCAAAAAGCTTCAGTCCTATTAACATCTTCAGGGTTGTTTTACTGAAGTGGACTTGGTCAGATTGGTGGAGTGCCCCTTTAACAGTGTATATGTGAATCAATATTGATTATTTAAAAAACTACAGTGGATCAAGAAGTAAAAATTAAGAGCGGCACCCGTCACAACCTCTATCCTACTCCTTTGTTTCTTCCAGGTTAATTATTTCCTGCCTGGTCGCCCCTCATATTACACCTCTGTAGTGTTGATATTTTATAAGTTGTAATTATGTAAAATATTTATTTGATAAACCTGATTTGGTTTAATTTTTCTGAACTCGTGCCAAAATTTGGCAAAATCTTTTAACATCTTTTTTTATCATTTTAATGACTGTTTTTTCTTTTATGTTCAATCAATGTGCTGAACTGTTTATAAATCTCCTTGCTTTATGTTTCGATTTTTTTATTGGTTTTATGTGAAACACTTTGAATTGCCTTTTTTTTTTTATGTGCTTTACAAATAAAATTGCCTTGCCGTTAGGTTGCCCTGACAAATATGCATGATTGCTAGAGGTCTCTGGTGGCCACCTATGAAAAAAAAGCTTAGCAGCTACATCAGCAGCAAGGAACGGCTGGGTAAACAACTTCATGTCTAATGAGGAGCCAGTCAAGTTTAACTGATCACACAGCAGCATGGAGTGCGTGCTCCTGCAAACGTGCAAACTTTATAGTTCAAAACCCCATTAATGAAATAATAGTTTGTCGGGTTGATCCTATCAAGCTTTATCCACATCAACTTCCATCTGCAGAGCGAAAACAGTGAGTGAATTCATCAATAAATGTAAAGTGAATCAAAGGTATTATGTCAGAAATGTTGGGGAAGATAATCCAACTTTGTTTGGCTACAGAAAACGCTGCCCTGCAGTTTTACACAAGTACTAGAACATCCACACGCAGTGTTCCGCTGTCAAGACGAGTTCAGTTTGTAGCCAACAGGTTTGAAATATACCACATGGAAAATTTGGAATGTGGTGCCTGACTTAACCTTTGACCTCTATGAGCAGTCCATGACCTAACCTTTAACGTGTTTGGGTGAATGAAACTGGAGCAGCTCACTAGGGCAAAGTTTATTTGCTTGAAAAAACGAAACTGGGTAACACCAAAAAATGCTTACTCTTTATTTACCTCGATGAAGTCCATTTCGACAAGCAAAAGAGGCTTTTGTATTATATTTAAAGCCACACTTTTGACGATTTCCATCTGGAGAAACCATTGTGTGAGTACATTTAATATTACTGCGGTTGATGTTCAGTGACAAATAAAAAAAAGTGTTTAACTCATTTTGATTGGTTTGGTTATGTGAATTTTTAAAGATCCCTGTTTTATACAAGGAGTTGAAACTGCTAGGAATAAATAATTGCGTAAAGCACATACTCTCACTCTAGTTAATACAAGTCACTACCTCAGTTGTTAGAAATACCGAGGCATTGAAATGCTTTAAAAAACTTGCAAAACCAGCTCTGTGATGCCAGAACTCTTGCACACGCATTAATTGGCAGCAAACAGTTTGTGTTGATTCTGTTCACTGGGCCGGATCGCCCACAGACCCATTCAAAGATTTGACACTGTAATATATTATTTAAACAAGAAAATAAATGAGTGTCATGCAGAAAAACAGTTTGAAGTCGTATTATTGTGGAAGTATTTTGTATTATTTTGTCTTTGCTCTACTACTCTAATACTATATTTCAAAAGCAATTGAGTTAGAATCACAAAAAAAACTTTTGTTAAATGTTTTAAAGCAAACAATACAATACGATACAGCAGGTTGATAATATCTATCAGGTTATTTAATGCTAAGATCCTCCTGCCTGTCTTGTGTTTGTTTAGGTTTGTTTATGTAGTTATGTAGTTATGTAGTGTACCAGTCTTGATAATGAGCAACGAAAATGATAAAAATCTCAGGAAAAGCAATAGTTATACTTTATCTTCATAGATGGAACTGTGCCCATACAAAATAAGTACATTTGAGGGAGACAAAATGTTATTTGATCCTTATTGAATGTTATTTTGCTAAAATAAAAATGTTGGGATTAGCGGGCAAAGTGGGCGCTGAATTCTTTCTTGGCACGTCACCATTTCAGTTGTAATAATAGCTTGTAAGCAAATTGATTTAGCGTTTCACCAACCTCCCAAGACGTCAATCCCTCTTTTCCCTTTTTTTTTCTTAACATCTCAATCTGGGCTTTATCGTCATTTAGTGTTTATTTGTGATCTGAATTAATTTAGCCATAGATAAAACTAACAAATTTACTTCACATAAATAGTTTGCAATGGTCCAAACAATAAACTGTACAGAAAACTTAGAATAAACAACGTATACAACCAATAATAGCATTTCAGTATTATAGACTTTTTCCAATAAAGAAAAAAAAATGTATCCCTCTATTTGGGCCAAATGAAATAAAACATTGCAGGGATGATGCATCATCCAACCCACACAAATAAGCACGGGAAAATAAAATAAAGTTTATGGGTACTTATTGTGCATTTTGACTACGCATCATCTCTAAATATTTCATTGCATTTGAGTGATTTCCTCATGTATAAACTGTCAAACATCACACTAGAGTTTGCCTTTTCTATTTCAGTACTCAAACTGTTCTGTAAGTGTTGATCTTTGTCTTTTTTAGGACCCGGGAAGCAGCACCTGCCTACTGGGAAAGCTGCTCCCAGACTGAGACTGGTTTCTGTCTGTGGTTTACATGAAACAATGGGTGGCTCTGTGCTTTAACCCCCCTGCAGCCTCCCCTGCTAGGGGTTAAAATGTCACATACAATGGTCGTACTGAGATGATGGTCTGCTGTCAGTCCTGTTGGTTTGAACCAACGTTTTTTACAATGTCCCAGCTCAACTTTGGCTTCATGGCTTGGATGAAGTGCATTGTTACTTTGTTATGGTCTTTGCGCTTCATTAATCGCAGGCTTAAACCCAACCTAAACCACCAACATGATCCCGGGTTATTGATCAAGAGCGGAACAAAGTCCACCAGCAGTTGACTCCGACCTTTTTCTGGCCAATCTTCGCTTTAGAGGCGGGGGATAGAAAATGTGCAAGATGATACATATGCACTTCAGCTCTTCTGCGGAGAAGTCCCGACTCGGCGGAGGTGGACCAGCTAGATTGAAGCTAGACTTTTTGTTCGTTTTTTCTTGAGAAGATGGTTTCAATCAAAGCGCAATCTCTGGTGCCGGTGTCGTGCGCGCAGGCTCTCCTCGGCGTGGTGTGTCTGGCTGTCGCCTTGCTGGCTTTTCTGCTGGTTCGCCAGCTCGTCAAGCAAAGGAGACCCCCGGGCTTTCCTCCCGGTCCTTCTCCCATCCCTGTGATAGGGAACATTTTCTCCCTGGCCACCGAGCCGCACGTCTTCCTCAAGAGGCAAAGCGAAGTTCACGGACAGGTAAAACGGCTCCGACTCCTTTTCGTACGACCGCGGGCGCTTCTTTAACGTGACCTCATAGGAGAATGCATGCATGCACACGCACGCACACGCACGCACACCAAACGAACAAAAGGGACTCGCCCGAATATTTTGTCTGCAGCGTTTGGAGGAGAATAGCGGAAGAAAAAGGGGGCTCCTAAAAAAAACACTTAGAGTGCTGCAAGTTGCAAATTGCTTTTTTAAGGCATAGAACTGGGTATCTTGTAAATGGAGACGTCATTTTTAATAGTTACAGTTTCACAGGGTGTCCTGTGGAGGAAAGTTAAACTCATCTTCAGTTTTCTGGCTCATGAAAAAAACCGTTTGGGCAACTTGTGAACACAAGCCAAATGTTGCATCATGACTCTAATTGTGGTATTAATGTCACAGTGCATTCATTTGCACAGCACAAAAGTACAGCGCTCATGATGCAATGTGTACCTTTCAGATTTTCAGTCTTGACCTGGGGGGCATCCTGACGGTGGTATTAACTGGATATGACTGTGTCAGGGAATGCCTCTACAATCAAGGCGAGGTGTTTGCTGATCGACCGTCGCTGCCTTTGTTCAAGAAAATGACCAAAATGGGTGGTAAGATCGTGTAGAAATATCGCAACGCACACTATTTCTCATGCAACGGTATGTGAATAATTGCAGTCGCCACGATACAAACTCATGTGCTTTTCTTTGTGCTCCATCTTCTGAAGGGCTTCTTAATTGCAAATATGGCAAAGGCTGGATTGAACACCGTAAACTGGCTTGCAACTCTTTCCGTTACTTCGGCAGCGGACAGAAACAGTTTGAGAGGAAGATCTCAGAGGAGTGCATGTTCTTTGTCGATGCCATTGACGAACACAAGGGAAAGCCCTTTAACCCCAAACACCTGGTAACCAACGCCGTGTCAAACATCACCAACCTGATCATTTTTGGTCAGCGCTTCACTTACGACGACCGCAACTTTCAGCACATGATCGAGATATTCAGTGAGAACGTGGAGCTGGCGGTGAGCGGCTGGGCCCTCCTGTACAACGCCTTCCCTTGGATCGAGTACGTGCCCTTTGGAAAACACCAGAAGCTGTTTCGCAACGCTGCTGAGGTGTACGACTTCTTGCAGGAGGTCATACAGAGTTTTTCACAGGGCAGGGTGCCGCATTCGCCTCGCCACTACGTCGATGCCTATTTGGATGATTTGGAGCGCAGCGCGGGAGCACCCGACTCCTCTTTTTCCTACGAGAACCTCATCTATTCAGTGGGCGAGCTCATCATTGCTGGCACGGAGACCACCACTAACACCCTGCGCTGGGCCATGCTGTACATGGCTCTCTACCCCAACATTCAAGGTCAGTTGTGGTAGAAATGTCATCCCAATATGTAAAGAGGTTACCTGCAGAGAGAGTTGATGGACATCTGTTGGTAGACATAGTCGGTAGAACACATGGCTGATGACATCCATTTTTCTCCTCAAAGAGAGGGTGCACAGGGAGATCGACAGCGTGCTGGCCAATGAGAGGGCACCTACCTTGGAGGACAAACAGAAGATGCCCTACGTGGAGGCTGTCCTGCACGAGGTCCTTCGGTTCTGCAACATTGTCCCCCTTGGTATTTTCCGCGCCACCTCACAGGAAGCGAAGGTCAACGGGTACACGATTCCAAAAGGCACCATGGTGATCACAAACCTCTATTCGGTGCACTGTGACGAAAAGTACTGGAACGATCCAGGTGCTTTCTCGCCCCAGAGGTTTCTGGACAGCAATGGCAACTTTGTGAGGCGGGAGGCCTTCCTTCCATTCTCCTTGGGTTAGTGCCTCTGCTTCTCTTTCCGATTGCAAAACCCGCTAAAAGTTTATCAAAATGAAGGTGTCTTTAGGTGATTTGATTAGTGAAAATGGCCAGTATGTCGTAAGTCAGGGGTGACCTCAAATCATGTGCTGCCGAGTGTGGTGGAAATTCCTCCCCCAACACCAGGCAATAAACTAAAGCATAAAACTCAACTGAGACATGAACGTGCATTGTTGGGAATGAGGTCTGGATTAAATAAATACATACATTTAAATACATTTTCTTGGCGCAATCTACGTCCCCCTATAAATGAAAGAGAAACATAAAACTGAATGTATTGTGCATACACACCAACATCACATCTGGAAAAATTACACACCCACCTTCGCCTTACATTACTTATTGAGATTAGAGCCAAAACATATTATAGTCTTTCTCTTATTTCTGAATAATGTGCCTGTGTGTTAATTAGAGAGTCTAAATTAAATTGATTATTTTCAGGGAGGCGGTGCTGCCTTGGCGAACAGCTGGCCAGGATGGAGATGTTCCTCTTCTTCACCACTTTGCTGCAGAGGTTTCATCTTCAGTTCCCTGCAGGAAGCATTCCCACTGTCACTCCAAAACTGGGCATGACCTTACAGCCCAAACCTTACTCCATCTGTGCTGTCCGCAGGCAGCAGAAAAGCCCCTGCTTTGGAGACACTCCTTATCCCAATTAGGCAAAACATGAATTTAGTACAGCTTGCTTACATGTTCAAGCGAGAATTTAAGTACTTTGCACAGCAATGCAACCACACAATACAGGTGTATGAAGCTAAATGGCTATGGACTGTGCTGTCAGTTTATTCAATGGCTATTTAATTATTCTACTGGGCAATATGCACGTTTGCACAATACTTTATAAGCAGCAAGACACAACTCAGTGCATAAAAGAAATTCCGGGAACACCTGTGTGCCACTGATTTAGTTGTCTGTAGCTCAGAGTTTGAAAAGTCTATGAAGCTCAGGGCGCTAGCAATGGGTTCGGTGTATGTCAATGATTGATAGTAAGTACACCTATGATGGCCCAAAGCCATGCCTCTTCAGGACAGCTTCAGGTTAGACAAATGACACCACTGATTTGTATGTTTAGGGCCAAATGTGACTTTCCAAGAAAGTTCTGAGCTGGATCCACTCTGACCTTTTCTCTAGGGATGACGCTGTCTGGAAAATATGTCTCTTGGCAGACTAAAGCAACCCTGGTGGATTTCTAGAAACTGACTATGCAACACTGGTTTCTGCTAAATGGTGCCTATCAGTACTAACAATACTGCATTTATGTAAGTTTGTCCCTTTTTTTGTTGCAGTACTGGTGGTATGAGTCGGGTTTTTTTGTGTGTATTCATAAAAGTCTTTCTTAACATATTTTAAACTTGCCATGTCATCTTTTAGCCGCTAACACTGAGCACGGAATCGAATGAATAACTCATTTTTATTACTTATGTGCTATTCACATGCTGAGACCTCGCATGATCCCTTTGAATACTTGCAGAATAAGTTACGGCCTATTACTTCAGTGATACAGATACTGCATACAATAATCATTAGTTAGTATACATTGTAAACTGCCTCACCCATGTCCTAAATTCACCTCCCTTTACCCCTTTTGCACTGCTCAGCCCCGGGTAGAAAAATGCACATCCAATTTGATCCATTATGTGCTTTTTCTTCTGTGGCTTATTCACAAATTGAGCAGACACAGAAAACATTAGCATTCAGTCAGAGTTTCACGTGACCTGGTTAATGCAGACTATCTCAGCTTCCCTCTACACAAACCCCATGAGGAAAATACCAAGCTCTTAAGCTACCAAATGCTCCACCACGTTGACCTAATAGTCGTTGGCTGCTATTGGCGCAGGAGAGTTAGAGTACAGTGGGTTTTCATAGCATTTTGGCAGAATACAGGGTTCTGTTTCTCATAAGTGGTGTGTGAGAGAAAGTGCAGCCAGACCAAGATGTCATTTCAAGCAGATTCGCACACACTCGCTGCCATGAGCGGTGGTCTAATGAGGCTTATAAGCGAAAACGCCTGTGTGCGTCTTCAGAACATTTATGGTTGTGCGTTCATTTTCGGTGGCCTGGACCCCCCCCAAAAAAGGCAGTTTTATTGTAATGTATTGCAATTCAAGCACACTCACACCAATAAAAATCATTGCCAACGTCTGATACTTTAGGGATGGTGTTTTATGACATCTATAAATAACAACAAAAATCAGTTGCCCCCACAATGTAGATAAGGGCGAATGGTTACATTAGACAAACATACGTATATTGATGCTACATAAGGATGACAACCATTCATAGATGTATTTATGGCACAATCATCAGAGGACACTGTGGTTTGAAAAGACTGCAAAGTAAGAAGCCAACAAACCTTTCGCCGCTTAATGAGCCGGAGTCCGATGGGACGGGAGCCATCGAGGATTTACGATCCAGGGTGGCTCCATGTGAAAATAAACTAATGAAAGAGTTGTCAGGACGCATATGGTCGCCCTCGCTGCCACGTAAGAGCCTGGAGAGATATTTGACTCGAGATGTTTCTCTCACATGAACAGTACTGGAGCCCGCAGATATTTTGCCCGTCCGCGTATCAAAAGCCCACACAAACGACGGCGTGTAGGTGAAGCGCGGCACGGGTCGGGTCGACTGAGACAACGGCGATACAGAGAGATAATGAAGAACACAAGAGTGGTTATTAGACAGAACGGCGAGAGGCCGAAACCAAGTGAAAAATCTAAATCAAAACACCAAACCCCACAGTTCTACACCTGTAAATAGAAGTAGATAAAAACTCTGGAAACAGAATGGTAATTACAGGATCTCAATATACAACATGTCAGCTGTGTGTAGAAAACGAATGCATTCATTTTGATTATTTAAAAAATATATATTTATATGCACATACTCTTTTTTGTACAGCGGCTAAACACTTGTTTGGTATTAAAATGTGCACCCCTGTATCTATTGTTTTGTCTTTAAATATTACTATGTTGATTTTCACTT
The DNA here is from genome assembly GCF_964276395.1 of Gasterosteus aculeatus. Lineage (NCBI taxonomy): Eukaryota > Metazoa > Chordata > Actinopteri > Perciformes > Gasterosteidae > Gasterosteus > Gasterosteus aculeatus. Next base: position 11,229,723 of record NC_135700.1, read on the forward strand.
CTTACTTAACATTGTCTCCAGAGATTGATTTTATAATAGTGATAAAGGAACTAGGCACAGATTCTGCCTTCCTTTTCATTAAACATTTTATTCTAGTGGAATGCCAAGAGTTTCTTTAAACAATAACAGAGAGCTTATTAATATTGTGTGTGCGTGTATATATATATATATATATACATATATATATACATATACATATACATATATATATATATATACATATATATATATATATATATATATATATATATATATATATATATATATATATATATATATATATATATATATATATAAATACATATATACACACACACACACACACACAATATATATCACATATAAAGTCAAATGAAGCCGGGATCCCTGGGTTTGGCAAAAACAAACAAATGATGAGGGGAAAAAAAAGGAGAGTTAGGTGAGCTTTCAATTCATCTAAACATCTGTTAGCCTGCTGATTGAAACGCAGATTAATAAATATGTACTGTTTCCTTACGAACAGAGAAGATTGAACATTGAACAAGAAATTCCCTAATGAACTGTTGTAGAACTGCAAAACCGTTTTGCTGCAGGGGAGACGTTCGCAGTCTGCTAAAAACCGAGATAAGCTCTTCTCCAGTGAGGTTGCAAAAAGGTTATGCAAACAGTGTATGAATGGCCGAGAGACAGCACGTACTATATGCTCCTCTGGATTTGTTTGTACTCAAGTTGTTCATTCGAAGGATTACAAACTACCTCAGTCACCCTGATTTAAATTGTCTTACATTTTAAAGTGAATTTCATAATGACATTAATTCTGGCAAAATAACTATTCAACTTTGAGTGAATCCTGAGTAACCTATAAAATAGTATTTTGAATCAAAATAGGAATATGAAAACTCCATTCGGTGCTCCTGATCTCAATGTTAAAACACCAGAGGACACACAAATAGTACACAAAGGAATTACATATTAATAATTAAAAATGTGCTCTCTTTCTCCCTACTCATTCTCTCTATCACATTCCCGCCAAAAATATTCACACACTCAAAACAAAATGAAGCAAGGAGAGTTAAAAATCTCAACAACAAAAAAAAAGACGTGTGGTACACATGAGTAAAAGCATCAAAAATGATGCAGATATAATGCTATTAATCAGTCAACATTTCAATAATGTCTCTGTGACTGAGTCTGATACAGTGTTTTGTGTCGCCAGCAAGGAGAGAGAACTACACAAGCCGAGGCTCTGGGGCCAATATGGACTCATTTAAAATCAGGCAGGCACATTTCATATATATGTATATATATATATATATATGTGTATATATACATGTATACATATATATATATATATATATATATATATATATATATATATCATTCAAAAATATACCTGACATTGAGGCTGAAACAGTCTCGGTCTCTTTCCGTGTTTGAATGGTTTGCTTTGGTAAAGGGTATCTATCACTTAATCATGTCGCTTGCTTTATTATCTTTCCTCATTTCTCCACCGTTCATTTTTAAATAGACAGTAATTGTTTTGTACCTAAGGGAGGTGTAAGCGCTTTATATTCAAGGCAGCATCACAGCCAGGTCACCAAGGAGGCAAAGTCAATGCTGGACCCTGTTCACACTCTTCTTCTTCTTCTTCTTCTTCTTCTTCTTCTGCACTTTTTCCGCCTCGGCTCCGGTGCTTTTCTTCTGGGTGCACTTGACTCTCCGTGGGGTGAAAGTGCATAAGAGTTGGACTCCCACCGTTGCAGCGAGGATCCGCTCACAGTAGTAAGGCCTTTTTGTTTCTCCAAAAACAATGTGACTGCTTGAGCATCTTGAGTGTCTGCACAGTGAATCTTTTGATGTGTTTGCGTGAATGTGTGTATTTGTGTCAGAAAGAGGGAGAGAGCAAAGAGAGAGAGGGAGGGAGTAAAGTGTGTTTCATGTGCATGTGTCAACTGTCTGTGTGTTTGTATGTCTCACGTGTGTTTGTGTTGTAGAAAGGCAGGTGGTTGAGGGACCCATGTCCTTGCACAGCCTCTCCTCTTCTTCCTCACGCGTCTCTGTTCTTCCCTTCGTTCCCAATGCTACTGACGCTCCTCTCCCTCCTCCTCCTCCTGGATCACCTGGATGTCATCTGACGGGGAGCTTGGCAGGCTGGCCGGCAGGATGGGGAGGAGGCCGTCCAGCTGCTGCTGCTGCTTTCCGAGCTCTTTGCTCTTCTCCTCTTCCTCTATGGTCTTCTTCCACACCTTGTGATTCTCCGTCAGGTGCTGCATGATGCTGCAAAACAACCTGCGGCGGCTCTTCCTCCTTTCTGCAACAGGGGAAACACGAAGAACTGTTTCTAAAGATCTAGATCGGTTCGCGGGAATCTGTTCAAGGTGAATCTGACAGTGTCTTACTTGGTGCTAGCTCATCCTCCAGCTCATCGTCCTCATCTTCATCTGTGTCTGTGTCCACCTGCCCATCCTCGTTGTCTTCATCTGAGCCCTCTTCATTAATCCAGTGGCCGGGAAGCAGGCCAGCGGCGTCGTAGGAGTTACAAAGGGGTCCTACAATGTGAGTGATGAAGGACTCCTGTAGCTTTGCCAATTGTGGAGAGGAGCGGTCCATGAAGGGGCTGATGGGTAATCCCAACCTAGACTCCTCGTCACCCTGCAGATTTAAAAAGGAAAAATGTCTGAGGGACCCGGATCTACTTTACACCTTTCTAGAAATTTCCCATGCGGGACAATAAAGACTGAACTGAGCTGAGCTAAAAAGCCTTCGCAGACAATTAATCGTCGTTATTCATATTGTTTCAAATAAATATAATTCAGTTTAATCCCTTTCCCTTATTTGCTCCTTGCTGCTCAGATGTTTACGGGTGTCAGATTTGTGTTTCCTCTGGGGGCGTTTGTGCCGGGAAGCGGATCTCTGCAGGGTAAAGCTGGTTCACTGCCGTCACTCACATAGTCGGTTCACGAGAACAGACCCGACGGATTGACAGACAACCAGTGTAAAAATGCTAAAGATAAAGATGAATGAATGAAAATTAACCTGTGATGGCAGGCAGCCTGTACCTGTTCATAAAATTCATTGACGATCCCTTCCGTCCACTTCAGGTGCAGGTCACGAACTTTGGCCGGACCATTGATGTCTGCCAGCTTAATACACACTTGGCACACGAGCATCCTGTCGTTCTCATTGGTCCAATCAATTCCTGGACTGTTCACATCGTTCACCTGTTAACAAACAAAGATGCATGTCTTTATACAAATGATTTAACTGATTTGTCCTGCATCCATCATACTAACTAATAGTAACTAAACGTTAACGAAACGTTCTAATGTTTGAATCAACATTTAGCCAGATATTAATGGATCATCAAATAGATTATGATCTATTCTAACTCATCTCAGACCTTGCCATTGAACTCGGCCAGGAAGTCAAAGTGCTTCTTGAGGTCTGTGGCCAGAATAGCCTCGATGACGAGGAAGCGAAACCGCTTGAACTCCACATGATCCAAGTTGACCAGGAAGTTGAACTCGGGCCGGGACAGGTAGAGGCTCCAGGCAGACGCAGCGTGGTGGTTCTCCAGCACCGACCTGTCATTGTACAGCACCGCCTGCAGCAGAAGACCCAAGTGGTGAGAGAGGGAACGTTGCAGACAATTCTGACTATTTCCCCTAAAATGCGTCTAAAAATAAATGTGCTTGCGTAATACGTCTGCCTTTGTGTTACACAATTTGTAATGGTTTTACTCAGTAAATGTATCAAGGTATTTGATTGTGAAAGTTTGAATGTAACTGACTAGAGATGTAAGTATAGCTGAGGTAATAGACAGGTTAAAAGTAGTTATGAGGACATTAGATAACACATAGGCTCCCCAGCAATCAATAGGTTCAGGGTTCCCTCTCGCTTCTTTTAACCAGCTTTCCTGGGACTTACAAAAGCCAGACAGTGTGAGTGCTATCAGTGGTCATGTTGAGAAAGTACAATATTTAAACAGGGGCTTGCAGTTAACCTTTTCAACCCTTATTTAAATGACTGACCACAGTGAAGGAGCACAATGGCTGTGTGCAATGTAGTTAATCTTATAGATGATGATAATTTGCTGTTATGCAGTGTATTTAAATTTGTGTTGATCTTGGAACGTCAATTAGTTATAAATGTTGTTAATTGAGCAGGGATTCTGCTGTGATGTAGTAAGCAAGGAAAATGTCATACAACGAAACTGTTTGACAGTCAAGGTGATTAAGAGGTACCTAAAGACCAAAAATTAAAAAAATGAGATAAATATATCATATGCAGACGTAACACTTTGTGTGGCTCCGTGCATGTGTTTCTGGATCATTCATGACCGGGTGTGTTGAGTGGCAGTTTTTCTGCTGTCAGACAGAATTGCAACAGGAGCCTCTCAGACAGACTTTGTCACTACTGCAGAAAAGCAGCAAAGTCATTTTGTGTTTCTACTTGAGGATAGTCTCAGGAACAAGACGTCGGTGGGGATTGTTGTCTTCCTGTTAGAAGGCAAACTAAATACCCTTTGCCAGCAGTGCGAGCAGCGTCACCCTAGAGGTGTTAACTGAGTAGAGAACAGTCCAAAATGCTGGTCTTTTCATTAATATACACAGACAATAATGTGTATTTTTGTCCTTTGTAAAGCTTGGACAAGGGCGATAGTGCACGTACATGTATGTAAACGTACAGGTGTAATAGAAATGTTAAAAGAAAGCACTTTGCTGTTCTCGAGGAGAGCCAGCAAGAAGTAAAAACATGTGTAGTTCAGTTCACCATCAACCTGTCCAGTTTGGAAACTAGTGTAATAACCAATAACCTAACGCCACCAGTTACTTTTGTATGTCTATATATATAACACTTGTGGTTACGTGTCATTTGGCAAAAGACGTCCACAGTAGGATGACCAGGAGGAGGACCAGTGAGCTTCAAATACATTTGTCAATACATTGTACTACACTTTCAAGTACAAACAAATGCTGCAGGATACCTGAGATGCATTAGTGGCTACTAGAAAGGCATTTGTACGACCGGGATGGTCATAATCGTGCATTGCAGCTGCTACATAAAGGGCCATTAGCTCCAGGGCGGGAATGTTCCAGGCCAGGCAGCCATAGCTGTCATCTGAAATCGAGGAGCTTTTGGAGGAGGCGTAGGATATCCTGCCCGGAGAGATCCCGCTATCTGAATCTGCAACACAACAACAAAATGGATGTCAATGGATGTCGCTGTGATGAAAAATAAGGCGAGTGTGTACACTGTCATACCTGTAATGTCAGGTTTGAATTGTGCCCTTTTCCCAGTTAAGCAAACCTTTATTTTTGACTTATCTGTGAAATCTAAGCAGATATTGGATTGGATTCAAAAAGGAAGGGCTATAGAGTATATGTACATAATATTTTAATTTATTCACTGCCCTACTTAATTTCTTATATCCCGACCATTTTATCATCCCCTTCACTTGGTCCCTTCTTATTCAATGGCAGCTGTTTTGTCTGCCTCAGTGTTAGTCGTCACAGTCAGACACGTTTATAAAAACATTCGATTTGAATAATCTGTCAAATAAGATGGCAATGTAAAAAATGTAAAAAAAAAAAAACCTTCATGTGTATTTCTTTTTTTAACTTTTCTGTTACTGAGACCAGGGAAGTTCACTTGGGAAATTGACTGTGTGCAGGCTCTTGGAGACGAGAGACAACTAAGAATGCGCGACCGCGGCTGCAATCAGTTTGTCGCAGATATTACAGAATGAAACGATGCATTTAGCCTGAGGAGATTGTTGCACAGCCATGTCTCCAGGTTGTAACCTGTGGTCCGTAAATGATTCAACAGCTGTGTCTATGAGCAGTGAGTGTACGAGCCCACCTGTGTCACTTCCTGTCACATGCTCACTGTGGATCTGCTGGAACCCAGGGATTGGTCGAGTGGTCAGGTACCAGACAGCATGGAGCACATCAGTAGCATGGACCCTGTTATGATCTGTTACCATAATACTTTAGTTAGTATATCGCACAATGTACAGCGCACCAGCACTCACTTGAAATAGTCGATACTTTATGAAAAACTAGAACTGCTTTCCATCTTGGCTGCACAATGGCGACACAATAAACAACTTGGGCTTACATAGAAAATTATGTGAGAGTATCTTGAAAACTACACGGTGAAATACTCACAGGGAATGTCCCTGTAGCCACTTTCCAGAGCACAGAAGTATGTCATGAACTCCCTCACAGGGATCTTGAAAATTTCAAACAGACAGGTGTCCTGGAAAAGGGTGTATGTCACCTGAGGAAACACAAACCAGCTTTCCTGAAACACCAATCAGAACACAACCAGCCCCCCCAGAACCACCGGAACATTGAAATACCTTAATGCACGTCACTATACAAGGGCAAGCAGGTCACTATCTGTGCAGATATGTCATTTCCAGCAAAAAGCAGACACTATTTACACTTACTGGAATATAATAATTTAATCAGTCAGACTACATGCAAAAAGCTGCAATGTTGATTATATCCAGTTCTTCAACTTTTTGCTTTTGTTAAAGAGAGTGGACAGGCTCTCAAATTATAAGACAAACTGCTAGAGCGACAGGAGATGACTGGCTTGTGCATATTGTACTAACATAGCTGAGTATCCTTCCGCTCTTCCCTCCTGTTCTGTCCACCAGGTCAAATATCTGGAAGTTCCAGGTATTCATCCGTTGCATGAGAGCCTCATGGTCCTCCAGCATAGGATCTAGTCTGAACTCCCTCTCACCCTGTACACAAGAAGAAATATAAGGTAGAAATTGGCATGAATTGTTTCCATTGAGATATGGTGTCAACATGGAAAACAAATGGAATCTCTACATGCTTAACCATTGTAATTAAGCCCAGATTAAAAAGCATGTCTGAAACGCATTTATAGTTGAACATTTTTTACAATTGTCTTCACACCTCTGATTCCTGAGTCCGCTGGTCTGTGCTGCAGCTCTTCTCCTTCTCCTCCTCCGCCGGCCGCTGGTTCTCTGCAACGTCCACAGACGCGTCCCCCTCCAGGCTCTCCTCCCTGATAAGAGGCTCTCCTGTGAAGTCCAACCCTTCGGCCGCTGCATCCACAAAGTACAGGAGGCCATGAGCATACGGACACATGCACGCACACTTACATATTTACACATCATTTTTTAAATCTTTATTCAATTGAAATGAATACATTGCAAACACAAAATAATGTGATTGCAATGTAATAAAGATATTACGCAACACCTTTTAAAAACAAACATTCACCTCGGTCTGTCTTTGTGTGCATGAACTTGCATTATGTTTGGGGTCCAGCAGAGGGCAACGTTAACTCCGTAGACTGCTTTCAGAAGTATTTTATCTTTTAATCTCCAGGACCACCGTCTGCCACATACCACGCCAATCGTTACTGCATCAAATACAGTTGTTTGTACCTGAGCGCCTGCGTTGAGCCTCACTGATAAACGGTTGATAGGATTCACCCGTTTCACCCCCGGATCCTCCCTTAAGCATCTGACGACCACAACTAGAATGGACACGACAAATCAGACACATGACCAAATGTGGAAAATAAACACAATGAAGCGTCCCTTCAGCACTGCAGGCCTCACCTGGTGCACAGTGGATAGGCGGAGCTACCCACGAGCCCTTGGGTGTATCCCGAGGGCTTGTGCAAGTTGAGATTGACGCTCGGCTTCGTCAGGAAGTCAGCAGTGTCTGGGAACTCCACAGGTGATCGAGTGACGGAGGTCAACAAGGAACCCGTGCCTGCTGTGAGCAGACTGTGGCTGGGTGAGGACACGGGGCTCAGGCTGGGAGATGCGCCTGAAGAGGACGAAAGAGAGAATGAGATACAATTAGAATCATGAGCAATTGATCCACGTAAAGACTCTGAGGAGTTTTATGGTCAAGTGTCACCTGCTCTCCTGGACCCAGCATGGTAGGTGAGAGTAACCGAGGAAGACCTCTGCTTGGGAATGGTGAGCAGGTTTGGATTGGGCCCGTTAGACAGGCCTGAGCTGGAGCGAAAAACAAACGTGTTCAAATGGAGCTTAAATATATGAATATATATATATATATAAATCATCTGTGACTTTAGCCCTTTAGCAAAGAAAAATAATAACATATGGAATACTAACGGTCTCCCTATAGGGTGTTTGGTTTTGATCCTCTTATACTCAAAAAGCTCCATGCCAACAAAATATTTGGTCTCTACTGCCTCCCTGAGGAGAAACACAGAAACTACACCCCCTTTCTCCACATTTAGTTTAGTGTTTGACTAAATTCAGAACTGAGTAATCAATTCGTTGCAGTCATTTTCTCAGACTTCCTCTCGAATCTCGATTCTCTTGTGCACAACTATTAACATTCCCTTATAGTGTAGAATTCTGTTCTAATAATCACTCAAACAAGAGAAATCACGATGATGTGTTAACAGCGCCTCCCGCTGTGAAAGATGAAACTCACACCACAGGGCTAAAAGGTACATTTGGATGTCCGTAGAAATAAAATGAAAAGAGAGTACTTCAAATCAATTCAAATAATACACGCGGTATACGGTTTCTAATTAAAATGTATGTGCTTTTAAAGATTCTTTGTAGCAGAGTCTGGCCTGTCCAAGGATTACAGCTAACTTTGCACTTCTGAATCTCAAGTGTCACACAAGCGGCTTCTTCTATTTGCTTTTTGTGATAATTTATTGTTTCAAATAGCACCAATGTCAAAGGTAATAAAAGTAGCACCTCAGCCGAGGCATAGTGCTGCTGAGCCACCCGAGGAGGAGTAAAGTCACGTGGCTAACATACCCAATTCATCCACTCCTAAACTGGACAGGTTCTGGGTGAAGTATGACCCAGGGGACGTTTGCAAGACAGTGTGTGTGTGTGTGTGTGTGTGTGTGTGTGTGTGTGTGTGTGTGTGTGTGTGTGTGTAGGTGTGCATTGGTTGGTACCTGGTCAAGTTGAGTTCAGGGTGGGGTCTCTTGCCAGTGTTGCGTTCCCAGCGTAAAGAGGCGGAGTCGAGAGAAGAGAGTGCAGAGCACGTGGAGGAGGTGGAGCTCCGCCTTGGCTGAGGGGTGGGGAGGCTGTTTCTGCTGCTTAGACCCTGATGGAAGAAGGAAGACAACGTTTTTTTATACAAACTGAAGACGCGGGTCATGCTACATAAACAACACTATCGGATCAAAAAAGCATTACTGAACTCGAGCCACATTCAAAAACAATAAAGCCAGCATGGGGCTGCGGCAAAACAAAACATACAAACACAGGTTCATGTGGTCAATATGTATAAACTGTTTACATTTTTGCCACAAAGCTGTTTCATATGTTTGGGCACTATGACTCCCCTTCGAGGAATTACTCATCTCTTTATGCATCCGTACTAGATTGGTGCAGTCGGAGTGCTTTCACCCACCTTAATAGTTTTCCTTTCACTCCTCTCCACAGAGTCCTCCACCTCATCGCAGGGGTAGAAACCTGGGAAGGGGGTGAAGGGGTTGACCCTGGGGCGGCACGAGCCCGAAAACGTCCCCATGAGGCTGGAGATGCTGCGCAGGGCAGAGACGGTGGGTGGCGTCAGAGAGGAATCCATCAGGAGGTCCGACACCAGGTTCCTGGCCTCGTTGATGACTGACAGATCGACGCCGTTGCCGCTCACTGCGCCCTGCCGTAAGCATCACGCCGATTATTCAGAGCGCCGACGGGCCCGGCACGTTCAAAAGTTGTCGGATCCCAAATTTTTTGGGCTTATGATTGTGCGGCCTCCTGCCAGAGTGCAGAAGACAGCGTGGCAGGCTACCGATTCATGCCGCTAAATGAAAAGGACGTTTCTAGTGTCCATATGAAAACCACAGTGCTGTTCTAATATCTATAGTGAAACCTCATAAATTGGGGGAGCATTGTAGCACAAACAGGTTTAATCCTTGAGTTATTCAGGGCAGGTTTCATGTATCTTGGCCGGGTTGGCTCCTGCATAACGGGAGCAAACAGGGATTTTTTTTAGTTTGTGGGACCTAAAATTCCTTGTTGGATTACGCAAATAGTTCAAACAGGACAAAGAATGTCTGAATAAGATAAAAAATGTGGCATGACAAGAATGCCAAGGCTATTGTACGCCAGCTTTTACACAATGTGTGTTACGCCTCACCTAAAATGTCAGCAGAAGAAGGGAGTGTGATGAAGGTGAATTATCTGTGTGTTACTTGGGTGAACCACGCCGGGTACTTTAGTTTAAGCAAAACCTAAACAAACACGAGTACTGACCTGATACTGTGGTTTGTACCAGTGCTTCAGATCCCAGTCCCACAAGATCATCTGAAAGACACGGGACACACAAAATTGCAAATGATGTTTATACTGCACAGAATAGGAACCGTATTTACATAGAAAGAGATCCGGCTTCGGCCTCTGTTCCATTATTAGCAGCCCGTCCTGTGACTTTTCAGTGAGGGCAGCGGCAGGTCAGCGCCAGAGCTTCTGTTGGTCTATTCTGCCTGTTATCTAAACACACAGCGCGCTAACGGTTTACATTTAAGCATTTCTCGCCCCACACAATGCAGTCTCTACTGCAGGTATTCTAATGCACAATGCCGTTGAAACACAGCACACAGACGGCCTTTCACCGAAGGCAAAACAAGAAAATCAAACGGCTGAAGCCACCAGTGCATCTACGAGGAAGCTGTGAGATTTTATCTGGCTCGAACTACGTCAATTGGCAGCGTTCCCGCGCTATCTGTGGGTAACCTAACAGGAGCTGTCACGCATGCAGGTCGCAGGGGTGTACAGTCAAAGTCGCAGCAAGCTGTGTAACACAAAGTCGCAGGGATGTATGCTGGGATAACCGAATCCTGTGGCTCAAGTACAAAATACAGAAATGATCAGCTTTGATTGCACTAACTAGGTTTGTCACACAGTCCAATTACACTTTTTGTATTTATTGATTTTCCTAACAGGGGCATTTCATTTAGTCATCTATGCACATTGGGGAAGCACTGAAATCCCTTTTGACTGCACAGAAGTTGAAAAATGGGATGAATCTGTCATCTGTCAATTGATTATATCAAGGATATCATAATATATATTCAATAAAATATAATGTAATCTTTACTATAGTGTTTTAATGGATAGGAATATGTCAGTCTACTATGTATTTATTTTTGAGAGCTAGAGTGCAGTCTCACCTCCCACCACACGGGGGAGAGACAGCCGGCCTCACACACACTTACAACCTCGACCTCAGTCGTGAACACACACCTCACATCTTTCTTTCAAACAGCATTGCATTTTAAGGAATAATCAACGCACATCAATGACAAAAAATATTTCTCAATGGATTAATAATGTGGTCATATTTATTCAGCAATGCCAAGAACTTCAACAAGGGATTCAGTAAAACAAATTCATTATATTTAAAGGATTTCATCTTTAAAGCTAAAAGTTGAAATGTCTCTTATATGCACTTCTTCAAGTAAGAATACTTATCCAGAGGTGTTACTTACTGTTCTGCAAGGGACACATCCACTGCGTTTAAGCTATAACTATGTTTAATAAACAGATCCATCCCATCCCCTCCAATCACTGTTACATGGATGTTGGGTGTTTGTCATCAGCCTCTGTACAATGCTTCCAAACATTTAATATGGCAAATAAGCACTGCCATGGCAACCCGACATAGAGGCCAGGAAACAATGCTCCATACACCATGGCAACGGGATGGCAGGAGACGGCCGGAGGACAGACTTGTTGGCCTTCTGCTTGTTTACAGAGCGATGCAGAAGGGCTAAATCAGAGAGGGAGGTGGGTAAATGCCCGAGGAGAGGATGCCATTAAGTGGAGCGTTAAGGACAGAGAACTATAGACAGATTTAAAAAAGTAAACTTAGACTTAATTAAATACGCTCTTAGTGCTATTTTCTACCGTCCCTCCAGATCACACACAGTGCACTGTGGCACTGTGTCTTCAGTCTGTCACACAATGCAGGGTAGTGTGTGTACAATCCGTCTGCACCACACTTCACAGGGTGCAATAGCACATTCTGTGCGTAACGTAAGCATGCATGTCGTGCCTGCCTCACATACGGTGCTGAATGGAAGGCCAACCAGCACCATCGCAGCGTATTTACAGTGACGGCCTTCTGCAAGTCACGGGATTACAATTGTTCAATGGACATTTTCTATGTTATGAAAACATGACATGAGGGCACACAACAACTGAGACATGCACACATGCAGACACACAAAACCTCTAAAAAAGTTTGCTACATTTTTTAGACAAACAATGTAGAAATCCAGCGCAATGAGGTACATTTCCATTTCTACTACTTTTACTACCACTTAAATAGATGTATTATGATTTTTATAACAATAAATATGATATATATATAATATATATATATTATATGTGATACCTTCTCATAAAATATTATTATGCTATTTTATGCAGTGTGTATTGTAGATAAAACTACAATAAAAAAATAATTATGCTTGAAGATACAAAACAAGATACAAAACAAACCAGGAGACAGATGCACACATCTGGCTTTTTCGCTCCCAAAACAGATAGATACCTTCAAAATGAGCAATTACAGTTCATTTTCTCACACAAAAACAAATTGGTCAAAACTTAAGCAGAGATTAGAATCCCAGTCTAAAACCTATGGTATTTACACATAGAATTTAATACATTGGCCCCATTGTCAACAATAGACTATCCAGCTATTTTGAGTCCAGCATCTGTATCGGTACACAGAAACATCACACACAATCAAACATGCACTGAAGCGCACTGAGGAAATATACACATCAAAATAACACTACACACACAACCCCCCCCACACACAGTGTTATTTAACACAAGTCGTAAATATTCTGAACAAGAGTCAATAAACCTGTGCGAGCAAGTCAACGGCCAGTTGTTACACCCGCGTGTCATTTTAGCTTGGCTCTGTGGTGTGAGAGGTGCTAGAAATGATAAAAGCACGCTAATAAGAGTGTGGGGGGGGACACAGAGAAAAGGTATCAATGAGGCAGACTGCCATTTGTGTGGAGAGAAGCAGGGAACTGCTGACGTCAGCAGTCTGCGGCGACACACACACACACGTCAGCGGCCCACTTGCACATGCACACGTCGCTAATGAGGGCTGGGCTCTCGCTCTGAAAACACGCACAGGAAGAAGAGCTGATAGAGAGAGAGGAAATAAGGCAGGCTGGCTTGATTCTCTTAAGCCTGTTAAGGAAAGAGAGTTAACCAGATGAGAGGACTGCAGAGCGAGCATGTGTGTGTGTGTGTGTGTGTGTGTGTGTGTGTGTGTGTGTTTGTCCTATTGGTCAGACATAGCTTGATCTGCCAGAATATGGCTGGGCCTGTACGGCACACTGTGCCGAAACTGTGGCAGGTGAACTGACGCAGACCAGCAGCTGAGGTGACTGAAGGAGATGCTGACTGAGATCAGAGAAACAGTCTCTGGACAGTTCCCTTTGTTGTAAATATTAACCTTACATATAAGCTAACAGGAAGTTGAGGTGCTACTGCTTTGCGTCGAAAGGAGTCAGCTGGGGTGTAACCGGGATGGGCGCCTCCCACTGGAGGTTTTCCGGGCAAGCCCAACTGGTAGGAGACCCACGGGGAAGACCGAGGACACGCCGGAGGGATTATATCCCCCAGCTGGCCCGGGAACGCCTCGGGATCCCCCAGAATGAGCTGGGAAATGTTGCGGGTGAGAGGGAAGTCTGGCTCGGCCAGATGGGCCTGCCGCCACTGCGAGCCGACCCCGGATAAGCAGAGGAAAATTTATGGCTGGAAAATACGGCTTAATGTGTAACATTTATGGTCGCTCTTTTACCAACAGTTATGATTTATGGAATAAAAAATAAATAATGAAACAAATGTATTGTAGGGTTTAAAAATCACTCGAAAAATTAAGATGACATGAATTCCTACGTTTAAAAAAATGGTTAGTAATACATCCCCTTTAAATAGCTGATAGTTTTATTAAATGTTGAAATCGAGCAGCCTTTCGAGCAGCCTTTTAGGCAATCGTGGACTTACTTTTTTTGGGTGAGTGGCTTTACAAATAATGCGGAGCGTTTTCTGACACGCTTGGTTGAAGGGTTCAAAGAATGTACTGAATCAGACTCAGTTGGCAGAAGACAAAAATATGAAGTAACTGAGCAGTTGCCAGTAAAATATTTGAAGAAATCAACCTGACCGGATACGTGTTCAAATCTTTGCCACCAGCCCCACGGGTCAACAAGGCCAACGGGAAACCTCTTGGTACTCCAGATGGCTAGTCCGCCTATGGCTGTCACCAGTGTTGTCAGGGCAACCTGGCAGGACCATGGAAAATTCTTTGACTAGGGAAAGGAGCCTGTGCAAAGTGTCATCCCTCCCTTTCACACTCATCTACCACTTCACTGGCCTGGTGTTGTTCAGCGTCGGCCCAGCAAGGGCCAGCGTCTATTGGTGTCGTCGGTAGAATTAGGTATGACCACATCTGTTTCTTTTTAAACCACATGGAATTTTTCCCATTTGGGGTCTGCAGTGAATTAAAACTTTATCACCAAATAATAAATGTTTGGTCTGGTAAAAGTTTGGCAATTGTAATTCTCCAATGCAAAACCAAAAAGGACCTTTCCCCATTTGATACATATAGGACAGAGACGTCTGCCTGGTCTTAAATACAATGGGACCATATGGAACTCTGCAAAGGCCATGACCTGTATTACTCAAAATAATGTCGTGTAAGAACTATAGTTCAGGAAAGAAACACTGCAGTTCGGTTTTCAAGGCACTTTGAGCTCCAAAAGTCTGAGTCCCATTTTATTTGGCCCAAGGCACAAATCTCTGCCGCCATTAAATCCAAAGCACCAAAACAGTATTGATAAATAGCACTACAGGTAAGCGGAAAAATACATTTCTTCTTTGTATATGAGGGTGAGTTGTCGCTTTAACACGCATTTTGTCTCGTTATTCTGGTTGTAAAAATGGTTCTGTGAAATCGAATGTTACAAGTGATAAAACATGAGCCGCAAAGAACAGCGGACTCATCTGCCCTGCTCCTGCAGAGCCACTGCTCTACATGTCAACAAACGCTAGACGCCGATGGTTTTGGCCTGGTCAGCACAGAATTATCACCTAAATATGTTCAGTGTGAAAAGAGAAACCGTTCCAAAGCACGAAGTAGAGCTGGTTGCTAGTGTCTGTGTAGCCTCGGGTCACATGACATGTGCTGCAGGGGGACAACAGGGTGGCCACCTTGAATGAAGGCCACACAGCCACAGCACAGTAGGAGCGCTGGTGTCACTTTACATAATGTGGACCCCGTTTCCTTCCCGATGGTAGCTGGGATTTTATCCAGGTCCCCCCCCCTGCAACCCACTAAGGATCATCGCTATAGAAAATGTAATCGAAAAAAAACATAATTGGATATTCAGCTTTGATTTAACACACAGTCCAGATATTACCAATATGTGATTACATTCCAAGAAGTGTTTTATGAAGGGTTGAAAGTTAATGGATGACATTCTTCGTAAAAGGTTTTCTGTGCTGAGTAAATGCAGTTAGACGTTTCTCAGTATTTGGGATGGGCATAAAACTGTAAACACAATGGATAGCGACAGCTCACAGAGGGCGGCACCAATACTAATAGTGTCTGGAGTTACAATGCATAACTCACCTCCTCAATTTTGCATTGAATTCGCAATGTTGTGTAATCCAATTTAGCTATAAAAATCATAAGCACGACAAATATGTATAATGACATATTTTGCGAGAAGGGAGAACTAGGCAAGTTCTGTCTAAGGCCCATAGACACACACACACACACACACACACACATTCATTCCTTTGAAGCGGGGAAGATAGCAGTTGCAGTCTGCTTCCTGGCTGCTGTGAATATGTCAGCCAGCTGTGTCCCCAGAAAAAAAGCAGATGGACTGAAATGAGGTTGAGAAACAGTGAGAGGAAGAATTACAACCGTGCACGGAAAATGGAATTTACATGGTTTCATCCGACATTCAGTACGGTCTCCCCGGTCGCTTTCCAGCATAGGGATGAAAAAAAGACACCGAGGTCAGTACTGGATTTGCCGAAGCAAAAGCATGAACTGAGGAGGCTACGGAGAAACACACTTGAAAGCTCAGGGAGGGAAGGCGAGACTAGATATCCCTCAGGCCGCTCTGAGGCCGCAGGTGTGTCCTCCTTCAAGACATAGTAAAGCGTCCCAGCAGACTTTCTACGCTGTCAGATTTACTGCTTCTCTCATTTGACCTTAGATAACATTGACATCCAGCACAAAAAAGAATTGCAAGAAATAAATAAAGATGACTGGCATGGTTAGTGATGCATTAGTTATCCAAAGACTATTTATAATTATTATTATTTTTTTATAATATATATTATATAATATAATATGTTTTTTGTACTCTTTTTACTACGCTAGATTAAACTCCACATTTCAAAACAGGCCAACTGTTTTAGCTTTACATCAAACCAGTAGATATTGCGTGACATGGATTTGCATCAACCTGCATTTTACAGCCAACCGAGTTAGATGGTGTTTCTACTGTAATCTAATATAATTCCTCATGATCGTTTTGCAGTGGGAATATATCAGAGCGGAAGAATATCTTCATTTCTACACATATTCGGTCAGTGTGTGACGCACAAGAAATGAGCTACTAATCCTCATCTGTACATGCTACTCCACCTATTGTGTTCATTTGCGGTACATTGTGTTGCAGACAATGCATTAAAAGATCATCACGTGGAACAAGCAACACGATTTAGCAAAAAGATTGTCAGCAACTCCCGTGGTAGCAGTTGGAAAGCAAAGCATTGTTATATGAAACATTGTTTTTAAAAATGCCCCACATGCTTGAAAGGTCAGCTGCTGCTAGATGATCATCAACGCAGATGATGACCAAAGGACCTGGATGTGTCTCAGCAGAAGAGATGCACAGTCAGGATTAGAATGACTCTTCTCTACTTGCCTCGTACATGCACAGCAGAAGAAGAAGAGGTCATCATGAAGCCTTTTGAGAAACAATGGTTACAACAAAAGTGGCGTAGTGCAATGTGAAAGGTGAAAATAGATTTAAGAAAATGAAAAACAAGTGAGAATTTTACAAAATGCCAATAAAATAATGATTTTGCAATATAATAGTACTAGTAGTACTAAAGATTATGAAACGAAATGTCATTATTAAAACACTGATTGTGGATCACAAGATCCAAACAACAAACAAGGGGACTAGTGGCAATGACACCTTTAGGAGAACAGAACGTTAAGAGGTTACTTTGGTGTAGGGATGTGGCAACAAATGTGTAGCTTAAAACCAGACACATCCTTCAGTTTAACTGTCAGCATGACTCACACAGAGAAAGTGAGTCAATGCTAATGCCACAATCTGAGTAAGTTCACCCTAGCACATCAATGACAAACGTTTTCCCACAAAAGGTCTGTTTCATTGTCAAACGACCCGTAACGTTCTGGTTCTACACAAGATCATAAGGCGCCAGCTACCAATGCTGCCAAAATACAGCCTGCACACCACCTGCCGTGTTTCTAAGAACTACAAAAGCACACATTCAATTGTATTTTAATCTGAGTGACAACATGCGTCTTTTCCTTTATAATCTAATGCCACAGTGTGCTATCTAGAAAATCAGAAAAGACAAGACATTTATACATAATCCAACTTGATAAGAAAAGATAAACTGATAGAAGATAAGCCGTAGCTTATACGGTATTTTCTGGTTCTGGTGTTTTGAGACGCTCTCCCTTACACTCACAGCTACTGTGCAGTTCAGATTTGCTGTAGGTATCTGTATTAACTGACACAATGCATTCTACACACTGCGAACAAATATTTAAAAATATCCATTATGCAAACAGAGTTCAGCTTGTTAAGACAGTGAAGCAATACAACTGTTAGTTAGTAAAGAAAAAACGGGCCGGCCTCAAATCAAGTCAATTGAGAAACCTTTAGGATTACAATTTTACATAACAAAAACATTAAAGGGATTTAATCCACGGGTGACTGGCCGCACATTTCCGGGAAATCACTCAGTAAATCATGCCCCTATAAATAGTTGCAGGCAGTCTTCACTGCAGGCTATTAATGCAAGTTACATTTTATCGAAGCTTGGATTTTCTTGTTGACCTGTAACGCAGCAATCCATCGCTGTCACAAGAGACTGGCAAGAATATAGGAATACGTGACCTTTGGAGAGTGGTGGCACAGAGCCCAAGTGTAAATACTGAATAGTACTTCACAAAGTCCTTTCTGCTGACATTGATTTGCAGATCTGCAGGTTCATAAATATCCCGGGCTCACCCAGTGTTAACACAAGTAATTATTAAAAGGACCATTGACCTTATGACGCACGGAGAGTACAAACACAGCCTGACGAGGGCCTCCTAAGTCGTCACGAAACATTTAAGCAGCTGTTTATTAAGGCGAAATAAGTAACCACATTTCAGTAGTCTCTGTTTGGTTTCCCTTTTCTTACATCACTATTTCCCTCCACTGTTATCAGCACAGTTGGTCTGCAACCAGCTATTTGGAATGAGTATAATACAAATATGCAAGAGCACAGAGGTGATCTCAGTGGCAATGTTTTTGGTTGACATCGTGCCCACGGGGCTCTGGACCAGATGGCTTTACTGTCCAAGACATCCGGCTGCACACACAGGTGTTTTATACATTTTTGGTTGCACGGCTCGTTGTTCCATAAATTTGATCCAAGGTTGTTTACGATCGTACTCTGTGAGTTTGAGTCCCGGGCGGCATTTGGGATCTACTGGGTTTTTACTCCCGAGACACAATTTAGAACAGGCTATTTGTTTACGTATAATTCAGTGCTGAAGCGATCAGTAGATGAATGGAAAAGGAATGAATGACTACAATTCAGTAATTTATCAAGCAAGACTGCTGCACATGCAGAGTTTGCAACTTCTCAAAACGTGCAAATGAGCTACACTTTCTCTTTCTTTAATACCAATGTAATATTTTGCATTTCTTAAAAATTCATTCTAATTGTTTTAAATCAGTCCATATTCTCAGCATATTCTGGCTTAGACTGTTTCATGTCATGTATGTCCTTCACACGCAACCCGTTTTTTTACCATCTGCGGAACCCAAGACCGAGCTGTAGTTTGGAGGCTGGCAGACCTGAGTACAACAGGAAGGTTCTACCTGATATGGACATGAGAGCTCCATGAGGGAGGCTCGCTGCCTTGTAAGGGAACATCTGGTTTTATCATGGAATCAGTGCAAGCTCCTCTCATAAACACGACCTAACGCCTGAGCCCTGCAGCTCTGGCCAATAACAAGCATGTGAACACAAACGCCATCCATCAGAGCCGCGCAGTGGGAGGAAGAGTTCACAGGGAAGTAGAGAGGGCGAGACAGACACAAAGAGCAGTGAGAAGAGACGGAAATTGTGTGTTAAGTAAATCATTTACAATTAAGAGGCCAACGCTGTCTCTGCGGCTCCTTATTTCGACTTTACGTATCAAATTTACAAAGCTGCCTTTTAAAGCTGAGAAAAAAAAGGAAAAGATGAAGCTCACAGCTGCACAGTCGTCAAGCTAAAAGGTCAAAATCAATGGGGAACTGGCTGCTCTTGAGCGGCTCAACATCTGTCTACTAGTCGTTAAAGTTAGTTTAGATTGCACATCATGAAGGTAATTTAACAAAATCCAATACACTCTTCTCGGCAAATCCATAATGAGGGAGTCTGTGGGCTCCATAGAAACGTAGAACACTTTGCAGCCTGTCCTTTCCTGCCCTCCTGATTGTGGAGTGAAGGCCTGGGATGCATCATAGACGTAAAGGTCACCATTGTGTCGGGCTCCTTCGTGTGCTTTTCAAAATGCCTCGCAGCTACAGCGTTTTTCTGTATGAAGATTGTAGCAGGATGTTATTTTTACAAGGTGTGCTTGTCTATAGAAACTTTGCTAACTGATATAAGATCATAAAATAAGTGGCTGTAAAACACTACGTTCACATACACCCCCCCCCCCTACACACACACACACACATGCATACACACACAGACGCACAAAAGTCCAGAGAAAATTTTTAGTACGCTCTGTAGCTACATGGAGCCTTTAAGCAAGCTTAAGCTTCCTACCTAAATGCAGACAAAGTCAGCGACTCGCTGTTGAAGAGAGTGAAACATGTAACGACCTAAATACACACACATTTTTCAGTTCAGGTTTGTGGACCTGCACTTTGGACTAAATACAGGAATACCGTTTTAGGGTCTGCGTTTGTAATGGTATACTATTTTACTTTCAGTCGCTACTGAAGTTGCCCTTTAAGTACTTACTACTGCACGCAGTAGTTGGATTGGAACAACACCTCTTCATAACATGCGAGTAGAACTTTGACCCTCTTGCTCGTACATCAGCTGTGCCAGGATTGTGGGTCAAAATATCCCAAAAAAGCATGTTGCTTGCAAACTCCAAAAGGCCACCGGATGTAGTACGACATCCTGGTATTTTTGGCATATTGCATTTGAGAGACTGTTCTGGGACTAAATCTTTTCCTGCTTATGAGTGTGTATCTAAATCCGTTTAAACGTAAACATTTCACAAACTTCCAGAATACCTTCGACAGCTAAAGTGTTCGTAATCCAGTTCTGTCACTAAATTTAACGCAGATGATTCAGGGCAAAACGCACCTTCTTCTGGCAAGGCGATCGACAACTGAACGCTTTTCACAAAAACCTGTGTAGTTAGAAAAACTGCGAAAACCTCAGGGACTAACCAATATACTGCAACAGGCCTAAAATGTATTTTGCAGCTAAGTGCAACATAACAAAAGCAATGAGGTGACCTTTCACGAGAACTACCCCCTCCGGCTTGGTACAGGAGTAAGGTGTTTCACATAATGTAGACTCCCTGGTGTGTAGTGCACACATAATGAAGCGACACTGTCAACATGGCAAAATGAAGAAGATGAACATGGAGAAGCTGCTATTAGTAAAGACATAAAGAGTGCTAAGATCCAAACAGTTAATTTCATAAATTGATGCTTTAAATCTGTTCAACAGACAAAGGAACAACAAAGCATTGTGGAATATCTATTACTTGAGGGCGACCTTCATCGGAGGATCCAACATGTGTCTATAATTAATTACTTCTGCTGTTGATGCATTCAACAAATACAAATCAGTACAAAATGTATTCTAAATGGCTACCAAGACTAATGTTAGAAAATGCAGGCATGTGCAGTTTAAACGGGCTGCTTTCAAATGGACAAGGGTCATGACCCCCACCCCACTCCTCTATATACCATCTTCAGAACAAGCAGCCTCGGCGGTCAGTGCTGACCTGGTGCGGATCACAACACGATGCCGGAACCACCAGAGATCAGCATTCTACTGCAGTGAGGAGAAACTCAGGGCTCGGGGAGGTCTGCCTACTTCGCATGAGACAGATGCCACACGGCATAAATACTGGAACACTGGCTGGCTGTCAGATGAGTCAGAGTCAAATAAACAGGCCTGAGGTAGGTTTACTAAACACAGATTGGAGAGCAAAGGTGAGGACTCCACATACCCTGTTTACCAAGTTTTATGTAGTATACAGTCCTCTAGGTATAAGTACACTGCTGAAAAAGAGCACTCCTGTTCTTTAATAAAGTCTATAAAATTTAAAAAGGTTAGATTTGTTTGGATTAAAGGGCACGAGACATTTAATTTACCTACTTACTAAATTGAAACAAAGCTATTGAATTGAACGGTTTGATTGGATTTTGGAGGTCATATCATTTCGGATGTACGCACCTGCCACCGCAGAGCTTGTTGGCCAGTTGGTGTGCAGTATTTTTAAATATAGGTGTGGTTTACACTTTACGAGCATAGTGAACTGACAAGGATCCAAGTGGGATTGACACGTATTAAGCTTTGTTGATAGCGAGCCTCCGATGGCACCATTGGCTGCAGGATGCTCTGGATCGCCAGGGGGCGTACGGACAAAATGTATCGCGAAGAACCAAGAAGACATTGAGTGTACCAAGAAGAAAGCCATAAACCAAAATCCACAATGACTTAACTGGAAACTCATATCTCGTGTTCCAGGACAACTTCATGGCTCTTGTGCAAGCCTTGTAAAGAAACAAGACAAGGAATAAATGTACTATAAAGAAATGGAAGATAAAATATCCCATAAATTATTGAACTTGGCAGACAAATGATACACTTAAATGAAGATTAAAAAATGTTGTTGTTTTTTTAGATGGGCATTCTTTGTAAGATCGCCAGACATGCGGACACTTCAATCGGTGGACTATTCGTGACAGCGTGATCGCGTGCATCCCGAGCGCCAAGGTAGAGAATTCAGAGGTGCACGACCAGGCGGATCGCAACACTTTCACACACTTTGCACGAGTGTGCACTTCACTTTCACTACACATTGTATCAGAGCATCTGGTATTCAGTAGTAGCACCTACCGAATACTAGATGGACAAATCAGTTAGCTCCAGTGATACATACTGAACAGACTCAAGGAAAACAAAACCCCACAAAACATTTCTGTGCTGTTGATTTTGTAGAGTTGGGTCGCCCGAATGTGAACTGAAGCTTGTTTTTCTGACCGCTCTGTTGATCCAACACATCCAAGCTGTTAACTTCACTGCATCGTCCCCAGCATATTAATGTGTCCCAAACATGATGAATGGTCTTTGCTGGATACACAGCCAAACAGACCTCTGGGATGCTTTTAGTCTGAGGTAAGATTGCACAGATATAGTTTTGTGGTTGTGTTTTAGCAATGCCGGTCTTTAGTGATTAGTTACAACATTGATACATGTGATCAAACAGCGGGTGAAATAGATAATGACTATGAGTTGTTCTTTCAAGCATATGGAGATTAATAGGCCTGTGTTGGTCCTGTTTAACACATTAGTGTTGTATATCCAGGTCTATGTCGCAACCGTTGAATGCAACTATAATTGCATTCAACAAAAGATGTATGGAAAAAATATAAAATACTACCTGAATGTTGAGCATAACAATCATTTTGTCAACATAAAAAAACATTAGGAAAGGAGAAAAGTTGTCAAAACCAACTGGCTAGTCTAGAAGGTCAACTGCATTTGTCAAATTCATTTTTCTCAGTTTGCTTTATGTCTGTTTTCAGCGATTTACACAACCAACCAACAAACCTGTTTCTCCTTCTATTGGTAAAAGTAACACAAAACTTTATATGTGATCACAAGGCCGGTAGGGTTCACTTTATGACGCAGTCACTAAATCTTTAATCCGCGCCTCCCGACAGCCAACTGCTGTCTGCAGCCGAGCACCTGGTGCCTGGTGGTCGGGAGCCTGCTGTTGATATGAGGCATAAGGTCTACTGGCGATCCAGTCGGCCCTTTGATGCATGGAAGCAAAATGTAGGCCCCATATAGGTTTGCACTGCAGCATTTAATCCAATGCATTGCAAGCTGTGAGGGATTAAAGAGTCCTGAAAAAATAAACATTTTCACTAGAGTGGAGAGAAATGGTCTTCGGCCACTAAACCGCTGCCCATCGGACCTTGAGCCCTCAATATCACTTTAAAGGTTCTTGTGAGAGCATCACAACGAAGGCTTTCCCGGGAAGCAGCTCCGACTGAATCTGAGAGGAACAGTGGGCATCAGCTGCATTAGTGTGCTCCGTATCGCCGCTGCAAACACCCATCCAGACCCCCGCCCGCCAACCCCCCCCCCAGTCTACCCCCCAGTCCCCCCCCCCCCCAGTCCCGCTGGTGCTGGTTTATCCCCTGCAGCCGCAGCCTGCATCTGGCGAAAAAATCACTGTCTTCCAATTGGCAAATCCCTGCGCCGCTGCTCGCTAACCTTTCCCACTTTCCCACAAGCATAAGCTAATGGTTTCGGTTCGGTTCGTGTTGCTTCGATGAGGGAAGAACGCGTATCAAACTGCAATGTACTACATTTTCGCATAACTTGGGTAACTATAAACAATGCTTTGTGAGTTGTGACCGGAAGAAGTGCACTTTTATTTTGACCTGAAATGTAGATAAGCCTTTGGCGTACGGTTCAAATTTCATGTGCTGTCACACGAGAAAGAAAGGCAGGGGGGGAGTTGGGGGGGTTAGAACAATGGCGAGCAGATCAAGAGAAACCTTGGTCGGAATGGGGGAGATATCACACTGAGGCTCAGAGGCAGAGCAGTTGTCAGACATTAAATCTATCGACTAAATCTTACTTACATTAGGTTAGGGGAAGGGGAGGAGGGCAGTCTGGCATTTAAGCCTGTGTGCTTGTGTGCTGGGGAAGGGGTGGATGGGGGTGAAGGGGGTGGGAGGGTTGGGGGGGGTAAAGGGAGAAAGAAAAGGAGACAGCGACAGACTATAGAGAAAGTGGAAAAGAGGGGGTGGGATTGACCGAGATAATTTCCTTCTATTTTTTTTTTCTTCTTCTTTTGTTTAAACCTCATCATTGCACTTTGAAAAGTGTACTTTTAACATAAGTCACTCAGGGTACCACGAGCAGTCATTGGAAATGGCAATCCTATTGGTTAAAGTTTGGGTTTTCATTGCAGTGACTAATAGTGCTTCTCAGTTTTGCCCTTTTCAGTGGGATCTGCCCTCAGCGGCTAAACACACACAAGCCCTCCTCTGTAGCTGTGGCTGACGTCAACCGTCGCTTAGCAACCGCCTTTTGGTGTAAAAGCAGCAGTGCTGACACCGTTTTCAAAAGAGGCGCACAGAGGAAGACGGGAAGAAATGAGAGATAGAGGTAGAGAGAATAAAACGAGGGATAGAAAAGTAGAGGGAGAAAAAGTGAGTACAATTTTGTTAAGATTGATGTGTACTGTTTGGATGAGAAGGCAGAATCACAATTGCACGCATTCTCAGTGCCACATTAAAAAGGTGTAATCCCTCCAGTCTTACCGTGCCTACAAATTACCATATAAAGCTTTAGGAATACTGAAGGAAAAGATGACGTTATGTCAACAGAGTCGTCTGGAGGCTATTACCAGCCAGTAAAACCTATGGTATGCATGCACTCACCTACATTAAACGTAAGTACGCTACATCCCGGACCTCATTTTTTAATTCCCACAGCAACAGTTTACAGATGGGCTGACACCATCTATTTCACAGAAAACTACATTTTACATTTACCACACCGGCCCAAGGCGAGCCCCCGCCCCCCCTCTACTCTCACCCTTTCACGGACGGAGGAAACCAACAGTTAACACACGCAGGGTTCAACGACCTCATCACCAACTTAAAAGCTCAGCCACCTGAAATATTTGCATTGTTGGAAACCTTGTGGTGTAATCAAATTTCTCTAAGAAGAGTAAAGCGATGAAAACTCTCCCTGTCTCTCTCAACAAAAAAATGACCTCTCTCAAAAGTTATTGTTAGTTATTGTATATATCCATTTCACATTTGATCCATTTTTCATGTCATGGAAACAAGAAAGGGAAGGGAAGCCGATATAAAAAGCTTTTTGCAAATTAATAGAAGAAGATAGAGGAGGTCAGGACATCCCATCGAGGCTCATTAGAGATAGATAAGAACTGTTGGGCCTTTGCAAATGCTGCATGTCATAACCCCAACTATGTCCTAAAATAATAATGATAGAGCATCAAAATAAAACCGTCAGTGAATATTTTTGCGTGACCTTTTCTGATGGTGAGTCTTAAGTCACAGAAGCCATTAAGGCTAAACTCTGGTAGGCCTATCATGTAAACTAAAGTGCGGCAGGCTAATTGCTGCCGATCATGACGCAAACCGTTTCCAGGGTAACCCGGGTTTTGGAGTACCCGCTCTAGCATTTCCTCATCTGTTTGCACTCACACCAGCAGGCCGACAATGCAGCCGCTGCATCCTGTTTCACTCTGCAGTCAGCCAAACACACAGCACCTCGCTCAACTTAACCCTTTGTGCCGAACCTGCTGCTGCGGGTGGAAAATGAAAAGCCACCACGCAAACTCGCTGTGGTGTTTGACAAGGTAGCACGACGATGGAGCTCACAGAAGCTGTCACAGCAGCCCACCAGGATCCGAAAAACAACAAACCCAATGGATTCAATTGTACACGTAAAAGAAAAAGATGAAAAAAAAGCATTCAGAAATGCTGATTCAGCGCTTGATTTGGCATTCATAAAATGTTTACCTTATTTCAAAGTGGCCCCAGTGAGCGGTTGCTAAGCAATGAGTTAGGACATCTTGGCCTTGATATTGCGACTGTAACACAAGCTCCTGAACACGGAGGTTAACGCCACACACCGCTCACTTTCACATTTCATCCAATACATTTATATTATAATAATCAGCTCCAAGGCGCATCAAAAACACTTTCATTCAATATATTTCCATATGGACATAAATGAGACTGTGGATACCGAATACTTTCGGTAAGAGAAATCGTTGATAATATCTACCTACAAGTTTCCTGAATATAAAATGAAAACACAGAACCTTTACTGCAGAAAACATATGTTATTTCAGACAGCTCTTTGAAGCGGTCTATTCCAAGTTCATTTAAATAATAAATATTCAAATATGATCAAATATTATCTTTTTTTAGAAAAGTGCAATGAGAATACAAACATTTATACAAATATAAAGTCTACTGGAAACCCAACTGAACGCTTGTTTCAACACAGGCAACTCATTTTGAATTTAACACACGTTGTTTAGATTAGTCCTGATAACCAAAAGGCAGAGGAGCTGGCAGACGGCTGCACTAACTGCACAGAGACAATCCCCATGACGAGGCAGAGGATGCAAACAGTATGAAGAGTACTTTGACCACCATATCATTTGGCTGGGATCGCATTAGACTTTAAACCAAAAAATAAAACATTAGATGTAACACAAAAGGCTTGTTCTGTACGTCTATGATACTGCGGGAGGATTTATGTATTAGATATGAACATTACATAACTACTGCAACACACTGACACCAATGAAAAAGAAAAAATTATAAAATAGGAAAAGGGGATCTGAAAAACTTAAAAAGCCTTGTAGCTTTGTCTAATTTCTGGATAAATAAGGATTGTTTTTTCAGTTGCAACTTTTCCCCCCGAAAGACTTTGTCGCAAGACCAACAATTCCTCCCTTTTATGATCCCTGCTGGAGGCAGACACTGTATTCTACGGGGCAATTAATAAGACTTGGCATTTTTTTCCCTTCTTCTTTGCAATCATCATGCAGTACGTCACTGGGTCGTGACGTCAATGTTATATCATTCCACATGGCTTTACAGCAAGCGAACGTGACAGCTGAGAGCTGCTCTGCGCTTTCACTGCCCTCCCTTCCAACCTTTCTCTCTGCAGCCTGCGTCTCTGTTCTCGTCTGGATGGGGGGTTAGTTAAGTGTATTACTTACCCCAGCCTGCCCCCGTGGAGAGGCAAGTATAACTGCACAAAAAGAGGGCCTTCTCCCTGAATTGTACATTGTACTGCCTCTGAGGTCTGACTCATGAAATAAGCTTTTAGATTTCTGTCCTAAAAGGCCAAATACAAAAATCCTACTTTAAAAAATATATATCTCCGCTTTAACTACTTCGTTGACAAAAACTATCACGGCCTCAGAGACGCATTATAACGTCATTCTCGGGGAGGAAAAAGCTGCCATTCAGGTAGGACGATAGAATCGTTGTTCTGGCTTTTGGATTAATAAACTAAAATAAAAACGTAAAAAATAAAATATTTTCCCTATAGGACCGAAAACCCAAATATGCAGCATGGGATTTATTGACATTTTCTTAAATTATGGGTCTCAATTTCTGACCGATGTGACTGCTGGAGAGTCTCAAAGTTCATGAGGTAATTTACAGAATTGATTTACATATATGGGACTCGTACCACAATGGAGAGTGCACTGTTAATGCAACAGATCGGTGTATCTAACCCCTGCCAGCGGTTAAGAGTTACTGTGGCAAAAAAACATATCCCAGTCTTGAAATTATCAGAGCCAAAAGAACATTAATTGACACTGGAAATTACACAAATTCACTGTTTTTGTGTCAATCCTGTTTGCACCTTTTAAAGAAAGAAACTTTTCCCTGTTTCATAATTTCTACATCAGCAGTGTAAACACTCAGAGATGAAGTGTTTCCTTTCTAGTCAGTCTGACAAATTGAGGATCGCACCTCCGATCAAAAGATGTGCTCAGCTACAGAGAACGTCCCTGAACACAACACAGCGTACGACTAAAGAAAACTGGGAGGTTGACCTTTAAAGGAAAATAGAGCAATCTTTTGACTCATAAAGTGGCCATAACATGACATTCAAATGAAACCGTCTGCACTTATTCTCATTGTTTGAACTTCTTGCCATTTTGTTCATGTCAAATACTACTTAAAATACGCAAATGACAAAAAAAAAGTACTAAAGTTGAGGCTGTGAAAAGATACGTCGGAAGTGGCATTAAATGAGATATAATTGTATACTCTTAGACCACGCTACAGTTCTAAGTAATTCTATAGCTTGCATCGGTAATTCTGATATAATAATACTAATACTTTCAACGAGTAAAACATTAATATGATGAAAGTGAAATTTGGGCCAGCAGACAGCTGAATTTCGGTCATAAATGAAGCTACGAGCTGTTTATTGATATGTATTTCTTAAAAAGCTTGCGGTAAAACCAAAACAAACTGGCAACGGAAAGCTTCGATGGGCTGAAAACATGTGCTTGTCCGTACCATTCTGCATGTTTTTCAGTCAATTAGTTTTCAGTCGTTTAGTTTTGGCTCACAACAAACACCTGAATGTATTTCCATCCATCCATCCATTGTCAAACCGCTTATCCTGCACACAGGGTCGCGGGGGGGGGGGCTGGAGTCCATCCCAGCCAACTTCGGGCGATAGACAGGGTACATCCTGGATTAGTCGCCAGCCAATCGCAGGGCTACACAGAGACACACAACCATTCACACTCACATTCACACTTCTACGGGCAATTTAAAGTCCCCAATTAACCTGATCCCCAGAGCATGTCTTTGGACTGTGGGAGGAAGCCGGAGAACCCGGAGAGAACCCACGCAGACACGGGGAAAACATGCAGACTCCACACAGAAAGGCCACTGGGCGGAATCAAACCCGGGACCTTCTTGCTGTGAGGCGACAGTGCTAACCTTCCAATCTCTGCCAATCTTTTAAAATATTTGAACACAAAACAATGTTAACTTCAATTTCTTAAAGATAATTAATGTCATGATTATATACATACTATACTATCACCATGGATGTCTTTAAGGCATTAAAACAAGGAGGCGGATTGGCCTATTTGTGTATTTGTGTCGTATTTATGTGCAGCCTCATCTGCCTGATGTGCATTCTAGAATACAAAGGAAAAAACACTTGCTCATTAAAGTTTTGCTCTGCAAGCCCACTAGTGGCCAAAAACAACTCCTAAAAGCAGGAGCTTTGTAAAAATGGGAAAAGAGAAGTTAAACCCTGTGTTACAATACACAATGTGTGTGGTTGTAATCCTCAATAATAACTTGGTGGTGGCCCTGTCGAGCTTTCTATGAGAAATTACTTCTAACGGCCAAAGAAAATGCTGGGACAAAACATCCGAAACCTTTGATGTCTGAAAAGATATTCACACTTGTGTCCTCCATTGGGACTCGCAGATTGGATTTACGGATTATCTGAAAAAAAAGGGACAGATTGACCTGAAAATTCAGGTATTTTTAGGTTCAAGTTTGACTCAGGTATTACGGCTTCATAATATTCTGTTGCAGCTCTTCAAATGCCTCTCGCGCATAACAGTGACGAGATGCACATACACAACCACGGCGCTCTGCTGTGCCTCAGGCCCCAGGGATTGCACTTCTACCGGGAATATTCCTGATGGCTTCGACCTGCCAACAGTCTGCACCCACATAAATGGAGTGTTGTCAAGATAAAAAAAATGTGAAAAAAATAGCCATTGGTGAGTATCGTAACGTAATTACTGCAAAAAGCTTCACATTTCCATATTAATACAGAACAAGTGTCATGATAAATATGAAATTAATAGAAGCTACACGTGCCCACTCATTTATACTAAACAAAGTCATGTTAAACCCATTTGTTTTGGGCTGTTTTAGTCCTGGCCAGAGCCAAAGTACTGCTGCTATAGTTACCCACATTATAACATTTAATCCCCAAGCTGTTCACCTTTCTCCAAGCTGATGACGAACATACTGTACAACCACCAGTTGCTGCCCCTCCAAACCCCAAAGAACCTCACAGACAGTAGAGATGTGTGTGTGAGTGTGTAGGGGGAGGAGGGACTGTATGTTCTGCAAGAATGTGTGCGCGCGTGTGTGTGTGAAGATGCAGAACGTGTTTGACATCAGCGGTGAACTCTCGGTGACTCTGGTTCGAGGTCTGCCTTTGTGCTTCTCTTTCTGCCTGCCTCTGACGCAGAAGCGCTCTCATTAAGTTACACCACAAAAGATTATTTCTTATGCCGGGTTTGCCGTTCTTCTCCACTGACGCGATGATCAGATTATCAAAACCCAGGAAAGGACGAGCTCCGTGGCATCGTTAGCTCAGATTCAATAGGTGGCCTTTTTTTTTTTCTTTTTAAATATCTGAGAGCGGCGGCAGTCGCTCTCGCCGACACAACGGGGCGACGCCGCTAACGTTTTCTTGGTTCTTTAAAGTTGTAAATATTCTGCAATCTATTTGGACATATTGTGGATTCAAAAGCACCTCATCCAAGGCTCAGGTCAATATCTTTGTCTTCAGATCAGGTCTTCAACAAACGTAAAAAACATGAAAGCCTCGTATATATATAGTAAAAGTGTGAAGGTGAAATGAACGAACGATCTTTCATGAAGCTAAATGTGAATTTGTTTTAAATGCTCCAACCTGTTTTCCCGTTTCAGTTTTCATGCACTGCTTGAGGCCTAATTCACCGTGGCCACTAATCTGCTAATAGCTTAAACCACAGTGAGGCGAAACAACAACTGCTGGGAAAGGAAAACCGACACCAACTGATAGATATACATGTTTAGTTCGGTTATCATTTCTAACGGGGCGAGAATGGCACAAAAGTAAGGCTGTTTTTGTTTTTTCTTTAAATGTTGACGATAACGTTAACATTTATTCTACACTCAAATGAAGTCAGCAACTCCGCTTTTCGCCGACAACGTATTGGATGCAACACGATAGTCTTCATTTGGACTGGACATCACTCGATATCGCTGTATTGGTTTACAAAACTAGTGCTTAGTAGAAGGGAGCCCCACTTGCAGTGGACCTGTTGGCTTCTGTACGCAAACAGACTTTATAGAGTATGTGTGTATTAAAGCAAACAAAAACAGGAAGAAACGCACGCTGAATGTGGACCATTGACACTGAACGATCCCGAAGCGTGTGCACGCTGGCATGTTGTGTTGTTGACTGATACATTCAGAGGGGACTGTTCATACCTGCTGCTGGCTGTGTTGTTGCTCTATGAATGACACCTGAGGATGTAGCCGGACACTCACGTTCCATCGATTATGATCTTTTATAAAGATATTCCCCCGTAAAAAAAAAAATGTATATGCTCAAATTGATGGATTCGATAGCGGGATGTAAAAAAAGGGCATTGCATACACAGTAGTACATGTTGGTTATGAGCTTCCATAGGCTCTATACACCTTTATATAATTGGCTGAAATGCAAATCCCTTGCTCAGCATCTAGAGCACATGTAATAACACTGCAAAACACTGTTTGCCTGAAAAACGTAAAGGGGCACAACTTTTTAACACAAATAGTTTACATAATAGTGAATGTTTCATTTTTTTTCTTAAATGCAATGTGTGATGGGAAAAGCAGTGTGATCTGCTGTTTTAGTTTTTCATGAGATGAGACTGTGCGTTTCCCTCCACTAGTGCTCATGTTTACTGTGGATGATCGGGGGGTGGGGGGGGGGGGGGGGGTCCCATGAACAATAACAACAACCGTGGTCCTCCGGGGCCAGTACATACCTGTTCTTTGGATATACAGGGCAACGACGGCCTGCGGGGCATTTTACAACTGCCATAGTAGCTGGTCGACGTCTCCCCCAGCGAGACGCAACTGGACCGCCTCCTGGGTCTGATCACCGGGACCTTTTCCTCCGCGGGGGAAGCCCCGCTCGCCGCTTCCCTGGACGGGTAGCAGCGGTCGAAGCAGAGCCCCAGCAGGGAGCCCGAGACCCCGGCGCCGCAGGCGAAGAGCGGCCTGAGCGGCGCGGGAAGAGCGCTCAGGCTCGTGAACGAGACGAGCCACACGACGCTGGCGAAGAGCAGCACCAGGACGCTGTGCTTGAGCTTGAGCGTGGGGATCAGCGTGAGCAGCCCCACGCACCCCAGGACGAACAGCAACCTGCCCGCCATTTGCACCTGGTGCTGGTCCTCCCCCCATTGCAGAAACCGCAAAACCAAAAAATCCCCGAGGTAGCACGACGCCGGCAGCGACAGGAGCCAGCATCTGCCGCTCTCCTTCTTCTTCCTCCGCAGGTAGAACGTCAGGAAGAAGAACGCGCAGCCGATGCTGAACAGCGGGCTGACGGACTGCGAGAAGCCCGACAGGAAAGTCCGCAAGTCCCAGAGCGGGTCACTTTGCAGGCTCCTGGAAGCGAGGAAAGAAAGCGCGAGGGCGAGGAACGCGCCGACGTAGAGGGCAGAGACCTTTAAACATGTGGAATTGAGAAGGTCTTCGTTGTAAAAGCCGCACGCGTTGAACAAAAAACCCCGTCGGAGGTCCTGTTTGAGAGGGGTGACGCAGCTCTTCACGTAGCCGTTCCTGAAGCCCTCTGAGCTGTTTACACTTCCAGCGCCGTCGCGGTGCCTTGTTTTACTGTGCAAAAGCTCTCCGTCCTCCCGTGCAGCCATGGCCTCGACTGCGGCTCCTCGTATCCACGCGAAAGGGGAGAAAGAAAAAAAAAAGAGTCCCCCTTCTATCTCTCTCTCTCTCTGCCAATATCCACGCCGCGTTAACGCCGAATTACATGACAGCAAACGCACTCCATGGTCACTCAAACGTGCTCCAGCACTTGGACTAAAGAAAGGAGGTGAGATGTTGTTTTTACAAGAAAAGGGGGCTCCGTGTCGCCACCTAGAGGCCGCGACCCGGAACGAGGTTTTTGTAATCTGGAGCGTTCAATTAAATCCCGGGACATTAAATGTAATGTAATCCATAGTCCGGGATTGTAGTTTAAAAAAAACACCTTTATTAAAAATGTTCCCATTTAAAAAAAGGAACAACTATTGGTACTTTTCAAAAGTTGGACTCCTCTATCATAGCTTTACTGTTTCAGACGTTCCTTTTTTAAGGACATATTTTGCTTTTAAATGTAGATTTAATTTCGATGCAAAATAAATGATCCCTTGTTCAAATATACATTAATATTCCCCTTTATCTACGTACACATACATACATAATAATAAAAAAAGGAAAAAGGATACATACATTGAGTAAATATTGCCAAATGCTACAGGGACCGTTACAATTCTGAATGTCTTGCATATATTCCGAATTGGCTCGGCCATAGTTTACTTAAAGTGTCAAACTGAAGCAATAATTGACCATAATAAAGTCGTTATTGGTGGGTCGGTGTCTCCGTGCTCTATCGAGTGGCTCTGGGATCGTTTGCTTCGCCTGGTTCGCTCAGGAGGACGAATGTCGATAGAACTGATCTTAATAACAGTGTAGCTAACCGGTGGTGACTGTTGAGTAGCAGTCAAACATATAACGTTAT
The DNA here is from genome assembly GCF_964276395.1 of Gasterosteus aculeatus. Taxonomy (NCBI): domain Eukaryota; kingdom Metazoa; phylum Chordata; class Actinopteri; order Perciformes; family Gasterosteidae; genus Gasterosteus; species Gasterosteus aculeatus. Next base: position 11,263,396 of record NC_135700.1, read on the forward strand.
ATAGATGAGCCGTGTGATATATTTTCAGAAATAAAGTCATTATTTGTGGCCAGCTAATTCTAAATACATGCGGTGGCTTTCCAGAAAGCTCACCAAACCAGCTTTTTGACATCCTAAAATTACAAGAACAGTCTTTTAACACAAAGAAATGAGAATGAATATTGATCCATGTGAACTGACTTGATGAAACAAGTCATCCCCCTAAAACAAAAAAACGTTTAACGTAACATCAGGTTATTTCCCAGGCCTTTACTTAACCAAGACACAACAGCAGAAAACAAAGTGAAGTGATCACAGTGATGTCAGAGCTGCAACAAACCATCTACCCTACAGACAAAAAGCCCAAACACCGACATACAACGCACACAAACAGAATTAATGATGCCCAGTTGTTTAATGTCATGAAGACATTATGGCTGTTTTTGCACATTTCCAGATGTTGAGTTGCCGATGATGTCCAGCATGCTTTCACAGAAAGATAGCTTGGATTTAGTATATCAAATGAAGATTATATGCTCCAACATTACTAAATGTCTGTCACATAAACTTTATATATTGCATACACTATCTTTGTTATTCAGACAATGTTTACTGTTTATAGAGCTCGATGGCAAAGGGCTGACTTTTACCACTGAATACTGAATCGTGTAAACTAAATAAAGGCCCATGCGTGTCTTTTCCTCTCCTGTTGTTGTAACCAGTATAGCAATGCTGTTTGGAGAGCACAGGCTCACCTCAGGTCACCATGACAATTTATTTTGCATGTTATTATTCTATGAAATTGCTCGCCGTATCGTAAAAATATGACTTTCCCTGGATAGGATCTTTTAACTAAGTTAAATAAGAATCCTATAAACAATAGTTTTGGTATCAAGCATACAGAGCTTGTGTGTTGCCATTGACTGACAAGGTTCTGTAGTGTAATGTAATCAGGTACTTTGCTCTTGGCTTGAACCATAAGCCATCATTACCATAAATACTGCAAATTTAAGATGTATACCTAAGTAAGCACTGCATGTCAATCAGTGAGAGAATGATTGTAGTCTGTAGGGCTGATTGCAGCCATACAGTTCTATTGCATTTATAGCATGAAATAGGTTTACAAAACTCCCGTAAACCAAATCCAGAAATAGATTTAACCTAAGACTTGCTTGTGTAGTGACAGTATAACATAGTGCTTTTCCTCTGTGCCATAAAACGTTATGGTCCTCAAAAAATTATGGCACACAATATAAAAACATATTCTTTCGTTAGGATGAACATGACCGGGGATGTTGGTTGGGGAATTTGTTTTACACATACTGTATTGTAGATGAGATTAATTAATTACTGACTTTGATCTTTTATTGGTCTTTTTATTGCAATATGACAACACACCTAATCATTGATTACCCTTAAGTTAAAAAAAACAGATTGGTCGAAACAATCTTTCAAACGATTCTTGCATTTTTTCATGAGCAGCGACTTCATGTTCGATTATAAGACGTAAGTAGACGTCTAAGTTTTCGTGCACTTACTCCATCACTAGACTCAGCTTCCACTGGAGGGTGCTGCATGCAGATAATGAATACTTGGTAATACATTATAGTACGACATTGCACTTTTGCAATCATCACTATTCTATTCATTTATTTTTTATACGAAACGGCAGTAAATATGGTTGCAGTTAGGTACCAAAATCATTGTAGCATTTACTTAGTTCTTAATCGATCTGTAGTTGCATTTTCAACAGTTTGGTCTCTTTCACTTGTCGCTTGTGGCACATGCTCAATTTTGCCTTCGCGTTTGAGCCATCCAGCGCACGGTAGCAGTGATGTGGCTCAGAAAGTAATCTTCCACGTCAGTAGGAAGTAGTGGAGAGCCACAGAGACATCTCGCCAAAGGGTTCACCTGAGCATTTTTACAGATGTAATTATCCCAGATTGAGTGTCGAAGGCCACTTCGGGGTATAATTGTTGTGCTATCAGGTAGGTTACGTGTCTGTTTTCTTTTTTCATAAGTGATGTTTCTTACCGTGGTAACTGCTAAAACAGCTAGCGTTAGCTGACGTCCTCCATTTCATTGCTAGCCGGGGAGAAAGCTAAGTTGGCGCTAGCTAACGTCCGATAGGTAGCAATTGACCAGTTAGCTTAAATTCAAAGTCACCAATTGAAAACTCAACAAACCAACCTCACGTTTTATTTTGAGTTTTGCCATACGATTTGATGCTAACGCCGCTAGCGTAAGCAGCAGCTCCAGCGTTGTACGAAGCTGTTTACACGTTAATGCTGCGTGTCACACTTTGTTAACTTGGAGATTAATAAACTTCTTTCTCATATAACACAGTTGCGCGTTTCTTTTTACTGAAATCTGTTTTTTACTGACAAAGGCACTCGAGTAATATATAATATATATTATTATAAATTGTAACCATGGCCTCTTGTTGTTCGGCTATAAGGTTGATTATATTCAAGGCGACTCGACAATAATTCAGCTCCTCTTTCAAGCTTGAGTCAGGACACACTGTAATATTTACAAGACAATCAAGCGGCCATGTCATTGACGTTTCTTTATAGTTTCCTTAATATTGGCTGATCCATTTGGGGATTTACCAATTCACGTAACGTTGTATGTCCACTTAGTTGCTGTGGACTGCCGGAGGGAGATTTGAGAAGCCATTTGTATCAAGGTCCTAATGGGGACAGTTTTAGTTTCATCTAAGAACGTGGATGATCAGCTGTTTGTTGTTAGGATATTTTGTCTGTTGCAACACAGATGTCGACATAATCAAACTAAGCAAAGGAACATGGCTTTAGCAAAACTGTAAAGTAGTACAAAACACACAAACACACCAGCCATTCGTTCAATGCTTGTACACAGGCGTTCATACAATCAAATGCCCTTTTTAATGGTTTATCCTGCATGAAAAAATAAGTTGTTCTGCACAATCAATGTTCAAGCCTAATTTTTTGTGAAATAGTTTCACGCGCATTAGAGCACCGCACTGTTTTTTCACCACTTTAAATGATCACTTTCAAGTTTTCTAGCGAATAACGACTCGCAACATTTTGTATCTGCTCTCTACCAATTTCCGTGAGCACGGTTATTGAGTGGCTGAGGCATATGCCGGCACGCCTGGAGGCGCAGGCAGATCGTCCAGGACAGCTCGCAAGCCTATGGCAGCATCTGTGAGGCGACTGTACAAAATAAACAATGAGCCAGTGTGCTGTAAACCAGCCAGTTACCTCCAGTAAATAAGAAGTGGTTATATTTGGTAAATCATGCTTTGAAGAGTCAATTAGCTCTGCGTTTTCCAACGCAATCCCTGTGGTTTATACCTGGATGGCTCCTCTGGGTTTCAAGAAGCTCATAGAAGAAGAGTTGTCTGGTTATTTTTCAAGTTAGTTGGTCGTACTCTCTTTGACTGCTGTGAATAAAATGAAATGCAACCCCATGGTGCTTTATTCTCTTGTTTAAACGTTTGGCTGTACAGTAGATTGGTCTGTTTGTGTTTGGTCTTTACACAGATTTAGTTTAGTACGTCTATGTTTTCTCTGCTTCTTACTAAATGTAGGTTCTTCTGTTTCTGACAGGTATTTTTCAGCAAGCAGCATTCTAAAGGATTCTTTTAAACGGATTCAAGCCCAGCAGCAAAATGACAGCTGCGGAGAACGTTTGTTACACTCTGATCAATGTGTCATCTGAGTCAGAACCCCCTTCTGAAGTCAGCCTTAAAGCTGATCTAGGTAACTATTCTTCATATTACCTTGCAGATTTGTCTCGCTAAACCTTTTATAAAACATTCAGATGGGAGATATTCATTTCTAAATGTCTTCACCTCAATGTCATAAAGGTTGTTGAACTGGAATATGTGGGCCTGACAAAACAATGTCCTGGTTCCTCTGGATAACTCAGACTTCACTGTCAAAAACTATAATAGCGATTGTTATTTTGGCAACTGTTTTATTTTTCCCCATGAAACCGGTAACGGTGAAGTCTGTGTTATTCAGAGAGAAATTATGGTTTTCTTTACAAATTACTTCATTGGTCATCAAAATACAAATCACTTGGTCTTCAGTGGAAAAAACAAATAGTTCAACCACTTCCTTTAGAAAAGCTTTCACTTGAGATCCATAAAAGTGCTAAGACATGCTTGAGGCCAGACCTATCGTAATAACAACAATCAATTTTCAACAGAAAAAGGGGAGATCAAGGCAAAGACTGAAGCCCTGAAGAAGGTTATCATCATGATCCTGAATGGTGAGAAGCTGCCAGGACTGCTGATGACCATAATCCGCTTTGTGCTGCCGCTTCAAGACCACACCATCAAAAAGCTACTGCTGGTTTTCTGGGAGATTGTTCCCAAAACAACCCCAGATGGAAAACTGCTCCAGGAGATGATCCTGGTCTGCGATGCCTACAGAAAGGTACAATTTCTCGCCTCAATTTCTAGAGCAATATATTTTAAAATCCACGTATGACAGCAGGGAAAATAGTCTTTACGGTAACAGAGAGAAAACAAAAGGAGAACACTTTTTTTTTTTATCACGTGAGATGGTAAGATGCACTTATCGAAAAGGATAGCTGAACCCCCTCGTAGTTCTGCTGATTCCACATCATTTCTAATTTGTATCTGTAATGTGTGGTGGAAATTTGTGGATTAAGCCCCTGTGAGAAATCAAAAGTATCTTGAACTTGCTTTGTGATTAACAAGATAGTATTTATTACTAACTAGAATATAGAAAAATGCTAAGGAATACAGAAATTATCAACACATGTCGTAAGGACAGACAGAAGTCAAATGACTACAATTCAGCTGAAAAGGGGCAGATGGTTCATTCTCCCAAAGAGGAGCTAGAAGATCTGACCAAGTTTCTTGGGGAGAACCGGAGCGTTTATACATATGAGAGGAAAACAGAAGACCCCCCTGCAAAAGGAAGATTAGTTGTAAACAGATGTTGTTGCGAGACACCCATGTCCCTCCTTTAACGGGACCTAGTCAATCACATTTGACAGACGAAGTGGACGGAAGAGGAGAAGACCAGGATACGGATCAGTCCAGGCACCTATCTCCCAAACGGGACGCCATCGTGAACTAGGTCAGGTCACGAGTTTCCCAAGAAAGGTCACACACCGAGTTCTTGAGACACTTACAATATGCAGCTCAACAAGTTCTCCCCCGACATCATGTAATCATATATAATGACTAAAATATTTTTTATTCATTTCTTTAAAAGAATAAAAAACAAAACAAATCAGCAATCATCATGTGTCACCTTTCTCTGAACTGCAGGACTTGCAGCATCCCAATGAGTTCATCCGTGGCTCCACTCTGCGCTTCCTGTGCAAGCTGAAGGAGTCCGAGCTGCTGGAGCCTCTCATGCCAGCGATCCGGGCCTGCCTGGAGCACCGGCACAGTTATGTGCGCCGCAACGCCGTCCTGGCAATTTACACCATCTATAGGTGCGAAGTGTTAAAAGTCTCATGTTCAGTAGCTTTTCACACATGCATGTTTTGTACTCTATTCTATTAGTGAAGAACTAACAGCTGAGCACCTTTACTTGTTTCAGGAACTTTGAGCATCTCATCCCTGACGCTCCAGAGTTGATCCATGATTTTCTTGTCAATGAGAAAGACGCCAGCTGTAAGAGAAATGCTTTCATGATGCTGATCCATGCAGACCAGGTCTGTAGCTTATTGTCCCTTTCTTCCTGTTCCTATTGTTGTGTTTCACTGTGACCAACGGCGTCCACCGCAAAGACCAAACTTAACCTCATTTCATTCACTCTTTTGCGTGTTTCAGGATCGAGCTCTGGATTACCTCAGCACATGTATTGACCAAGTTCACACTTTTGGTGACATTCTCCAGCTGGTCATTGTGGAGCTGATCTACAAAGTGAGTCAAGACCTTCACTAGTCTAATATACGCTTAGTAACTCAACAGCATACTACCAGAGGAGTTGCTTTGATCTCTGCACTCTTGCTGATTTTGTTCTCTGCCTGCTAGGTTTGCCATGCTAACCCGTCTGAGCGCGCCCGGTTCATCCGATGCATCTACAACCTGCTGCAGTCCTCCAGTCCGGCGGTCAAGTACGAAGCTGCCGGCACTCTTGTTACCCTCTCCAGTGCTCCCACAGCTGTTAAGGTACCAATATCTTATCAGTGATGTACATGATGGAAATTGTACTAAACATGACCCAATAACAGTGATCTATGGTCATATACCTTCTCTTGCACACTCTGACTTCAGGCTGCTGCCCAGTGCTACATTGATTTGATCATCAAGGAGAGCGACAACAATGTGAAGCTGATTGTTCTTGATCGTCTGATTGAACTGAAGGAGCACCCCACTCACGAGCGCGTACTCCAGGTACGTTGAGGTTTTGCTGTGGTTCGTTTTTGAGGCAATTAACAAATATAATGTGGTTCCTTATAATCCTCAAAGGCCATTGTCCCGGAAAAGGTTGTTATTAAAAACAACGCTGGTCAAAATGTATTTCCCTCTGAAGAAAATAACGTTTGACCGTTTAAACACTTTAGTAGTAGCATGTATAATTTTAGTTTATGAATATTATTTGATAAGAGATCCACAAAAAGCTGCAATAATTAGTTTCTCACTAACACTTTGTTACTCAGGATCTCGTGATGGACATCCTGCGTGTTCTCAGCACTCCTGACCTGGAAGTGAGGAAGAAGACCCTGCAGCTGGCGCTGGATCTGGTTTCGTCGCGCAATGTTGAAGAGGTCAGTGGCGTGCAGTTTATCCATGTTACCGTTGGGGATTTCATGGACGGAAATTCCGGAAAATAATGGAAATAATGAGGCAACGGTTTGTTTTCCAGTTGGTGATCGTCTTGAAGAAAGAAGTGATCAAAACAAACAACGTATCAGAACATGAAGATACTGATAAGTACAGGCAGCTGTTGGTGCGCACTCTCCACTCCTGTAGTGTGCGCTTCCCTGACATGGCAGCCAATGTCATTCCTGTGGTGAGTTTCTTATCATTTAGCTCTAGAAATGTGTCTTCTCGGGTAGAGACCCAGTGTATACTGTATATATGATAGGAATATAGTAAGAGAGTTCTTTGTTCATTTACAGCTGATGGAGTTCCTAAGTGACACTAACGAGGCGGCTGCTGCTGATGTGCTGGAGTTTGTACGGGAGGCCATTCAGCGCTTTGAGAACTTGAGACCCCTCATCACCGAGAAAATGCTGGAAGTCTTTCACGCAATAAAAACTGTCAAGTAAGTCTTTGGAAGAACTCTGAGGGGAAAAGTCTGCGTCTTCTTGGTCTTTGTCTCCTCCCTAATGGTTATACAGCTCAGTTTTAAATTTGGCTTAGCAATGTTATTTATAGGAAGAGGTAAGATGGTCTAAGTATTACGTGTATTACTATATAAATTTATTCAGTCTTTACTAATGAGAACTCAATCCTCAGTAGTTTACCAGTGGCGTGGACTCTGTAAAATGATTTGATGAATATTAAAACCAGTAGACAGAATGAAAATACATAAAGGAGGTGAGTTTTGGTGGCCTATTACTGGCTTTTGTTCTGATAGTTATTTGTCTGCTGTTACATAGACTCGACTGAGTTTTGGCATTAGAGCAAGGTGGCGTCTCTATACAGGAGCATGTAGCACTGTGAATCCTCATGATCTATGTCACCATTGTCCCATTTCAGGATCTACAGGGGAGCGTTGTGGATCTTGGGAGAATACTGTAGCACCAAGGACGACATCCAGAGTGTGATGACAGAAGTGCGCAGGTCCTTGGGCGAGGTATTTTTGTCTGCTATTGTCAGAATGGAATGCAATACAAGCTTACCTGAGACTTCGGTGAAATTGTTCCAAATATCTGACATCTGTCTCTCGCGCGGACAGATCCCGATTGTAGAAAATGAGATAAAGAAAGAGACCGGAGAGGTGAAACCAGATGATGAAGTAAGTGCGGCTCCAGCCCAGAAGCTGGTGACAGAAATGGGCACCTATGTGACACAAAGCGCTCTCAGCTCGTCCAGACCTTCGAAGAAAGAAGAAGATAGGTAAAAACGTTTTTGGTTTTCAGATGGTATTATCGTTTACCTGTGATATTCAGTTGATTGTACAGACTTACGCACTCGATAAACCCTGGTGTTGTTGTTGCTGCAGACCTCCACTCAGAGGCTTCCTGATGGATGGAGACTTTTATGTGGCAGCTTCCCTGGCCACCACACTGACCAAAGTGGCCTTGCGCTACGTTGCCATAGTTCAAGACAAAAAGAAACAAAACGTAAGATGTTCCCTCTTCTCTGACACCTCTTTTAGAAAAAATTATTGAACCAGCTGCTCGTGCGTCTAACCCATGCTGTCTTGCTGCTGTCCCCCTCAGTCCTTTGTGGCGGAGGCCATGCTGATCATGGTCACTGTGCTGCACCTGGGCAAGTCCTCTCTGCCCAAGAAGCCGATTACAGACGATGACGTGGACCGCATCTCGCTGTGCCTCAAGGTCCTGTCAGAGTGCTCGCCACTTATGAACGACATTTTCAACAAGGAGTGCCGCAGATCCCTGTCACATATGCTGACTGTCAGACTGGAGGAAGAGAAGCTATCACAGAAGGTGGGGCTCAACCTAATAATTAACCTCGTGAAAGTTAGGCTAATTTGATTTTGATTTAATTATTAGACCCTGTTTGTTCTTGTATCTTTGCTAACTACTTTAGGTATCCCCGGTGTTTGGACTCCATTGTTAGCTAGTTGTAGGCCGACTTACACCCCATAAAATAACCATATGTGATTGTTTATCCGATTACAGAAAGAGTCTGAGAAACGCAACGTCACAGTGCAGGCAGACGACCCCATCTCCTTCATGCAGCTGACTGCCAAAAGCGAGATGGCTTCTAAGGAGGACCAGTTCCAGCTCAGTCTGCTGGCTGCCATGGGCAACACTCAGAGGAAGGAGGCTGCTGATCCACTCGCATCCAAACTCAACAAGGTACACCGCAAAACCTGCCAAATGACCTAAAATTACAGCGCTACAGCGGGAGACTACTTTTGGGCTGCAAATAAAGGGGTGAAGGGATTTTTTAGGGTTTGTTGTTGAAATCATTCATTGCTGCCTAAAGAATTGCCTAAAAAAACAACATCTTAACTGCTTACTGTGAGGAATTATCATTTAGTTCTAATATAATCGATAATTCATTGTGATCTTTGTGTCCATTCTAGGTGACCCAGTTGACAGGCTTCTCAGACCCAGTATATGCTGAAGCCTATGTTCATGTCAACCAGTATGACATCGTGTTGGATGTGCTGGTGGTCAACCAAACCAGTGACACTCTCCAGAATTGCACTCTTGAGCTGGCCACTTTAGGTCAGTCTGGTTTATTTCCCACCTTGTTCAATAAGTGACCAGGTTTTTTCCTCTTGATGTTTACGCAAGCCAATCACATTGTGATGCTACGTCGCGCTGGTATGCATGTCAGTAAATGTTTCCTTCCCATAGGTGACCTCAAGTTGGTCGAGAAGCCTTCACCTCTAACTCTGGCTCCCCACGATTTTGCTAACATCAAGGCCAATGTCAAGGTGGCTTCCACGGAGAACGGCATTATATTTGGCAACATTGGTATGACGATCATTTTGTGTGTTTTCACCCTCACAATTCGGCTTGTGTATGTTTTCCTCCTGTGGTCAGAGAATGTTTTCTTATCGGTCGGAGATGTTTGATTCTGTCTTTCCAGTCTATGATGTGTCGGGAGCTGCTAGCGACAGGAACTGCGTGGTCCTCAGCGACATCCACATTGACATCATGGACTACATCCAGCCAGCTTCGTGCACAGATGCAGAATTCAGACAGATGTGGGCAGAGTTTGAGTGGGAAAACAAGGTAAGTGTTTGCATTCCACATGAGCGTCCTTCTCCGCTTTTCTCTACACGTAGATTTTCAGTTTACGCATCTGTGACATTACTTTGGAAAATTGGAACGAGTGAATTTTGAAGATGGTCTCTGCGTCGTAGGTAACGGTGAACACCAACATCACTGATCTGAACGAGTACCTTCAGCATATCCTCAAGTCCACCAACATGAAGTGTCTGACTCCTGAGAAGGTTGGTATGAGACGTCAGACAGCAGAGCAAAGAAAGTCAATGGTGCTTTTAAACCCAGCAAGATGAATCCCAATAAAGGCCTGTTTTCCTGGTGAATGTCAAGAGAAATGATGAGTGGCCTTTGTCGGCAATGTCTCATAAAGCCGCTCACGATTGATGAAGTTTGGTGATCCCGTGCTGCTGTTTTACAACATTCTCAACTCCCTTCCTTCCGTCTTGTAAAACAGGCACTCTCTGGCTTCTGCGGCTTCATGGCTGCCAACCTTTATGCTCGTTCTATCTTTGGAGAAGACGCCCTGGCTAATGTCAGCATCGAGAAGCCCATCCACCTGGGGCCGGACGCACCTGTCAACGGACACATCCGCATTAGGGCCAAAAGTCAGGTGGGTCACAGCTGCTGCACGGTCAACACTTAATCATCTCCGAAGCAGAGAACTGGTTGAATGGATAAGGAGAGCGAATATATGAAATGAACTGATTCATGTGATGTTGCACTAAAGGGCTTTTGCTCTTCTCAGTAAGCATACAATCTGCCACAATAAATCCTTCTTCCTTCGTTTCACAGGGGATGGCCTTGAGTCTGGGTGACAAGATCAACCTCTCTCAAAAGAAGTCAAATGTCTGAGACAAATCTGGTCCAGCTGTAAAAATGTCACCTGCTGTTGTTTTCTATCATCCATCTTTTCAACACAGATAATTAAGAACTCTACATGGTTAGTTGCTTCCGTGCTGTTTTTCTTTCTTTTTTATCTAACATCACCGCTGTCACTTTAGTAATTTTCTTTCCCTGTTCTGCTTAATTTTCAATAAACGTATTAAAAGTGACTGTCTTGTTTGTTGATTCATGTTTGGGATGTAGCGAATGAGAGGGTTTCAGTCAGGGAACGTTTGGATGACTTAGCAGTCAATGTTTGAGGGCTTTCTCCTGCAATTCTCCTTTACACTAAATGAGGCGTGATTGATTGTAAATATTTAGTGATGGCTTCAAATATAAATGTCACTCCAAGCAGGTTGTGTCTGCTGCTCCTGCTTGTGTCCAGCTTCGCTGCTCTGGGCTCTATTGAGAATTCCTCACATGTCGCGTGTGACGTCTTGCAGAATGGACTGATAGGAGTCTTCCCAAAATTGTCAGTGACTTCATGTAGACTCTTAAACACATCCATATATGTGCAATCATTTTAACGGAGGGATTCACAGGCCCCCTCATAGCCAACTGTGAGTTTTAAACAGTGATAATGAGATGCAGGTGTATTAGTGTTGGCAGGGAGTTGCATGTTTCACTTTATCATTTACAATTCAAGGATCTATGGCGATGTGCCAGATTAAAGGGTTCCAACCTTGCTCACTCATCTACAATATGTCAGATCCTTCTCTCTGGGGAGTTAGATAAAAGCTGAAGGGCAGCTTTAAGGTCAGAACTTTGACTCTCAAACTAAATAGTTGGGGTCCTTTTTGTGCTTTTTTTTTGAGGTCGACAAAGTATTCACCCACAATAAATGTACGTCCTTTAAGTCCTCATTATGTGGGACAGTGGATTTGTGATTAATCTGGATCGAGCCCAATGTCCACAACATCTTCTGCATATCATCCCATGTATCTGTAAAACGGTATTTCTCTTAGGACACAGCAGTCAAACTGCAAGTGTCCTCTGTCCTGCATTTCGTTACGAGAAAATTCAAAAATAATTTCCAAAGTGGTCTAATCCGTTTACAAGTAAAGCGCACGCAGAGGTGACACTAGATGGCGCTACATGCCTCAAAGCAGACAGTGTGCTGGTATCATGCAGTGTAATCTTGGAGTAAGATCTGTCATAACATGGCATACAATTGACATGTTGACATAACACGAGGCATGCTTGTGGGCACTGAAGTAACGCCATTTCAGATTCAGCACTGACATTTTAAGGGTCACAAAACCCGACTGCATTACTTGTATTATCAACTCCAGTTGTCATGACACCTCTTCAAAATGCAACCTCAGCACGGGCCTGTTGAGGCCCTGTGGATGATGTAACAAAACCCTCTTACCTCTGTGAAAGGGACGTGGAACATTAGAATGAATCGGACTGTATCAACAAAATGTAGCTGGAGGCAATAACTCTAGTGTATTTTTTACGAGGCATGTTTTTCAGAACTCTTTTACTGCATTTTTGTCACTTACAGCACAATGGTGGACTTCAACTTGTGACAACCGGCGTCCTGACGATATGCAAAGCTGCGGATTTGTATGACTGTTGCGTGCAAGTGACGCAAGAAGTGGTCCGCAGTACAAACGGGGAGTCTTTCATTCTAGTGAGAAAACTGACCCGCAACGAGGAAAAACTACCACTTCAGCGAGGTGCAAGTTTATTAGCCTCCTATTTGTTTGCATTGTGGTGGGAGCCGCAGGGAGCCTTTATCGTCAGTTCCAGTCGGCTGAACAGCCATTGAACCCCAGCCTTTCTACCCGTGTGTGCCGGAGGACAGGAATGCGGCTGCGGGGGAGTGTGACGCTAGTATCGGGACAGGAGGGCTGCAGGGTCGGCGTGTGCGTGTGTGCGCGCGTGCGTGTTCTGTAGGTGGAGTGTTGAGGCAGTCACACACACACACACACACACACACACACACACACACACACACACAGACGGTAGAAAATAGAAGGGCCTCTAGCGCCAGACATGAGTACTGGTCTGTTTGCTCACTCCTGCCGTCGGATCCACAGCGCCAGCATCGCAGCGTCCGGGCAGACACACACACACACACACACACACACACACGGTCAGGCGTGCGGACAGGCGCCCCGCAGCCCGCAGCTCCCGCCCCGTGTGCCCGCGCGCTCAACGGACTACGTCGACGACTGGTTTTGCTTTTCGTTTGTTCCGGGCTCCTTTCTACGTTCCGCGTCTCTCGCACCGCAGGGCCTCTTCAGCTCACTGGGAGAGAGAAGAAGCAGAAGAAGCAGAAGCAGAAGAAGCAGAAGAAGCAGAAGCAGAAGAAGCAGAAGAAGTGGGTGTTTGCTGCTCACTGGTGTTCCGGCAGCAGCGGTCGCGGCGGCGGCGGCGGCGAACGCAGCGAAGTGTCCCCGATGGCAGGCTGGAAGGACGGCTCGGTGCAGGAGAAGTACCGGCTGGTCGTAGTCGGAGGCGGCGGGGTCGGGAAATCAGCCCTGACCATCCAGTTTATTCAGGTCAGTAGCGTGCACCTGAGTGAAGCCCTGGCTGTGATTTGCCCTGCCCGCGAAAACAGGGCGAAAGCACGGGGAGAGAGGGAAGGGGGGGTCACCCGGGTAAGCGGATACCGGGGTCTGCTTTCCTTCAATACTTGACCGAGGCCTTTAACTATTCACCGAGGAAGGGGCGAGCCGGCGGGTCTCGTTGTGTGAATGAACCGAGGAGGGACGGCCGCCCCCTCGCACCTCACCGCCCGGTGGGCACGAGCGAAGTGGGTCCGCGGGGCTCCCGAGTCGCCCCCTTTTTTCCCCCTATTGACTTGCTCTGAAGGTAAAGTAGCGGGTTCAGAGCCCGCGAAGGGCTTCGGTCTGTAGCGGCCCACTGAGCCCCCGAGGGTGTGAAGTGTGAAGTGTTAAAGCGATGAATGCACCGGTGCAGAGGAAAGTTGCACTCAACTCACTTCAGTGAGAACACCAACCCCCCCTCAGTGATGCAGAAGGAGTCCATGGTGACAACGTTCACCTTTTTTATGTTAAGTTATACACTCATTTAAATATTCCTGAGCGATTAAACTTCTCCTCCAACCCCCAGTGAGAGACACCTCGGCCTCCTTATTTATGGCCCAGCGTCTCCTTCAAAACTCATGTGTGTAACATGTAAACAGTCACCTCCATCTATCCCTGCTTGCATTCCAGCACAGCGCAGACTTCGCCTGCCTTGCTTTGACCTTCCAGGCTTTCAGGACAGTCTTTTAAGCAATAGCCACGTAAAACACACGCACACACACACACACGCCATGTAAGAGAGATGACAAACTTTGCCCTTTGCGTTGTGTGTTTCCCGCATGTGTCCGTGTGTTGCTGACCAGACTTCAGGCAGCTGCATGTCTCCACAATAGTAGGCCGGCACATTTTAGAGTGGGGGAGACACGTGTGTGTGTGTGTGTGTGTGTGTGTGTGAGTATTTGGGGGGAGTTGTGTCTAATGAGGGTTCAAAAAGCTCATTAACTGCATACCAAGTAAAAAGGGGGTCGGGTTGCTGTGGCACAGATCTTTTCTTCAGCCTCCTGACCCGGCGCCGTGTGCGTAACACAGACGGGAGCGTTCTCTGGATTCAACAAAACTGCAATGGTGCCAATATTATAATTGGGAAGTTACTCATTTGTAGTGTGAACCGCATTTTGTACGTTTCAAAGAAGTATGTCAATGTTTGGAGAAGGAAGATCGTACTTGATATAAAGTAACCAAAAAAAAAATTCATTTATTAATGAGTCATGATGGTTTCGGCTAATAAAACCACAACCACCACACTAGACGTCTCTTGCCAAATCATAGACAGGCACAACAATGTTCACCAAACCCAAAAGCTGCATTATTTCTGCCAGTCGGGTGAAGATATCAGTGAATACCAACTTCTTTTTCCCCCTGCCCGGCTGACTTATCGGGTACCGTGAAAATGAGGGGGATTGAGATGTTGACAGCAACACACTCGCATCCTCCTCACTCGCCTGCCAAGCGAAAAGACCTAACAGCTGATTGTGAAGTTGAGGCTTCCCCCAAGAACTGTGTTGAGTGGAGTGAGCGGGGGGGGGTCTGAGTCAGTCTGGGTGGGTTAACGGTCGTGGACCACGTGGGATTTTGAGCAGGAAGTCCTGCGACTGCAGCGCTTCTAGTTTTTCTCTCTTTTTGGGACCTTCCAGTTTTTGTATAGAAAAACATGACCTGCTTCCTGAATTGCGTGTGCGTGCTTGACCGGGCGCGTGTTTGTGTGTGCGGGTCTCTATAAACGAGTTGATCAGGCCTGACCAGGCCTCCTGTGTGTACCAAACGTAGTGAAATGGTGCTGCCAGTCTCTTCGTAATCCGCAAACCTTCCAAATCTAGGTTGGTTTTTGACGGCTTCTGAGGCGCGCTGACGCAACACTTTCCCCACCAACAGCATTCGTATTGAATGAGACGTTGGGTCCGAACTTTTGACTGAATTTTGTAAATTTGAGGTATTTTTATTGTTTACAGTCTACTTCTAGCGTCCGTATAGCCGAGGGGATCCCACCGCTTGAATAACCAGAGGGATCTTTGTGTTGCCTCATGTGTTATTTGTTTTTGTGCGCAGCAATGTGTGTGTGTGTGTGTGAAAGACACCTTTTTAAGGACGCATTTCAATCACGTGTCCATTGAAAATGTTCAATACCGTAGACGATAACTGAACTCAGAAATGGAGCTTTTGCACCGTCAACCAAACTATTTTTAATCATCAAACATCCCAAACCAGTCGACGCGAAGCCGCCTTAACAAAAGCAGCTGTAAAAAATAAAAAGTTCTACTTTTATATTTGGAAAAATGTGATCAAATAAGTACTCGAGCCCGGCGACAAACAATGCGAGCTTTTGTCTGATTTTCATAATCGATTCTGTGCGCCCATTCAGTCGTTTCTCAGAAGTACCGAGCTTCAAAACCCAGCGTTAATCACGAGGGTGCAGAGCGGAGTCCTGAGGCGAGCGGAGCGACATCAGGCCGATGGGAGCCGACGAGCACCAGCGGAGTGGCAGGTGGCTGCTGTCCACCACCCTGTTGACTCGCGCTAAGACGGCATGATTGAGTCATCTGAGCAGAAGTTGTGGAACACGGTGTGGTGTTTTTAACGTGACAGGGAGGAAGATGACTCACCCTGTGAGGGCTGCACGTAGGGACGTGTGCACGTAGGGATTGTTTTTACCCCAGAGATAACGCCACTTCAAAAAACGACTTCACATACACAGAGTCGCCAAAGAAGCTACTGGAATGAACCGTCTCCGTGACGAGATGTTGTGTGATGCGATTGCTTCCTCACATGCTCTCTGAGATGCGTGTGGTGGCCGCCGTGGGCGATGGGAATGCACCGCGGCGCACAATCATCACCGTGATCAAGTCCGGAACAGATTAGTTAATGATTTATTATTTTCAGCTGGATTCACCGCAAATAAAGCAACCTCTCTTTCTGTCTCTCGTACTCCCACGGAATCTTTCCGCGCGTTTCACACATTTTTTTTGGGGGGGGGGGATTGTTTAGATATGAGGTCGTTCAGGAGGAATGTTGCCACGAGTAGCTATTCGATCAAATAACCAAGCATCTCAACAGCGGCTCTGCTTGGGCGTGTGGGGGCAAGGTGTGGTAGCAATAGTCGCGTAGTTGATGTGGTGAGCGCCGTTTCGTGTGCATTCTTCTCCGAAAACAACCACAGGTGGTTGGACAAAGCGCTTGCTGCGACGCTTTTGTGATTTGGTTCACATGTTTTTTTTGTTGTTTTTTTAACACTACACACAACATACTCCTAACTGCCAGCGTCCAAAAGTGGGTTTTCTTTTGCTTTCATTCAGCGGTGCGTCTCGTTCCATGTACACCGTCATCTCTTTCAGGGTAGTTAATGTCCTTTCTTTGTCGCGTCATATTGGACCATAAGAGAGTGAGTTTGCTGTTGCAGCTGTGCCTGTTAGCGCAGGTGATGAGAGCGCGTTGTTTGCTCAGCTCTGTAGCACAGTCACCTGTGGACTTCTCACAGAGCGCTAATAAGCCCTTCGTTGGTTGTCACTACAAAAAGAATATTTGTAGGTATAGAAAGGCAAAGGCTTCCGATAAAACCATAGCCAGCCAGCTTTGAGCGCAGTGCCACAAAGTTGGTGCTTCTCTTATTGACCCTCCACCCCTTTGTGACGCTTGTGCTGTGTTTTGTCAGTAATTGTATGGTATTTCCTTTATTTGTATCCTTAATGGAGAATAATCTAACATCTTACTGTGTATAGATTGAGAACAAATACACTATGGATTTTTCTATGTTGGTCAACTGGAAGTCGACTTATTGTAGCAGTAGTTTAATCCCGTTTGCTGTGATGTGAATGCTTTGCTTAAAAGCGTTGGGCCGTGTCTCGCTGTGACGCTTCACATTGATACTTTTAATAATCTCTCTGGTCTCTTGGGGAAAAACGAACATACGAGCTTGTCCCTCATCTTAAGCTGTCCACATTTCCCTTTTTCAAGATGCCATGTGAAATATTTTCTCTGACTCACATCCCTCTCCAGCTCCGTGTGTGTGTGTGTGTGTGTGTGTGTGTGTTTCACTAGAGTCAATGCCGACAATTATTCCGTAACACATATTCGAGTAGCGTCACGTGACGTGGTTTACGTCGACGTAATCGGTTGATGTGTTTCCTGGACTGCGGTTCTGCCTACGTGCTCCACTTCCACCCGTTATCGTGTATAATCCAAGCATTCGCGCCACAATTAGATGCTGATTGAAAATAAGGAAATGTCCACTCCGTATATTCTTTGTGCCCTGCGAAGCCTTGGTATAGTGGGATAGGGCGAAACATTGCTGCACAGAAGGCTTCTATTTTTAGAGGCTGGATATACGTGGATAAAAACCATCCCGTTGGTGAGGTGATTTGTTTAAATCTGGCTGATCGCCGTGAAACACGCCATAGGAATGTTCATGATAATGGAAGTTGGGGATCTATAAAGACCATCTGGGAACGCTCAAGAGACTGGCAGGTCATCCCTCTCGCTCCGAGCTAATGAGAAGCTAATGGCTATCCAGGGAGGGAGGCTGGTCTTCATCAGCAATGACATTAACACACAAAGAAGATGTTAACGCAACAAGAGAAACTAGTGGACACCAACAGGAATACATTGAGCATTTCACCAAATGAATTCCGTTTACATTACAGAAGCATTTCCTTGTTTAGTAAAAGGAGAACTTTTGTTCCTTCTCCTGTCTGTACCATGTTCCATTATCTGGCACAACAAAACATATGACGCCCCCCTGCCGAGAGAAATGCCTGTGATTATTGGAATTGGTCCATTGAGCTCTCTCACTCACAGTCTGACTCGTATGCAGCCTTGAATGCGATAAGAAGCTCACGAGCTCTTATCGTGTGTAATACGCATAACAAAAGAAGCCGTCTTTTAGAGTAATGAGATAGAAATATGCATCCAAGCTGCGTGTGTGTACGTGATTGGGCGCTCTCCGCATTCCAAACCAACTTTCTCAAGCGTCTTGCTTTTGTAAAGCACCGTTGTTCGCTGGAGGCAAAGGTGTGACCCAGAAGGGAACCCACCACATAACCGATCGGAGATCAGATGATGATTTTAGCCGCTGTTATCTCTCTCTCTCTACCACTCTCTCTGCTGCCACAGCCACAAGGAAGGCAATTCTGATCAATATTGTAGGCACAAGAGCAGATGATTTATCCATCTCCAAAAACGTGATGATCCAGTTGTCTAATGTGCCTTCTTTCAGCTGTGAGCCAAATTGTGGAGAAGCCAGTGGATGGAGATGATCAGTATCTGTGGTGTTTTGCCTTTGTTTTGCACAACATTCCCTCATGCAGCCTATCAAATTGGGGATATATCCGTGGAAATGTCTTAGGGTTGGGGTCTTGTGGACAATAATCCATTTTGAATGGGTGTTTGGGTACACTGCTCATCCTTGCTTATCCGCTCTTAAGGCGATAAATGGAAGGAGGAAATGTTTATGTGTGGAAGATTGGTAATATAAAACCATAACGCGCCGCTCTGCAGTGAAATGCAGATTCTAAATGAAAAACGTTCTCATTCAATATCTGCATTGGAGGATGGATTTAATAAAACTCTTACATTACATTACAAAAGTAATTAATTTTATATATATATATATATATATATATAAAATTAATTTTTGAGAATGAGACTTTGTCTGAACCTGTATGAATAAATGTTGATGAACTAGTATTTTAAAAAGACCAATTTAAAACTGCATTTTATTTTGAATAAGTTTTCCTCAAGCTTTCCTTTAAAGGAACGTATTGGAAAAGTGTTGTTCTGGTACCCGAACACTATAATTCTTCATATGCATGTGACACTACGGCTGAAGTCATCAGGGAGAGTCACGGCTCTACATGAAGGTTAACAGGGGGCCTCAATGACAGGGATTTGAACTAAGCGTATGTTGTGAATTCCCCCCCCCACGAACTTGATATCTATTGATCTCTGCCAGAAAATACCATCAACGACAAACGGTATCATGTTTCGATAGAGACAGACTTCTTTTGGTCGGAGAAACTTTCTGCTTTCTGGTCTCTTGATTGTTTCACTTTCTCTTTTCAATTCTAAATCTTACACAATTACATAAATGAGTAAAACCAGTTTGTGCTAAATATGACTTGCAATCATATTGGGTTTTAAGGTCAATTGACTGCCTTTTACAAGATAAAAATACCTATTTTATACCACTAATAATGAGTACAAGAGTGGTTTACACACTTGTTTTCCGGTCACTGCCCCTCAGATAGTCAGACAGACAGAGGGCAGTCGGCTCCTCTGTGTTGTTTTTTGGCTATTGTTCTTTGTTCACACATCTGTCTGTTTCAGAATAACTGGCCACATTATCAGGTCTCACATCTCAGAGTCACATAAAAACAACTCTGTCTATGGGAAACTGACGTGTTGCTTATTTTAGCAAAACCCACCGCCACCGCGTTCGAACATTTAGCATCAAACATTCGCGCACAGCTTTCTATGTGGCGAGCCTGTTTAATCACCGCGCTGCCGATGCTGCTGTTGATTTTATATATATAGTGATGCTCATCAGTTGCGTCCGTTTTTTAAACGTCGTCTGCGCTGTTCTCTAAATCCGCAAGACCTTGTTCATGCAGCTTCGGCGACAGGGCGCTATGAATGGTTCTCTTTAAGGCGACTGCGCTCGTCGCTGATGCCAGGCAGCTGGTGGACATTTGGCACGTCTCATGCAGACACCGGCCAGAGGCCCGGCCTGGCGGTGGGGGGGGGGGCACCTGCTGTCCATCAAGGGAGGGGGGTGAAGCATGGAATGAGACAGGTGACGGGTGCAGCACGGGGGCACTGTCCATAAAACACGCACGACCAAGTGTGACTTGCGTCCTCCTCTCCGTCTCTGTCCAACTGATGAGACACCCGAATCATAAAGAGAGAGGATGTTCAGCAAGCATAGGGCACACAAGTAGATCCATTTAGCAATATCGGAGTTGGGGTTGAGTCGGCGACACAGCTGTTGAGTGACTGGCATACTGATCCAGCTCGTGCAGCCAATGCGACTGTTTCCAGCGCCAGTTGGTGGCGTCGAGTCCGAGCCAGACTTTTGATCTGGCACACGCCGATGCAAACCAAGTCAACAGCTGCCTGAAGAAGTGTGTTTGGTGTGTCCAACCCAAACACTGTCCTCTCACAGCCGGGCGTCTCCGAGCGCACTCAGGAGACGTTCACCTTGTTGACAAGCCGGACCTTTTTCAAGAGTGTAGCTTCAAGAATGTAGCTTCTCCTCCGTCGGGTTTAGATCTGCTGACTTGTTGAAGGCCAACGCATATGAGGGACATCATTTTCATGCTCATCGAGCTGTTCTGCATCCACGTGAATTACTTGAGTATAATAGTTATATATATATATATATATATATATAACTATTTATTTATGGGGAGCTGTCTTCCCCAGTAATAACATTTTCTCCTCCCTGTGTTGTTTGGTCTGCTGGCCTAAAAGCACACAGCGGTGATGCTGCTGTGTGCTCGGACACGATGCCAGTTAGTGGCCCCATTTCCTTTGACAAATCACCCCATGCTAAGAATTATAGTCTGCAGCAGAGTACACTGGTGCTGAAATAGACACGCAGCAGCGGTCGGAGCAGAGCGGGGAGGGGAGATGGTGGGGAAGATGAATGCATCGCTGCAGGCGCTGCGCTCCGTTTAGAGATGTTTGGGAGCTGCTTAGTAGCTGATCATTTGTGTTTCTCCATATTCTTAATTGGTAAACCAAATCCTCCTCGGCGAGCGCTGCTCTGCGTCGCGCTCTTCACTCGGTCATAAGGTTTTCCTGGAAACCGTGGTCCACAGACTGTGAGCCGCACTCCGCCGAGTGACTTTGAATGCTTTTTCACACAGTAGTGTCTCTGTCCACACGGCCACCGCAGTAGCTGGTGTCCTCTGGCTGAGCTGTCACAGTAAAGCTTTGTTGACGTGTGCACGGGGCAGTTTGACTTCTGCAGCGAGACGAGCAGAGGAAGTAGAATGAAACAAAGACGACATGCGCAAACACCGTGCCGTCTGAGGCGATGGGTCACGCAGAGTCTCACAACACGACGACGCGCTTTGTTTTTGAGAGTCAGATGAGCTTTCTCGGGTGAAATGTATTTCTTACTCCCTGTTCTGTCTGTGCCCCGCTTCATTTATCCTCAGCCTCCACACTGAATTCGTGCTGAATTTGATGCACCGTCACATGGGCCACGGTTGTACCACTTCCACAAAAGCAGTCGTTGATGGGAATTGACCAGAACAAAAGGGGGTCAGGTGGGAATCGCTGTCTTTTTTTTCAGAGAGCGACTCTTTTGTGAATGTGTGTGTTTGTTGTATCTCCCGGCAGTCAGGACGGGCCGTGGAGGAAAATGGTATTGATAACCATCAATGTCTGGGCTTAGGGTGGGCTTAATACAGGAATGGGGAACTCTACAGTGCTGACACGTGATCAGCTAGAACAATAAGCGCGGTTTACACGGTTCATCCTCTTTGTGTTGTTGTGCCTAATCACTCTGTGAGCTTTGAAAGTAGTTACACAGGTCCCCACTTACTATTTAACAAAGTGTTCTAATGGAACGGAGATAAAGAGACGGTCTGTCGCCACTAAAAGGCTAACGGGCGGCTTTCGAGCCAAGTGATGTGGATGAAAAAGGTCCTTTTCAAATGGCACTTCTTTGATTCTGCGCCTTTTGAGCGGGTTCAAAAGTGGCCGGAGTCCAGCGCACATTGATATTTGGCTGCATCATTGAAGTTTTAATGTCAGAGAGGTTAGAAGAGAGCGGGGGGTTACTGGCAGGACATTCACCCTCTGCTTTACTCTCTGCACGAGTGCCGGACCGTTCACATACTGAATGTGCTTGATTAATGCCAACCAATGAAAAAATGCTCATAGTATTTAGAGATGTATAAGTGGATGAGACTATTGTCTGTTACGATGTCATTACCACAGGGATCAGGTAATATAACACATTACAAACCCCCTTAATGTTTAGAAGTGAAAATGAATGGACCTCAGAAATGTTTATTTCAATGTCTCAATTTTAACTGCATAAGAAGACCTGCATGCATATAAAGCCTCTGTAAATACCCAGAGAGGAGCACTGCATCCAATTTATCCAATTAGTCGATCAGTTGATCAATCGAATTTACAGAAAAATGAATCTGTAATGTTAAGTGCTTTCTTAAAACGATTTGAGCTTGTCAGGATTTGGTGGTTGTCTTTGTTGGATGAAACGATCTTGCCAATTATGGTGAGAATCTGTCACTCGCTTTCTGTGCACAGTGTTTTAGAGACAAAACAGTGGATTAGTAGGGAAATGGTTTGTCAGATTAACCGATGATGAGTATGATCACCGGCTGCAGCTACAACAACTGCGTTGGACGGTTCACCTTTTATTAAGTGTCAAAACGCAGCCTTTTCGATCATGTGATCACTTGATAAATACCGGGCGGGTCACTGGAACGAGTGGTGACTTGTCTCATGTCTCAGTGGCACAGATTGTAAAGACATAAATACAGTATTCTCAGAAGCACACGCATTTATGGAGGAAACAAACTGTTGAGTATATGTAGAATTAGGTAATGGGTTTTGTTCAGGCGGCTTAATGTTACACAACATCAGCAAAAAAAAAAAAATGTGTGCGTTTGCCCCTTGATGGACCAGAACTCCAGAGACATCAGAATTTGCATTCACTGATTGGGAGGACACTTTGTAATGATTGCTACGTCTTTTTGACAACTTGGACCTTTTTATTTTTTGCAGTTTGGGCAATTACTTTGGTTTCTTATAATTCAAATGGGATGTCCATTGAACGTAAAAGTGTCAGTGTCTGTATTTCCAGCTATACTGGATGTGTGAGTTATGCCAGCGGTTTGTCTGATGGGGCTCAGTTTCAAGTGGTCGTCCGGCATTTCAGGACGAGGGAGTGATTTAAGGGACGAGCTATCGATCTGTTGCGCATTAGGAGGAAGGCGTCTTGTAGGAGTGATGTGAGTGGGTTCATTTAATCCGGCATTGAGCCAAGTTTCAGTGCTGCGCGTACACTGCATTCTCTATTGAGAATTGACCTTCAATGAATGTGTTTTCAAAGTAGATGTTGATCCTGCAGCTTTACAACAGACCTTAAAAAAAAATGACAATTTTTTTTTTCCCAACTAATTCTGTGCAGCATGTGTAGACTATTTAAGGCTTTTCCAGCTTGAGCGAACCGCTCCCCGGTGGCCCTTTAAGGCAGTGGACACATTGTGTGCTCGCTCTCTCTCTCCGTCTCCGCGTGTATTAGGTATTGAATCAGTGACCTTTATGGTTTGCATGAGCTCATGGGAAAAAGTGGGTGTTTCCACAGGAAGTTAATGCCTTTCCCTCCCCCTCTTTTTCTCTTGCTCTCCCTCTCCATATTGCCTACAGTCTCCCTCCCCCCCTCAAACCTTTCATTCGGACCCCCCCCCCCCACACACACACCCCGCAACACTATTCCTCACTTACCGCACTCTAAAGTACTGAAACAAAACAATGCTCCTCATTCCTGGGCCACTCGTGTGAAACCGGATGAGCGCTGGCGATTATGGAGGAGGGCGCGCGGTGGAAGAATGCAAAGGAATTGGTCCTCGCTTCCATCTGCCGAACGTTCAACCCTCTTGGTGGCTATTTGATTACCAACAGCTGTCCAGTGTGCAACCAGAGAAGTTTGCCGAAGGTTACACCTCTGCTGGTTTGGGGACAGGAGTTAATAATACACAGATGTCCCAATCCGACTTCTCTTCTCTTAAACGATGCCCCGTGCTGCTCTGCTTCGGCCCGTTGCCCAGGTTACCAGGTAGAGCTGGACCACCGACCACAACGGCTGGGAGGTAAAGTGTAGAGGTACGAAAGAAGCATATGTGTCTCAAAAAGATGATGTTAATTACATGCATAATATCAGTTCATCTGACGAAAACAACGAAAAGAAAGGAATGCGTGAAGATGTATGGCGCGGTGTATCTTTTGCCACGTAATGTGTGTGTTTTTCTCGGAAATGAATTTCACAATTTTCTCTGCTGCTGCTAAACTGGAAGTGTGACCCGGCAGGCACCAGATGTTAGTGGCTTCTTTTGAAACTGCTGCACTCGGCTGTGGCCCTCCGAACATGTTCCACCTGCCAGGTGGAGACCCCCCCCCCCCAACCCACACTTCCCAATCCTATCCTGCGTCTTGGTGCTCTTTCTTACTGTTTCTGTGCCTCTCCAAAAACAACAAAAGTATAGTGTTGTTGTTGTTGTTGTAGTAGGGAGTGTTGTCCAGTCCAGGTGCGTGGTCTCTCATCTCATCACCACGTTGATGACAACCTAGTCATCTCTTCAGAAGCCGTGTGCTTTTGTTACAATGTTTACGCAGTATGAATCTCTCTTCTTTTTCCTGCGTTGGTGCTGAATGTGTGGCTTTGTGCTTTGTAGAGCAAATGATGCTATACGCGCTAAACAGTCAGAGCCTCCGACCCAACAAGTGGGATAAGAGACAGAGGTGGAAAGCGACCTATATTTAGTTGTCGTGTAGCTGTTCGTGGGGAGAGGAAGTGGGTGCACAGTGCAAGCACGATGTTGATTACACGCCTACACGTATCACCCGCTCTTGCTTTCCTTCAGCCTGGCAACCAGGAAGTCAGACAGGAGTCATTGCTTTATGTCTCGACTGAACAGCAGTTGGCGAAAAAGAAAACAAAAAAGGCGCTTCAAATGAATGCACGAGTGTATTCAAATTAGGAGAAAAAAAACAAAACAAAGACAAGCTGCGACACATTTGATGCTTAAAATTGAATAGTGAGGCAGTTTGTAAGACAGCGAAACACGATGATTCGATGCCCTCTTTGAGTTTTCCGATGGTTCGGGTTTTTGTACTTATTATGTATTAGGTAATGGCTAAAGTATTTGTCTAGAGTTGATCCACAGGAAGTATATCAGCCAATTTGTTAATCTTGGAATCCTTTAAGCCATTTTTTAAAGTAAAACTGCAAAATCTTTTATGGTTCCAGCCTCTCAAGTGTGACGATTTTCTGCTCTCCTCTCTATTACATAATTATCAATTGGATCTGTTTTGGCAACTGGGCTTTTGTGGGCATTTAGCATTCCTTTATAGCAGAATTATTTATGGACAAAGTGTGTCATTTATCGGTCCAAAAAGAATGGCCAAGACGGTAATGGATAATGAAAATGATCATCAGCGCCGGCCCTCATATCTCGACTCTGTCTTTCTTCTCCATTGTGGTGTGATTTCATTTTGCCTGTTATTCACAAAGCCTCCAGAGAGAAAAAACACCCCACCACAAAAAAGCTGTGCTGCAGCCGAGACCCGTCTTGTGTCCGTGGTGCGAGCCTGCATGTGCAGTGTGTGGGTGGGGGAAGTGGGTGGGTGGGTGGGGAGGGGGGGGGGGCTGAGATGTATGGCTGGAATGGAGGGGAACCGAGCGACAATTTTGGACTTTGATAGGTGGGGAGGGAAACATGTCGTGTGTGACATCACCACCACCATAAGGCTCGGCTGGGCCTGCTGCCTGCCGCGGAGGTGGAGTTTCCTTCCTGGTGAGAGGGCCGAGAGCAGCCGGACCCCCCCCCCCCCTCCCAACAACGTCTAAACTGTGCTGCAGCGTGATGATTTCATCCACTGTTTTACTTTGTTCTCTCGATCTACCTAGTGTGCTGCTTTGTGAAGCGGGTCGTTGCAACAGTTTCCTTTTAGTGGATTAGAATATCTACAGCTGGAGCTCACAGATGCACACGGCCACAATGTGGGTTCATGTCAGCACTGGCCTGATTTTGTCTCAGGGAAGCTTCAGTTGCTTTCTTGCCCCATTTTGTCGGCTCTGTTTAAACGCTAATGCACCTTTGCAAAGTAGCTGCAGGACGCTTCAGCTGTAAATGCCTCAACTTGGGCATCGTGGTCAGTGCTCTTGGGCAATTTATACAAAAAGAGGCTTTTACTAGTTCATCTTTTAAATATCTAGTGCACAAGCTACTGTGTGTGCTGCTCTCCCTCTGTGTGTGTTTGTGTGTGAGTGAACTTTGACCCCAGCTGTCTTTCAGGGGAATCTGTCTGCCCCTCGGTATGTTGACGCCACTGCTTGTATTGTAAATATGTCAGATAACACCTGACATTTTTCTTTTATTATGTCAATAGGACACTGGAATTGCGGCACCGGCAGCAAATTACGGGAATAGAATGATAACCTGTCATTTTTAAACCCGAAATGTTGAAAGACAATAGAAAAAGTCGCATTGGGCTCTACACACAAAAGGCAAATGAATGAAGAGGTTCATTGTTTTCCTAAAAGTTTGCCCAAATAAAATTGGGCATGTTATTACTTCAAACCAAAAATATGTAATCAACCAATATGTAAAAAATACTTACAAAGTCAACTTGGGTGCTGCTAGCTTGGTGCAACTCTACCGGACTCCTGCAGCGTGATTCATGCCGTTCTATCTGATGAAGCCATGGACTGATATAAGGATTTATGCATTACTGGACATGACTCAAGCTGGCTCATGTCACATAGTTATTGGTAGTCCTCCTGAGTCATGTTTGCACTCCCTCACCCGGCCCACTGCCCCATTAGTGCTGGCTCTGTTGCTGCTGGCACAGCAGAACAGCCTCATCTATCACGGGAAACGACTCTGAGAGAATCAGCTCAGCCAGAACAGAGCGCCGGGCCGCCACACTGCCCGTACATGCGCGGGGGAGAGGAGGACTAGCCCGAAGGAGCGCGGCCCTCGATGCCGCGCCCCCCCCCCCCCCCTCCCCCCAGGTTGACGGAATAGGAGTAGGAGGTTGACGGGAAGCCGAGGTCACGTGCTGAAGCCACGGCTGGCAGAGCGCTGGTGCTGGTGGGAGGAACCAGAAAAACAAGCAGCTTTTTCTCTTTGTCCTGCTCTCTTTCTGTGCCCGTCTGGCCCTCTGAAGGAGGCAGACTTGCAGCGGAGCTTGTTCCACGGCACGCAGTAATACTGAATTACTGGGCCGTGGTGAGTGGACGTGACACCGGTCCGCACGCGATAGGGAGCCGTAACCTGCAACAACAGGAAGGGTTTATGTACAGTGAGTTGGGATCACAAACATCCACATTATCAAAAGTAGAGCATAAGACTATAGCGGATATTGATATTTGATAGTTTAAAAGCTAATGACATAAACATTTTCAATGTCATACATTTGATTGTTTTCTGCAAGATATAGAATTAGAGCAGGACTTTCACCGCCTTCTTAAAGACGGTGTGTAATGGTGATCGAGCAGTTTATCACTCAATCAACTCTCTCTCTTAGTCAATTTGGCTCGCTGTTAGATTTTCTGTGTTCTAGCGTGTCGCTTTGACATTCCCCAAGCGCTCCCCTCAGCTGTCACCACCTGACTCGTCCTGGAGCAGAGCGAGAACTACAAAACATGGGAAAAATGTAAAAAATGCATGACATCCCCCGACCGGCTCCCTGCCCCCTGGCCCCACCCTTCCAGTTTAGGTTGCTAGGAGACCAGATATTGGCCCAACGGTGGAAGAATTAAAGCCTTCAGGATTGAGTGGTGTGACTATCGCAAGTGTTTGGTTAATGTGTAAATATCACGAAAAATGGCCTGCTGTCCGAGCTGAGCACTGGTGGTTGTGGGAGGAAATATTACTGTGACATTCATAGTGTCTACAGACTGTTTGTTTACCTCCTGTCTGAAGGTAGGAGGTGAACACAGGTAGAGGGCATTACAGCGGCGGTCTGGACAGAGTACCTACCTCATTGCCAGTCATTATGACATCGCCTTTCCACTCATTCCCCGCTCGATCTCACATATAAAATGTACAGAGTAAGCAGTGGACAATAACATCCTACTAGGCAAGGCAAAAAAATGCATGAGCTGCTTGCAGCTGCAAACACTGAATTGTGGATGGTGGTGAAACAGCTATAGGAACACCTCCCAACTCCCCCCACCCCTCGAAACTCTTTTGTCTTTTCATATAAATGGCAGTGTTGAGTGAAAGTTGCAGTTTGATTGTCCTTTGCACTGTGACACTTTTGCTGCATTTCCTGTTTATGTAGAGCAGTAGAGCTTGTTGGTTTGTTGGTTTTTGCACACTAATTTCAAAGATCAGTACTGAATACTCTCATATATATGGTGTGTATATGCTCTGTATGTGACTGGACATGCGCTTGGGTCTCAACCTGAAATAATGTGTACACGTACAATATGATAACTCCACACGTATTGACAGTTTCCTCCCCGTCTTTCTCTTCTGCAGTCGTACTTTGTCACCGACTATGACCCAACCATTGAAGACTCTTATACCAAGCAGTGTGTGATTGACGAAAGGGCGGCCAGGCTCGACAGTAAGTGCACTATTTTAAACAAACACGTCCAGAATAAATATACAGACATACAGACCAATGTATTCCAGACGTACGTCTCTATCATCATCATTATTATATTTTACTTGAGGAATTGATGGCAAAATGATATTTAACTGAAAGTTATTCTGTGTGTGTGTGTGTGTGTGTGTGTGTGTATGTGTGTGTGTGTGTGTGTGTGCGTGTGTGTGCGCTCCCTCTAGTCCTCGACACGGCTGGACAGGAAGAGTTTGGAGCCATGAGAGAACAATACATGAGGACAGGGGAGGGCTTCCTGCTCGTCTTCTCAGTCACCGACAGAGGAAGGTGAGTGGCAGTTCTCATCATGTGCAAAGTCACTGCTGCATGCGCACTCACCGTCTGTTTGTCCATCTCCGTTTATTGCTCACAGCTACACGCTCGCTTTCACTCCCCTTCGGCCTCTCGCAAAACAATAAAACTTTGCAACGATACTCTCACTTGTTGCCGCTGGTACTTCCGTACCTCGCTCTGATGTTGTTCTTGTTGTGTTTTTCATTTTGTAACAAGCTTGTTACACTTGGCGTGGACCAACGCTTCCTCTTTTAGAGCCCATGTGCTATTTAAACCATCGCATGTGCGCTGGTTTAGAGAGATCTTAAGTTAAGGGTTTGGCAGAATTAAGGACTAACCGACACTTAAACTCAAACCTCGCTGACCCGCTAGTGAGTAACAGACGTGATGCGAAGCTAAACATCAAAGACACCAAATATGTTGGCTTGTATTTTTGGGGAAATGTATAAAAAGATGCACACTATATCTAAAAAATGTTCACACATCTTGAAGTAATCATGCAATTCTACTGTAAAACCGTCATCTTTCATTTTATGTGATCATACAATCAGCTTCCACAGAGCAAAGCGAACATGGAATAAACAGCGTATAAAACTGTCAAACGTTTCCAAAAATATAAGCAAAACCCCATATCATTATAAATTATAAGATTTCTGTCATGTTGTATGGCAACACCCTTGTTGCCTGTGATATGACGGGTGAGATTTAATACTAAAGAAACCTTGAGAATCAGATGGTTAAAGGGACATCAGCGATCTAAATGCCATCGGATGTTTCTCTGCTTAAGGAACCATGCGTTATTACACATAGAATATTCTCCCATCTTCCCCGTCTCGGTGTTCCCCGCACAGCAGCCCCCGACCTACAACACACACATTGTTTACGTAGTAAACTGTCTCCTTCCTCCACTTATATCAGACACGTCTTTTTCAGATTTACTATGTGTCATCCGAGCTGCCTGCCAGCCCGTAGCTGGAATGGCATCCTGGGTTTGTGGTCGCACGCCGCCTCTTCTCCCCCCTGATGGACATTTCTATTTGCTCACTGCGTTTATGTTATCGTGGGACCGCGGTCAGTTTACTGCACACGGCCAAACCTCAAACGCATTCGACGTTTCTGTAATAGTGCGGCTGGCATTTCTTCTTTTTGCCGACACGTTCAACCCAACTTGTGTGTGTGTGTGCGCGCGTTGTTGTGTGGGACAATTGGCTACACTGCAATGTCGAGCACAGGACATTTAGTGATTTTCGTACACATCTACGCATTAAAAATGACTGTTTGTGCAGATAACATCACCTAACACCGTGTAATACGTTTTACAGCTTTGAGGAAATCTACAAATTCCAAAGACAAATCCTCAGGGTGAAAGACCGAGATGAGTTCCCTATGATCCTTGTAGGAAACAAAGCCGATCTGGAACAACAAAGACAAGTAAGTCCAACAGATTGCAGAGATATGAACCCACTGGCTGGCAAACATTCACCCTCTTTGATCATCTGAAAAGATGATATCAACTGGAAGATTTACGTTGACATTTTATTGAAAGTGGAAGCAAGCGTCGCGGCAGCAGCTCGCTTCCTAAGACACCGCAAGATGTGAGCGGAAGAATGAAAGAAAGGATTCTGTAGAAATGGCGGTGTCAGGAGGGGAGGATGGAAGAGAAAAGGGAGTGTGATGAAATGATGAATTTTCTGCCTGTTGGTATGCGGTAGCTAATCACTGCCTGCAGTGAATCACCACCACCCCCTTGTGGTGAAAATGAGCCCTACAGGCACACACAGACACAACCATTAAACGGTTTTATTCCGTAAAATGACAAACATGACAGACGATGGAGATAACACATAACTCAAAAAGCTTGAGCGTAGTTCTCTTATAGAAATTATACAAAAAGTAACACTTTAAAAAAAGATTTACGATTAATATATTTCTGTTACTTTGTGTACATCTTTCCCGATGTCATTATACTTCACTGCTTCATCTCAGCATGTCAGAAGATAATATTACAATAAGGTTTCAGTCCAACATCAGTATCTCATCCTTTTTCCTCAGGTAACCCAGGAAGAGGGCCAGCAGTTGGCCAGACAACTGAAGGTCACATATATGGAGGCTTCAGCCAAAATTCGTATGAATGTAGACCAGGCTTTCCACGAGCTGGTTCGAGTAATCAGGTGGGTGATTTCTAAATGCACCTTTTACATTGTTCTCCCTTCAATGACTGAGAGTTAAGAACGATTGGGGCAGTTTTTGATACCTGTTAATAATGCAGAATACAGTCAAGGTTTTTCTACATTGTTACATTGGATATGAACAACGGAGTGCCACAGGAAGGAGGTTGATCCTAAATCACAACTCCACTGGTTCACTTCGTTTTCTGCGGTTTTCCCTTCCCCATTACTCTCAGCCAGTCAATAAAGACATGGGATCCCCCCCAAAGAATTATTAATCAATTATTAAAAAAACAATGAATTCATTAATTACTAAGAAATTTAAAAATGATTAAATGAATTAAAGTTTGGAATAACTTAAACATTATTGATTAAAAGTGTGTATTTGCCTAATCAAGACTGTGCCTGGTTTCATCAGATCTGATTAAAAGTCACCTGGATCCATAAGCAAACACCCCAACAAATATCATCACTTTCTGATTCAAATATTGTGCTGGGCCAGTGTGTCACAATAGTTTTACTCTCTCCCAACTTCCAGGAAATTCCAGGAGCAGGAATGTCCCCCCTCACCAGAACCTACAAGGAAAGAGAAAGACAAGAGCGGCTGCCATTGTGTGATCGTCTGAGGCGCCCTTATCACTGTTACTCATGCAGCTGCGACCCACTCTGCCTAACATCACATCCCCGGTGGATGACTGACCGCTGCCTTCTCCTCGTGCATGACTTCAGACAGCCTTTTCTGAGGTACTTTGACCAGGAAGCGCTGTCCCCAGGACATCGCTGTGGACAACTGACAATGCCAAATTTGAACACCACTCTACCTTCAGCTGTAATCTAATTTACACGAGAGAGTCCCAACACTAAACATGGCCTTTCCGAAATCCGCCTGACAAATTCATGTTTTGTACTCTGAAGGACTTCTCTTGCCTTGTAGTGACATTTGTAGTTGCTACCGAGATTGAATGAAAACTATATATCCAGAATGTTAATGAGTTTGTTTAGTTTCTAGCGTCTGACCAGAGCAAAGAGATTATCTAATGAAGCTTTGTTTATGTCGTGCCATATCCACCTTTTACTCCCATGTGCTTATCTGCTACTGTACATATGTGACATTTGTTGTGATTTTTAAAGTGTACTTCTAATGATCTATTAAATCACCACAGTTCAGTGTGTGAGGTTGAGTTTGGTTTTACATACATGAAAGTGAATATATATATATATATAAGTATGTATATTAATATAAAGTCTAGAAAGCCCTTAAAGCTACAATGATAGAACTTTCTGTTCTTTTGCAGTGGATTCTTCTTCTCTGTCTGTGGTTCTGGCTTTGAAGGGTCTACTGTATCTGATATTTTTTCAAAAGTTGTATAGATTGATCCCTTCTCATCCTTTGCCATCTCCTCAATCTACCGAAAGTAGCAAATGGTTCTGACTTTCTATCTTTGAAATTGGACATCAGATTTCTAAGAATCCGAGGATCCTTTTGTTGGTAGCACTTTGTACATCTGACAACTAACGTGATTTCAGCTCAAAACACTGTATGCTCCATATTCAACTCTTGACAATTAAAAGTCCTCAAATTAATTTGTTGCAAATCAAGACGCTTTCAGAGCTCAGTTCAGATCATTCCAGGTTAAAGAATCTCTGTCATACATTTAGTCCACGATTTAGATAAACTAACTGTTGTATCATTCCAATAACACAGTGGCAATGCATCTGTTTTGTGTCGCTCAATTATTCTGTTGCGTTACTTTTACCCCCCAATGATCGGTCGCCTGGCAAAACCAGGACAAGTGGAAGCGCTGAGATGCGCGTCGTGAAACAGTCGTTCTCCAACAGGTCATGAACTCAACGGGACCTGCCACCCGTGGAATAATCGTCACCACAGACACGAGGCGCCGTTCTGGCTCCTCCTCTCTGCTTCTTCTGTTTGGCCGTATAAATGGAGTACTGCCGGTTTGTTTTTCATCGCCTCACCCTGTGTAATCATCAACGTAACTCAGATGATGGAAGTAACAGACTTGATTAAATGTTTCTACTCTACTTTTATACATTATTTTCTTATCAAACTAGTTGACAAGTATTTTTATATGTTTATAAGTGAATACACAGCATGGCTGTGTATATATGTAGAGAGGGATGTTTAATTATTTTAAAATAAGGATAACTGTTGGCCCAAATTTACAAAAGTCTAATTCTTCACTCAGATGTGATCAAGAATGTTGTGGCTTGTGGCTTAACAAAGGAGAATATATTGATATGTGAGTGAGTGTAAAACGCCAGGTCCAGTGGGACAGGTTCTTAGAAATGATCTTAAAATCACATGGATGAATTATTATAATCCCTGAGATTCAAAATACCTGCTTCCATCTTCATCCCAATCCAAGTATACGTCTAATACGACGTCTCCATACTAATTTGTTCCTTCTTTTTCCTTCATATTAATGTATGTTGCCCTATGTCTAGATTTTGGTGCCACAATAAAATCTGTCTTTGAGCCAGATGGGTAGAGAATTATATTTTTAGACCGACCTGTTTTACATGCAGAGCATAGTCGTAGTGAGATCATTATTATTAATTTGTTTTCCATGTTTTGGGTTTGTATTTATTAAAACTTGTAAAAATACTCGTGGCTGAATTTGACTGCCACGGCATAAGTCTAATGTTTATTAATGTACAATGTAATATTACTTTACATTTTTTTTAAAGTAGATGCTGAAAATACTCTCGTTGTCAGATTAGTGACATTACGGATCCATACGTGCGTTTGACTAAAGGGGGCTTGTTTTAATCAAGGAAATGTTTTTGAGATATATACATTATAGGTTATACATTAAAAAGACAAAAGATGCAACATAAAGAGTTTTAGTGAGGTGACGGCCCATCAGGAGCAGCTTCGGTGCTCTGTCGCACAGTTTGGGACGAGCCCCACTCATTTAACAGATATCCCTTCAATGTGTGTGTGTTGATGATGGTAATGGAAACGTCCCGAAGGGTCCCATAGGTGTTCAGTGGAGCTGAGATATGAAGTCCATGTGAGGTTCACATCTTTTTCAACCGAATCAAACCATCTACTACCCGCATCCTACACACTCACTCAGACAGTTCAGTAAACACAATTATTCCACAGTTTCACTCACAATTTGTGCTGCAATTGTGTTTGTGATAATAGGTTTTCTCTGTATGTTTCTCAGAAAGTGCTTTGAATAGAAGATTATGTGCAGTCCTAGCCATCGACTGAATGTGCAAAGAGAGAATCTAAATGATGAAATAACAAAGGGCATGAAGTCTTGATTCAGTTGTATGTGTAACATGTTTTTGTGTGTGTTGTGCATCATCTGGCCTTGCATTCGTCACTATCAGCATTTCAATAATAAAACCCGTTCGTAAATTCTACTGTGCATCCCAATTATAGTCAAACCTAATGTTTTTATGGTAATTTCCAGCCCCGGCAGAATATGATACAGACAAGAGAAAACGAGGTATGTGGGGAAAGAAGAAGGACCTACACATCTCCTGCAGGATACAGAAGGTTATTGGGGTAGAAAATGTGATTCACACAATGTTGAAATGGCCTCTAAAAAGGATTTCCTGCATCCCTTTTGAACTCATTTGAACATCTCCTCTCCTGATTGGTTCACCTTATGATCGGTTTGTTTTTGAGTGTGTCAACGTTTGCACAAAACCTAATTTATACAGACATCCCATTGCTTATCTTAGAAAAGCAGGGATTTTAACCTGCACCCAATCAGCAGTGAGCCAGGCCCTGTGAAAAATATGAATAATTAAGTCCCATTGAAATTCTGCAGCAGTTTGTTATTGAAAGTGCACACATGCCCATGCAATTAGATTCAGCGAAAAGTACAGAACCAGGAAAAGGCTAGCTTCTATATATATATATATATATATATATATATATATATATATATATATATATATATATATATATAGAGAGAGAGAGAGAGAGAGAGAGAGAGAGAGAGAGAGAGAGATTCCTTTTTCAACTAACCAGCAAATGGATGAAATGGTTGTGTTTGCCCTCAAGCGGTGCACAAGACCGAAAAATGATCCCAATAAACAAATCCCAGTTTCATTCATGGATACGCTCGTTCAACTGCACGCAAGTGCCTCGGACGCTCCACTGACACGCAGGACCCAGTCAGCAGGCTGCACGTTACCACGCGCCGTGCGCGCTCCCCTCTCCGCGGTGGTACAGCCCACGGGAGGGCGCGCGCCTGGCTGTGCACAGCCTCCCTTGCTCAGTCATCTAACGGCGGTTCGGTTCGGGTAGTTCCCGTTGGCTCGCGCTTTGATCCGTCTCAACAGCCGGTCCAGTCCGTCCGGTGCGTCATGGAGGGAGTCAGCGGCAACAGGAGCATGTCTTACAGTAGGTGGAGTTATGACAGGTAAGCTTCCCCCATGTTGACATGTAAACCATTCAAACCAATTTGTTTGCGTGCGCGTCGTGCTGGGCCGACGTTTGTTCCGGTTGGTGGGAACCCTCATCCCGGCTCACGCGTAATTAGTTGACCGGTGCAGCGCATTTGTTACGTATGCGATGGGAGCGCATTAAGAATCCGAAGCATCCTACTGTGTCTGTTGGCAGATGAACTGGATGTCTGCCCCCCCCCCCCCCCCCCCCCCCCGTTTTATAATACTCAATATGTCTATCTGTCTGTCTGTAGAGTGATGACATGACATTATTCTAAAAGTTGTTTGACAACTGACAATGGCAGCACACTGGCAGACTTTCCCTGTAAACAAGATGAAGAGCTTCAATCACGGAGCTGGATCTAGTAGACAGGAAGTTGGCAGGCTTTGTCTCAGCAGGGGGTGTCAGATGTGGTCAGGACAAATATCAATATGATATCAAGAAGATGGCAAAATTTTCATTTTGTGCCTGTGTGTGTCATCAATATGATGTCAGACTTCAGTGTGAATGAGTCAGTTTGAATAATTATGCCTTTTTTTAAATGGCTCAAATATGAATAAAACCCACTTTAAGTATGCTAATCAAATCAATACATTTACTGCGTCAGCACAACTACAGTACAAAGCACACTGATTCCTGCTGTTCCTGATGACCAATTAGTCCTCGCCTCCGTCAGTAGAGGATGGCTCACCCTCACTGCGTTGGCTCACACAATATAATTGGTATTCCGAATCTGCGCTTGGACATCTCAAGAGACCACCACCAGCGTTGTGAAGTCATGTTTGGGCTACTGTCTGTGAGCAGCTGTAGACTGTAAGACGTGCTCGCCTCTGTTTATTACTGGAGCAGTATCGTTTGCTTTTACAGCAATAGCGTATTTTATATACTCCAGAAAAGATTTTGTTTTTGGGCTTAGCTTGAAGGTACAGGCCTGTTTATTGGTCAATGAATAATTAGGATTATTCCTTTTTATTGAGGCTAGAAGCTCAATAACGGGTGTTGCTGGTTGTTGCTTTCTCTGGTGTAGAGATTGTGTGTGTGTTTCCCTGAGCTCCACCCAACTTCAAGTCTAATCCGCCAGAGTAAGAGGGTACACCCGTTTGGGGCCTTTGAGTGAAATCCTCAATTCTATTTGTTCATAATAAATGCACCAACAATGCGCTGTGGATAAGCCTTTAAGCAACCATTGGAATAAATGAACACCTTGTTTTTGTCTATATGTACCTTCCTTTTATTTGGAGTGTTTGATGTGTGCAAAGTATACCTGAATATGTGAATGCGTCTGGTCATACTCAACAATGTCTTACTGATGTGTTTGATGCGGGCAGGATTTGTAGGTCATGTCAGACAGCCTGTCCTGTCCTCCACTCGGTAAACACTGTATCCTAGAGATGGAGGGGAACGGTGGGCTGGCAAGATAGAATTCAGAGCCACATAACTCTGTATAAAATTAACAGAGGTTAGTGTGAATTGCCTGGTGAACAATGCCCCCCCCCCCCCACCCACCCCATTCAAACTGTGCAGGATAAACCGATGGTGAAAAAGAGGAACGCAGTGAAGCGGTGAAATTTCTCTCATCTGGTGTTTGTTTCACACAAAAGTTCAAGGCTGCTATTAATTCCAGTGTGGCTTATGACAGCTTTTGGGCCGACACAGTACACAGTTTTATTATTTGCATAATGTCATTGGGATCCGGCTCTCCCGTGGACTGTAAATTAGAAGTGGATGTGGTCATTGTGACGTCAATTATCCATTTTTTCTTTACTGCAGTTTAGGTTACCTCCAATTTGACGTCGCCCAATTGGCTTTTTTGCAAGCAGTAAATGGAAGTGACCATATGTCGGGCTATTCGAGGAGTAACGTAGAGACGCATTACATGGCTCTGGTAGGGTAGCGACCTGCCACAAACGTTAAAAACAACAAGTTATAGTGACCATGCATTTTGCATTCATTTCAGTGTGCTTGGCCTGTCTGATATGTACTAAGTCTGTACAGTATGTCTCTAATTGGGAGGCGTTGTGTTGTTTTCTCAGTGGCCTGAATTTCCTACTGGATAGCTTGCAAGCTGTCAACTCTGCTGGTTTGGAATCTGTGCAGCTGACGAGACACTCAAATTGCCTCCTGATAATATTTAACTATGAATCCAGACGTGCAGCCAGAGGTTTCACTGGATTGTGTTTGTGAGGTACTTTCATAGAGTATTATAATGATTCAAGCATCTGAACTTTACTTATGTAAGTGGGTTTCAGGTAACATCTGATGGGTTGCTATGTGTTGTGCTCATGACAACAGCAAGAGTTGTTGTCATTCAGTACTCAAAGACCAACTATGTGTAAACCCCCTGTACTGCCTTCCATACGCTGAAGCCTGCTAGAAAGTGTGTTGTTGATTGTTTGGAGGATATGCAGAAAATGCCTATTGGTATTTAAATAATAATTCAGGCCCAAGTTCTAGATTTGCAAGAGAACCTCCCCCACAAGAGTGTTTGTCAGCCACACACAGAGTAACACAACTTTCAATTAGTGTTTTTAAAAATGGGTCACAAAGAACCATCCACCTGAGTTGGAAAATTACAACCAGATTTAAAAGGTTTGCGATTGATTTACCAGGCTCCATGCTACTCCGTTGTAAAAGAAACACATTTTTTGTTGTTGTCAAAACAATAAAATCACCATGGATG
The DNA here is from genome assembly GCF_964276395.1 of Gasterosteus aculeatus. Classification (NCBI taxonomy): domain Eukaryota; kingdom Metazoa; phylum Chordata; class Actinopteri; order Perciformes; family Gasterosteidae; genus Gasterosteus; species Gasterosteus aculeatus. The sequence goes on from NC_135700.1 coordinate 11,301,601, forward strand.
AAAGTGGCCCCAGAGGAGAGACGGTGTTGAGTGTGGTTGTCATGACAACCGGAATGGAAATTGTAAAGATACTGCAAACAGACAATTGATGGAACTACAAACATCACCATCGTCTCGGTGTAAGCCGAGGGGAAACCACAGTTGCCGTGTCGTCTAGTTTGATGACTATCACTTTTTTTTCTCGCGTTATTCCTGGATGAGTGGAAGTATTTCTGTTTTGGATCGCAGAGGTACCTTTTGTTCAGCGGAGAGATGAGTGTAGAAAAGCGGGCTATGACTGCTGCGGGAGAGCAGCCGAAGTGACAGCTGTGACCAGAAAGTGTCACAATGTCCACTCAGCCTGAGAGCCTTTCCACAAACCACCATGAGATGTTAGAGGATTCAGCATCACAGGCTGATAAACTGTTGCATCTTCAAACGTTAATCAGTGAAAATGATGTAATTTGACCGTTTTTTGACATTTTCTTTCGGTATAAACAATGCAGTTCCCCACCTCTCATTGGCGCTGTCGATGAGCCCTGTCATTTCTTATTTCTCCAGCTCAGCGAGCCCTCTCAAGCCCTCATGCAGTTCACAGCTCAGTAACGGTTTACCTTTTTTCTGCAGTAAATGAGGTGCTGTCAGTACATCACCTCAGGAGCGACACAGCAATCCTCAACAGTGTCGTAGGGGTCTTACCGCAGGTGCTTATTCTCCCAACAGACAGCAAAACAGCCGCGGGTACAAGACAACAACTTGGGAGTCGTTAATCCTAAAACTAGTAATTGTCGAAAGCTACATACCTCTAAATAGGGGCCGTTTACTGCTGGCATTAATTAGGAGAAGGCTGCATTCACGTCCCCACCACATAATCATAAATCATATCACAGCTGCTTAGCAAAGCCCAAAATATGGTCACATAGCTGTCTTGGGTTTTAGTTACCTGTTTTTTATTTGTATAATCAATTAAAACAAACAAGCAGACAACGTAGTGGAGGGATAGAAGAGAGTCCGGTGAGGAGACACAAGGAGTGAGATGGTCTGTGTGCTACAGCATCCTCCGAGGGGAAGCTCAGGTGTTTTTTCAAAGTGAGTGTGTGAAAACGCCCTGGCAGGCAATCAGCCAGCCTGTCAGGCCGATCCTTCCTCTGCAGTCAAAAAAGGAAAAAACTCTGGTTGTGTTGGTAGCCGTGCGCTTGACCTGCTGCTGTGGTTCCAAGTCGCATCCCTTCTGATCTTGCTGACGAGTAGGATCTGACATCGGGTGAGAGAAGCTTCCTCTCTGAGTCTCTGTATGCTGGTGCTGCGGTGGCAGGAAATAAAGACAGACAAAAAGGCCTAGATTTTGTTCACCTCTGTCTTGCTTTTTTAAAACGTTGAACGTTTCAGATGCAGATAACCGGAGGCAATCAGCTAGAGTCCCGGATGGAGCCTCTTAAATGTCTTCTAGTGATTCCTGATGATTATGTTTGCTGTGTAGAGATGAAAAAAAGATATGTGAAGTGTGACAGAGTGCTGGAGATGCAGATTAGAGGCGCGGAGGTGTTTGTGTGGGCCAAATTTTCAAGGCTTCGATAATTTCTCAGTGATGCCGGAGTGTGAAGAGAAATAGATAACGACATCTTATTCTGAATCATCAAACATTAAATAGCCTCCCAGCTTGTTAGGCAGCTATTAGCTGGGGCAGCCATTCGTTTTCTACCCACTTTTCCAACTCTGTCTTTAATTAGAATCATCGTTTCATTCTCCAAAAAATGTACCCAGGAATATGACTTTGTGATACAGAGCAGTAACACGTCAAAAGGGTACCTTAAATACTATACGAATATGTAAATTCTCTTAAAGTAAAACCAAGGACTTTGTTTTTGAATCATGACCGAATTCCATCACTGAAGGTAATCTTTTGTCAGCTTCACATTTCTAAACAAAATAAATCCTCGGTTCCATCAAAGGAATAGCGTCGCCCTCTTCCATGAATCACAATCACTACACGAGCGGCGTGGCGGCGGTTGTAGCCCCTTCACTTTGATGCCTTTTGCTGTGTCACTCGTTCAGGAGAGCCTGTGGGTTCTCCTCCGCATCAAAGTGGATTTGGGTTGAATTAGCTTTTAAGCAGCAGGTGTTCCTTTGGAGCAGGAGTCTGTAGCAGAATGACACGGCAGCTGTACCGCCGGGCCGCATGCGTGGCTTTTTATACCAGTACACTGCCTTGACTCAACGGGCGCTTTGCCTTTTGATTACCGAGCTGAGCTTGTCTTTATTCTTGTGTTGTTTCACCTCCATGTGAATGAAATACACTATGAACTGGACACGTGTCAAATTTAAAGGGGAGAATATTTTTTTGTAATGACACATGTGTAAACAGCCATTTTGTTTCTATTAATTATTTTGATTAATATGCACTTTGCATACGTAAATACTTGCATTTACACTTAAACGAACACAAATGTGCTGCAAACACTAAGGTAAAGCAGAACTCTTCCCTCCACTCGTCGAATCATCATTACAGTGGTTTTCTGTAAAAAGTCTGGCGATGAGCACAATAAAAAACGCTCTTACAGCAAAAAACGTTAGACCGGTGAGGAATACTTCATCAGCATATTCCGATGTCCAGAAACTTAACTTAATAGTAAGTCATGATAATTGAAAAATGGGAAATATCTTGCTTCTTGTCTACTGGAAATATGTTAACATGTTTAGAAAACATAAAGTATATTCATTGTTTAATGAATTTAACTGGATGAAATGCACATAATGGATGTGGGCATCGAGCCACGTCACTGAGTGCATTAGAGAGCAGTACTGGCGTTATGGTTCAGGGCCTATATTCTATATTCTGTAAACAATCACTTACAGGTAATGAGAGGGATGAATGTGAGGAGAAATGGGACCACAGAGACCTTTGTCCTTTATTCTCCTTTACTCATTTATTCTATGTGCAATTGATTTACTTATCTCATCTGTTCTTTTCCCCTCCTGGTTCGCTTTCATTGATCTTTTCCCCTCTGCTCTCTAATATACCATCAGCATTGTAGCTCACTCTTTGCGCTTCTTTCTGCATTACCTTTAGGCCACTATATTTTAATACATCACAGGTCTTTACATTACACAGGACATTTGTGTTTTATCTCCAATGAGCATCGCCTCAGTTTGTTCTTAAAGTTAGATTTTGATTCAAAACACTGTATTCCAAGTGTTCTCTGTTAATAAAGACAAAAAGGTGTGATTGTCGAGTTAGTTAGACTGAAATGAACGTCCAATCACGTAACAGATCCTGTCCCTTTTGATTACTAACAGTGTCTTATTCATCTATTAAAGGTCACTTTGGCTACATACATCATTTTTAAATAATGCGTTAACTTTACGTTCACACTGCCACCGGCCATCTGATAATACAAATATAACCGCAACATTAATCTGACATGTAGATATCAAATGTTTGTCAATATGTTTTATATAAAACAATTTTATTATCATTGTGCTACTTAAATGATAGATAATTAGACATTTTCTCTTACCCCACTGCAGCTCTGTAACGATGACGACGACGACGATGATGATATTGTTACTGCTGATGGACTGGAGGGATCATGGACCATCTTACCATCTGATTCATATTCATTTGATCTGTTAAACATGGAGAAGGCAGCTGGCTTCATTTAAACGGGGCCTGAGCAGGCACATTGTCTGCCACGGGCCACTGAAGATCGACATGAGACTAAGACATTGCCTTTATTAGGAGATACACATGTCGTGTGACAATCCCCTTAATTATTAAAAATCAAGTGTTAATAAGTCCTAACCGATAGCAGGAACACACAAAGACAATATGTCAGTCTCTCTCTCTCGTTTTCCTCCGGGCATTTTATCCACTGTTGGTTCCTGAACATTTAATGAGTCTCTCACTGAATACACAATGTCACGAGGTCCCAAAACACAGAACAGAATATTCGAGTCAAAAAATGTTTGTCTCCAGTATGGCTAGTTAGAATAAAAAGATGTGGCCGTAGTAATAATATTTCTTGATCCTCAGTCCATCTGTTTTTTTGGAATTATGTTGCATGTTTAGCTAATGATGGACAAATATAAAGACAAAAAATAAAAGAAAGCACATGATACTTTTGTCGCACAAACAATAGAGGAAGGCTTGGAGGCCTTGAGATTTGTGATCGAATATCAGTGACTTTCATTTTCAACATGACACATCAGGTTTCATTCCATCCCGCATCTCCGGTCCATCACACGCAGCGTAAGAGCGTCTTTGATGAAGAAGAATACATAAAAGGAACCGGCTCACTGTGTTCGGGAACTGATTTTCCGTGCAACTGAGTGTTGTTCGCTCATAGAAGATGTGCTTAGCTCTTGATTCTGCTCCCTCACAGGGTCTGAAGAAAGTACTTTCTCCTTGATGCAAAGCTTGCGCTATTGTAGAGCGCCCCCATGTGTCCACAGATGATAACTACACCTGTCTGTCTCCGTTCAATGTGTCCCCCTGTTGGTCAAGAAAAATCATCACAACTAAATGTAAGAACATTGTTGTTGCTGATGGTAACTAACATGTGTGCGCGCATGCGTGTATGTGTGTGTGTGTGTGTGTGTGTGTGTGTGTGTGTGTGTGTGTGTGTGTGTGTGTTGCGCGTACGTGTGCGTGTGTTCTCTTCTTGAAGCAGATATTATATTTGACCGGTGAGCTTTTAAATGATAATTAGTCTCCACTGTTGCCATGGTCACGGGAGCCGACCGGCAGTAGAGCGTGAGTCAGAGGGAGACATCAGGCGGCGACTCCTCACAAAGATGCTGAGTTAGGATGCACACCACAGCTCCCCGCCTGCATTAACAACGCTCCCCCTGAGTCTACATAGAATGGCCAGATACATTTCACGCAGAAAGGTATTTCAACTTGTTTCAACAAACAACTCATTTGAGAACGAAAGATAAAACAGAAAAGGGACACATGAGCAGAAACCGTGAGTCACATGCGTGTAATCATCAAAGATAGATGCGGGATTCGATGACTGACGAGGTGACGCTCTCATTTAACATCTCTGCCTCTCTGTCACAGGGTGTGAAGAACAATGTGTGTGCTTCGCTCTGTCTGAGCTGTAGTTAGTCTGAAACAAATTCAGGTCGATAACCTCTAAAGGACAAACTGTACACCAGATTGTTTTCTTTTTACTTTTCATGGTCCATTAATGCGCACGGAGTATCATTTAAAATGCAATATATTGGAAAGGACTGGGATAGTTTTGCGGTAAAACATAACAAGGCAAATATGCATAGTGAGCTGAGGAGTGTGAAATGGAGTTTTTAATGCAATTTATAAAATAAGTTGTTTTATTCATGAACACTATAAACTTGTGCCATGTTCACACATCCAATTTGATGATAGAGCAAAACTTAAATCGACAGCAGCTTTTGGAATATTGAATCATTATTAAAACTGTATGTTCACATCAAATATCTTTGACTTCCTCTAGAAAAGCCTCATTCCGACTTGTTATTGTCGGTGTTGTGGAGGGAGGAAATAGTTTGATCCTTTGTGCATGATATGTTGTAGTACATACAGGTATAAAGACGACCATTGATCAATAATGTGGAAAACACTATAATTCATGGTTGAGACAACAGGATTTTGGGGTAATATAATGTTTAAAAAAAACAAATAAGTACACTTGTAGCAGCTGGGATACAATCACATATTGCAAATGAAAAATACGGGCAAAATGTGGCAGCCTAGAAATGTAAACACGTCTGCAGAAAATGTAAGAGATGAATCATGAGTCCATGTTGGATTTTGTGCCTGTTATTATACTACGCTGGGCGTCTTTGTTTGTTGCCCGTGGAAACGCTTGGTTGCCATATAGGCTACAATTTAGCAGAGCTCAAGACATATGGCCTTCGTTCAGTTGCAACACGGGGGGATCGATTCCGATCTCAGCGTGTGTTATTAAGTCAGTGTTCATGTCATGTTTAGCTTTAGTTATTCATCCCAATAATTGCGTTGAGGAATTAAATTTGACATGCAAAAAAGAATTCAAATGTCAGTCAGCTTCTCCTGACCACCCTGTTACCTTTACAGTTGGCAGCAGCATACTGCACATGCACAGGTGCAGCAGTGTTATGAAAAGGAGGACACACAGGAACTTTGGTGTATTGTGGCAGTCAATCTGGTTCCCTCACTGGGACACTGGGACACTGTTTCATTCAGCGTGACATTCTCTAATCCAAATCATGTTTTATGCATGCCCTCCCGTTGGGCATTGAGGGATGACATACTGGGATTTTTGTTGATACAAGAACTGTGAATGTGTGTGTGCATGTGCGTCGGTCCCCCACCTGCCGATTTCTTCGACATGTTACGTTGTGTAATGTTGTGCTGCAAGGTTGAGTACAAAAACATCCACAGTTCTACCAGATCTGATACAACGTAATTGATCCCTGAAATGTGACTAAATAATAATAAATTCAAAAATCTCTCTCCCTCTTACACAGAGATTTACAACTCCCCTTAAAATAAAGATGGCACTGTTTATGCCTCACAGAAACCTTCATAGGCTGGTTTTGTTGTTCAGAGCCACCCACCATAACTCAATAAATAACTCAGTAAATAGATTTACTTTTGTAATTTGCATGGGTGCATCTTTCTAGGTCTTCATCTATAAATGACGATGTTGCATCTTCTATAGAGACCACGAGACTCCTGCAAACCCGTAGAACCCCTCAGTAAGCTGTTTCGGTCAGAAAGTGCTCTTTGTATATATTTTTCTTTAATCATTCATACGTGTAGATCAGCTTTTCCTATTCTGTGTTGCGTTTAGTTAAGTTATTCCAACATTATCAAGCGGTGTGGTAGCTCGGCACTCTATGAATAGAACAATCAAATGTTTACTGAGAACAGCTTGGATTACTCAAGTAGATGTCAGAATAAATATCCAATTCACTCCTGAATATCAGCTTTTTTAAATGTACTACTAAAATACGTTTTTTCTTACAGGCCTTTATGTGTAGATGTTACTCATCGTTACATTACTCTTTCAAAACCCTGTATTTTGGTGCACATCAAGTAGCACTTGTTCGTATTTCATCGTTCATATTCCAGAATAATAAACCTTTTCTTTGTTTGCTTACTTCATGTCAAATCAACATTACTAAACCGAAAGCTCCATTTTAAGGCCTGCGTACGTCATACTGTTATTAGGACACATTCCAAGATTTTCTCCATATGCAGCTTTCTGTTGCCTCAATCCGGAGAACACAGACAGTTTATCATTTGCAACTTCCATCACTAAGCCAATGCCTGGTGGTCATTGGGGCGACTGTGGGTGAGTGGGGAGCGCGGTCGTCCTCCAATCAGAGGATTGTCGGTTCGATTCCAGGCTCTGCTTACCTGCATGTCGATGTGTCCTTGGGAAAGACACTTAACCCAACTGTAGCTCTGACTACAGTGTGTGGATGTTAGTGACTGATGGCAGGTGTCACTGTGTGGTTCTCCTGTCATCAGTGTATGAACGGGTGTAAATGGGTGAATGATGTCATGTAGTGTTAAAGCGCTTTGAGTGGTTGGAACACTAGAGACCACTTACCATTGTTAACGGTGCAATCACGCTGTCGTTGCCACGTTGGGAAATGTCCCCTGAAGTATTTGACAGGTTATTATGTGAGTAGGATTAATTCTTCCGGCACTGTGCCACAGATGGATATATTTCCCACTATCCTGGTCAAATGTCCATATGTTTAAATGATGCGTCATAACGTTAATTTTATTATGAACTCGGACAAGAGTGATGAAATATCACTGGTATTTACCGCCTCATTTGCTCTGACTTGTGTATTGCATTATATGTGATATCTTTGAGGTTATAAATGTCAAGTGTGACATTTATAACCTCGGGCTTGAGGATGAGGAGCAACCATGCAACCCCACAGACCCCTCCCATGGAAAGTAGAGCCCCTTTGAGGGGACGCACGCACCACATCCTTGCTGGGGATGAAATCTAGCGGATGATTTACAAACGTTTTGTTTTTGCATGTGGGGAACTCTCTAGCAGTGGCTCCCGTGTAACAACGTGGCTAGTGGTTGATTCATCCGTTGTCACATGTCCTGCATGCGTGATCAGGCTGTTACATCATTGGTACTGTGTGCTCTGCAGCTGTGTTTTTTAAGACATGCAGACACAAGCCAGAGATCCATTTTCGCATCAGCGTGTGCTCTCTGTGCCAGTAGCATTATAATTACTGATACCGCTTGTCCTCTGTCACCAACAATAAAAAGCCTCTGGGGGAAACTCAAAGTACAACTTCTGCACTGGAAAAATCAAATTTGTTGAGAGGATCTTATCATTTGCTGTTTAATGCTTTAATGGCTGTAAGGCCGGATGAGGGGAGAAGAAGAAAGCACTCCGTTACATTCGAGAATATAGTTTGGTTTTCACCAGATGAAATGAAAGTCAGCTTTCATTTCTAAATCCCTCATGGCCAGACTTCAAAGACCCCCCTTTAGCATGAAATATTAAGCAGGGTTCCGTGCTTACACCTGTTCCTCTGGGGAGTAGCTTCTTGCATTTACTTCCACTTTCATCACAGCAGCTGCTGTGTAGACATACAATTAACCACATTATTGACTTCGGTTTGTAATTGCGTATATCTGTATGTAAACATTCTCTCCTTTGGCCCATTTCATTTGACGCAGAGCGCTCGGGGAACCATCCTCACTGAGACAAGATGTCCACCTGATTACTGTGGTGATCGCGACGAGGAGGAGTGATGAAGCTGGTTGTTCTTCTTCTTCAGCGAATTTCCGTTCCGCTAGTTGTTTATCACAAGAATTGGACTAAATGACAAAACCCCAAATGAAACACGCGACAGTTTGTTGGTTTTGTCTTTCAGTTCGACCTTTCTTGTGTGGTGGAATTGTGGTTGTTTGATTTGAAGAAGAAACGGCAGCAGAGCTGTGCAGGAGGGACAGCTGGCCTCACTGCCTACTTCAGTCAAACACAAACTTTTGTCCACATGGTTCTCAGTAATTCAAAAGGATATAATATCCTTTTGACTGAACGTAATAACAGGTCTTTATTACATAAACACCCGAAATTGAACAAAGAAATGTCTCTAATATTGGCAATCTTGTTAGATAACATGAGCCACTTGTCTCCCTAGTACTTTATTCAAACATGATCGGGTGGAATTAGACACGGAGGAAGAGACACGCGATCTGTTTGCATATTTAGCTGATTGATTTTACTGTCAATCCTGTCAACATTTGCTCTCTGTTTGAATGAAAGAAAACACTGTTGTGAATTGACAGTTTTGAAAGGCCATTCCACTGGAGAATACAATCAATGGTTCACTGTGTTTTGCAGTTGCCTTTGATGCTGTAAGGAGAATGAAATCAAATGTGTGTGTGAGTGTTTGTGGTTGTGTCATATTCTTTCCATTTTTTTGATGATGGATTCAATGGTGCTGCGTGAAAGGTTCAAAGCTTGGGATATTTTTTAATAACCTAACCCTGCTTCATACTTCGCTACAACTTTATCCAAGGAGCTATTTGATGAGCACTTGATGCTCTTTGTTCAATAATGCTCTCTAACAAACTCAGGTTAAATAGGTTAATTCATACTGAGATTAAAAGACGTGTGGACCCTATATATATATATATATAGAGAGAGAGAGAGAGAGACTATATATACACACCGGTTTTTCTCAATGTGCCCAGTAAAGGGATGATTCTTGATTGGACTTATTAGTGATTCATGAAATGGTAAATAACCTTTTTTTAACGCAATGCTGAATGCCATATTACAGCTGTACCATGTGACACACTGTCTCCTTTTTTGATGAGCACATGATGTGAGTTATAACCTTGGGAGGAAGAACTAGATACTGGGCGAATGCTACACACATCTAGTGTGTTCTTGGTGCGCTGAACCTCCCAAATCTGTGTGAATGTTGGTGCAACGAACGCACGGACGACGAAATGCAGCAAACAAAAGATTTAGCTTGAAGCTGTTTTGCAAGTAGTCAGCAGAATGGAACACGCTCTGATCCGTGGCCACGAGCTTTACATTTTCTTCCCCAAAGCAGGAGTGGTTCAGATGATTCTGAACCCTTTCCCTAAAACCAGCCAACGCACGCTTGAAGGGCCGACATTTGGTGAGGGAGTCACACATGAATCGACTCATTATAAAGAATTTCTGTTACGAGGAAGCCGCTGGCTTCAACTGCCTATAGACGGACTCCTGAATAACCCCGGGGACACACTGAGCGATGTGTGCATGTGAGGTGACAGTGGAGGGCTGCAGACGGAGGGCGGAAGCAGATGTGTGTGAGAGAGGTTGGGAGCTGTGGCACCATCACAGGGTGCCTTTGTCTGGCTGCAGAGTGTTGAATTAAAGGCTGTTAACACTAGTCTGCACAGTTACATGCTAATGCCTCTTACTCTGAAAGAATAAATAAATAGATAATGGTCTAGAAAACACATCCGAATCCCTGCTTTACATGCCTCACGCAAAAACACACAGTGGGGAAAGTGTGTGTGTGTGTGTCTTCACAAAGAGGTGTGCAGTGTTGATGTTCCTTCTGCGCTGCGCAGAAATAGCGTGGAAGGAACATCAAGGAGGGCAGAAAAGAGCCGCCGTCTATACGCTTTGTACTGGATGCTGCTTTAGGTGATACACAAAGGATAAGGGGAGATAAATTGGGTGGACGGGTACAGACGAGATTTGGACAGAGAGGAAAGAAGAGGGGGGAGAGATTTAAAGGGCAAGAAACGGAGGGAGATTTAGACAGAGCCTACAGAGCGAGGGAATAGACGAGAGGGGAGGAGAGGAGAAAGGAGGGTAGGGGAGGAGAGAGGAGGCATTGAATGGAAGCGTACACATGGTAGAGAGGAAAACGGCTATTTTCACGTGCTCGGCGTGCACGACTGAGGAGCGCGTCTCTCTCTCTCTCTCTGTCTGTCTCTCTGTCTCCGTCTCTGTCCCTCTGTCTGGCTCGTTAGTCATCTGCTGCTGCACGGATAGAGGGCATAGGAGGAAGAAGCGCAGGCAGGGCCGGGGAGCTTTGGGCTGCGCGCAGAAGATGAACAGGCGACGCGGGCTCTCCGCCTGTGATCGCCGGCCTCTGATCTCGTAGGCGGCGGCAGTCAGAGTGATCGAAGAAGAATGAGCTCCAAGCACTCCTCGGACTGGATTCCCTACAGGTAGTGAACCACCACCACCAGAGAGAGAGAGAGAGCGGGCACAGTGGTCCTCTTTAGAAGCGGTGTGTGCATGTCTGCGTGTCGTGGATGGTGTTCGGTCATGTGCTTCTAATGACAGTAACAGTCGATGGATGGAAACATAATGGGTGTATTATTCTTGGTTTTATTATTTGTTAGTATGAACAGGTTTAGTGGGAAAATGTTTCTTTTTGTATTGACATATTTAGACATATATCAATGATGATTCAAAGGGATTCCCATAAATTGAATTCTTAATTTTGTTTATTTTTCCTTACACAGTTTTATTGTGTATAAAACTGTCAGTCATTTCATTCAGGATTAGTTCTGTACTCGATTCAGAAAATTAGTTTTAATTGGAAAATATAAATCAGAATGCAATATATTATTTCATGTCTTTGAAAGAATCACAGAGGAAGTGCCTGCCTTTGTGTGTGAATGGTTTGGACTATATGATGCTGCAAGCAAAGTATTTTTTGTAAATTGCTAAAGTATAAGGACTTTCAGTATCTACCTGTAAAACCTGCTTTCTTCATTTCAAGTGCAGTACGAACACTGACGGCGCTTTCCTCTGATTGAATACCCATTGCCATGGTTTCCCTTCTTGCTTTGATTCCATTGGCTCCCTGTTGCTATAAGTTACTAGAGATGTAGCTGGAAAAGACTGTAAGGACACTGATATTTACGTATCATGTTTGATCTCATGTTTGTTATAAAACCATTTTACAAAGTCTTTTAACAAACAAGTATTAACCATTCATGACATCATTCTACATTTTGACCTTTTCGTCGCTTCAATTTCTGTTCTGCTGAAAGTTGATGTAAAAATAATATAAATGAACATAAATCACTCCAAAGTGGTCTTTCACAGTATGCCGTTCCAGCCTCAGCGGTAGAGGGATTGGTGGTTCCTCAATGAGCCGTTTTCCCTCATCAAGAGAAGCCGCCATGAAAAACTCTTACTTCTTCGAGGTCCCCAATCGCGGATATTCTGTGCGTGCATTCACCAAAATTCACAGAATGAAGAAGAAATAGCTCACAAACACAGACTCTTCTCTGTGGGGAGCCAGATTAGCATTTCCAAAGTAGATGTGTGCAAAGCTTTAGTTCTCTCTTTTCTTCCTCTGACATGGGAGGGAGACACAGAGTGTCAGCAGAAGTCGTGAAATTGGTGTATTCTCAAAAAGGAATTTATAATTATGTCAATTAGTTTTTCAGAAGTTAATGATCCCTTTGCCTCCTGAATCTCATGTTCACTGTTGGCTGGCAGAGTTGATTAAAAAACTCAATTTGTGTCCAGAGTAAACAATGTAGTTAAAATGTGCAACCTACAGTTGGAATCCTCTGTTTTAGTGGAACAAGAAGGCTTTGCACACTACTTAGTGAGAAATACAAGCTTTTGTTTGCTACGTGTTCCCTTGACGTGATGATGGACTAACAAAGCAACAGTTTGACTTAATCAATAATATTGTACTTTCCTTCCAAATACTTGATATTGTTGACCTTCTTGCACCTCAGGTGTCTCCTCGAATACATTGTAAAGCTGCCTGTGAACCTCAAGAGGCGCGTTGCACTGGTCACTTCAGAATAACAAGCTGTTTGACCTTCACAGGGATAGCTTTGTTTGAATCATTATATTCCTGTCTGATGCCTATTCACACACTCAATTACTCTGATTGCAGACATGGAGTGTTTTGTTTGTCTGCATGTCTGACAGAGAGTAGGAGGTAAATGCTTTTCCATTGCCTCTGTTGTAAAACTAGCATTGATATTGCAGGCAAACTGTATTCATTGACTGATCTGCAGGATTGACTCTGTCTCTGTAACATTCAGCCTTTTCACATTCATGAAGAGCATAGAATGCCCATGGAGGATGTTGACTGACCACCTGTTAGCTTCTGTTATCACACAAACAGATTTGCCGCAGTAGACCTCGTTCAAGCGGAGGGATAAGAAATTGCAAAGTGAAAAATTGAAAATGAAACACATTAACTCAAATACATCGCTGGAAAAAGATTGTGCTTTCAATTATATTGTGACTCTCTGCTCTGCACTTTCTAGTCATTATAATGGAGCCAATTTAATTGATTATAGAAATACATGCATATCAATGCTTTTTTAAAATCATTTGAATATCGTGCAATTGGACATGAAAAATGTCCAATTGTTAAAAGTAAAATATATCTTTTAAACATACACATACTTCTCAGAGGATAATGTAAAATAAAGGAGAGACTTGTGTATTTTGAGAGCACAGATATATTTATACATTGACAGGGTTAACACATTACAGGTCATTTAGCTGACGCTTTTATCCAAAGCAACTTACATTTCACTTTAAACCCATGGCTTTTTTTTTAGATTTTGCCCGGGGGGGCCGGGGAGCTTTTTTTTTTAGATTTTGCCCGGGGAACTGCACATGTAACTCATCAGCAGTGTAACGACATGTGCACATGTGAAATTACAGTCAAGAGTGCTGGAAAAACATAATTTCATCTGACTTTTACCTTTTCCTCTTTCTCCTGTGGCTCATTCTATCCAACTCTTCTGAAAGAACCTCTCATCTCCCTCTAACCGTTTAGATACAGGCCCACACAAGTTCTGTGAAAAAGAACTGGAAGCGCAGATTCACAATCACTCGTACCGGATGAATGACCTCTGATTTTGGTAATGAGTGGTTAAAGTACTGCACTTTTATAGAGATTATTGGAAAGCGGAGCAGTACAACTCAGGTAGGTTTTGACTCGTGAGCTTCACCAACCGCTACTGTTGTACAAAAGCAATAATATAATAAAAGGTCTCATGTGGAGACGGAGTGCTGCAGCTGGCACAGTTAACAATGTAACAGAGAAAGACTGGCTTCTGTCAAGTTCTAACTAGTTTGTGGGGGACATATTGTCACAAGTGCTTTGGATGTCTTTTTGCTTTTCCCAAAGTAGTCATTTCAATGAGATGAATTTCACTTCACTTTCTTGCCATGCATTAACAGATGGATGAACAAATCCCCAATGGGTCATATGTGAAGGTCATCGGGAATTAAAAGCTGTTCAATCAGAGCACATTGGAAGAGGAACAATACAGTCGAATAGCTATGCCAATGCCAAATTGTCAAAATGTCAAAATTCTGCATCTGCTTTTTGATTTTTAAATGTAATTGTTGGATAGAAATGGAAATACTGGATCAATAAGAAAAAGAAAAAGAAGTAGGAAATAATCACTATTCTGTCCTTTAGCATGGAAGGACAGCATCCTCTCTGGATGTCAAGAAATGACGGCGGCCATGTCACATAACCATTGGTCCATTGGTCTATTAAACAATGCTGATTCTGGTATTTCATTAATCATTAGATTACTGCATCGTAAATTGAATGCTTCTCAAATGTAAGACTTGCTCAAAACTCTTTCATGTCAATGTAAATTACGATTGTGTGACTGTTGGTCATTCCTTTATATTAATGTTTGTTTGTTAATAGATTATCATTTAAAAAAGACAGCACTGAAAAAAGCCTCAACTTTCACATTGCCAAAATGTTTTTTCAGTGACAGTGCCCACAAATAAAGCCCATATTCTCCCTGATGGGTCCCCTTCCACTAAAGCATTCTGTGGAGAGAGAAACAATTGGCAAATTGCTCAAATGTCCTTTAACAGTATTGCTAGTGCCACGCCGACCTTTAGGCATGTGGGCCCTGGCATTATGAAGTGCACCACCAAATGGAATAATGGTCCTGTAGATAAAGACTGTACCCGGTTGCTATAGAACGCAGTGTTCGGGGAAGCAGAGAATTATGTTGCGGTTTGAAACCAGGACTCTGCTTCACATTGTGCAGTCTTTTGTGTATTTGTGCTGCTGGGACGTGATGGTCCTCTCACAATGAATCCTCTGCAATTTCCTTTTGTCCCAGCTTTCCCTTTGCCTCATATTAAAGCCGCTGCAGAGGACACAAGAATGCTTTTGAGAGATATAAAAAATGTAAATGAATAGTAGCATCTGTCACATTTACCACATTTTTATGCAGCACCACCTGGGTGACCTGCCGAAAGGCACTTTTACTCCGACGGAGGGGTTGATCGCTGTAGCTAAATATGTCCATTGACCTAGTTTGAGGTGTACGATGTATCGGCTCAATTAAAGCATCTCTTATCAATCAAGTCCTCTCTCCTGGAAGTGAAGTGTGCAAATGAAGGACATCCGCTGTTCATTTAGCTCCAGATCCAGATGTGCCATGCACAATCTGTACATCATACAACGTCTGAGCCATGGATTTAAAAAAAAAAAAAACATGGACAGTGCTGTTTGCTGCATGACCTGATCTCTGTTGAGCAGATCTTCTTCCACTCCCAGTTGCTTTTTAGAAGCATTATTGTCAGTTCAACAACATTTCAGCTGCAAGCTGTGCAAGTGAAAAGTAACCACGAGAGCGTGTAATGGTCTATTTTACATTAGATAATCCGTCTGCTGCTGCGAGGAAAAGCATCTGAAAATTGTATTTTCAGGGAAATTCAGCGGTGAGTTAGTTTAGTAAAGGGAATAGCTCAGCAAAGAAAACTAAGGATCTCTGAAACCGGTCCGTTCTCACTAATTATCTATGCCAGCTCCGTAGGTTTTTTTCTGGACAGTATGACATCACCGTTAGCGTCGTGTTCAAGTGATGCCTCAGATTCTGTTGCTGTTGCACTCACCCAGAGGACGCTTACTGGCTGCTTTGCGGGAACCCTCCTGGCTCTTATTATTTGGAGGGGGGGGGTTAGAGGGCTCTATCTATCAAAGCACAAAGGCTCTCATTAAACTGCTTCGGTGCCTCTTTGATGAGTTATCATGAAGAGAAAAAACCCTTTTTCCAAAATTCCTTTGCTCTGTTGGCGCTGAAGCATTGTCCTCTTTACAGTGAACTGTATATTCATTAAGTGCACACAGCACAAGATCAAACTTTGTTGTTCCTTACACATAAATATTTGTATTTAAAAAATGGAATGCATTAAAATAAGTAGTCCTACATTTATTTTACATTTGTAGTAAATGGCGATAAAACCCCCTTTTGTACAATAAATATGTGCACGTATATTTGTTTGGTTTATCAGGGAACAACGAGCCAATGGATGTAGCCATGAGGGTTATTGAGGGTTTCTTGCTGCATAGACATTTTTCCTGAAGTTTCACTAGCATTTATAGTATTTTAAAATCAATCAAGCTAATATATGGTGAGATCCTGCTTTTTTTTCAAACTTATGCTGCACTATTAGTCGCATTGAATGAACTGAAGCGGTTTGGAAAATGTTTTTGTTATAACTGTATAAACTGCTCAGGAGCAAAATGTTAACATTCCCCTCCTCTCTTTATCTCTCTTTTCGTTGAAGCACTTTAGACGATGAGGGCACCAACCTGCGACAACAGAAACTGGACAGACAGGTGAGTGTTTGCAGTAAATATAGTGTAAAAAACATCAAGCATAGCAGTAGTCATGTACATACAATGTATATGTTCATCGTCTATATGTACAACATAGGTTTACTATGAAGGCTCCAATTTCAGAAATGGTCTTTTTAGCATTTGCAAAATTTTGGGTTTGTTAGTTTAAAGCCATGAATCTACTTCCTAATTCTACTCTTCACTCAATGGATTTTTGTTGGAGTCATAAAAGGTTTTAAGTGCCACGTGATGTAAAAATAAAACTTATTTCTCATGTTTGTCAGTAACCTCTGGGTCAGAGGGAGAAAGGTTGCTAGTTTCTGTCCATTACAGGCCTGCGCTTTACCCCCACATCAAATTCATGCACTCTGTAAATGTGCCTTTCAAGGTCTTGAGCGTTACAGGAAAGACTGTTGCACTCTAATGCTGCACAACCTGAATTCTCACTAATAGAAACCTTCAATATTTGATGAGCTCTGGTTTGAAGACTTGCATATAGCTGACAGTCAGTCCAGATGAGTGGCTGCATCCAGCCTCGGCTCAAAGCGGGTCGGGCAGCTCATTCGTAAACACCTCCTGCGTTGTTGCAACGGGCTTTTAAACCCAACACTCTGCCTACAGTGTGAAAACTAAGTCGTGCCTCATACGTCATTATCACAAATGAATTAACTTCAAATATACAAAAGTATTTTGTACTTTATACTGTATTATGTTTCAACACTTCAGGGCTCAATAAAGCTTTGCCACTCTAAGTTGTTGACAGGTTTTTTACCGATTATATGTGAGTCAATTTCAAACAATTAGCAGATAAGTTAACTTACTGAGGCCATTTTGTTTAGAAATGTATCATAAGCTGTAAAGCACGTAGAAAGACCTACTAGTTTTGGTGCTTACTTTAGTGACCTCGGTGCTACTTTAATCCTTCTTGTAATGAGGACGTTGGCGCGATCATTTTTCTTTCTATCTGGACACATTTGTGTGTGTGCGTGTGTGCGTGCGTACGTGAACCCCTTCACAACAGCGAGCGCTCCTTGAACAGAAGCAGAAGAAGAAAAGGCAGGAGCCTCTGATGGTCCAGTCTAACGTAGACGGGAGATGTCGCACCCGTCGGACCAAACAGAGCGAGGAACAGGCCCCTCTGGTGGAATCCTACCTCAGCAGCAACAGCAGCACCAACTACCACGGTGAGTAAAGACTGGCAGTCCCACTGCGACCCGGCCGCAGGGCCGAAGGGACACATCCAGCACGAAGATCCAACACGCCCGTTTGGTCTGTTTTGATGTACAGGTTTCATTTTTGGGCTGTAAGAGACATTCTTCTTTTGTGGTTTTTGTTTCTTTTCCTCAAGAGAAACGTATGCTATAACAGTCAAACATCTAACAATAAAAGTGGTTGAAAAACTCCCGGTTTAGAACTTGAGCCTGTGTCGACACACTGCAGCATAGCGATGCACCATCAACTGCAGGCACACACACACACACACACACTCCGCTGCAAATCCTACAGCAGTGGTTAGGACAGGGTTTGATGAGGTCTTCTTATCTACAGACAGAGAACTGAGCAGCTTGCTAATCCCCAGCTCTGAGGACCAGTGGTGGGCTCTAGGCCACAAACTGTCCCATTTCTTCCTGATAGGAAAGACAATGTGTTGGCAATATATTATTCTGCACTGTTCTGATATCCTGATGGAAAGAACGGGAATAAAGCCTTATAGTTTTTCTCACAGACAAACACATCTGCGCTGTGAAGCTCTGTAAGGCTCTGATGCAAGCTGTGAGTGCATGTCTGCACGCTGAATGAATATTGCAACAATACTAGTTTGGGATGTATATTTGGAGAAAATAAATGAACTCCATTTCAATTTTTTTCACTGTGAAAGTTTTCTTCTTTTTTTTTTAGAAATACCATTTCCGTTTATATTTGTTTTTTTATTTTAATATTTAAAAATACAACCATTGGCCTTTTACATTTTTAGCTTGACATTTATGTATTTATATTTTCAAATGTGTCAATTCATGCCTGAGACTGAACCATTGGTCAAGAATCAGGAATCACATTTATTGCCAAAATATGTTGGACATACAAGGAATTTGACTCGGCAGTTGGTGCACAACATCAGTCAGTAAGACAATGGACAACAAGACCGATAAGACAACAGCATGTTCAATTTACAAATTTACAATTTGACTCTACGGTATAAAATAAAATATAAGGCTATGGGCAAGGGGGATATAGAATAGACAATTTAAACATAAAGGATAAGAAGGAATGGAAAGAAAAAAGTTAAAAAATAAAGTGCACAAGCTAACAGGTAACATACTCTACACACTGTGTTGTGAGTGTATGTGAAAGTGGCATGTGTATGTGCATGTGCAGTGTGAAGGTGGGATGTTGGAGTCAGTCAGTGGGGGACTCGGGCTCTGTTGATGAGGAGGAAGCTGTTTGCGTGGCGGGAGGTCTTGGTCCTGATGGACCTCGTCCTCCTGCCAGATGGAAGGGGCACAAACAGGTTTTGTCCGGGGTCAGAGGGGTCGGGGTCAGTATTCACTATACAAGCTTTTTAACTACTTTTTTTGTCAGTGTAACTTTTAGGTTTTTTGTTTTTCTTCCCATCCGTCCATCTGCTCCACTAACCTTGCCCCTGCTGCTGGTCGTCTCCGTCCCTGTGTGCAGTGCAAGAAGCTGAACAGGAGGAGGAGAGGGTGATGCCTGACACGCAGCCGCCTCGCTCAGCCAAAAAGGGGAGAGGATCGGCCAGCTCCACTCCACAGACGGGCAGCGACAAGAAGGAGAGGAAGGGCAAGCACAAAGGTCAGCCTACCAGCAAGGCGCCCTGCCTGTTAGGGGTGGTCAGTGCAACTGCACAATAGATAGATGACAGATAATTAGACATGCTACAAGAAAAGGTTGAAACACAGCTGAATAAGAAAGGAGATGTTGAGAAAAGACTAAATCAGAACAGAAAAGCATGTTTTTATGTAAATAAAAGCCAAATCAGGATATTTTCAAGCATTTTGTTCTTCAAGTTTATGTATTTGTGTTTAAAAATGCAAACAGATTTGTTATTCAAAGCAGTCCGAAAAATGAAAGAGAAAGGTTCAAATATTTTTTGCTGAGCGGCTACAACTGTCTTTCCAAGCACTGCAATCCTCCCACACTGCTTTGCCTTGTGATTTTTCAAGTCACATCTGGAAACGTCCGCTGCCAGCCACACTTTGGTGCTGCGCTTATCAGAGCTCAGCTGTGTGTGATGGTGTATGTGCCACATACAGTATTCATATGGAAAAAAAGGTTTAGTCCAACTACGTCCACAGTGCGTCTTTGAATACATATGTGGCTCACGCATCCTTGACTTGGTGACATTTGACTTGTCTTGACTTTTTTTTTGTAATCTGATACGGCACAATACTATAGATGATAACCTTTTGGATGACTGTGTCCCAGAAACAAACTGAAACAAAGTGAATGAGATCCCACAGGGGTAAAAGATTAATCAGGTCAGTCACGGCAAACTCGCGGCAAACTGATGGACTCACTCTCCGTCTCATCCTCGGATTTTCTCAAGTGCAGGAACTCCGTCTAAAGAGAACAGAATAGAAGAATACAGATTGATGAATTCACTCAGGTAGAATAAATGAAAATGCTCCATAAATATGATATCCATATCTGATGTCCATTCTCAATGCAGAATTGACTAAATTAAATACGAGAAAAAATATTTATTAGACTTTATTAGACGCTTTTTCCAAATGCACACAACAAAACCGCACAAATTCTTGGATTTCCAAAAAAACATAACCTCAAAAAATGAGCTGTGCAGCTTATTTCCATTATTGTTCTTTCGCTCTCGTAGACAGGTTGGTTGTTCACAGAATGCCCGTAGCAACAAGAACATTGTGTCTTTACCTCCTAAACATTATAAGCCAATCTAAAGGTAATTGACAACAACTACTTAAACACAGAACAGCCACACATTCAGTCATCAAGCCTTGTGGGATTGTGACTCTACAGCGATGGATGGTCCGTCCTCCCAGCAGGACGATAGTCCGATCCAGATCCTGACGGTGGGTCGTACCAGCGCCGAGGAGAGCGAGGCGGAGCCGGTCATGAGCTGCACGCAGTCGCAGAGCAAGCAGGATCTGCGTGTCACCATGCTAAAGAAAGGTACCGGCAGGGTGCGGGGGGAGGTTCTGTCACTGCATCTGTAACAGTAACGACCTTGAGTCTACATTTACACCCACGGCGGTGTTCCACTGCCGCGGTGTCTTGGTGGGAAGGTGGAACATAGTGAATCGTGTGAGAACTGCAAATGAATGCTGTTTAAGAAACAGTGTGTCAATGATATAACTTGAGAAACTGTGATTTTGATCCTTTAAAAATACTGTCACTGAAAACACTGATTTCAAATCCCCTAATGTATTATTGCTTGTACATTTTGGGACATACTAATTGTACATTTTTGCGTCTTCACTAATCGGTACATTATGTAACAGTGATTTCTATTTCTAACAAACAAAACCCAAGGGTGGCATGGTAAAGATCTAAGCAAAAAGTAGTGTTCATGCTCTTGACCGAGTCAACGTTTTTTTTTTTTAGGTCTTGACCTGAAGAATGATTTTGACCACGTTAAAAGTGTTGCAGTTACAATATCTTACAATAATGCTGTTTGCTCTTTCAATTGGTTCTTAATCCATTATTCTATGTAGATTTGGTTTCTTGTCGAGTATATGCAACTTTACATCACATGAGTAGTTTGTTCATTCCCATGTTTTAAAAGAGGTTCAAATAGAGCCTCGTGGGACATGAATAATTCTCGTTTACCTTCATCCTACAACTACTTGTACATTGTATGTTGTATCACTTACTTTTACCATGATGCACTATGCATTAAAATGTCAGATACGACATGAAATACATTTCCTGGTAAGAAATTATGCAAGTACTTACCATACTATAGATGACAACATTATAAAAATGACATCAACTCAAATAATATAATCCTTTAATGGAAACTCGTAAACATGAGGCATATGTCATTATCTTCAAAGCTCAAACTGTCTCGTTTTTTTACTTGCGTTATTCTGGGTGAAGAGGGAATGTGTTGAAGGCTGCAGTTATTGGAGCATTTCATGTTACCAATTAACTGCAGGGAAAACAAATCTGTAAAACAACTTTTTCTTTGGCCTTGTTTTTTCTCCTTCTTTGAAGGTATATCCAGCAGTATGAATTTTGATGAAGAAGAAGACGATGACGATGAAATCAGTTCCAGCTCGTCACAGCTCAACAGCAACACGAGGCCGGGCTCTGCCACGAGCAAGAAGTCCTGCAAGGTAAAATGGAGTTCACAGCACACACTCGATCACTCTGCAAAAGGATTTTTTTTATCCTGCCTGTGTGCCTGAATGACACGCAGGAAAAAAAGATTACATTTTTATGCTATACTCTTTTTAGCACTCTATTTTATTGTCATGACTAGATTGTCAAGTACAGATTTAGATCATTGGGGCTTAATGTGACACACACAAGATTCAGTTATTTGGTCAGTAAATAAATAGCCAGAAATAGCAAATAATTCAAATATTGTTTGTAGATGACAACAAAAATCTGATAAAATGGACGGCAGGTGTTGGGGGAATATTCTCATGTTACTGTGTGTGCGTGTCTCTCGCAGTTTGAAAGGGTAATTTGGTTGAAAGATCCACACCTGAGGTGGGGAGCCATTTATAACGGCTCAGGTGGGACATATTAAGCATTAGTTTGCAATGTATGTCAAGTATTTTGAAAATATTTGTTGTTAGCCATTATTTCACATACTTCTGATCACTTTAAGTCCCCAACGATCCCTTTAAAACACATCGTCTTTCCAGCCTCTTCCCTTTGTTCAGAGTGAAACCCCAGGTGGAATTGTACACATGATAACCATCATCTGGTCTTTGCTCCCCTTTCCACTCTAATCTCTCTCGGTTTAGTCAACTCAGTGCTACACCAGGTTCCTAATTTTAGACGCTGCGTTCTGATTCTCAGTCCCAGTGGACAATTTGATCTTCAGACTCATTACTCATTACTCATTACTTTTTCTAATGAAAGTCGGCTCACATCTCACCGCCGGGGACGCCCTGCATGGTCTGTTTTCACCTGCAGGAGGTGGCCTCAGCACCCACCCCGCCAGTCAATGAACCCGCCATCGACGTGGATGACCTTGAAGAGTTTTCCCTGCGTCCTGCACCTCAGGGGGTCCGAGTGAAGTGCAGAATCACCAGAGACAAGAAGGGCATGGACAGAGGCATGTATCCCACCTACTACCTTCACCTGGAGAGAGAGGACGGCAAGAAGGTGAGAAGTGTCAGGCGGCAGAGACTGTAAACTTTAACAACGAAAACTCTACAAATTCAAATGTTTGGTCACAATGACTGGCACCGTTTCTAAAAGGTCAGATGGTATTTCACGTCGCTTAGCTGTTATTATTCAGATATTCGAAAGAAATTCTGTCTACACTTTCTATAACACTCACATCTATGAGGCATCAAATATGCAAATGTTTATTAATAATCTTATAATCACTTGCTATTCAAGTGTCCTAATACTTAATACAAAAATATTACAAAATAATGTTGTGTGTGCATTATAGATATATATTGTTATTCTGGCTTGGCTTGTCACAGGTGTTCCTGTTAGCTGGAAGGAAAAGGAAAAAGAGTAAAACATCCAATTATCTCATCTCCATCGATCCGACTGATCTGTCTCGAGGCGGCGAGAGCTTTATCGGTAAACTGAGGTAAGTCCACAGACGCTTTGCCACATGAAAGATTTATATTTCTTGAGCAAGTGTTGTATATGATTCCTTAATCACTGCTTTATGAATTCTCTCTAAATTATAATTAAGTTATAATTATATAGTATTGTTCCTGTGTTGTGAATTATTTAAGTACACTTAGTGTTTACCCGTATCTCCATCCATACATTCTTAAGAACATGTAACATTTAAAGGTAATGTTCACAAAAACTCAACTTTTGCTACTACGGGATAAATGATGAACTCCTTGTCTGCTAATTTATGAAAAGTTAATAAGTAGTTGTTAAGATGCATCTTTATATTAATAATTCACATAAGAAATAGTGTCCTCTACTGTTATAGCATGAATGATTTAGACTTATTTGTTATGTTGTTGTGTAAACGCTGTTGCTGATTAAGGAAAACCATGTTATTTTATGCCTTCCCTCTAAATGTACATTAGCTGTAAATAATTGCATTGTTCAAGGCCGCAGTAAGAGGTTGAAAGTGAGTTGAGACATAATCTTTAGAGAGGGCTCCGGGGCCGCGTTATTGGCTCCATGGAAACTCCTCGGGGTTTAATCAAATAGGCCTGTGTGCAGCCTTTAATCTTCAGAGCTGGACTGACCATTCGTCGATGCGCTGCTCAAACCAATCAAATTCCAGCTTGAATGATGCCGATCTAAATCAAAATAAACGGTGTCCTTTCATCTGGGGCTCCTCGAGAGTGCTTAGGCGAGGGCCTAAATGAGGAGCGAGCCACAGGGCCATAAGATTGTGGCTAACCCACCTTACCTACAATGGACAGAACCAACACCTCTGGTCCTCGTCGGGTATTTCTAAGACTTATGTTTTTGAAGATGAGAGGATGAAACCTACACTGGTGAAGTTCAGATAGTAGCTGCCATCATGTTTTTACTGAGGAAGACAAATGGAGCAAAATAAGAGGAAGTATCATCTTATTAGAAAGAAATACTTAATATTCCACCGTGTTGATATTAGATATTCTCAACAGATCACAAATCCATGGTTTTGAAGGGAATGTTAATTTCATAATATCTCCCATTTTTGCAACTGATTGTGCAAGTGTGATACCATGATACCATCCATGCATAAAGCATTTGGATAACACCTTATTTCATAGAATTAGGAAGCACCATTTCATTTATATGCTATGGATGCAACATTTATGGTACATAAAATAGCAGAGCTGTGCTACAGTGTCTTTCCCACGCGAGGCAGTTAGACAGGATCAGAAGAACATTTAGACACACAAATGCTGTTTCACAACACAGGTCATGACGAAGCTCCCTTTAACTGACTCGCTACCTTGGAGGAAGCTCCAAACAAAGCGCTGGCGCTCGCCCCCGGCCTCCCTCTGTGTCCGTGGAAGCCGGCCATCGATCCCTGCTGAGCCCCAATCACACAAGAAACATTTCCAGCAGCTCTCTTACTGTTTCACAGTCAGGGTCACTTGAGTTGGGACTTTTTCCAATGGCTGCTGTTGTTGCTATACATAATTTGGCGTTAACGTGAAAAGTTGGCTGGCTTTCACTATCGATACATTCGCCGTCATGATGTGCAACTGCATCTCCGGACCTCCTCAGTTATATTTTCTTTGCAGGTCCAACATCATGGGAACGAAGTTCACTGTATACGACAGCGGTCTGAACCCCATGAAGAGCACAACCAGCCTTGAAGCTAGCGGCCTGCGTCAAGAACTAGCAGCCATTTGCTATGTGAGTTGGTCAAAATGCCCCTTAACACAAAAGCAAATGTGATGAATATAGCAGCCAACCTCAATTCTGTTGAGAAAGTGGGTCCAGACCTTTGACTGTATAGTGGAGTAATGTCAACCTGAGCAGCGGATCAAGTATCACTCCGAGTGTGTGTGTGTTAATGTCCGAGCTTCTCCATTCTTTGTTGACATAGCCGTGCTGGCCGTGCGTGCTTTTAGTGCACCTGCTAGCTCACTGCTTTCTTACTGCAGTTAGAGCTGATAACGCTGTTGATTCCCCTCAGGTAAACATTGCGAGCTCTGTCGGCTCTGTTGCTGCTGTCTTGCGCAGCTCTGTGCTCTGTTAGCTCTGTTAGCGCTGTTAGCTTTAATATCATTCACCCTAATGAACCGATAGAGGGTCTGCTGTTTATGTAACTTTACCTGCATTGAAAATTTGACAAAGGTGCATTTGAAATGCACAGCTGCAATTGGTCTGGCTCGGATAATACTATCGAAGCCTTCATACAACGGGCTGAGGGGTCATAATCGAGTTGAAATCAAGTTATGGACCGTGGATAAAGGGCCTGAACCTTCCTTTCTTTGCAGACGGAGATAACTAATTAGTCCACAATAACAAAACATTTTCCTAAGAACTACGCCCAGTGGATGAGCACAGTACAGTTTTTCATCTTTTCAATCTAGGAAACAAATGTTTTAGGATTCAAAGGACCACGCAAAATGAGTGTCATCATTCCTGGAATGAACATGGACCATGAGAGAGTGTCTATTCGCCCACGGAATGTATGTATCACCCTAATTTCAACATGGTTTCATCTGTGCCGACCAATTCAAACTATCTCTATAATTGATCTGAGGTTCATGTCATCAAGCTGTACCATTTTATTCTTTACTACAGGACCACGAATCACTTCTGGCCAAGTGGCAAAACAAGAACACAGAGAGCGTGATCGAGCTTCACAACAAGACTCCTGTGTGGAACGATGACACACAATCCTACGTGCTCAACTTCCACGGACGAGTCACTCAGGCCTCCGTCAAGAATTTCCAAATCATTCACGACAACGACCGTGAGTTGATTAATATTAACTTATCTCGACAGAGTACATTTGGTGTGATGATGTTTTTATGATTTAGAAACACACTCTCTTTATACGATTTCATTTTTATTTATTTTCCTCTTTTTTTTGTCAAAGAATGTAACAATACTTAAAAGTGAGAAAAGGTGTTGGAGTAACAAATGTGTTTTGCTTGTTCTCCTCTGCAGCTGACTACATCGTGATGCAGTTTGGCCGTGTGGCAGAGGATGTCTTCACCATGGACTATAACTACCCGATGTGTGCCCTGCAGGCCTTTGCCATTGCGCTCTCCAGCTTTGACAGCAAGTTGGCCTGTGAATAGACCCCAGCCTGGTGGAGGACTGGTCCATGCGTCCTCTCACAAAGTATCCTTGTGGATGGTATCGGACTTCTCCAAAAACCTTGAAGTCGTGCTTCTTTGTGGGACTCGAGTTTCGTGTGTGTGTGCGGGGGAGGGGAGGTAAGGGAGGGAGGAGAGGTTACCTTGGCCAGTAGAGGAAAAGAAGCACAGAGAAATTCACTTTAAAATTTCGATGAATTTGTTTTGATAACTATAGTAATTTTGTACTGTAATGGCATCATGCAAACAAACAATGCTCCTTTATGTAGTAGTTAGAAATGTAACATTTCTTTATCTGTAAATTATAACTAACCATTACATATCTGTACCTTTTTTATGTGATCGCCACACACAAGCATGAATACTTCTTATATAGTCACTGAATTTAAAATAACATGCACGTCGTTATGTATTTATTTATTTATTTATTACATGTTGTTTTCTTTTTTCTCTGTTATCATTTGCAACAATCTGAGCAGTATTGGCTCCATGGAGCCACAAGCACATAAGTTTGTAGGACTATCTATTCTTTCCACGCAACGATTGGACGTGAACGTGGCAAAGGTGTATGTAACGGTGTGCTGTGTACCATTTACAATATTGTGTCACAGTGTCGTTTATGTGAATGTATAGGACGATGGTTCACTCCACGTTGAAGTCTTTAGTGGATGAGATATGGCTGTACATACTTTATTGTGCCTTTTGAAGACTAATTCCAGTGTTGCGCTTCGGCCGCACAATGAGCTGAGCTTGAATTTGTCTTTGCTATTCTGGCTGCCTCACATGCATCAGAGGTCATTTATTGAATTCAGTTGTCTAATGTAGATATCATTTAAAGTGATCAGATAGCTGGAGCTGCAAAACTTCGAGAAAACAAAAGTAAACATCACTGGACAACATTTTATTTTATTTATTGTCCAGACATATTTGAATTCAATTTAGGACCAAGAACACATTACACTAAAGAGGCAAATAAGGATTTACTTTGACTGTAAATCCGGTAGCAGAAATACTATTCAAGACATTTGGGCCTGAGTTCTGCTCATGATGTTCTTAGTTCAGTTCTTAGTTCTTATGATGTAATCTGAAAAAAAAAAATTGAACACAAATTTACTTACTGAAATCAAACACAGTAAACTGCTAACACCGCTTCGACATTTCATTTTTTGCTGTTTTGTTATATATTTTATGCTCTGCTGAGCTGGTACATTCCAAATTTAACTGGCATTTGCTGTTCACATTTACACTCAAAATATTCTTCTTCTTGCTCCTTTTCGGGGCAGTAGTCTTTCTCAAATATATGATATTTTGTATTTTACGGCCATTAAAAAGCTTAATGAAGGCAAAGAACAATCTCTGATACCGCTATTGTCACTGGGTTATGAGGAAATCTTTATCAGATGTGCTATTCTTGTACTCAACTGTGTTTCAACTATTTTAAACTTCTATTTTCAAATTGTTGATTATTTTTCTGTGAAGTATGCTTTTCAAACATCCAGGAACCAAAGGTTCTTTCACTCTCTTTTTCAAGTGTTCTCGTTGTAATGTACAATAAATGGTGTACAGTTTACTGTGGTGGCATAAACACAGTAGTCCTTTGATCATGGAAAAAAATAAAACTTCAGTGAGTCAAACCATGTTCCTAATTTGATGCAGTTTTAGACCTTTGCTCGTCATTCAGACAGTGAACAGGCCATCTCTTTCCACCAATAATAAAGTCATGTCTTGGGAAATGGATGATACTCACCTCGTTGGTCTACGATATACTTTTGGTTCCTAACTACGCCAACGCATGTATCCTTTTTAATATTGCTCAAAAGATGATTCCCAATCCACTTGAACGTTTACATGTGGTGGAGTTCTACATAATATAATGAAAAGAAAATTATAAAATGCACATGTTTCATTCAAAGTTGAAAAGCAGCAGTGTCTATACGTCTGGCATTGTTACAGTAACGTAAACAACTTTAGGATCAATTATTTTAGTGACACACTTCCAACATTACAGGTATGTTCAATTAAATTTTGACCGCTTCCGCTTTGCATTTTTTGTATGATCACTTCGTGCTGCTTGATCTTACCGTTACTTTTCTTCATCAATATCTCTATGAGTCTGAGATTGAGTTTCAGTCTCACTCCCTCTGTACGTCTCTCCGTGCTTATCTGCAACTTCATGGGCGAAACGTAAGAAATCAAAAATGTCTCTGAAAAATAGATGTCATGGTTTTGTAACACAATAAAACAGGGCATAAACAATTGGATATATTATTCAAAAGTCCTTTTAGAATGGCAATGTTCCTTACAAATGTCAGAAAAAAATAATTACAGTGGCCCTTTCATACAGCTGACATTTTGACTAGTCACACTAGAAGAAGCGTAGGTGTAACTATTAAAGCAATTTGAGTTTTGATTGTAAGCTAGCAAGCGAGTACAATGCCGGCGCTCTGGCACGGGACACCTTAATGGATTGCACCGTTTGTTATTAGAAATCACACCTGTGTAGGACAATTCAAATACTGGTATACTGGTTTAAGACACATATTCGCTGTGAGCACGGCGAGGCTGTTGAAAACAATGTCCGTCATTCAGCATCATCTTGTAATCTCACACAAGGACTGTTCTCTTATAATGTCGTTGCTTTGTCTGATGCTGCAGGGGAAATGTTTCATTTTTTCCAGTAATAAGGAAACACTATCGCCTTACATGATGGACTGCAGTTAATCTCTGTTCTTGTGCTGGTTCAAGCAAGATGGATGAATTTCTTAGTATTTAATAAAGTTTACCAGCACCTAATGACTTTATGTTGGCAGTAGAAAAGTTATGCTGTATTGACTGTAATTTGAAATTTGACTACAATACACTATTGGCACTATTTATATCTTACAATCTACCTGCCCATTCTGTTTGTGTGCACGCTGGTTCTCGTTACTATGGCGATTTCCATTGGGGTGATTGGGATGCTCCCCCGGATGTTATTTATAAAGGTCCCTTTTTATTCTAAGGTGTTATGCTGCATTACTGCACCACAGAGACCTCTCAACACCTGTGAGAACCCTATTGGACCACCAGGTGAAGCCAGATAATGCACGACAGATTAGTCAAAGTTTCTACTACTTCACCACTTTTTATTTAGCAAAGCCTTCTTTCTCAGTTGCTGATGTGAGCACCCGTGACTTCTGTAGAACGCATGAGCAATTGTCTGACTAAAAGAGTAACTCAGCCAATGAGAGTGATGGTTGTTGTTGTTACTATTTGTAGGAAACTACGCGTTCACACATTGCACCTGTCTATTTAGCTCTCGGTCTATGTTTTACACACATTAGGGATCAGGGATAATAAACATACAATTCGGGGAACATCAAGTATTTTCAAAAGGTTCTTTATGTCTCCCTCCTGTTCCGCATCCTCAGCCCACTCGACCCTACTTCTCTGGGCATTTCTGCGTGACCGTCGTCCACAGGCACCGACAGAAACAAATAGTCCTCGTTGTCCTCCTCCGCTTCCTCCTCCGGGTTGGGACAACCCTCGCAGCTGAACTGCAGGCTCTCCGCCTCCATCACTGGATCTTCTTCATCCGCTTCCTCCTCCTCCTCATCCACCTCTGTACCCTCATCATCATCCCCCTCCTCATCCCCGTCCACCTCTTCATAAGTACCGTCTTTTGGGTAGCAGAACACAGCGTTGTGGTCACTAAAACTAATTTGCTTCTTCCCTCCATTGAGACATTGTAACTCCTCGCTTACCTCCAGACCTAATCTCTCGTTCTTTCTTTCTGCAGAAGGCTGCGATAAAGGAACACAGAGCAACTGCATTTTCTCTGCTTCTTCTTCCTCCTCCTCCTCCTCCTCCATCTCTGCTACGTCCTCTGCTTCTTCCTCCTCCTCCTCCTCCTCTTCCTCCTCCTCCTCCTCCTCCATCTCTTCATCCTCTACGTCTTCCTCCTTATCCTCATCTTCCTCCACCTCTTCATCTACTTCTTCCACAATAGATAGTTTCCTTGCCATATTATCCTCCTCCTCTTGCTCCATCCTCTCGGCCATGGCCTCGGCGGTGAGCTGGCGGGGGGGTTCCTCTAGTGTAAAGATGTTGAATCCTCGTCTTTTATAGGGCTCTTCATACTCTGGGTAGGTCTCCTCTGGGTAGCCTGCATTGGTGTGACAAACAATGCATCAGTCTAATGACTACAGACAAAAAATCTGCCACCGTACAGCACCAGTCTAAGGTTTCGACACACTTGTCGCGTCCAAAAAGGAGTGTAGATTTATTTAAAAGATGCGAGGAGCCCTGAGATTCAGATCGAGGCTCGTACCTTCCCAGTCGACACAGTAGGGGACCTCCTCAGCCTCCATCTCTGGGGAGTCTGTCTCCAGCCGGCTTTCTTGGATCAGCAGCGTTATCTGTCTGAGTTGTTTGAGTAATTTCTCCTCCTTCTTTGAAGTACAAGTTTTACTCTTCCTCCTTCTGCCACTAGAGAACAGCACAGATAATTAAGTAGTCATGCAAGATGGGAAAGCTATGGTACATCAATCACTGATTCAGCAAATAGCTCTTTGTAAGTGATACTCCTCTAACATTCAATTGCTGCATATAACTGGAATGCATCGTTTCTCTTTGGGCTCAATTTTCTGATTCCTACTGAGTGAATGAGGATTTCAATGTCGTCTGAAAAATAATTGTCTAGCACATGCAAAAGTTCCAACAAGTAGCAACTTGATAATCTGAAATTGATTTAATTCCTAATCTATGCTATTATCTGATTTTCAAATAGAGTAGTAGATGTAGCTGTTGAGTAAAATATGCAAGTGGCCTTTCCACATTTGAATAATTCCCTGTTTAATCTTCAGCCCTTCCACGCTGGGTCTGCACTGATTTATCCCAATGTGAGAGATTTTCGTTCTGGTTGCTATGGGCGATGAAATGTTGGATGTTGAGAGGAAAAATAAGGCTCACCTCCCAGAACCTCGACTCTTTCCAGAGACAATTCTCTCCATCTTCCTTTCGGTTTGCAGAAGCCTCTCTTGTAGCCTGACCAGCTGATAATCAGGTACTGCAAGATTTACAATAGAAAACATTGTTTCACTGTCGTTTTGTGTAAATTATACAGTATATGTGTATCACATTCAAAGACACACAATAACATGTATTCTTTAGGCAAAAAGATAATTGCAACATTTTTATGTTATTAAATAACAAATATTTGACTGAATAGCTGTATGCCACAGATTAAGAAGCACAAATGTAAACAGTTTAAATGATATAGGAAGTCAGACACAAATCATTTTTGGGACAGCACGATGGTTTCAATAAATCAGAGGGATACAGTACTTACTAATCGTATTCTCTATGTTTGATTTGATACCTGTCGTGTGGTTTTCTGATTCAGTAGTCTTCACCTTACATGTCAGCTGTGAAAACATTTAGGATAATAGATGTTAACTATGGTTATTATGGTAAAAAATAAAAATAAAATAAAAAATAGGTAAAATGTGGTGTAAATGATAAACACTTCATACTCATGCATTTTGGGGGAAATAGTGTTTTGTATTCATAAAGCCTGTTTACCACGCAGACCAGTTACAATAGCTACCTTATAGATTATGTAGAAGATGTAAAGAAGTATCCCAAAGCCATATATGGGTATGACTTGAGCCATCAGGTTGTATTTTTTGCCTCGCCCGATGACATTCATTTTGGCCACGGCCTCTGCGCTGTGTGTCGTGGAGTACGAGGGGTCCACACCCCACCGTTTCGGGTCCTCTGGTGATGACAGCCGGTGGATCACAGGAGGGTAGAACCCAGGTCCAACTGGAGGAGACAAAAGTCAATCTATCAATAATTAGAGGGACGTTTTCAAGACAATGTTTTAGATCCATCTTGTATTAAACTATGTGAGCATTCAGTTTAAGAGATTAGCCAATAAATATTTTAAGAATTCATGCTGCTGCACTGCAAGTTCCCCAACTTTAAATTTGTGTTTTATCTAGTCCATTAAATATGTAGTCTATTGCTTTTAGGTCAAAAAGCAACAATGTTATTTTTACCAATACAATCAGAGTAGTTGATCAGACAACATTAAGTAAAATATTCATACAAATAAATACTAGCTTATATGAGCGCTGTTGCTTGTGATCTGAAGTCTGTTCGCATAAATTAAAACTCATCTCAAATAAAGCACAATATACTCAAAAAAAGATTGACTGGGAAAACTCAAACAACGCGTCATCCGGTGACGTCATCAAACGTCGAGGAGTCCGCATGTTACCAACTCGGCCACCGATGCAGCTCTGACTAAATTGCTAACAAACAAAAACGCACATTAAAGTCATAGTTTCCTAAACATTGATGAGATTTGGCTGACGGGAAAGAGGCGCCCGTTCCTGTTTGCATGCAAAGGTAACAAACCGCGACCAATATAATGTTTAATTGGGTTTAACTGCTGTATTTTGGGTGGTGGAACTGAAGTTATTTCTGGCCTTTGTAAAAAAACGAACATTTGAACCCGTAATTTCTTAAGGAAAAATAAAACTCAAAAGCTACAGCATTAATGAATGGGGAAGCACTGTCGCCTCACAGCAAGAAGGTCCTGGGTTCGATTCTGCCCAGTGGCCTTTCTGTGTAGAGTCTGCATGTTTTCCCCATGTCTGCGTGGGTTCTCTCCGGGTTCTCCGGCTTCCTCCCACAGTCCAAAGACATGCTCTGGGGATCAGGTTGATTGGTGACTTTAAATTGCCCGTAGATGTGTGAATGTGAGTGTCAGTGTGAATGGTTGTGTGTCTCTGTGTAGCCCTGCGATTGGCTGGCGACCAATCCAGGATGTACCCTGTCTATCGCCCGAAGTTGGCTGGGATGGACTCCAGCCCCCCCCCCGCGACCCTGTGTGCAGGATAAGCGGTTTGACAATGGATGGATGGATGGATGGACATTTACAGATATGTGGTTGGAGCCTGTGACTTAGTGATTTAGAGTATCCCTAAATATTAAGTATCCTTCTCCATCTTCCATCCACTTAATAAACAGATAAATCCGCTTAATCTGTCTCAGTACTTCCATTGAAGACATGAGCGTTATAATGATCAAGACTCTACAATCATGTCTCTGATTGTGCTTTTTAAAATTGAATGTAGACATGAATTAAAAGAAATGAATAGATAGGCCTAAACATTTTTGAAAATCTGTAAATATTAATACCGTACTTTAAAAAAATTCCACAACATATTCTGTAAACACATGTTCCAATCCATTTTTTCCTTTTTTCTAATAAATTACAACATTTTGAAGAACGTACGCACACGGGCCCTCCAATGTCAAAGTAACATCTGGCAGCAGCAGCAATAACAAAAAAACAGATTGATGAATGATGATGTGATAAACCGCCTTACCCTCTGGCCGACCCGTCTCCTTTGTCCTTCTGGGTAAAAGCATTCTGGGCAGGAAGAGAGAAACACAGAGAACAGAGCAGGATATAAGGGTAACCTTCTGGCAGGTTGTTATAGACATTTTGTCTCACAAAATGACAGACGTGCGTTTATTTCACTTGAACAGTAAAGCTAGTATCCACAGATGTCATCTCTCATCTGGTGACGTCGCTTCCCAGATTAGAACGGATTAGGCCGGCTGCGTTCGAGTGCCGTTTGAAATATTGAAAACAAATCCCCACAAGAGAGAATCAACCGGCCTAGTGCATGCCTCATTATTTGTATGTATTTCATGCCTGTATTATCATACAGGCATGAAAATCCCTCACCTTTCGGCGAAATCGGCGACCGGCAGCAAAGGTTACACAGGCTAGGAAGCACTGTGTAGCCTGTGAATTAATATGGAGAGAGGACACACGTTAGCGTCATGCTCAAGCCAGAGCTAGTTTCAGGCATGAAAATCCCTCACCTTTCGGCGAAATTTGCCGTCTTGAAACCAAAATAGGTGACCTACGTGAATCGTGTTGATTCGATGAGTTTTTTCTGGGGGGGTATTCATATTCAGTGAACTGCGAACAGGTGCGCGTGCCAGAAGGGAGCAGGAGATTCAGTGAACTGCGAACAGGGTGAGTGATGGTTTCAATAATTTAAAGATTTTCTGGTATATCTAAGTTAAGTTACCCAGGAGCTTTGTTGCATAGACTTAGCTAACGTTAGCTACAGCTTGATGAGTTGAGTCATTTAACACAGCAGGAGAGAACGCGACGTTGGCCAGCTAGCTAAAGCTCCGGTGGAAAATGATTAGCTAACGCTACCGTTTTTGAGGAGGTAGATTTTGAGGTGAGGGGACTGACGAGGCAGAAGGTAAAGTGGTCCACCGTTCTATCAATAAGCAGACCTGCCAACCTGATACGCATTTTGACTTCAAAGTACGCTGGTACGATTTGTCACTCTAAACTACGCAAAAATTTGTCTAAAATTAATTTTAGACTAGTTGACCAGCACACATTATATGCAATGCAATATAATGCATGACGAGTATTTAATGACTTGTCCCCTATTAGTTGTTGTCAATTCCCATCCCCCCCTCGTCGGTATGCAAAAAATGATCCCGTCCGAATGCTGTCATGTTCTAGATGAGGATGCAGACTTTATCTACAGCAGCGATTCCCAAAGTGTGGGCCGCGAAGGTACTGCAGGTGGGCCACGAGAGGTCAAACAGGCCAAAGCTCGGTCTACGACGGCGAGATGCTGAGCGGCGCTCAAGCGCGTGAGATATGGAGCTTGTTTCAGGGCGAGTCGGAGAAACAAAGCTGTCGTTCTCGCCGAGCACTTAATGAGATTAAAGACTTTAATAACTGTAGTCCATTAAATTTAAAAGGGAATTATTGTTATAAATCAACATGTTTTTTCAATTATTGATTAAACTGTCATTTTTTCAAATGTCCATGTGGGCTACAGGCAACACATATTGATAAATTCCAATGCCAGTTCCCAAAAGGAGCACATTTTCACAGATGAGAGGCGAAAAAGGAATGAGTTGCTAATCAAACTCGTTACAGATTAATTCCCTGGTGATTGAGTAACCACCAGAATATCACAGCTGTATTCATTACACATGTAAGCAGGATGACATCACTTTAAACACAATTACCGGTACCATTTTACCTGCAGTGCCGGTGAATGCCCCCCCCCTCCACCGCCTCTGACCAGGACCACCCCCCTCCAACCCGCACCATCTTCACCATCCACCACCACAATTTATAATAAGACTCAGACTCAGGAGCTAGGACTGGATCCCAAAGGGGGTTGCGATAAGGGAGTAGGGACTTCACAGCCTAGCGTACCGAACACCGATGTATTGACTGACCGTCCACAATCCGCATCAGAGGACGACTGCGAGAAGCATCCTAGGGAGACGCCACACGACAGTGGGAGATACCCTACCAGAGAGCGTAAAGCCCCGGGGTATCTAAGAGATTATTCTCTGGAAGATGCTGATGACGACAGTACGCTAACTAGTGTAGATTATTGCTACCGAGCAGTTTGTGGTGTGCCTCTGACCTTTAAAGAGGCCATGACATCAACTGAGTCAGGAAAGTGGAAGAAAGCAATGGACGAGGAGATGGGGTCCCTAGAGGACAACCAAACCTTTACCCTGACTAAGCTA
The DNA here is from genome assembly GCF_964276395.1 of Gasterosteus aculeatus. Lineage (NCBI taxonomy): Eukaryota > Metazoa > Chordata > Actinopteri > Perciformes > Gasterosteidae > Gasterosteus > Gasterosteus aculeatus. Next base: position 11,337,717 of record NC_135700.1, read on the forward strand.
CCAGAGGGCAGGAAGACAGTGGGAGGAAAATGGGTATATTCGATTAAGGGAGACATTGACGGAAACGACCAGTACAAAGCTAGGTTTGTAGCGAAAGGATACAGCCAGAGAGCAGGGATAGATTATGGCGAGACATTCTCACCAACAGCAAATCTGACAAGTATTCGTGTAGTGATGCAGAAGGCAGCCCAAGACGATTTGATTCTGCATCAAATGGATGTGAAAACCGCTTACTTACATGCCCCCATTGATCGAGACATCTACATGAACAACCTGAAGGTTACAAAAAGGAGGGAGACGAGCTGGTGTGTAAACTAGAGAAGTCAATCTACGGCCTGAAGCAGTCGGGGCGAAATTGGAATGAGATGCTCCACACCTGCCTAGTAGATGACAACTTTATTCAGAACCCGACAGACCACTGTGTTTACACAAAAGAGTCTACAGAGACAGGAAAGGTAATAGTGGTCATTTGGGTGGATGATCTGATCATCGCAGCCAGCAACACCCAGAGTTTGGAGAGGGTGAAAAACATGCTTTCTAACAGATTTAAGATGAAGGACCTAGGTAGGTTGAAGTATTTTCTGAGCATGGACTTCAGCCAGTCTGACGGCTGGGTAAAAGTGTCACAAAGGAGGTTTGTTGAAAAACTACTGGAACGTTTCGACATGCAGGAGTGTAGGGTTAGAGAAACCCCATGTGAACCAAAGCTAGAATACTCTGAAGGTGCGTCTAAAATCTCTGATGTGAAGAAGTACAGGGAGGCTGTCGGCAGCCTCATTTACCTGACAACCTGTACACGCCCAGACATATGTTTCGTAGTGAACAAGTTATCACAACATTTTGCTGACCCTACAGATGAACATTGGGTCACGGTGAAACATGTTTTGCGGTACCTCAGAGGTACTGCAGACAAACAGCTCTGTTTCACAAAAAGCCAAGGAAGCCTAGGCATACGAGCATATAGCGACGCAGACTGGGCTGCGGATGTTAGTGACAGACGCAGTACCACCGGGTATTGTGTGAGTATGAGTAAAGGTAGTTCCTTAGTATCTTGGAAAACCAAGAAGCAACTCACAGTAGCACTATCCACATGCGAAGCCGAGTACATGGCTCTAGCTCTGACAATACAGGAGTGTATTCACTTGGAGCAACTACTGGGAGGGATGGATTCCTATGTGTATGAGAAAACGGTTGTCTACGAGGATAACCAGGGGACAATTGCGCTTGTTAGGAACAACAACGGTTTAAGCATGTGGACATAAAATATCATTTCATCAGGTCTACCATAAAGGAAGACGAGATGTCCCTTGTTTACTGTCCCACCGACAACATGGTCGCAGACGTTATGACAAAGCCTGCCTCCAAACTTAAGTTAAAGAAATTTGGGGAAATCATGTTTGGTGTATAAAATGTTGACATTTGACTATGCCATGTTTTTGTTCTGTTTTTGTTTATTTGGTCATGTAAGTGTTGCACAGTATACATGTCATTCATAAGTGGGAGTGTTAAGAGTGTATGAATGCATGTACCTGTAACTGTTTCCTGAGTCGTGATATCAAGAGCACCATTCCCATATAAGGGCAGTGTTCCCTCCCCTTTCTCAGTGTGTACCCGTCTCTCCCGTGAGCGGGCAGTTGAGCATGTTGTGCTTGCATTAAAGAATGCCACGAGTCGGATGGCTAAAGAGATAAACGCCTGGACGTCCGTTCATTCTCTGAATATCATTGTTCCGCCGCGCAGGTAGGAGTAAGCCTACCTATTAACAGAGAAGGCGCGCGAGGTGGTGGCGAGCGGCGTGGTGGCCCGCGGGGCGCACGTGCCCGTTCTGTCGCTCGCCGTGCCGGCTGTCAGGGTGACGGACGGCGGTAAGTTACCCAGGAGCTTTGTTGCATAGACTTAGCTAACGTTAGCTACAGCTTGATGAGTTGAGTCATTTAACACAGCAGGAGAGAACGCGACGTTGGCCAGCTAGCTAAAGCTCTGGTGAAAAATGATTAGCTAACGCTACCGTTTTTGAGGAGGTAGATTTTGAGGTGAGGGGACTGACGAGGCAGAAGGTAAAGTGGTCCACCGTTCTATCAATAAGCAGACCTGCCAACCTGATACGCATTTTGACTTCAAAGTACGCTGGTACGATTTGTCACTCTAAACTACGCAAAAATTTGTCTAAAATTAATTTTAGACTAGTTGACCAGCACACATTATATGCAATGCAATATAATGCATGATGAGTATTTAATGACGTGTCCCCTATTAGTTGTTGTCAATTCCCATCCCCCCCCCCTCGTCGGTATGCAAAAAATGATCCCTGGGACAACGCCTGCCGTAGAGTAGTAATATCCTTCTCACCTTTTTCACCCGTGACCCGTTTTCATGCCCGAATGAAGTATTGAATTCTTAATTTTAATAATAATAATAATAATTATTAATAAAATCCCAAACTCAAATAAAAATCCCTGGCTTCTGCTGTCCGCATGTCGATGTGTCCAGCAGTGAGAAAGTTCATTGCAGCAACACTCTGCAGCTAAAAATAATGAGGAAGACGCACTTGGTTTGAGGTGGTTTAATTACCTTTGTTTGTTAGGCTGCTAAGGAATTTGCTTGTGAAGCAAGGATGGATTCCAGTGTGTGACTTAACATCTCTCAGTAATCCAGTCTTCACATGGATCCCTTTGCTGTTTGATTTAAAAAACAGACAATAACCATTAATACGAATAATATTTCATTAATGAAAAGTAAAGTAAAATTGAAAAAATGGATTGTTTCCAACTATTCCTAAACAATGGCCTTTATAAACTGGGTATTTTCAATGATGTAACAGCAACAGATGACCTTTCAACCCGTCCTTTGTCAAGCCCCTTGTGTGATTCACAGCAGAGAGCAGCAGATGGCAGTGCAGGCCTGAATACAGAGGAATGGCATCTGGACAACAGATCACTCACTCAGAGACCTACTTGTCAGGCCAAGCCTAATTTATGGTGTTTCATAGATCCTGCTTAGAATATAAATAGTAATGTAATATATATATATATATTGACTAAGAAGGGATCATTTCTTGTGGAATGTGTCTCCCACCTAAACATCAGCAGTTTGAGTACATTTTTAACCGTTACAACAGCTTTAATACTGCACTTCACCGTCTTCATTTTCACACCTGTGTTGGTCTCAATAATGGGAACAATGAAATAATCAAGTTAGACGTTATTTAGTTAAAATGACAAAACAGAGAAAGTGAATTGAGGAGAAACATTAGAGTAATAATCTCAAAGGTTTTCATTGAAATAAATCTCTGTTGAATAACCATCCATTACTGAATGAGCTAACATAATGGGCATTGAGCCTAGTGCTCACTGATGAAACCCCATGCATTTACAGTATTATGAATTTGGTGGCAACATTCCCAACACTGTTCCCATCTCTGGGAATTGAGATCCCGTCTTGCAATTACTGCTTATTGCCGTATGTGCCGCCAAAGAGAAGGAAACAGAGATCTTTGAGATTGTGACTCTAAGAAAAGGAAATGAATGCACAGATGCACGATGCGCAGATGTGGTTATCACAGTTATTAGAAGATTTGGAGGAAATTGAGTTAGTAAAAGACAAGTAAGTAGGCTATACATCCACCATTCTATTTACATGTGTTAGTTTTATGGGATTGGCCTGCTTCCATCTGTCTTTAATGGATGTACGTTTTGAGAAAAAATAAAAGCACGGCCTTTGATCATCAAATGATCATATCAACATGTTTATGTTGCATTATTCATGTTTTTATTGCCACTTTAATTTTGTATTTGTATTTAGTTGTGCAGTCAGTCTTGACAAGCTTACAATTTGGGTGGAACACTGATTCAGCAAGATCAGTTAAATTAACTTGCGCCATGTCTACCATTTATATAAACATTTTCTTTTTACGCTTCTAGAGAATGTTTATTGCACATTGCCTTTATAAAAGAAAATAATTGTCAAATGAATTCCAATTCTAGGGTTATCCTTAATGAAATAGTGTAACCAAATTCAATCAAAAACTATTAAATGTTGATGATTGAATCAGATTTACTGTTGACTTCGATATAATATATGGCATCAACAATCCTTACGCATTGGGTGAACTTTCGACCGTAAAAAGGTTTAAGGTTGAGAACATCACTCCTGTTGGATGGTTTGTGTATCTCATATGTCGGACACTTTCCAAAATACAATGGTATTTGTCTGTTATCATAAACATTCCAAAGTGGATGGCTTCTTCTTATAGGTAGATGCAAATAAAACAGAAATATTTATAATTTTCTTATAAACAATTTTTGCATTCAGTGCAGAATATCTGGCTTTTAAAAAAATACAGTAGCCATGCCTTTACACACATGTTTAAAAGGTGATGCTGCCCTTTGTAAAACATGTAGCAGGTATGCATGCATTTATCATATCGTACTTGGTGTGCTCTGATGCTCTATATTTGAAAAATTGGCAGAAAACACATTGCCCTTTGCTTGTTAAGATTTATCAGCGAAACATTTTTCAAGTACAAAGCGAACAATCCAAGGCTTGCGTCCCTGCACCAGCTAGCTTAAGGATAGATTTTCAGCAGTTTGTGCAGTAAATGTCACAGACAGCCGACACGGCTCTTGAAGAAAGATTTTGTTTCCCAACGGTAGACGTATTTGTGGCGGCATTTGCTGATGCCCAATGAGATATATGCATTGTAGTGTGGCGAAGTCATCTGGTGATTAAATGGTTATGTAAGGGTGCTTTGGAGGCTGACGCCTTCGGTCTGTTGCTTGGTACCTCAGTGGAATCTGCAAAGTTGAACTTCCAGAGTAGGCTTACCTGAAAAACTTGGATATGACTCTTTGGTTCAGTAATATCTGACTCAAGAAGAGCTTAGAGTGACGCGACAGAGAGGTCAATCTGTTGAACGCGCTAAAACGGCACGCTTAACCTGTTAGCCAGGCATGTAAATGACACACAACACGAAACACAGGCAATGGCTCATAGCAAAGTAAAAGCAAGAAAACAAGTCCAAGGTGACTAACAGTGAAGTGCAGAAACTAACTTGTTAATGAAAACACCCCCCTTGAGTTGAAGAAGTGGGGGGGGGCTGCTGCTTGTCCTAATGACGTAGCTAATAGCTAACTGTAGTTAATTTGCAAGAAATTGGAATAAATACAGTTCTCCAAGAGGCGGTTTCGCAGTAATATGAAAAACACATTGGTGGGGAAATCATGACCTATTTGAGCTATTGACGCAATCTCTAAAGGCTGGCGTATGCTTCTGCGTCGTTGCGTCGGCGCACCAGTTTCAATTCATGCTTCTAAAAGGCTTGCGTGTGTTGCAGAGCAATTCACCGCCAGAACAACAGGCGGAGTAACGTGTTTTTGTTGAAGACGACCTAGAGAGTCACGTCTATTTATTTATTTATTTAGACTTTATTGCCACTGTTGCTTTTCATCGCGGACACATTGGTCCTGTATTTTCCTCCACAACTTTGTGCACCTCTCGACCGGCAAACCGGCGTTTGCGGCGATCTCCCTCTGTGAATCCCACCCGCCAATGACGGCTTGTATAAGCGGTCATATTTACGCATTTTTTCCGACAAAAGTGCCTGAATCTGATCTGTTCTCTCGTAAACATTCTTCGTTTTAATAATGGTGGTATCGGGCTATGAAAGCGGAAATGTGAGACTCCGTAAAGGATGTAGTTAGCGGACCAATCGCAGCCTGGTGCGCTGCGGGAGACTTGCGTCGCTTGCGTCAAAAGCGACGCAAGCCTAGAAAAATGTCTCGACACACGCAAGGACGCAAGGAGGCGTGAAAAGGCACGCAAGGGACACGCAAGGGGGTCTTGCGTCTGCGTCGCTCTGAAAACGCAGAAGCATAAACTAGGCTTAAGCAAACAGCTAAGCCAAACTATCAATTTATAAATTTGGAACCACTTGAAAAGACAATAACAAAGTAAAAGAATCACATTATGAATATTTGACAGTTTCTACTGACTTTTGCGGGTTAAATTTTATTTTTGGGACGGTATAGTGAGGGTGGTAAAAAGAAGCCAGTCTGGAACCGTCATGTCATTTATTGTTGACGCAGAGACAAATGTGATTTGGTAGAAACTTGTAAAATCAGTAATCGGAATTGGTCAAAAAAAGAGTTGAAAGCCATTTGGTGCATATCTAGTTTAGTCTTTAAGAAAGTGTCGTTTCTCAGGGGTCAAAAACCTTTTACTTTCCAATCTCTCATCTTTATTAGAAGACATAACGTCACGGCATCTTGATAGCATTGATTGATAGCATTGATATCCTTTTAGACTGTACTTTGTTTTCAGATACTGAGGATACTACCTTGTGACTTGAAAAAAGCACATCTGCAGTACAGCTAAAAATTCTGTCGAAGCTGGCATGGATCGACATTATTGGCCATGCCATACACCCTCTATAAGCTTTTAATCCTAGGAAACAAATATGCATTTGTGTACCCACTCTGGATGAATGGATTATAGATTATCACTGCCAACCAGCATATGATGCCAACAGAGATTATTGCTGCTCTATGTTGAATAAAGCAGATACCACTGTTTGGAAAATGTTGGCACCATGAACAACTTCAAAGTAATATGAGCGTGCTGCAGTATCGTCATGACACATAGAGGGTAAAACAAAATTTAAACTGTAAGGATTTTTTTGTGTAACGGGCTGGTATTTAGAAAAACAGATACGTTTTGAAATGCAATTTCAACTGGTTTTTGTTTTTTATTCTTATTATTTCAGTCAACTCAACTGTGAACTCGCTCAAAATGTATTCACATATTTTCCCATAATTGCAGCATTGTTGAAATAAGACTTTCATCGTTCTCATGGAAACCCCTGAGTACGTATCAAGCTGTGCAATTACTCAAAAAATAAACCCGCTAATGTCAGAGTGGAGAAAATATCACGGTGCACTCCCATTGCCAAAGTCCAGCTGGGAAGTATTACATTGTGTGTGCATATTCACAATCACAAGCTTTTAAGAAATGACACGCAGACTGTTGGCCCATTTTAGGTGGTGCCTTTGATGCTTTGTGTTCCTCTAATGATGTCATACTGAAGGTATGTTCAATTTGCGCTTCAGTGTGCCACATTGTTAATAGCCACACTCGTCTTTTATCTGTTTACTTTGCTTCTCTCTTATCAAGCCTTTAATTACTTAATTATTCTTCATTGGGCTCAATTAAAGCACAATGGAGTCTGCTGCTGCAAAAGTCAACTATCTCTGCTCCTGCACAGCAGTATACAAAGCACGGGAGAAATTGGCTGTAGCAGTTGGCCTTCTATTATGTACTCTGAATAAATGAGATTCGTTTTTTCTTTGGATGAAAGTCTGGCCTTTCTGATTATTATGCTAACAGCAAAATATAACATTGACTTTTATAAAATGCTCATGCTCCTCGAGTCGAGTAAGGAACAGATTCACATATATGGCAATCAACGCACCTTCCCCAAACAAAATTACTTTTTAGAAATACAAATCGTTTTCTTTCTCTATTCATGCAAGTGATTTGTTGCGCAATGTCACCTGACTCAATGGTAGCGGACCTGGTTTACAATTTTTTTTCCCCTCCATCTGCCTCTATCTAAATCAGTCAATTTATTTCCAAATTGCATGTCGAGTGTAGGAGCAAGGTCTCGTGGCAGTATATTAAATCAATGCACTCCTACAGTGTATATTCTGAGATTTAATTTTTTCTTCTTTTTGCTGATATCGATGGGGATGCACCTTGCTCTTAGCTTCATGAAGGACACGCTGTCACAAATGTGAATGCTGTATGTTCATAGAAAGGCCGCTGTGAATGAGGTGGATTAATGGAGTCGAAACACACCTCTGTGTTGTTGTTTTCTACGTATAGGCACAACTCAACCAGCTCTGTACAATGTGGTTGTAATAATTTACTTCTTGCGTGAAAGTATTTTGAAAATTACAATTTGAAATATAGATGGACGTTTGAATAAAAAAAATTCCCCCGTTGTCTTAGATTGAGCCCACAAAATAAGTGAGCTGATTTTTTATTTGCAGGCCTCTGGACACACGTTCTCATTCAATAGAACGAGAATGTGTGTCCAAACCTTTGACTGCTACTGTAACTTTTCTGAAAAATGATACTGGTTACCTTGCAGATTCCCGACAAAATATTACATTCAAATGTGACGAAGATAAGCGGTGATTTCAATAAACTATACCGCGTCACATTATAATTGACAGCAGCATGTTGGACAGATGGTTGCAGGAATTAACGGCGTCATCGGTCACGGCAGCGTAACACCCAACCTCTAAGTAAATCCAAGAGTCTTTTCACTCTTCACTTGAAGTAAAAGTTTTAATGACCTTTTACTGTGGCGAATTAATACTTTTACTCTTAATAGTTAATTGAAAGTTTTATTGCGCCTATTTCTTCTACCACTGCCAAAAAATCACAGTCCAATTTAAAGAAGAGGGAAAAGTTAAGAATGGGGGCGTTTTCCTGGGGATCCCAAACCTGAAAAACTAACCCATGTTGCTAACAATGGTATATATAGCCTGGATTTATTAAGCAGAGCTATTTTGCTGGCAGTAATATTGCCACTATCACATCTTACAGCAGGGAAATGCGCTTTGACTTATAGTGGGAAACCATTCTTCTTTCAGTTGGCTATCCAGAGTCAGATTAGTCTTAACTTAACGGAAAGGAAAGAATAGTCAAGTGAACTTCAGTAGATAAAAGGCACAAGCTAGACTCAATAACTAGACGCACGTAAACCCCATTTGTTGCTGAATAGGGAGTTGTTGTTGTTTTTTTTCAAAGTTTGATCATATTGAAACGTGTTGTGCGTCCAACTTTCATGGAATTGTAGAAAGCATCCCCGCGGGTTCCCAGCAGCAAAGCCTTCACATACTGTATGAAGCGGATCGGATTTTAGAGACATGCAAAGGGGACAAGGACCACTCACAGCTCAACAGATATTCCCGTGCTTTATGGTTAGATCATTTATTCAATTAGTCTTCTAAATCGTTGACATTTTTCCAGAAACTTTGTTTGCTGAGAATCAGGTTCCTGGTGCTGTGTGTGTGCTTCATTCTAAGTAACAGCAAATCTCCCTCTCTGTGTTTGAGGCACCTTGAATGCCCTTAACCAGCACTAATAGGAGATAATGATTGGTACCCGACAAAAAGTGAGATTCATTTTGAATTATTAACAAGTTAACTTTGTAGTGGAGCCACTTTGTCCCAGAGGACAAACAAACCAAATGTTTGCGAAATATAATTAAGCCGAGGCATCTTTAAATGTCATTGCTGCTCGTGCCATGTTTCAAATTGTTCTGCATCAACAGAATTTAACGAGATGGCTAAGGAATCCATTTCCTGCAAGCATGTGATAAGCCACACATACAGTGGAGCACTTTCATTGATTGCCAAAATAAAGCATTTTGTATGCAAATGGGGGGATGGAGTGGCTAAGCTGATTCAGCCTCACGGACACCAAATAATGGTCTTTACAATTAATACTTTTACATGCTACCCATTGAAAATTTCATCTTTCATTTAATGGCTCTGAAACATTAAAACGTGCCCAGAAAAGAGGGCGGGGAAAAGCGCTGTGTTCCATTGGATTAATATGAAAGCCAACAAACAAATAAAGCCATGCAAACGTCCCTACCAACCCCCAGAGTATTGGTCCCTTTCCTGCCGTCTCATGCTCCTGCACATTTTGGATTAACAGATAATCTTTGAACATGAAGGAAGGTCTGCTCACCCCGAGGGGGGTGGGATGTAGTGAGTGAGGGAGGGCACAGGATTGGAGGTGGTGCTGCATTGTTTGAGCGTGATGTGCTTGTCTTGTTCTTGTTAACATGCAGCTCTTTTTGTAGTGGCGATACCGCGTTAAAGGCCCCTCTTTTCCTCTTGCAGGTTGTTTTTACGGGAGACCCACAGGTCGGAATGGTTGAAGGGCACACTGGGGGAACATGGTAGTCAGCGACAATGGAAACCTTTCAACTGTATGTTCAAGAGTATCTTTGGGGACCGACAAACACTAGTGAGTGTATCCATCAGTGTGCATTTATCATTAGAGCCTTCAGTTGACCTGCCTTGTCTCATCTGTTCAACAGTTTCCTTGCAAACGACCACCGGGTCAAAGACGTCCTTACACTGGATTAATTGGGCCTTGCAATATTGAATCCTGCGTCGTCTCCTGCCGTACATCCATTGAGTCATATCTTGGTCAGGTTTTTTTAACATGTACGGCACCTTTTGCAACTCACTAATCATACTTCAAACAATATGAATGAAAGAAATGACACACAAATGATTCACAGTTGTCGGAGCTTTGAAACGTGCTGTTTAAAGATAGCATTTATTGTGGGGTTATTGTTGTGACAAAACACCTACCTACTATTTCCTGTAAATCATCATGTACAATATCAAATCATAGTATCGTATGTTTGTTTATGTTTGATATTTATTGCAAGAGGGGCCATTTGATCTAATCTCTCGTCCATTTACAGTCTATAAGTACATACGCTGGAAATGATTGTACTGAACGTTTTTGGCCACAGACATATTTGTTGAACAAAGAAAAACAAGGATTTTAGATGAGAATCCACAAAGATATTGCACGATGATAAGATTGTGCAGTTCAACACCACACAGGAAGTGGACGCAGTATTGTGAGACGTTCATGAGTTGGTTTGTATCAGTTTAGACCAACATCAACAGCACATTCAGGCTGATATGATTTACTTCATTTAATCTATAATAGATATCTTTCAATAAGCAAGTAATTCATCGCCGTCCGTGTATTAATGCTCTTATTAAAGATATAAAAGCATGTTTGTTTGTGCTTCGGTTAGCTGGCCAGTGTGGTAGTTGCGGTGCAGTTTGAGTGCTTGATCAAATTTCTGTTTGGGTTGTAAAGGAATTTGTGTATTTCTAATCGATTTTAACATGATCAATGAAAAGAAAACTAACTGAAATGAGAATATTACGGTGTAGTCTGGGAAGTTTTGTGAATTTAGAGATCCTTACTATAGCGCTCTTCTAAATGTCCCAAGGGGGCTGGTTAATTGACCCAACGTCTGTGCTTCATGGTTTAGTGATCAAAGTTCCTTCATGAGCTAACTCTGTTCATCCCTTTTGCATTTTTGCCCTTTGCCCCCCTGCAGTGTTTCATTCTCAAAAGATGAAGCCAGTATCATTCAAGAGTCAAGGACATCAGCAAAAACTGTTGACAGCAGTGTTCGAAGTAAATGAGAAAGCTGAGCCCTCACAGAGCTCCTGAAAGGCAGTGATAGAGCAAGATGGGCGAGCGGGGCCATGGTGGTGATGGCGCTGACCTTCTGATCAGGTGAGCGTGTGAAGCCCCGAGGACAGAATCCCCTCTCTGCTGCCCTGGCTGAAATTTTGTGCTTGAGAAGTGTTTAACTTCTCAAATCCCAATTGCACTCAGTGGGGAGTGTTCTTTTTCCCTTTGCCCACAGGTTTAGTGGCTGCCCCTACGCCTGGCCCCGAAGGGGGGGGGGGGATCAATAGAATGGCAGGCTGCCAGTTTGATAGAGGTGAAGTTTAGCTAAGAGAGAATAGGGTGAGATAGGGAGGGCTATAGATATCTGAGTAGGAATTATCCATGACACCTGGGCTCTCAAGCTGCAACCTTTAAGCGCATGATTTGGGATCACTCCTATTGGCGGGATAGCCGTGGCACATTCAGCACATTCAATACAAGCCATTGTGCTCTGTCGGCTCCCACAGCTGAGAGACATTTTCGGTTGTTTGTTTAGAGATGCCTCCTACCTGCAGTGTTTCAGCCAGGCATATTCAATTCTCTTTCGCACCTTCTTTAGTTTCACTTATTTGTCAAGATGATGTGGGAAAATCCCCTTTAAGTCATTCAGTACAAACTTATATTTTTCTGCACTAGTGAGTTGATATGAAAATGTTCTTTTTTTTTTTTTCAAGCTATAGTATATCATTCTTGATAATCTCTGTTTGCCGCCAGGATGGTGTCAATAAACTGACATGTTGAGGACAAATACAACAGCGTTTATCTTGGTAGGAATTCACAGCCTTTGCTTTAAACAAAGGTAAAAAAAGAGCTGTGCTTTCATGTTTTGCAGAGGGATAAACATGGATGAGACGGAAAATGTTGGCTATCAAAAGGTTGACATTGAGCTATTGTAGATAGAATGAAGGATACAAGCGACGGAGCGCGTTAATGGAAAATGACGATGTCACGGTTCATCTTCTGAGTTGTGAGAATTAATCCACAGTGTTATGGAAGATGATAAAATAAATAAAGGTACTGTGTATTTGTTACAAGTGGCGTTTCTCTATTGATTGACAGTAAATGGAGATTTCAGATTGTGTTATTTACTCTGCTCAGAAAATCCTTGACAGTATATTTCTTGGTGTGCTTGGATGGATCCCAACAAATGCAATGTAAATGTGCCTGCTTTGAAATGTCCACAGTGACAACTTAACACTTATCAGACCTACATAGGTTCAATTGGTGGGCTTTTTAATGATTCATGTTGTTGATGTTGAAATACCCTAAATCTTTGAGAAGTTAATGAGAGTGCCGTGGGAAGGACCTGGTAAGTGTGCAGATGTTCTGTTCCACCAAACCAGGTGTCTTAATGCACTAATGAACATCGGATTCACTGGCTATAAGATGCACAGAGAACATTACCTAGGAAGGCTCATCAAATAAAACATAACAGAGAAGTTATAATTTGATAAAGTACAGGAAGATTTATCAGGAAAAGTAATTGTAGAGGGCCCTTTTGGGACAATACCAATATCAGTAATGCTAGAGCTCTACAATATGGACATTGTTCAGTTGAAAAAATATATATTGTCAAAACATTCAATTATATATTTTTTTTAATTGCCGAGCAGAAACATGACTTGGAATAAGAACTTTGCACAGACGAGATGCAGAAAGCCTTTTGCTCAGACATCAGCCCAATGCCGTGTACTTGTTGAATAAAACATCTGCGCCATGCGCTAGGTAACGGCAAAGGCTTGTGTTTGCAGGAGATGAAACTCCCTGTCCTCCACCATGCCCGAGAGAGTTTAGCCTTGATGCATTTTACACCAGCCCCAAAACCTGCGTTGACAAGTTATCTGTGACCTGCGGTGAGAGCGGAAATGGCTGCGGTGAAAATCAATCTTCGCCTCCCCTCTCGCCTTGAATACCAGCAGAGCAAACAAACAGGCCTAAACAATACGATATATACCACATATCAATTACACTAAATGCCTCAGTATCTATACTTCACTGTCCCAGGCACACACCGGTTACAAGGCACACGCGCTGCTGTAAGACGATAATGGTGCCGCATTGTTCCTCGCCATCTGGAGGGCTGATAAGGCCTGCCTGTGCATGGTTGATAATGAGAACAGGCGGACGAAAAGTGAGTGTTAAACATTTCCTTGGCCCATGAAAAAGGTTCCATTAAGTCCACTGACCCCAATTGAATATTAATGAGCTAATTAACGGATTTATTGTTATGCACAATTTCTGAAGGGGCAATTTTTTTTCAAGCGCTATTATTTTTTTCTAATTATTTTCCCTACTTTTTTTTATAATTGAATCCTTGTAGCTGCCAGCATCCTGTTTGTGACTTGGCAACACGAAAGAAAAGCAATTGTATCCCCCCCTCCTTTTTTTTAGCTCGCTGTAACTACAACAACAAAAAAAGAAATGGTCTTGCTGATACCTTATTTGTCATCAAGAGTCCTTCCCCTTACTCCATAAATGCAACAAAAGTCTCAAAATCTTCCTCTTCAAATGCACCATCTTGCTTATCTGTTTTAGGAAAATACAGGGCAAGTGATGTTCAGGTGTTGGATTACAAAAGTGCAATTACTTGGTTTACTGCGGGCTGCGTTGCATGGAGGACTTGACAAAGGTTTAAATGGGCAGTGACAGCTGGGCTTGATAGATAGCATAATCAGCTGATGTAGAGGATGCACTGAAGCAGTCTTCAGTGGACAGCTGGAGAGCCGGCCAGCCCCCCGAAAGAGATGGTAACCTTGGGAGGACTACTGATACTTTGCTTAATGGACGCTTAAGTTATGGACCGCACAGGATCCACCTAGTGTCCACAATCACCGAGTAGATTGTGTTCTTAATTATGATTCTAGTTAAAATGATATGTACCAGCCTAAAAGACACTGTAATAATTGTATTCAACAATCAGTTTTTATTTCGTTTTTGAAAATCCACTATTTTTACACCAGATTCATCTTAATGCTTTGATGATAGAATAATCTGGAATATTAAATGTGGTGTGCGCTTACTGCAGTATGCTCCCCTCTCTGGATGCGTATGAGAAATGTTTTTTGTTGGGAAAGGCCCCCGGGGGCCGACCCAGGATGTGCTGGAGGGGCCTCATCTCCTGGCAATCCTCCCCCCCAAAAAAAGCCTGAGGTTTCCCCAGTTCCTGCGAAAGCAAGCTGTGAGGACAATTACATGTGAGCTGCCCTACTTCGTGCTTCCTTGATCTATACACTGGTGGGTAAACAGAAGATAGTAAATGACCAGTGTTACATTCTGCTGCGTAACACTTGTGATCAATTCGGACAGACGATTTCCATCAGCCTGCGGCCAGCAAAGAACGATCCGGAGCCGAAAAAAGTATTTCTGTGAGAAAGTGGTGAATCGAAGCAGCAGGGGCCGTTCCGATGACCTTTTTGATAACAGTAATGTAATTATTATTATATTTTGCTTTCTGCATGTTCACCTAATTCTGTTTATGGCTGAAATTCGATTCCGGTTTAATAAAACCATCAATTTCTTTTGGTTACTTCGCCCACATAACTCAGAGTAATGAACTAATTTTGCTGTTGTATGGAAATTTTGTCTCATTACAATAATTTTGCCTGATTCACTCTGCAGCTAATATTAAGAGTAAGGCCCTACAGTCCTAGACTGGGTTATTATGCTATACATCACAAAGTGCATTAAGCTCATAAAACCTGCCAACAATCAGGTGAGAAAGTTTGTGCGCTTGGTGCAGTAGGTTAATATATTTCCCCCAAACGCTAACTTAAAGTGTCTTAGCTATACTGCTGTTATACTGAAACCACATTTCTGCTGGTTGGGAACTGCAGATTCACCAGCCACCCTCCACCTCTGGACACCCGTCGTTAATCGCCTAGCGATGCATTTCCCATCAAACCAAGTATTTATTATCGTCATGATTTTTGTGCAGAGTGTACGGTTCATCTATTCGTAGTGTCGCAATCAACTTTCAGATTAACTGTGCAACTGGGCAGAGATCTTGCGTGAACACAGCGTAACTTTTTTCATTCACAAACATGCAGAAAGGGAATGAAATGAAATTAATTACAGACACGGTATTGTTTTGTCTTCATTGGGATAATACTTAACCTTTATATAAAATACTTTGTATCCTTCAGTCAGAGGTTGTGACTTTAGTCGGCTTTTCTTTAATCCTCCTCCACAACAAACCTGATGCAGGCTTTGGATGATGTGCGATGCCATTCGCTAATATCGTGGACACTCCTTGTGCCTCTCATTATTGCCAGAACACACGCAGACGCAAACTTCCAACAGCAATTTATTACCATTTTAGCCCCATCATTTTAGCGGTGAAAGGAACTCCTTATTGCAATATTTGAGACATTAGTGGGAAATATGTGTTTGCATTTGCCGATAGCTGACATCCCTTGATAGAAGCCATGATTAACGGTGTGGCAGGCAAGTGAGTTACACTCACTCTCATAAAGAACCAAAGTGGGGACAAAGATCAAACACCGGCGCCTGGAAATTGTTTTGCAAACTGCACGTCAGCGTGAATGTGTGTCGCTGAAAGAGGCTTCTTTGCACAGCGCTCCACAGCATTAAACGCAGCTCTGCAATCGCTCGATGCTTCTTGAGGAGGGTAATCTTTTGTAACAATCAATCACAATGCATCCCCCCCCCCCCCCTCTGTCTATGCACTAATAGCTCCTGTCTGTGCACATGACGAGGCGTGTCTAGTAAATATACACTGTTTCCCTTTTAAATGTCTTATAATATGCATGGGGAACACAGAAACACACTATGACAGAGGGTCTGAGCATCAAACCCCGAGAAGCAATTCAGCCGAGTTCCTCAGTCAAAGGAATGAGAATGGAGCAGTTTGTGGCTTTCCTCCCATTAGCCAGATTGAATTACTGTGTTTTACTTTTAAGGGCCATCTGTTCTGGTTTAAGTCATATTTCTAAATCTGTCATGTTGTGTGCGTGCGTATGTGTGGAGAACACTTCTTTTGATGGGCGCAAACAGTTTTTGCTGAAAATATAATGATGTGTGAAGACTATTATGACATCTGTGAATAGCATGGAAATGCCGTTGCAGTTGACAGACTTGTCGAGACTGAGATCCATCTTACGCTGCCTGGCATCAGTATCGACAACTACATGCAGTCAAAAAATTATCCTTCTGAAGGACTTTTAACAGGACACTTCACACATTTGATTGAAGATTGCACAGTGTTTGGCCCTCTTCATTCAGGATACAGATACTTAGACACTGTTTGAAGAGTAATTGTCATAGTGTGGATAAAAAGATTGATAAGTAATGTAGTTTATTCATTGTTAAATCAGGGAAATGTGAGTCTTGTCTTCAATTGTTCCTATCACATTTAAACTCTAATTCCCTGGCTCTATACTGCAAAACAAGGCCGATGTTTCATTATTTCTGGTTCTCACGGATCATTGACCGGTTAGGATGCTGACTTTCTGTATGGGCATAAAGCTTTATCCTCAGACTTTAATCACAATATAAGATTCTCGTTATGAAACGTACGAGCTGAAAAAGGTTTTTATCGTCAGGCAGAGACTGCTTTTCCCACCAATTTATGGTATTGAAAAGTATTTCCAGATACAGAAACATCCATAAAGTGGCTCTGTGTATTAAATGTACAGGAGAGATTTTAATTAAATCGGTCCTCTCAGCCGTGCATTTTGCTCGCGTCATATTCTTTTCCTCTATTTGAGCTGAACTGCTAACCCGGTCCGATACAATTTTTAAGCCTGGAAGAGCCTCTAAAATGTCAGTGATCTCTTGTGCCGTTGCAAAAACGACGATGCGTAGCTTTATGGGTGAAAATGTTTCCCAGCTAGCAGAAAGACTCTGAAGAACAACCTGTTCGAGGGCCAGCAGGCCCGCCGCTGTCACCGAGTCCTGCGATTGAACTGAATGGTCCGCAGATTACTCAATTATTTCTATATACCAGCCTCCCATGGCAGACTAAAGGCTTGTTATTGGGGGGGACTGAGACCATAAGAACTTTTTACATGTGTGACCTTATGAAGCCTTTCACCGTGATGGATCTCAGGTGTGAATTCACTGGATTCAATTTGTATCTGAAAGCTCGACGCTTGCTCACCTGCCCAGTCCTGTGTGGAACCCACTTTGTAAAAAAACACCAAAAAGACGGAAAGAGCAAGAGACAGAGCCTTGACTACTGGAAATGGGCAACATTTTAAACCCCCCCCCAAATGCTTTTGTGTCCTTTCCTCCCAAATTAAAGAGACTTTGAAATAGAGGGCTGGAGGAAGTGCACGAGTATTGTGCTTAATCAAGGTAGGAATACAAAGACTGAGCCAGCTCCCAAAAGGTTCACATCAAAAGGTGCCTCCCACTTTGTGGGCTATTTAATCAGTTAAAACACAGATGGCAGACTGCAGCAATTAATGAATCATATATGATGCATCCTGTACCTGCTAGCAGAAAGTATGTCAGTGCTACACAGATCTCATTTGGATATCATTGTGTGCTACCAGAATAATTGCCCTAATATGAATATGAATAGCTTTGTATGTTATGCTGGGCATAATATACTAAATGAATAATATTTGATATACTGCTCTCCCTTTGTGTTTTGCCCCTGCCTCATCGAGCCAAAAGTTGATTATTATCCTTTTGTTTTATGTAAGTTTAGAACATGACACAAAGTAGTCTTTTTTTTATTATTTGTTTGCTGTGGGAGAGATTTCCATATAGCTAGCTAGCTATCTATCCACATTTATGAACAATGGCAACAAGATTGGCTAAGATTGTTCACTTGTGCTAGAAGAGAAACTCTCAAAATAGAGATGCTTTTTCAATAAAATTCAACTAAATGAACAGTGTGAAAAATGTTATACTATGACACGCTACCATCAGTGTTGACTGAAGATCGCATTGGTGTTATGGATACATCACTTTCTACTGATTGTTTTGGACAAAACCAACTGGGTCCTCAAAATAAAGTGAATTGTTTAGTATCCCAACATTTATTTAAACAATTTAAATAGTGGTGGAAAGCTGAAGAAAAAAGTCTGAAAGGACAGAAGGCAATGAATTTAAATGTTATGTTGTATGTGACACAGAAGCAGAGCACAGAGGAAAACGGTGTTGGAGAAGCCTTTTACTTCATTGAAATCATCAGTATACCACAAATCCACATACATTACCCAAGCGCCCACAGAAATATCAAGAGGATTTCATATCTGGCTCGATGCTATAGACTATCCGAAAATTGATTCCCCTGAATGAATTGAATGTAACCTAACACAGTTTAGTGGGTGTACTCTATTTGCATTTTGTACATTTTCTATGATATTAAGGGCAAAACAACAACACATAAGATGTGTATAAGATAAGAAGAATAGCACACAGTACATTTTCTGTTGTATTTAACCTGAGCTTAAAGCAGTGGTTTAAATGGCACTGTTACATTTTTACGCAGTGTTTTAAAAATTAACATGGTTAAGTGAAGAAGCAGTTACTTGCTAAAAAAATACAAAATTGATAAATTTTAATGCTGACATACAAAGAAATACCACACACTCTCTCGCCCTCCGACGCTGATTCTCACACTACTGCTACAGATATTTACTCCAGTGTAACTAGCATCCTTTTTGATTCCTCTGGGTTTTTGAGGGGGACATTTTAAACATGAAATACTTCCACCCAATCCCACAGTGTGCCTCCCGAGGAGCATAAGGCAACTGTATAAAAAAGGGACAATCAGAAATAATGTGTAGTATAGATTCTCTCCGGATCATCAACACTCAACAAGGTGATATGCACTCTCGCTGGCCATGCTTTATGATAGGAGAAAATTGCATATGTAATAAAATCCAATTTTATATTTCGTTCCGAGAACTACAATAAACACAAAAGAAGCAGTCAATAAGCTTTTCAAAAAGGTGATTACCAAAGCAATTTGTTGGCAAGTGCAAGGCTGTGTTAAGGCAGAGCAGCGCTGGAAAGTGGAGGGGCCCCCATTCCAAATCTTCTCTCCCTCAAGCTCTCTGCTTTCCATGTTATTAGCCGGGCCGCTTGCTGAGGAGCCAATCTGATCAACTCTTTTTACTGCATCATGCTTCAGCTCCTGCTGCAAGCAGTTAGAAAAGGATCGTGATTGAGGTCATCCTTCCATCCATCATGGTGGCAAACGCGCCAATGTTTATTACCATGGCCTTTTTTTCCCCACTTTTTGGATTTGGTACGCGAGAGGGACAAATCGCAATAGAGTTGCCTGTGATGTAATTTAAATGTTTACATAGAGCTGATATATTTGAATTCCACCAAACACACTCGTACACGTCGTCCTTGGCCAAGCTGTGGTATGTTGTCAGGATTTAGACGTTACTGAAGACGATCACTAGAGTATAAAGAGCCTGCACTTTGACAAATATACCAATGAACCATGTTCCTGTTATCAGAAACATATCATTCATCCTGCTTAGTAAACAACTGAGTGACAAAGTTAAACCATCTACTCACGCCACTCTTTTACCCTTCTTGCTTTGGTTGTGTTGCTTCTGTTCACAAACAATGATAAAACAGTCATATTTTCATTTTACAAGACATTTTCTTTCATTTTTGTCTGCAGCATTGCATTGTACATATGCTAAATTAGCTCCAACTTAAGGTAGGCATTGAGGAATGAGCAAAAAGTAAAAAGTCTGCATAATATTTTTGAATATAAATTTAAGCACTGGTGGCAAAGGAGAAAATGCTATGTGGGGATTATTCACAGTTATATAATGTCAGGAAGAAAACCAGGCGCTTCTCATTTTGGTCACTTATCCCTCATTGTAAAGGTCTGTATATTTCATTGCTGGTGCAGCAGCTTAGGGGATACATTTCAAAGCAGCAAATAAAAATTGGCTAAACTTCCAAAATTAGCACTTCAAAGTCAAACATGATTTGCAGCGAGGGAAGGGGTGGAAGCAGTGTGACTGTGAAAGTGCGTGCGTAAAAGCTAACTGCGTGTGCTTTTACGTGTGCGTGTGTGCGTGCGTGTGTGTGTGTGTGGTGGAGCTGATGTACAGAGTTCAGCATTAGGCCTTAGAACCAATTTCTAGGCAAATTGGTTTCATTTAAGAATGAGATCACAGAGTAAGCAAACCTCTTTTAGGGCAAGTTCATGCATCTGTAGCCATTTATTTCAGTTTCATATGCATTGCACCGGCTGTTTGTAGGTACAATATACACAATCTTAGCCGTGGGCACCGTCCTTGGTTAACGTGTTTATACTTACCTGTTATTACCAACCAGTTTAATAGTTTCTTCCATTTCATTGCATTCTGTCAAAAAGAGCTTCAGCAGTAATTTAGTTTTTTTTTCTTCTATATTCCTTCCAGCACTGTTGTGGAATCAGCACTAATCAAAGCCACATGCAACTAATTGCCCTCTCCAGTTCCTTGCTCGTAGCACACGCCAACCCATTAGGCATCAATTGAACATATGTTGGAGTTTTTGAGTGTGTCAACATCAGTTTATTTTCAAGGAGAATAATAGTCACTTAACCACCGTAAGCATCTTTGCACACATTGTCATTTGTTTAAAATAGCTGCATTCTGCACATTTTAAAATACATGCTGGAGTTCTGTCCCTGTCAAGGTCACAGCTGTTTGTTTAAAGGACAATAATGGTTCATGAGCAGAATATATAGATTATTCATTCAAACTCTGGTGTAAATAACAATAGGAACCAAATAAAATTAACCAACCTCACCTTTTTTTTTCAAAATATTTAAACAGGAAAAGGCCAAACCCCATTAAAGTGGCCATTTATCCAATACTGTCAAAGTTTATACTCGGTAACAGAGGGCATTTACGCCTCAAGAACAAATAACTCACTTATTCTGAAATGTCTCAACAACTATTTGATGGATTGCTTTGCTTTGAAATGTTGTAAAGACATTGATGAGATTTTGGTGATCCACCCAAATAAGTTCTTTTGACAACGGTGAATCATCAACTACTTGATGTATTGGCACAGCACGGCACAGGAACTCATGGTTGTCAGAGGATATATCGAAACGACTTTGGTGAACTTCCTTGATCAATTATTGAAATATCGGAGGGTTTGCTGTGAAATCTGGTGCCCACATATGGTGCTTATGTGATTAATTGAAATTACTTTAATCTTGTGCCATAAATTAGCTCAACAATTTGACAATAGTATCTTACTAACATGATTGACCAACACGATGAGCATGCTAAACACCAACTTGCTAGCATTGGCTATTGTTAGCATGTTGAATGCTGACGTGAGCATTAACTCGCTGACGTGAGCATTAACTCAATGTACAACCTCACGGCATTATGGCTGTAGAGGTTTAGTCTTTAGACCAAGCCCAAAACTGAAAACTCACTCACTGTGCATATTTCGAGGGAACAACTTACAGCCGCTTACAAAAGTCTTAGGTCGTCATCTGCCCTCTGGAAGGAAGCTCTCCAGTGGAAGTTATTTCATGCATAGTAATGCGCACACTCTCTCTGGGTTTTCAACGGCATCCAGAAGAAAATTGCCAATGCTGACATTCATTGCAGGAAAATGGTTCGATACCCTTTGGTGTTTGAGCCCAAGCAGCACCAGTCAGCGTTTGCGCTCTGCAGCTCAGGTTGTTGAGGGTCCCCATCAACAATATCATTCCCGCTGCAGCCTTTGCTGCATTTCTTTGGCTTAATACTCTGGATTAGATGAATTAATCTGTACTGCATGTCTTTGCACTGTTGGAGGAAGCCAGAGAGAACCATATCTAAACCTGGTTTATTCGCGATAATTATATTTTCCTTATCTTAATTTGGTATTTGCATATTGTACATATGTCTGCATTTGTGTTATTGTGCTCATATGCATGTTATTCATGGTGCTGTTACATTGCAGCTGAACCCACCCGTTAAGGTGGGTGCGAGATAGAGAGTAAACTGTTTTTTAGTGAAAGTGTCGTCTTTGCAAAACTGAATGCCAGGGTATGGTTGATTCAGTAACATTATTTTATTCGATAAAATAGATTAGATTTGTAAATTTTGGAAGTGAGACGGAGAGAGGAAGATACAGTGGAAGCTGGTGGACGGTCGCATGCTAGTTGATTTGATTTAGACATAAATATACGTGATACTTGATTTCTAAAGAAGGAACCTTTCTAGTCTACAAACTGTCCCGTCAACAAAGTAACTTATTGTGGGATAGAAATGATTGTCCAGAGTTGTTATGCAGATAATGATTTGAATTTCCCATATGGCAATAATGAGGTTGATTCCTCGCCAACAGTTGGACTCCAGTCCAATTTAGAAAATACACTGGCAGGAGGTAACTATGCTACCTGTAGTAATCAAAATGCACGGCCGACTATCAGTCCGTTCTCCCCAAAAACTCATCCATAAAATTAAATTCATTATAATTAGAACTGTTGCAGTGTTGATGGATCCAGCGAGAAACACAGAATCGGTACTCCACTTGGAAATTTGGCATCTTCTCCACTTATCTTCCTTTCCTGGAGGTTTTCATTCTATGTGCACCCTTTACGAGCACGCTCCGCTGACAGCTGTCCCTATGTCAATATGAATGTCTGTCAAGAGAGATTATACATCACATGAATCGAGGCAGATAATGAGCAAGAGGGAAGGGCACTTTTTAACACCCCCTCGTGTGCAACATATGACACCAGCCAAGCTAATTAAGCAGATGCCATAATGCAGTAATCAGGAACACAGAGGAGGTTGGAGAATTCACAAACTTGAGTCATAACCGCACAACATTTGGTGCTTAAGAACTTCTCCACTAAAACCAGCAGATGGGAAATGACAAGCTGCGGTGGATGCGGACGTGTGCGAGGATCCGTGTGTGTGCCATGTTTTGTAGTTCGCTGTGTGTATGTGTTTGTTTCTTTCATATTTTCATATTTATATTATTAAAAATGTGTTTGTGGGCATTCACAATTGTCTGTAAGCCTACATGGATCTGTGCTCCACAAAATGTGTGTGGATGTACAGCTGGGGAAAGTGTTACCTGCTGAGGTGTTTTCATCATTTTCCAGAAAACGAGCAGCCGCTAGAGTCACATTTTTTTCCCTCTATAAATCAATCGAGGAATTGCAATTAAAATGCTCTCCTTAATGCAGTACCTAATCCTTTATTTGCACACCTGCCGGTGAGTCTGGTTTTTTAATGAATTTCTAATTAATGTTTTTTGCACATTTGATTTATGGGTTAGCAAACTATATCGCCGTTCTGTGTCCCGCTCATAGAAACGTGTCAACTTAATGTCACAAATGGGTGGAAATCTGAAGTTTGCCAGCTTTCCCCCGTAAAAGAAGTTCTGTGTTGAATAATGATGAATAATTAAAAGTGGAGGTTTGACTATTCTTTAATTGTTGTAGGCCGTTTTCATACCCCTGAGCTGAGCCACGTTCAGGATTATAAACGTTCCACGTTATGTCTGTATTATTGAGCTTTTCACATGTAGACATGATGTGCAACCTTTTTAGCACAGGTTTGATCTCAAAAGGACCAGTGAATGGATCTTTGAGGCCTGTATTGCAGAAACGGTGCACAGGTACTGTCTGTCTCACAGTTTTCAGGTACTTCACAACATCACGTTAATTCATTCATTAATAGTGATGTAACGTTTGGATTTCAGAGTGAAACACAAGAGGTCTGGTAACAATAGTCGAGAAATGAGACGTCTGTCCAGACTGCTTCGTGGCATCTTTCCTGTTACTGAACTTGAACTTAAATAGCATGAAGTTGTTCATTGTTCCCATTTGCTTTCTGCTTCTCTCTTCATGAAATAGTGATGTTTGTAGCCATTACTCTCCATTGTTTCACCATGTAACAAACTTGTCAGTTAAACGGTTTGTTCGTAGCACCATGTCAACAATAGTCACATACAATGGTAGTGACAGTTTACACATTCACTAGAAATGCATTAAGAACGTTATCAGGGTATTGATCTACAGTGAAATAAATGCCCCTATATCCACTGTGTATCCCTGTATAAATGATATGCAGAGTGGTTGGTAAGCAGAATGCAGCATATTTTTGTCACCCTGGAGATCTACACCTTTCTTATATGGTCTCAGTCTATTAAAGTAAATCTGATCTGATGTGTGAATTTCCTGGAAGAATTAAAAAGTACTCATTGAGCTGCTTAATATTTGTGGCTCTTCATATTATATAGTAATATATATTATACTACATACTACTCTATATTGTGTTGTCTGCTTACCCAGTACAAGTTGAGGGGTTAACATAATTACCAAAGCCATTGGCATCACTTGAACAATCAGGTGAGAGTCTGACAGGGCCAAGTATATTGTTTGCTTTTGGTATATGTATCATAAATAACCTCATCAATTAAAACTGACAGCTCCATTAACTTGAGGCTTCTGTGATGAGTACTTTTTTAATACAGCAAGTTTGAAACTGACTCCAACTCAATGAGCATTTATTTTCTCTCTAATTTATTTGCTGTTGCATTTCATTTCCTGGCGAATTCACCCTGATAATCAGATTGCAATTAGTGAGGCATGAATCACAGGGAGCTGCTCAGCTTAACTCACTCACTTTCATCACACCTGCACGCTCACAACAACACGGTTTGGAGAAGCATTCTTTTATTCCAAGTAAATGTCTTATGTAGTTCATTTTAAACAGCATTTCTAATTCAGAATTCTGTAAAATGTAATAAAACTTGTTTTTCGTTGCATCATGTTTTAAAGAAATACTTCAAATACATTTTCTCCTGCAAAGCATTTTTTTTTTTTCAACATTGTTGTTTTCGGAGACATAATTACATATCAACACATGGGCCGACTTCCTCCGGCAACTTTGATTTTGGTACAAGAGAAAAAAAAAACTCACCTTGAACATTTAAGAATCTTTAATTCACACTAGTAATAAAATTGCATTACATTTCATAAAATAAATGTTCCAGTTTATATATACAGAGAAAACAGACTGTACATACCCTCCAAAGAACCATTTCTAAAAGGAAAAAGAAACCAACCGGAAACAAATTTCACAAAACAAACAAGCAGGCACAACTGTACATCAAAATTTGTAACTGCTCAGTGTTGGGGTGTGGGAGGGGTGAAAAGTTGAACATTTACAATAGAGTCCTTAGGGACTGATAAAGGGGTCTTAAAAAGTATTGCAGGCAAGCAGACATACGCTTGTCTCTTTTTCCAAGTGCAGCAGAAGATCCATCTGGTGTGTAAAGCGTGGAGCCGATTGTTGCCGCTACGAGGTTCCGACTACTGAACCTGTGTCTCGAAGCTCCCGTTCAGCTGGCCCTCCTCATAGTCCATTTGACACAAAATCATGTTGTTTTTTAGGAAAAACTTGTCCCCCACGCAAAACCTGAGAGAACAACAAACAAAGGCAGAGCCGCTGTTAAAAACACAAAGATGATTACCGTTCGCATTATGACAGCGTGGTGTTTGCGTATTGACCGCGGTGACTCTGCTCTGGCGGTGAAGATGCTACATTTAAGATCAGCAGGCAGTGATGACGCCGTTTGCGTGCACGCGTTAAAACGGCAACATTTCAACGAAAGCCGGCATGAGTACTGGCTCCTAAACCCGCTCCTCGGCCGTAGGGTTAGATTTTACAAAACCAGTTTGGTTCCAGTGCTCCGCAATGTTCGTTCCTCTCTGAAATCTCAGTGTCAATTGAGGAAGAAAAACAACCCGTACTGATGTTCTTCTCTGTGCTGCTGTGTGTGTGTGTGTGTGTGTGTGTCACAGTGGAGACAGCCCCATAATGTGACTGAAGGGGAGTGAAGATAAGAATATAGCAAAGCGTAGCTTAGCTCCAGTAATGAGCCAGGCTGGTAAAACAGTCACGGCCGTGGCGATGCGCTGCCAGATGAGACCTGGCTACATGTCTGCCAGCTGAGAAGAGAGACTGCAGTCATAATTCCCTTATAGCAGGTGTTCACTATGGTAACTGAATCTGGCCTGCAGAAGGTTAATGGGCTTGTGCTGTGTGGAGGAACAGGGTCACAGGCATGCAAAGGATGCTCTGCTTGCAGAGTGGTGCCATTACCGACAGTATATTAATGGGAAAAAGCAATATTTGGGTATGTCATATTCTCTGTGTATTATCACATGGGCTTTGTGCTCACTCCATTTAGATCGTATTGCCAGGAAATAACCATTTCACACCTGTATAGGTCCGTGCTCTCTTATGCAGCGACACACCTCTGGAGGACTTTCTATTTGTACCTCCTATACGTCCTCAAAAAAAAGAACAAGAGCTAATTCTGCAGCTCCCCGGCTTGAAAGATTTACAGATTTAGCCACAAACAAACCGCTGGAGTGTGTCACAATCTGAAATAATTAGCAATGCATCACACAGAAAGCAATCTGCAACTTCTCTACCTAGAATTGTCAAGTGATCTGACAAAAAAAAGCTTCTAACATTTAAGCTATTGGCCATTTCAACAGTTCATGTTTTATTTCTTTTTAAAGGCGACGTAATGATCCCCATTCTTACCTCTGGTTACAAAGCTGACAGGCAAAACAGTCCAAATGGTAAACATTATCTCTGGCTCTCATCACCATTTCAAAAGCTGGGATCAGTTTACTGCAGGCTGCACAGTTCCCCGTCGTACCAAAGAGCCTGAAAGACAGAGAGCACAGGCAGCGGTTAACACACCTCCCTTTTACCTCAATGCAATCAAAGAGTATACAAAAACGCTCTGACAGCAAGAACAATAGAGTCGAATGCGGCAAATGAAAAGAAAAAAAATAGGGCAAAATCTTAATACGTTGAATGCACAAATATTTCCTGGCACCCAGTTGGTATTTTTGTTAATTAGAGTTACAAACATCGATCTTAATTCCGGGCTAATGATCTAATTAAAACAATCACATGGTTTTAATCTTCTTCTTCTTCAAAGACCCCCCCTCCCCTCCCTCCCCCTCTGCATTACAAAAAGCACGAAAACAAGTCTGAAACAAACAATTTAAATTGTTGAAAGTTATCTTCTTTCATAGCTAAACTACCTAATGAGGCTTTTCTCCAACCGAAGCCAGCTGGATCTCCGCACAGGAGGCTACGTTCTATAATGTAGTTCAAAAGATTTCTGTTCCAAGGATTCAGGCTCAATCTCTTTCTCCATCTCCCTCTTTCATTCCGAGAGGCACCCGAGACACTGATGGAAGATGTTACCTTGAAGAGTTAACTAAATGTTTCACAGTGAACCAACTCGTTAACTTCAACCTCGCGGTGGCTTGTTTGGGCCTTTTTAGGAGCCAGATGATAAAGGGCACAAACGGAGCAAGGAGGCACTGGTGTAGACCTCTTTTCTCCTCAAAGCAAAGGAACCTCCGATGCTTTCCCAGTCCGATTTACATTTTCATTTTCCAAGCGCCTGCCCCTATGTTTAATGTGGAGATTCTGAGGCACAGATAGATTTATATATTCTGCAGGAAGAGAAGAAGCGCTTCGCAGCTTTGCGAGAGGGGATAAGGCAACAGCAGATTGCTGCTCCAACAGTATGTTAAACACGTTTTTCCCAAAACTTGTAGTGCTCAGACAGCGGCGTCACAGTGCTGATATTCTGCCGTGTTTATGCTGGTCCCATTCAGTGGCTTTCACCCTGTTAAAGAAAACGTCTACCCAGCAGCCCTGCTTCTAATTAGAGGCCAGTGCCCCAGAGGAGCGGGAGAGACAGAAACCGAGGGAGAAAGGCTGTTATGTTCCATGAGAGGGATTCACGCGGTGTTTAACAGAGACGTTCTTGCAACTGGTTTTCCACGTTTGAAAAATGATAGTTTTGCCCTTTTCTGCAGATCTCGGTGCAGATCCGCCAAATGCCCAAACATCAGTGTTACCGTGCTCCTTGTTTCCATTAAAGTAAGTACGTTTTTCTGGTAGCTTTAATTTCTAGATTTGTAACACAATTAAGGTCTAATTATTTTCCCCGTTGGATACAACTGTCTCACACCTCCTGTGTCATCGTGACCGTCCAGGGGCTCCGGTTCAGGTCTTTAGACTGGACTGAAGGGCCACACGGTGATGTCATTCTCCCTCCCTCTGGGGGGGCCGAGGCTATACGAGGGCCCGGGAAGCCACTAATGCACACACCTGTAAAAGCTCACAGGATCATTCTAACCCTTCTCTCACGCTGCCCGCTCGGCCGCGTCCACGGTGCCGACGTGATACGTGCAGGTTGTGAAAACAGCTGGTGGGGAAGCCCCAGCTTGCCGCCGACACCAAGTTCTACCTTCAATCAAAGCCGTGTGTGACTCCCGAGGCTGCTTTTCACCTTTCAGCTGCATTTTGTATTGTCTACAAACCAATGATTCCAGTTTGCTGTTCCCATATGCAGCCCCAGCTAATGTCAATGTGTTGCATTTTCACCTGACTAGTCTAGAAAAACTGAATATTTTGATTGACTTGCAGAAGTCAAAATGTTTAAAGGGCTGTCACAATACAAATATTACAACCAAAAATATGCATATCTTACAAAATCCACACCCAATCTGATTAGGGGTGTAATCAACACCCTGCAATGAGGCATAAACACAGTGCAGATGGGATTCTTCAACTATACCCGGGCCCTTAATTTGTCCTGAGGATGTTATCTTTAGAAAATAGCCAGTGGTGCTATTTAGTGAGAGACGAGTATTCATCTAATAGCAGGGAAAGCCCTCGCACCTTTCAGGTAGACGCAGAGTAAAAATGAAGTGCCGGGACCGCGTCATGTTCTCTTAACTGATGCTGAGTCCACCTGACAGACTTCAGATCATGACGAGATAAACTCCTTCCGTGCTAAACCAACGTCCTTATCTGCTTTGTGATTTACTATCACAGGCAGAAATGTGGTACAGCTTCCTTCTTCACCATAACATTAAGAGTTGGAGTGTAAGAAAGTTTCCCACTCACTGAGTTCTTCTGCCAGCTATTGATGTTTCTGGTTTTTAGCGTGGTATCAACATATGGCTTAATTGGGCTCCTTGTGGTAAGAAGAGATTACAGCCTGAGAGAACTGTTCAAACACTTTGCACTCTTCTCAGTGCTCCTAGTTGAACCAGTGCTACAGCAATCTCATGAGTAATAGCTGAAGCGGAGCTGCATGTAGCTGCAAATGAATGTTTCACACCGAAACGTGGCTGAGATTAAAACTTAAAGGGATAACGGTACCTTCATACATTGTGGATTACCTTTAAATAGCATTCATTTAATTTACAATAGTTTCTGTTTTGACTATCTTCTGCAGAATGCCCATGTATCGTTCCAACACACGCCCTGGAGGATTGCAGTGGCTCATGCATTTCCATTTCCGTGGTCATTTGGATGAAATAAATTAAAATTCACAAAAGGAGAGTAACAAAAAAATCAACATACATTTTTAGGATTTTTATACAAACAGAGCATGAATGTTGAGTTTCTGGAAAATAAATCTGGTTCTGTGCTGCTAGTAATACACTTAGCCAAGTGTTGGAAGTCGATCAACTGCATTGCAACAGTTTGAAGCACATCTTTTAAAATGGATGTTTCTGTTGTTTACTTGAACGCATTAGAGGGTCTTACGTGCTGATTGTGGTTGCTTCGCACAACGTGTTTATAATAAGTGTTTAATGTACAAGAGATTTTAAATAACTAAAATACTTGGAATTACAAGGTCACAATGGGATTCATCATTGTTGAAGCTTGTATCTGATGATGTGCATAATGTATATTGTGTAACTTCATAATTGCATTAGATTCTTAGTGGGAATTTCTATAAAAATGTAAAACTAATTCATTTGAATAGCCCATTCCACGATCTATGAGGAATCAATATGATTTTACATGCATTGTGTGCAAACATGTATCGCTCCCTAATCACCGCTTCAACTGCAGAAATATTTAGTTGCCCAAAATGTTTCTTTGTGTGCTTGTGTGGGTTGTTGGGAGAAGAGTTTGATGTCAAAGATGTAAAGAAGCTTCTGTTAGTGAGTCATTACAATCTCTCTTCAACTTGCTGCTTTGACTTCAAGCCCTTTAAGCATCATCTGTCTTTCTGTTTTGCCTCCCTCCGATTGAGCTGCGGCTCTCAAAGTTTTCCAGATCTTCTCTGAGCTCTTTGAGACTTCCCGGCCTGCACGGAGCTGGTCGGATTTCATAAAAGAGAAATCTGTTAATGCATGCATGCATGTTCTGACCTTCTCAAAGAGTTGCGTCTTTTTGAAAGCGTAAACCTTTCGTTTTGGATTGAATTCTTCAGAGAGGGAGAGCAACTGTTTCTACCTACTATAATAGTAAGGAGAGGAACGATTTGAAAAACAGTCACATCCAGATGGGGCTATCATCTTCTTCCTTCTATTTCACCGTTTTGCGGATAACTTATAATTTTCATTATCTTGAAAACGTTTTCCTCTTAGAGTTAATTATACCCCATTTTGATAAGTGGATGACTATTATGTCCTCTCTAATATATGAAATAGAGGATTAAATGATTTCAGGCTTCAAGTCCTGATGATCACACCATGACTAGATTGTCAACCCTCTGGTGAAGTCGTGCGATCCCGGGCCCTAGACATAAAGGAAACGCCTAATTAATCTATTATTCTCATTTATAATGAAACAGTGTGGCCAAGTAGATAAAGAAAAGAACTTGATACCGGGAAAGTGAAAGAAACTGAAAGTTTTTCTATTGCTGCAGTGGTTTGGAGGACAGGGGAGGGTGCTGCTTAAGGTATACACAAGGTATTGTGGGCTTGTGTGTGTTGAAGTGTAAGATTCAGGAAAGCGTGAATGTATTCAATAAGCTGCTGATTGAGAGCCAGTGAAGGACAATCGCAGATGGCGCTCCTATAATAATTAATGTAAGCATGGCAGGCATCCAAACCCGGGGAAATAACCAAAGTGTGTTTGATCCATCGGCTTGTCTTTAATGAAGTGCGGGAGGCTAATTCAGTGCACACATTTACTTTCATTACTGCAGGTAAGCGGAGCCTCCGTCTCACTATGCAGAAAAGATGAAATGAAAAGGAAACTATTGCCGAATGACTTTATCAACTACTGTCAAATACTGTGGTGGCTAAAAACTGCCTGTTCTCTGTACGCAAGGCAAGGTTTTTTAATTTGTTCCATAATAGAATTCATCTCAAGCATCTCTAGCCATTAAGCACTCTGCATTTGTCGCAGGCTGAAGAGCAGGCGAGTGGGATGGATTTCATTAGGCAATCCGGGGCAACAGCGGAGCACCGAAAGCTCTCTCCTCACCTTTCCTTTTTATTCTTATTTTAGTATTCCTAACTCTTGATTCCATATGTCGTTCTTAGTTTTTCATCCCGTCTCTGACCTGCACATCTTGCCGATCTAATGTGCGAGAAAGCTTTTGCTTCTCCCTTCACAGTGCCAGTGAGGCACTTATTGCTCGGGGGTTGGGATTGCTGTCCTTTCAGCAGATGTGTTCTACCAAGTGAAACTCTGAGCTTCATCATTTTTGCCTTCTCTTGATCATTTTCCCATTTATTATTACCTCATCTGCACCATCTGCCCCCCTCCGGGGGTAACATCAGGTCTTAGTGGACCTCTCACTGCATCTTAAAAGCATTAAGTGTGGGTGGGGACTGATGGATGGTAATGGCCTATCTCAACATAACGTCCCTAAGCACCTCTCAAGTAGGCCGCGGGCTTCGTCCAGGTCACATGAGGGGCTGAGACGTAGGTAAAATGTCACGAGATCCACGAGTAAGGTGGGGGAGAAGAAGTTGATTAAGGTCCTCTTGGGTTTGGATACAAGATCATGGCTGCTGCTGTTTGTCAGTTAGAATAATGAGCTGATACAGACCTCGTTGGTAGCAATAGGCTGGAGGTACCATTGAGGGAGCGAGGAGACAAGTAGTCAGAAGAAATGTGAGGAAAGGGGGCGTGAGGCAGCAGGATAGAGGGTATTAAAAGGGGGGCGCTGGGGTACCGGCATCTCTAAGTCGGCCCCTGGAGGATTCCCTGAGAGATAAATGGTAGAATCTCATTGGGAATGTGACTTAACGCCCAGGAAATGGTCATGTTTAATTTAACTAGCAGATGGCAGGGGCATCTGAAGGGGGGGGGTATACAGAGCCAGTGACACTGGTGAAGCAACAAGCCTGGAGGATTCTCACAGTCTGCAGCTCGGGTACAAGGAATCTTTGAATGATTAAGATTTTAGCCGTGTTTCTGTGGAATGGAAGCCACGGACGACGACGACGACACAGCGAGAAGCAAACGGTACCAGCAGGCAAAGAGAAAACCACCTTTGTGATTCTTTCATGTCACACAGCTCTTGCAATGGCATGGCATTTGTGTTTGTTGTGAGGTGGAGAGGGGTGATGGTGTGTCTCGCTTGCCTCAGGTAGTCCCGGCGACAGAGGATGAGGTTGGCTTTCGTGTAGAGGGTGGAGCCCACCTCCCCCAAGCGGCAGTCACAGCAGGCACATTTGAGACAGTCCTCATGCCAGTATTTGTCCAGGGCCTTGAGCAGGTAGCGGTCTTTAATCTTGCGATTGCAGCCGGCACACCCCTTCTGTTTCCCTTTGGGCTGGACGGAGAGCATCGGCACACCTGTAGTGATAAGGAGACAAACAGCCATGAGTGATTTACGGCCCGGGAACACAAGTGACTTTTTATGTTCTCTTTTTGATAAGCTGGCTGCTCCTCCGGGCGCCTGAGCCTGGCCTCGCGCACGGCCGCAGCGCACGGCCTACCTGCTTCATATGCATTAAAGGGAAACATTCGTCCATGTAGATAGGCGCACAGGTCACATTTGGACCACAAAGCCCGGACTAAAATGATCCCTTGCAGCAGGTTTCTGAGGAAGGAGCCCGTCTGAAAACACACGGTGTTTATTTAGTTTAGCGTGGTATTTACAGGGAGCGGTGTAGTACGTTAGTTACCTGCCATTTCATCAAAGACCATTTCACTCAGCTGTCTACAGCTGTAAAAGCTCCTCATGGGCTTTGTTTGGTATAGATTAACATTAACCTTTTAAAAAGCCTCTGACCACAAAAACGTTGCTACCAGACCCCAGTGAGATATGTTATGGCCTAAGTGCCTTTTAGCATACACTCACTCTCCGTGTTCTACACGCACACACAAAAACACACGCACACGCAAACCACAGACAGACACACAATGTTCCCTACTCAGAGCATTACTGCCTTACCTCCTTTTACACTTATCTGTACTCATGTGTCCGCAACGGGCAAGCCTAAGTTACCAAACTCGCAAATTGCCCTGCTGTCACGCAGGTCCCCTTTAAGCGCGCCTCTTAGCCTCCTAAAGGACAAATAAAGTCCATTTAATAACAGCACTAAACACTAATAGTCTATGTGTGGTTGACATTTGTGTTTGGACTAAAAGCCCCCCTCAGGCCACTGCTGGTACGGAGGCAGGGGCGCGCAGCTCCCCTCTGCAGCACTAACAGGTCTGCCACAGCTGAAAGCACAAGACAACAGCTCTTAAGACACTCTCTCACACACTGAGCTATTGATCCATCTAAAAGAACACACAGTGGACGCCACTTGCCACTCTACTTTCAAAACACATTTCTCTCTCTCTTAACAAAAAAGAAGGAAACCAGACACTCTGCATCACGGGGGGTTAGGTCAGCATTTTGTATGTGTGGGCATGTATAAAGGCCCTTTTTAAAGACCTGTTATATTGGGTTTTATATGAAATATCACTGTTTAATCGTTGCACTTTAGAGATGTGCACAGGTAGGTCTTCATTTTCATTTCATTTGCGGGACAGGATGCGAAAATGAAACAACAGTGTTGTTAAGTATGAATGGGGTTCATTTCGTAGTTTGAGCTGCCATTTTCAAATAACTTGATGTATGAACGTGATAAACCCAACCTCAGCTGGTAACCAAGGACTGTTTCATCCTCAACAGTTTTTGTCTGCTGACCCTCTCGAGTTTTTGTCTTATACCACTTTAAAATACGGCTTCGGAATAGAAAAGCACATTTGTTCTCTGCCTCTCTGTCACTCACTCACATGTGCACTTACAAACTACACTATTGCATCCAGATTGGCTCGGCAGTCGTTGGCCGTCCACACATCAATAATGCTATGAATGTAATACAATTAGAATTTCCCCTTTTTATAAAAAGAGGTGAAAGAAATAGCAAAGCTTGTTAGTTAAATGTATGGTTTTTGGTTTATATGTCAGTTGGTGCTCTGGTAGTGTTGAGCTGCCTTACTTCTTTATCAGCAGTGGAAAGCAGAGGCTAATTGGTCCGGTGCTGATGTTGGGAGCCATCAATTAGTGCTGTACCTGCCCTCCAGCTTCCTCAACCCCCCCCACACTCCAAAAACAACCCCTTGAAGCCGGCGCATTAGGATCACAAAACCTGCTATAAATACCAATGTTCAGTATAAATGAAGCTAAAAAGCTTCAAATTCAAGCCACACTGGTTAAAGGTGGACTCTTCTACCTGCATTTCATGGCTTGTTAGGGGAGCTCTGTGCAGGTATGCCTGACAGACTTCTACAGAACTAAAAACAGTCCTAATGAGGAGAGGAGGAATGTGTGTATGTGTGCGTGCCTCACAGCTTGTAGAAAGACAAAGAAAGGAGTTGATGCAATTCTCTCGGGGATCACAAAATTCTTTAATTTTCCTTTTATGACACCTAATTAGTTATTCTACTCAAAATCTTTGCTTTAAATAAGATAACTAATTATACAAAAAGGTCGCTCCTCCACCTCCAGAGAACTACTCCTAATTGGTTGAGACCATCAACCACCACATACTCCTTAAACATATCACGTGTGTGTTTTACATCACGTTTGAAAAGGCCAAAGCTTAACCTATGCTGGAATTACCGCATGCTGCCCATCCCCTCTATTGGATGTTTAAAAGCCTGTTCTGCATCATCAAAGTGAAACCATTGTTTTCAGCGTTTCTGACTCTCGCATCTTTACGCATGTGTCCTGGTCCTTCAGTCCTTCTGCCATTTAAGAGAGATGCCTCAATGGAGGAATACGTATAATGTCTGCCGGGAAACCAGTCTGCACATTCAACTGATGCCTCCTCCTGGAAGCCGTTCCATGGGAAGAAACGCAAGTTTGACGTCTTCCACCGGAGCAGCTTCTGGAAAACGGCTTCAAAAGTTGTGTAGCAAGCACTAGATCCAACCTACGAAACAAAGAGCAGTAACAGGAAAGAGAAAAGTGTGTAAAGTAAATGTCTTTTCAATTCCCTTAATGCCACAAGACATTTTCTTGCACCTGTCACCACTCACGGCGCTATGTGAAACTGTGGAGTAGAACAGAGCCTCCCATGCTCGCCACCTCCCAGAAAGAAAAAGCTGCATTATGAAAGGAAGCAGCAGACTAGGAGGCAGCCTCCACTTAATCCAATCCATTTAACCGATACAAGTGCCACTGACCTTCCAGTGTCATTTGATGTCACCAAAAGCATGCCTCTCCACATCACAATTCATTCTCCAACAAGGGACGCATTTTACCCCTCAAAGTGGAGAGACGGCACTTGCCCTGCCAAATATTCTTCCTAAGAGGGAATTTAATTTGCCATTAGTACTGTGTGTAAAGGCCTGTCATCTTTCTCTTCTACAATCCATCTACTTACTTTGAGATTGTATCTTTCAAGGATTTGTACAGTTAGTTTTTCTCACCCCAAGCGGTCTGTCAGAGCATTTTCTATTATGAAGATAGCATCCCATTTCCATATTACCCCATTTACACTTCCGTTTTTTACAGCTATCAAAGAGTCGCGTCAGTCCTCTAACCTTTTTGATATATATTTAAGGATTGAAAGGAAAGTAAACTGTTTAGTGCAACAAAAGAAATGTTTTAAATTCTTCAAATAAGATTGCCACATGCCCTCAGATTGGACAGGAGGGCGTGAAAAGAAAGATTTGCCCACGTTCTAAAATTACCACTAAAATATCCACAATAGGTTCATTGTTTTTATCAACCTAGATTGGTTTCAAAAATTAGATCTTTTACATCAGTCTGAGTTTTGAAGAATTAACTATTACCTGGTTTAACAATTATATGTCCACACTTTTAGGTCATACAAAGCCCTGCAGACTGATAACTGGATCAAGCAAAGGAGTAATCACTGTAACAGGCCTCCAGGATTAACACATTACTTTTGATGCACCACATGGTCTACTAACATCTTTCTTCGCTCAATCGCTCTTCTCTTACGTATTTTTACGGTGTATATAGGACTGTAATTAGCAACTGTTGATGAATCTGCCAATTATTTTCTGGGTTCACTGATTATTTGCTTTGTTAACAAGTGAATATGTGTCATGGTACGCCCCACCAGTCATACATGTTCCCCTCGGGAGCGGCTGCTGGGTAACGTACGGTGTTGTCTTTAGATTACTCGTCTTGTCAACAAAACAAAAGAAGGATATTCAATTTACAAGTATATGAATCAGAGCAAAGCATTAGGTAGACAATTAATTTCTTTAAAAATGGCATATAATTGCCTACAATTTTCCATTATTCTTCACCACACAATCCCACTGGAACAGCTGTTCTTACAGGAATCGTCCTTAATGGCCAAAAGGGACAGTTGATTCTTTGTTTTCTTTTGTAGTTTGATCAATTAAAAGCACTGGTGCCCTGGTGTGATGCAGACTTTGCTGGTTCATGGGGCGGTAAAGGCTCTTGAGAGAAACACTCGGCCTTCCTGACACATGGGGTGGGAGGTGGGCTTTCAGGGTAGTAGGAGCTGGCCCTGGGTGGGCCTCCTCTCAGGGGCCCCTATAATTCCAACTCCCAGCTGCAGAGAATAAGCCAGCAGCATGGTGCATGCACAGACAGGGAAGCTCAGGGAAATGAGATACTATATTACCAAGTGATCGCATTTAGCCGAAACAGGTGTTATTATCGCCATCGCTGATTCATGGCACTCCTGCACAAGCAGATATAAATAGCCGATGATGTATGTACAGAAGTTACCGTGCCACTCAATGTCTACCTTGCATTACTGAATGAATCATCTAAATACACCTCAAAGCTAAATTCAATTAAACGGTAATATATATAATTACAGGGAGAGCAATAACAATGGAAAATCAAACATTTTGTGTTGGCACAGTGTTCCCAAAATGCTCACATCTGCAGTGGAGAAACTGCACGGGCTGATTTAAACCTCACTCATTTACTTCTCACTAACCCCAGTAAATGCCAAATAAAAATGATCCCTAGGCCAACGTGTTTGCCGCTAAGGTTAATGGGGAATCTCATGCAGATGTCGTGCCATTGTGCGCATGAATCAGCCCCTTTCATTTTGCTCCCGTCATTGCCGTAATTGAGCCCTTAGACGCGTTTCCCTATTGCCAAGACAAAACACAAGACATCTGCTAATGGCGTCAGCTGGAATACACATGCCAGTTGAAAGCAGACTGATGAGTGTATTCTCAAAGATGAACAAAATAAACACCAGTGATTCATTGTGCGAACCATGTATCTATCCTTAGTTGGAAACATTTGGAGGAAGAAAAGTGAAATATATGCATGAACACGCACGCACGGGGGAGAAGCACACGCTCTCTCTCTCTCAAATGAGTTGGTTTCTTACAAGGCCCATGTCAATATTACCCTTCATACTGGCCGTGTTCTTTTGCTCATAGTTTGCTGTGGCAGCCTTCTATGTTACTGTACGGCTACGCTACATTTCCAGATGGTTGTGTATGAATGCCGGGGTCTGTGAGGTGATTTCTGGGACTGTATGCATGCTATGATTATGACATAATTAACACCCACAGTAAGTGGGAGAGCGAGCAGACACGGCTGGTGCGGATGAGGAGGGGACTGTTCATTAACAAGATGCACTCTCTCAAACTTTGCCGCTTGCTGTGGCTAATAAGCCCCGGTGAAACGGAGCCCAGCCGTCCCTTGCATTGACCCTGGCGCTGCCCAGGATAAGGGAGGGTTTTGTCTCCTGGAATAATTGCTCTTTTCACATGTTACAAGTGTCCTGACCCCCACGGTCGGCAGCCACTTTCCCAACCATAATTACTCCTGATCCGCTCCAAATGAGTCAGCCGCATTAGGGCTGCAATAACACTGGCCCAGCTTCAAGCGCGGCATGGGGAGTCTCAGCAGAGCAGCCTGGAACAGGACTGCCTTTTCTCCCAGCCCACGGTCATTTCCATCACGTCAGAGGTGCATTTCTTACACTTGAAGTCAGCACGAAGGCCCTGGGCTCTTTTCTGAGGCTTACAGAAGGCATTGTTAGCTCCTGGTGCTCACTCCTCACTGTGGTTTGGCACCAGACTCCATCCCAATTAACGGAAAACTTCATTAGGGTGTTTTTCCACACTCTTCAGCACCCCTATTATTTTTAATTTATTCACATGGGGTTAATTAAAAGAAATGTATCAGAGAGATTTGCAACAGCTTTCTAATTAAATTCGTTGCAGCTTTTTTTTTTTTTTTTTTAAAGCCATGAAACTGGCAGAGTTTCTAAATTATTACAGAAGGCAACTTGTTCCAACACTTAGTTGCTCAGTAGTAGGGTGAGATTAGAGCTCTGCAAGGTAAGCTGTCAACAACAGAGACAGAGTGAGAGAGGGAGCGATGAGGTTTGAGAAATGAGAGTGAGGGAGAAAGATGAATGAAGAAGAAAAAACGTGGGGGGGTTTTCATGCCAGGTTACCCCAAATAAACCCATGAGAGCCCTTAAAGAGGAAGGAGTGTCGTAGGGTTGGGCTTTGTCGGCTGCTGCTCTGAGCTGTTTAGTTCTCGAAACCTGCCATTTAACAATTTTTCATGTGCAAGCTGTCAATAGCGGAGATTTTCAATCCTCATGAAGGAGGATCGTTTTTCTTCCAATAGTGTGAGATTGACTAAAGTAAAAACCCATGTATCTCCAAAGTATATACTTTGAAACATACATACATGAGGTAATCTTATCTGCCACTGTGATTCCTGACAAAAAAAGCCTCGAGAAAATCAAATGGTTACACCTGTCACAGCCACCTTCCGCCATCCGGAACAGAATAATGCACAAACACTCTTAGTCCACATTAAAAATGCATTCAGAGAGGAATAAATGCAGCCCTCTAAAGTTTGTCACTCATGAGGTCAGGAAGTGATGTAAAAAAAAAATCCTCCCCACTCCCCAGCAATTACTGCACACTTATTATTTCAAAGGATATGCCAGGAGACAGGTGTGCCATTTAGGGTCCTCAGTGTGTCGAAAAATTGAAGGGAAGGAGGAACGCCATACTGTGGTGCACTGTGAGAGGCTCTTTAATCTTGAATAATGCAAATTCCCCACAGGGGGCAGTTATTTGGCAGCACTGGCCTCTAATGTCATTCAAGCACCTACTCCCACACCTGATGGGGTAAGTAATGAGGGAGGCTGGTTGGGTACAGTTTAGGGGAGAGATCTTAATGAAGATTGGGTGGATGGTAAACTACGGATCTCATGCATCTCGGCGTTTCCTAAATCCCCCCAAACAAGGAACATTGTAGATGACGCTTGGTGTTTCATTTTGATTTTTGTTATTTTCCTTTTGACACTTTAATATTATCTAATAATATAAAGGCTACTTTTAAGAATGCAGGCGTTTCATTCCTAAAGAAGTTATTCTTGTTTCTGGCTTGAATCAACTGACCTAATGATAAAACATTATTTAAGTGTGATTGGAAAGAATCTGGTCCAAGGTCTTGGGAACAAGTTTCAGTTAATGTTGGCTTTAGTTGGAATGTCTGTCAATTGCCTATGTATTTGTAGCTGCAATCAGTGTAGTTAAGCACTGATTAAATCAGCAACTTCAATATCCAAAACCTAATCTACTAGCTTCAAGAGAGAAAGGACTATCACCCTTTAATCACAGTCTTTAATTAGCTATTTAAGATGTTATTTACTGAAGGTCATTCAACAAGAGATTGGTTCTCTGCAAGTTGTCTCTTATTTAAGAAAAGGGACCCCAGACGTTTGTATTTACCAACTAGATGGCCATAATATCTTATAGTGTATTTTTATGGGTTCTTCTGTCAAAATAACTCTTGGGACACCTTCATAAATATATGTGGTATTTTATTTTTGCAAACATATCCAACTAAAGGTAAATTTAAATTGAATTAGAACTACAAATTGTATTTGAAAGTGAGGGAAAACAGAGGGACTGCCAGTGATAGGAGTACCGAATACCAGGTACAACTTATGTTTTAACTCAAATGTCATTGTAGTGATTAGTGTTTTTATCCAACGGCTCGAAACTTGCATTACCTGAAGAAGGAAAATGGATCAGAAATGAAAAAAGCTCTTTGTATCTGTGTCTGAGAAGCAACAAATACCAGACAGCTCGAACCAAAGCTACTTTTGACGCGAAACTCACTATTTACAGCAGGGGTCTCAAACTCGCGGCCCGCGGGCCAATTGCGGCCCTCGGGACGATATTTTGTGGCCCCATCCTTAATATGAAAGTGTAATGTTAGTGCGGCCCGCAAGTTTTATACTGTAACCCCACTGTCAGCTGCTGTGTGGGACATGTTATGATGTTCTGGTTTCCTACTGTGTGCTTGTCCAGTGAACGTGGCATGCATGTGACTGACATGGGGGGCGGGTCGTGTGTGTCGGCCGAGGTGCAGAGAGCAGGAGGGTGAAATTCAGTTTCCTGCCCTCTTTCGCGCAGGTGATCATGTGACTAACCGTTAGCATCGCTCGTTTAATAAAGTTTTCCTTTACGACTCACACTAACAACACATGAAGCATCTGACGTCACCGACGAGCGTCTCCGTCCATTACTACGCAGCTTCGATTCACGTAACTTCACGTTTGGCTATAAAGGAATTCCACGGTCACATGACCTTAGGTCTCCCCCGCTGAGTTAAAGGAGGACTAGTGTTGTAGTCTCATTCGGACCGATCCCCCAGGGTGGGGTTCAATGACTGCTTTTGAAAGTGAGTGTTAAGTTGTGTTATTGTCGACCATGCCGTTCGGACGCTAGTCTGGCCCGCGTTCGGTTGAAGTGGGCTGCATCTGGCCCGCAGCTGATTTGAGTTTGAGACCCCTGATTTACAGTGAAACAAAAACTAAAGTGTAAGAGCCCCACTAGCGGCCCCTAGAGGCTGTACGGAACCTTACATCCACAAGAGCAAAGTGTTTTACTGACCAATCAACACTGTCATCCTCAGAGCAACACACTCACACAGGCGGGGCCAAAACAAACGGACAATACCCAACAACAACAACGACAACAACGACAATCAGGGCTTTGTCAAATTCCTGTGTGCTGCGTGCACCATAGAGAACAGAGCAGGGGGGTATTCCAGAAAGGAGGTTTAACAAACTCTGAGTCTATCCCTGATCTCTGAGTTGACTTACTCTGAGTTTTCACATAACCCGCTTTCTGGAATACCCCCCAGGTTGGTTCTTATGGCTGAACTCTGTCATTGCTATAGTGCAGTGTTGTATAACTTACAGAATATCAGTGCAAACCAATCAACACCTAATTTAAATAAAACTAAGGGCAGGATAGTGAAAACTGTTAACTTGGCTCACTTAACATGTTTTCCTTTAATTGGGTTATTCCATGACAAGTTGATGAGGCAATTCTATATCTGAAATAATAACATATTTTACACGTCTACAGCCCGAAATACAGCGCAGTAGAGCTACCTATTCCAATCAGAACCAACATTCACAGCTAGACCTTCAAATCGCACTCATTACAACAGTATCAATAGTACGTAACAAACTGTTCACTCAATCGTTATTTTCCCCAAAAGTACTGACAAGTGTATTTTAAATTTGTAAAATATGAAAATATATATTCCATATATGTGCTTGTGTATATGTATATACATATTCCTGATGAGGAATCTGCTGAATCTCATTTTAAGATTTGTTATAATTCTAGATTGGTTTCAGATCCAAGAAACCATTAGAAGACATCAGTGAAATTATGAGTTCACAAATTAATAATGCACATTACAATGAAATAAATATATAAACAAAAAATACAACATTCCGGTTTCTACTAGGTCCAAAACCCTTTTAAATATGATAATAATAATCCTTTATATAATATTTGTTTAAATTCCCCTGATGCTTAACCGTACAAAGTGCTCACATTGCCTTGGAGTGTCACAGGTGACATTGACACCGCGGGTAGAATATAAAAGCTTCTCTTCTATTTTGACACTTGCACTCAGCTGCCAGAGAACTATAGCTGATGACGTCTGTAGCTGTAGTTTTGACGTCTGCTCATCACAATAACTCCGCTTCCAGAGAGGAAAGTGTGAGCTTTACAAAACTCACCCAAATGCCAAAAATTTAGAACAGAGAGCCCGCAATATGTAGACAGGTGAAAACGTAACTTTACGGCGGAGAAACTGAGGTTTTGCAGCAAGTGAGCGTGTGTTTATAAAGCCGTCAATTGTTTTGTTCCCCGTCATCAACATTAGTGTAGTCAAAAGCTTTGAGTCAGCTTTATATAATTTATACGCATATATGGTGGGTCAATGTCACTAAAGCTGGATTACATGTTGTCAATGTATAAAGCATTATTCATCAACTCCACTATGCACAAGGTCATTTGGGGTTTATTCTTTGTACACAAGAATTGCTTTGCACCTGTACAACAACAACAATATTACTTCTGTGCGTGTCTGCATTTGTCTCAGAGCTCGCGATAAACCGCTGGGTTTCTCCAAGGTGGTTTCAAAGGGGGTTGAAAGTAACCATTCATCTCAACTTGTCAGCACATTCATTGCTTTTGTAAAAGGTTTCATTGTAACATTTGGACTGATGTGTGTATGCCTTTGTGGCTCTCAGTTTCTTATTTGTTCATATAATGTTCAATTTGGCATCTCTATTTCTGCAACCTCCACTGATCTCACGGGCAACTCTGCAAGACACTAGTAATTATTTGTGATACGGAGAAAATAATAATATTAAAGAAGGAATAAAAGAGTCCACCTATGGATGACACAACGGGGAACGTCCGTTTCCTGTGATACATGTGAATCAGATCTTGGTGTTCTAATTTGAGGGATAACATGGCTGTGGCCTCTGGCAATGATGCAAGGGATGCTCTTACAGCTCAAAAGTGCATAATTGAGTTTGTCTGCCACACTGATGAGTGCAGCCATTTACATCAAAGGCGGCTGGGCGCGCTTGCTAACACGTGTCTGTTAAGACTCAATTCAGTACCTTTTGTATCCCACTAAGATTATAGAATAAACACCCGAAGCACTGGTAGATGCGAAATGATCAGGACTAACATTGATCTACATGTTTTGAGGTGACGAACCATATAGTCTTCAGTGAAGAATTCTGCATTTATGGTAATAGAAATAGATTAGACGCCGTTGATAACTTACGACCAATAAATGGTATAAATATTGTAATTAATGAGCAGAACTTTGGTATAATACACTGAAAGAGCAAACCATGTTGCATGTCAACGCATAATTCTGTAGATAATGTAATTCTAACATTCGTATCAGGATCCCTCGGGTTTGTTTTAGTATACTTTCTTCTGCTGTTTTGCTAATAAAAAAGGATATTTTTGTTCATTCAATTGTACACAGGTTACACTCAATACTGTTTGAAATCCCCCCTCACCCCCCCCCCCCTTTTTTCTTACAATCTATGTGCCTGACAAAATTGGATAAGTACTGCAAAGGCAATGCA
This sequence comes from Gasterosteus aculeatus, assembly GCF_964276395.1. Taxonomy (NCBI): domain Eukaryota; kingdom Metazoa; phylum Chordata; class Actinopteri; order Perciformes; family Gasterosteidae; genus Gasterosteus; species Gasterosteus aculeatus. The sequence goes on from NC_135700.1 coordinate 11,381,632, forward strand.
GGTGCCTGTAATACAGCTTTTGAAAAGAAAATATAGCGACTTGAAAAATATCAAATGAAGCAATGTATTTGTAATATTATTCAGGGCCCAGAGCACAAAAAACAGACGTAATTTCAATATTTGAATTGGGCAAGTTTAATTTTGCAGCAAGAGCAAACCAATAAGCTGAGAAAATGGCACATACAGGGGAGTAAATTGCATTCCTTTGGAGAAGAGAAAAGACTTAAGGAACATATAAAAGTAATCTCCAACTGGAAATTAGAAATCAACCCTCAGAAACCAAATAACAGAAAAGAAATATGACCGTCCACTTTCTAAATCAATATAGCATCGCTAGCAGACAGCATTACCATGGTAACGCTGGTAAAGAATGAAGCAATTCTTATTATTTCAAAATAAAAATTGGAGCCCGAAGCCCAAGTTTTATTACAGCAGTCGACAGATCACCGGTCTGTATTCATTTGAAGCGTTGCTTTTCAATCATATGCTTTATGAATGTACAAATTTCACTGGACGGGATGATAACAGGATCATAAATTGACAAGCAAAGGTAACTCGAAATGCATCAGCAGCCGGGGGATAATTCTTCTGTTCAGGTCTACTGTTGTTGTGTTAATGTTCAGCAAAATTATGCCTTGGGCGTGGACCCACTTGCTTCTACTGCAGTTACTACTGTACGAAGGAGAGAAAAATGGGAAAGTTGCCTTTTGCTCTAAAATTGGAACCGTCGTATCACAAGGTGAAATATAATGTTGATACAGAATCTATACGTGTGTTGCTACTCATTAGCTATGACTTGCATATTGTTTTTTTTCCCCACAAAGCCGCGTCTGTATTACGTTTACAGTCCTCCTCCGTGCTCTCTGCCTCAGTAGCAGACAGTGTATATTATAAGCTAAAGAGGGCATCATCTGAGAGTATGGTGATACGTTTACCATACGCATGTAACTGATGATAATATGTGTAGTTACTTGAAACATGAAGCCAAATATAAGAAAGATTTGATCAACTGACGGCAGTAGTTATCGCATGTTATGTCAAGCTTTTTAATAGATGCAGCAGGGAAATACTTTAGGCAGAGTGTCTCAAAGTAAATAATATAAGGGGTCACGGAGCGTAAGTTGATTTCTGGTTAATGCTCTGTTTGCAGACATTGTTGCAGACTTTTCAGAAGGAAGTCAGAGTTCAATACCAATTTGGAGCATTACTCTGCTACCGACCAGAATGGCAGGCTTTAAACACAAGACCAGATACACTGAAGATCTATTTTATGAGCCATGGACGGATGGAAATATGGACACTTAACAGCACGCACGAACACACAAAGGCATAATAGTGACTCAGTCAAGAGAAACAGGCAGTAATCACACACATACACCCATGTGGCCACCCTAAACACCGACCCACACTTCCCTCTCGACATAAGCACACATTTATTTTTGCAGGCACTAAGTGGATACATTAGACAAGAAGGTTGAATTGACAAGCCTATAACTTTAGAGCCAATAAACGCTAAGAGGCTCCACAATGAAAGAGACCAGATCCGAGCATCTCTGTTGACAACCTAGCCGAATTGCTGGAGCTGCTGGTCGGGCCCAGCAAATAAAGGGTGAAGCTTTTAGGCAATGAGCAGCAGGTGATCTCAGCTTTTCTGCAAGTCCTAATGCTCCTAAAAGCCACTCTCCCTGGTTCTGTAATTGGGCATCAGTAGTTAATGTAGTATTGACTGCATTACATGCTCCTGTGCATCCTTTCCCACTAATGCCATTTGCATCACCTTGTACATTTACCATATTGCTTAGCCAATAACTGTTAAAAGCAATCTGAATCATGAATCATATAAGGAACTTTTAGCTAGACAGACATCCAAAGGAGACAATTTACAGTTGAGTTAATTTGGGTACATTTGCCGCACTACATGGATTCAGCCAGACAGACTAATTTATGTCTCTGCCGCAGTTCTTTTATTGGTTTTTAGATGTGTAAGTGAAAGGATGCTCTGCTATGAGATATGAAATATCAATTTTCAAATACAAATTCAGGGTCACAAATGCATCCATTACTTTTAGAACAGGAGGAGCCATTGGGGAAGTAAAATGTGCAAAAGGTTTGTGGAGGCTGTCATTGTGCATTTCAGCAGGTAGTCAACAAAACAATCCTAAAAATACTCCTTATTCAAAGAAAAACATCAGAAAATGACTTCATTTCAGACCACATGAAGCCTCCGCAACTAATTATAGCACATTATCATCTTGTTGCATACACATATTTAAATGCATAAGCACTGAGCACAGTTTAGACCTCAATGTGATACACGCACTGCACATCTCAACATCAGTTCTATCCAAAATGGGACACCATTAGAGCAGAGTTTGATTTAAATTTAAATTAATTAAATTGCCTCACCCATTAACCTAAATACATTGAAATAGATAAGTAATGCGAGCGGGCCTATTTGGATGGAAAGCGAGTGAACGCCGCGCGGTGCTATCCATAATTTGCAATCAAGTTAAAAGCACTCCGCTGTCATCTCCCATCCCGCGGTGATGTCAAAGGCTGCCTCGCTAACTTCACAGACGCGAAAAGCACTTAAGAGGAGGGAAAAGAAAAGAGGAGCCACATGCACTGCAGCGTCTGTTGGGTATCCTCAAACTCTGGGGTTACGCGTCAAAAAAACGCACCAGACGAATATCCGCTCTAAAATACACATGCAACTCTTCCCCCAGAACTAAACAGCAGTTTGGCACTTGGGGAGGGGGGGAAGGAGGAGGAGGAGGAGGGGGGGCTGTTTGCGTGATAAGTGCAAAACCTTAACTTCGTTGCACAGAGAGCCGCCTCTGCGTTCGGACCAGGGGGGGAAAAAAACCCGGAGCCCGACGCGGCTGCACCGGGCGGAAAAGCTCGCGCGCAGCGGAGGTCGCGGGTGAGACACGCGGGAGGCACTTCACGCGTAACAAAAACACTAATAACGTCAGTAGTTGTGCCCCCGCACCTACACCACCTCCTCCACCTCCTCCCCGTGTTGCTGCCCGGGGTCCAGCGTATCCTGCGGCCGGAGACGTTACTCACCCTCTTCCTTGTCCAACACCATCGTCCTGGGGAACGAGGAGTCCTTCCCCGGGCGATCCGTCCTCGGCTCCAGCGGGCTGCACCGCTCGGTTCCCCTCAAGCTTCTCCTGGAAAATGTGTTGTTGTTGTTGTTGTGTGTGTTTGTTTTTGTTAAACCCGCGCGGTTGACTAACGTTACTAGACTACGCCTCGATAGACCAAAAAAAAAAAAAAAAAAAAAAACCTGGAAAGATGAATTGCCGTCTGCCCGTTTATTCTTTCTCCTCCTATCAATAATAATTCGGACACGGAATACGGCGAGATACGCGGAGAGATGCTCCTATCCGGACTGAACCGCGAGGCAAATAAACCGCGATCACACAGCGTTGGTCGCTCTTGATAAATTCCATGCGAATAAAAAAAAAAGGCAAAACAATGAAAAGCGATATAAATCTAGAGTCGCCTCTCTGTGACTCGGGAAACGCGGACGGATCAGGACGCTCGGACCGAACGGCTTCTGCTTCGCTGCTAATATTCTCCCCCTCTCGCTCTCGTTTGCTCCGAGACGGCAACTATATTCAAACAAATCCAATTGCAAATCTGACAACTGCTAAAAGCGAACTCACGCCGCCTCCCTGCCGGTGTGTGTGCCGCGCTCGCCTCGGCTGCTGCTGAATAAATGCGCGCAGTTTCCACAGAGCCTCGGATTCCCCTGTTAATTAAATCAATTCATTATGCTCAGATCTGATTAGCAGCCCTTCCCCCCTCTTTGAATCAATTATTCAATACACAAACATAATTGCTTGTGCCAGAGGTGTCTAAGTATTAGCTTATTTAACTCCAAGGACACTAATTACCCCTAGGGCAAGGGAACTTTTCTCATTAATTCTGACAAAACACAAAAGCACAGCTAAGGGAAAGTGCGTGCGTGCGTGCGTGCGTGCGGGTGTGTGTGTGTGTGCGTGCAAGTGCGTGGAATCTGCCTGACAGTCTGAACGTGCGTGATAAAGCAGGAGGGAGCGCGCATGCACGTCAGGTTGTATTGATGCACGTGTGCACGGACGCGGGTGCGCGTATGTCAGAGAGAGAGAGAGAGAGAGAGAGAGAGAGAGAGGGATGCTGCCCCATTGGTGCCTGGTACAGTTTGGAGTAAACACTAAATGCTCTCATTGTTTTTCTTACTTTTCCCCCCTGCAGAATTTAATAGAAATAACATCTAATTGTGGTCTACTTAGCAGTTAATTAGTGTCCAGACACAGTTATCATACTAGCAGATAAACAGTCGTTTCAAAAGAGACCGCACAACAGATGGGCTGCGTTTTTTGATTAGTGGGTAGATAGAAGGTTCAGTTTCGGATCTGGTAATATAATTGTTGCGTGTTATTGCCAAGATGAAAGTGTTGCTGTTTCATGGTGGAGCCTTAAATAGCACCACTTTCACTTGCCCTGCGGAGACTGTTAACCAATTAAGGGTGAGATCCAACAAAGATTAGCCATTTAGCAGAGTGGAGTGGAGTGTAGCTACAATAATGCTAGTCCGTCAGCAGCCGGCAGGCTGTCTGTGGCGTGAGCTGCTCAGCCTGTCCTTGCCTTCTGTTATATTTTGCACCACGCGGATATTATCATTACCTACTCTCTTTTCAAATAACAATACGTATGAATACAATAAGTATTGTTGTAATACTTGCTATCAATCAATTTGATATCAAAGAGAATATAGTCTTGTCCATCCATTTTGAGTCAAAGCATTTTGCCCCATTTTAATAGCTTCTTTAATCGGAGTACTACATATGGACCTCACGTGCTTTTCCATTTGATAATTATCTTTACCTGAATTTGAAATAACTTTTTCATAGACCCCACTAATGTGATCATGCGCCACAAATCTAAGGTATAAAGCTGACGGTACATAGCCCTTAGGGATCATTCCAGTTCTCAAGGCAGCATGCTGTGGTGAGATTGGGTTGGCCCTGAAATCAATGGCCCCATCCAGTTCTGTCCAGCGTCCTGGCTGACATGCTTGACTTTTCATCTCCACGGTCACATGGATTGATGACTTATGACCGAGAATGTATGTTTGCTGACCTCTGGCAAAGTGACTGGCACATAATTAATCCAATCACACAGAAAACTGGAAATGAAAGAGGAATGAATGGTTCAGTATCATCGAGGCTTGACTTCAAATAACCATTTGACATTTGAATGTGGGGAAAAAAAACCTCTATATATAGAAAGACCGTTCAGTGAAAAAATGGTGTGTAATAACGGATGGAGCCGTGAATTTGCTACAATTACCTCACTCAATACCTCAGTTTTTCGAGTCTATACATGTTCTACAGAATCACGTTGAGGGACTTTCATGTACCAGCTTCACTGGTATTTGATCCTTATATGGTCAAGTGGAGTAGCTGAGGAGACCATGTGTCTCCGTTCCACTGAGACAGACCGGATGTGAAGGCCTGGACAGGTTGAAGAGTGCCTCTCAATCAAGCTTCTCATCAATATAAATTACCAGATTACCTTTGAGTAAAGACACAACATTGTGTGCGCCTGTGATACGTGGCTCATGTATGCCACGGCGTACTCTTCAGCCCCTCTTACGGCGTCTTGGGTACAGACCCTTTCCCACTTCTACATCCAACAGGGAGGTCACTACATACTACAAACATGCCCCTGAGTGGGCCTCTCTGAAACACAGTTAATTAAAATTCATTTCTGAGCATGCATTAGCCATGCCCATCTATTTATGGGCAGCTCTCAAATGCAGCCACTACAAAACAGTGCTCTGTAATTAACCCCGCCTAATCAGATAGCGCACTAGTGTTGTGTTCCTATTCGTCCTGAGGCACACAGCCATTGGACAGAGGTTTCAGAGAGAGGATGAGCCCGTTCTATAGTCCAGAATGGCTAAGCAGATTAAAACCTCATATCAAACATGATATTTACAGGCAAGGCTCAGTGCAGAGTGCTCCTTTTATGTGGGAAGGGGAGAGGCTCCAGGGCTGGGCTTTTAAAGCCATGTCCCTTAATTGTATTCTGGCTAAGTGGGATGAATGGGGCTTTTTAATCAGACTACTGACGGGGCTGTGCGTTGTAAAAGTACAGAGATGGTGCCCGATAGTTAAGATGTTGAATGATATGCTTTTAGTCCAGGTTCCCCAGCTTATAGCAATATTCAAATTGCATTAATCTGACACCTGTAAACATCAGTGTTATATACCCTGACGTTTCTGCTGCACCAGTTTGGTTTGTACTTGTGCAAAATGATTCCTACTAATGTGACCATCTTTGCATTGAGTTTAGGCCTGTAACCCAAAGGCATATTTTCATTTATGTGTGAATGTACACTGCTTAATATGCAATGTTATTTTCAGAGAGGAAAGCATTGCCCATTACTTGAATGAAGTTTCATTGCTCAGAGATTCAAGGTTCTGCTCCTCCTAGTGGCGGATTTCTGCCATGTTTCCCCTCCAGAATTGTAAACAAATGGGTTCGATAGGTTAGACACAGAGGTTAAACACATTGCATAATAAATTGTAACATCTTTTTATTATCTTCCTCATGGAGGTCCTGAGACGGTATGCGGAAAACAGGAATTATTTAAATATTTTTGAGGTAACCTCCCAGGCTCACCATATAGATGGTAATAGGAATGGTGTAAGCCCTGTTGTTCACACAGTCAATTTGAATTTCATGACCAATCAAACGGTAGACAAGGTGTCATTTGGTGGGTAGAAAAGAGACCAGAGTGAATCCCTTCCCCAAATAGTTAATCCAACTTTAATCCTAGTCATTAGGAATTAGACATGCCGGGCTGTCCGGCCGTGCCTCTAAATTACAATCAAACGGTTACCAATTACACAAATTATTGATGGTAGATTCTCTTTTCAACTGCAAATTAAGGCTATTAAGGAAGGCTCCTTTTTAATGCAAAAGTGACTAATTAACCAGCGGATGGGAAATCTGCTGCCCAGATATCAAAAAAGTTCTCAGCACACATTGCAGAAACACAAGGGAACCAATTAGTTTAATTATCAAAACAGCTAATTAAAATTGCACAGTTCCTAATTAGTTCTTTGCTTTTGCCTCTAATTGACAGCATGGAGATAAATGGGCTGCCGATGAAAATGGGGAGAGGAGAAAAACAGGAGAAACTTCGGTGGAATATTTATGCTGACTTTATCTCCGTCTGTGTGGCAGCCCTTTAAAGTGGAAAATTAATGACCTTAATTCCCAAACTGTTTTTCCTCTAACGGTGCTCCCCTCTGCGTTGCTGGTGCGTGCTCCTTTGTATGGGCCTGCCACCCTGCCAACTGCCGGAATGGAAAGAAGGGGGTACTAGGGGGTAAGAAGGAGACACAATTCTCCTCCTAATGTGACAGCTCCCACCTAACAATGGAGAACGATGAAAGAATGGAACAGATGTAACCATTGGGAGCTTTGCATCATGGGACTGTAACTCTGTTCCTATTTTTTAAAGCACCTCCGTCATCTACAGGGGCCCTAATTTGTCCCAGGAAAATTAAGTAACTCTGCTGGGACAGAGATAAAAGACATTTGATGGCACAGAAAGACTTCTAATAAGTTTTAAAATGTTTTTATTGATTAATACGATGCCTGATTCCTTTGCACAAACGCATATTTGTAGATGTTACCAAGTGGCACAATGACAGCCAGAACCACTGACAACCTTTGGTTGTATTCTCCTGATTTATTGTTATGATTCTCTCACCTTTTTGGTCTGTTTAAAGGTCCTTGAAAATAAAGAAGAAAGATTGATCCTGTTTGACAGAAATGCTACACTAGCAAACCTCAACGACAACCATTTACCTCACAAGAGTTTGTGTTATTCATTGATTGTGTGTGTGTGTGTGTGTGTGTGTGCGTGTGCGTGTGTGTTGCCTCTGTCTGGTGTCTATCCTTTTGGCAGGCATCGCCTCTTTGTCTGTGCTCCTGCAAGGCCAACCTTGTCATGTGTAATCCTGTCCCCCCGCCTGCATGCAAGTGACATGTGCGTCTCTTGGCACATTAGCAGATAACTATCAACTAATCAGTTTACTTTTGGGACTGTGTTAAAATGGAAATTACATTAATGCTCAAATTATGCATCAAACTACGCAGATAGGCCGGGCCAGAGGCCGCATAATGCTAAGATCATTCAGTTAGAGCCTTCTACATGCAGTGTTAATGCACTCTGATTTCCCCTGCTCTGGTTCAAATCAAGTACGATACGTCAGCCAGTTGGTGTCTGGGAAACTGGAGGAGGTTTGTGTGAAGTGGAGGACAGAGCCTTTTTGCAAAGCTCCATTAAAAAAAAACAGAGGGATGATAGCCCCCTTGTTGGATTTCTTTTGTCTAATTCAGTGGAAAGGACTTTCTGCTCCGTGTGCATTTTAACTTTTTTCTCAACGCTCAGTTGAAACTGTGTAGATATTCATTTACTTGTAATCTCTGAGAGTAGAGATGGAACGCCCGAAGTGTATATGTAACAGTGAAAATATGATTTATTTGAACATCCTATCCATTTCAAAACGACACCCTGAAGAGGCAGCTCTGCTGCACAGCCTTGGCCTGGAGGAACTTGCTGCCCATGACTAACAAACACGCGTCTACCGCTAATTGATTGTCTTGTGTTTTATTTATGGTGCGGTAGTAATTAGTGGACAGCATAATGTAAGCCATTCATTAGCACCTGGCTACCGCTATGGATTTCACTGCTTTGTCTCAGATGCACACATCATTAGGGAGAAACAAAGAGTGGAATTTATTAGCATGGCTTCTTATAAATATTCTTAAAGTCAGTGTGCCTTTAAGGAAGAACACAGGCCTGTAAAACTTTTGTCAGCATTTGCTCACTGATTCCATTTGGTGTGGAATATGTTAAGGAAGAGCAGTATAAATTTAATTTTAATTGTTTTGTACACACGCCAGTGAAAAGGAACTGATTGGATACAGTTCAGAGACAGTATATTAATACGTTATTTTCATATGTTAATTGGTTTGCATAATCTCTCCCTTTGCTTGGATTGGAAGTACCTGGCATTGAGAAGAGGACTGAAGAGAGAATAGAAGACTCCAATTTACATAAAAACCAGCTCCTCTGAACATTAAATAATAATGCATCTGCAAGCTGAAGGTGTGTTCAGTTAGCAGAAAGCACATTTTTATAATTTATAGTCCAGCTGTTTCAGTGCGTTTGAGTCCATTTTCCTCCCTGCCTGCTTTTAATGAAATCTTGTTACTGGAGAATTGACTGGAGTGAATTGAGATTTTAATCCCATTGACTTTCCAGCATGGAAATGCACACTGGTGGGAACCCTTAATGGTGGGCCCTGTAATAAGAAGACACTCGTATTCAGCGCCCGGCGATAATGAATCTCATCAAATGTTAAAGCCTGGGTCGCGTGCGAGAGGCTCAAATTTCAAGGTTTTTGACCATCCCCATTTGAGAAATTCCTCCGGGAGTGTGTGATTACTCAAGTTTAGCCGTTTATTGCCTCATCTTTCAATAGCCACTGAAGCACAAAATTCTCATCTAGGTTGCTCTTTTTTTCTTTTCCACTTGAAGAGCAGGCCAATATAGACTGCAGAACAGCTGCTCCGATCCCGAGGAACCGCCGTTGGCTCTGCAACGTTATTAGCCAACACCATCGCTGTCCACTGTGTCATTTAAAGAACGGAAAATTCCATGACAGAAATCACTGGTGTGATTTTAATTGTAAACATTGTGCGTGTGTAGCGTGTGGACCCTTTGCCGCAGCAGCGTGGTACTCTACAACGCTCAACAAGTGCACGTGAAACAACACGCTGTGCAAGTAAGAAAATGTATGAAAAGAAATAGAAAGGTCAGGTTTCCTCCTCAACTTACATCCGCTGCCCTCACTTAACCCATGACATTATAGCTCCGTTGAAGTAGGTTGTACGCGATGTAAAGCATTCAATCCATGGCCTCTATTTTCAGTCATTATCCATCTGCAAGGACAAACCCTCATTCAGCCTCTCAGCGAGGACTATTGTTGGTGTTGTTGTGTGTGGTTTGGAGACGCAGAATATTAATGAAATATCATTTACTAGTCTAGTTTGAATATCAGCAGGGTCGTCCCAGGGATTTTGGGAAGCTTTGATGCTATTTATTCATCTTGGATAAATCTCTGGTTTCAACTGTGGTGGTTTTGGATGGTACTCATTTATGATTCTATCCTCTCACATCTGGAGAAGATTCCAGCAGGTTGTGTGGGTGCTAGAGATGTTATGCTGTTTTTATATTTGAATGACTAAATGTGACCTTTGAGATCAGAGAAGGAGTTGCTTCTCAGGGGGCTGAAGAGAGTTCCCGCTGCTATGAAGCTCATGTTCCTTTGATCCCCCCGTAATGAGAATAACACCAGGCGTTGTGGTCACTGAGCACATTGACACACCACTGGAGAGCCGACAGCTCTACCGCCTGGTACTAGAGGCGACTGTGTGTGTGTGTGTGTGTGTGTGTGTGTGTGCGCTTGTACACGTGTCTCCTCAGGTACAATATTGCCCGGAGACATGTAATACATCCGCTGGGATTTACTATTTGGCTATAATGCGCCGCCTCGCGCCATAATTCCCTGTTAACATACCGTATGAATGATGTATGCAAAACACACCATTTGTCGTGCCAATTAAACAAGGCAAGTCTTCATGTGATTAGACACACCAACGCATCTCATATTTTCTTCAAACAAGGGAAGTAAATTAAGTTAAAAAAAAAGTATTTTTGCGCAAACCAAACTTCTCTGAACCTCCACTTTCGGGTTCCGAGGGCAATCTCTGACCTATGCGAGACTCTGGTGAAACCCAGTTCTCTGAGACATCTTCAGAGATCCGCTGAGGATCAATCATGACCGGACCCGTCCCCACGAGACCCTTAGTAACAGCCACTGATTGCTTTCTGCTGTGCAGGCTGTTAAGTGGAGTCTGGCAATGGGCTCCTGGACAACACTTAACAATCAATCAGAGGGCACAACCACTTCTCATTGCATGCTGGTTCTTCCCCTGCATTACACACAAACAATAATTCAGGTGGACACGAGTGACACTTGAGAATCACGGCCAGAGTGCGGCCCGTGATTTAGCTGTAGGGGGATACGCTGGACTATAGACAGAAACTTGAGTTGCTGGATTTACATAAACCCAGTGGTGGAGGACTCACCCTGTCATTTGAACAACACTAAAGGAATAGAAATGCATGGCAGAAGGCATGCGATGCTCGTCATGTGTCTTCATCCTTTGTCTCTGGCAAAGATGCCAGTTGTTTGACTTTGAGAATGGAAGAAGACATTTTTTTTGTAAAATCTTTTCTCAGGCAATGAATATCACAATTCCATGACTACATCTTTGGCCTTTTGAGTCGCGCTGTTAAGACTCAGTTGGCTGCTTTGTGTTGCTGGCTGTACCAAGGACACAACATACTTGTTAAGTAAATACATTTGAAACCTTCTCAAAATAAGACTGTGTTGTGTGCTAATCGTGCATCTAGCCACGCTGTAGCCGTTCTGCCATAAAAGCCCGGACCTAAAGTTTGCCTATTGATTAAGCATTCCATTGACTTAATGAACCTTAAACCCTCCATCGGATGACCAGCCAATATATGCTCTAATCTCTAAAACGGATGTCTGGCTGTGGTTCCTTTTAAATGAATTGATCTACTCAGCTCTCCCCAAATGGGGAAATGGGCAAGTATTGATATGATTCTTGACTCCGTGATGGATGTGTGGGAAGGTAAAACACGAGCTACATGGGCCGGCAGGCTGTAGAATTCAGGGAACGGCTTCACCGGAGCTCTTCAAAGACAAAGGAATATCATTTGCGTCAAAGCCAATACTAAAACCACCTGTTTGTTGCTTTGTGTTGGCTCTAACACACAAAGTACAAATCCACTTCACATTAAATTCAGACTCAAACTATTTTTCATGTCAAGAATAATTATCTATATCAGTTTATATGTTTATCAAATTTTCCGTATTATTATTCCGTTGTATATTTTTGGCTGCACATCATTCGTGGTAAGAGATATTTTACCAACGAAAGTCACTTCAATGCTGAAATCCGTGCCTGCGGTGGAGTGAAGCAATTACAGCGAGCGTCACAAGTGCATCACAAAGGTTTTGTGTGATGTTCAGACTGCACTGCAAATATTTATGTAAGTCATATTACACCCAAGGGAGAGATGTGTGCATCCCTTTGGTCCTCCCGCTGTTTCACTGCTGAGAGAAATGCAGAGGGCGCCTGTGCTGACAGAGTACAGAACTTCTAACTGTTCACGTCCCACAACAGAAACACAGTGTTCTGTCTCTCCAGCATTATAAGCGGGAGAGCCTGAATAATCACCAGTGTGTTAACTGGCTGCGTTGTGATCCTCAGCACTGGTGAACCTCACATGGCGTCAAATACAGTTGTCTACTGTCTTCCCTCAGAACGCTGAATCAAAAATGTTTGATGTCTCTGCAGTTCATTTTAATAACAAAAAATAATTTTTTGGGACAACTGGAACAACGTATTTCTCCCTCTGATCTCTTCCTGCTTTGCATGGTTGTCAAAAGTGTTCAGTTTTTCTTTGACATGCAGTAATGAGTCAGCTGTAAAAGTCAAAGGCCTTGATAATTTAAGCTCTTATTTCATAAACTCATTTCTTGTCACTAACTACTCTAATGAAGGCAGAAAAAATAAATCAAAAACACATTTCCAAAGATGAGAAGATTGCATTGTAAATGTCAGTCCAGACGGAAATTGTAATTAGAGAGAGGAAATTGTCTCTGGGAAGCACTTGAATTTTAAAATGAACCAGAATGAACCATCAAATTATGTAAACATTTAATTATGGACCAATCTTCCAAGACTGTTCCTTGTCTGTCCTTGTTGTCAGACCCTTGCTCTCTCCCGTCAGCGGAGCTATTCGAGGGTTCAGGTAGAAAACGCGCGCCAATTATTTTGGTATGTGAATCATGCTGAGCCCTTAAAAGCACCTCTCCTTTGCTGAACCGGACTGTCGCAGCCCTCCTTAAACCAAAACCCACCTTGACAAGAAATCAACATGAACTGATTACATAGGACCGGGTGCCTTTTCGACCCTATAGATCGGAATACAAAATAAAATGCTCCAAGCTTGTATATCCCTGAACAGCAGAAGTGAAGAAACACAGTTCAGGAACCATAATTAGCATAGTACAAACATGGAGTCAGTGGCAAAGGCTAACCCTGCCTGCCTCTGCTGAAGTGTAAGGCTCAGCGCGTGAGAGTAACATCAGTCATAAAGGGTCACGCATGTAATATAGGCTGGATCTCATGCGAGACCTTAACACCATTCAGAGGCAGCTGCACCGACTTACCTTGACTTGTTAATAATGATTCAGAACACTTGGGTATGTACAGCATTTGCAAGGCAGTGTGTATGTTTCTACCACACCAAGGTTTCAATTAGTACGACTTACCACAATCCAATAATGCGTCACAGAATGTGTCGGCCAGAGGTGTTGGCTGCTGAATTAAAAAAACAAAGCTTGTTTTGGATATATATGCCCTCATTTGTAGCCTTTGGTTTTGATTCATTCAAACACCTGGAAGAACTGTCATACAAGTCCGATCCCTTTCCACCAGGAGCCTGCATGTAATCACAGCTACAGACGTAGCTCTCCCTGAAAACAAAGGATGTCTCCAGCGGAACAGATCTGCATGTACCTCATATGCAAGAGACCCAAGAGAACCGCTGTGTTAGCTGCTGCCAGTAAACCTAAAAGATGCATGAGTGTCAAAGCTGTCATTGTTGTGCATCTGATGCTTTCCTTGGTTTGCTTACCTGGTTTTGTGCAGAAACAAACGCACTTTGTGGAACATGGCCGACTCTAGAGACCAGGCCAAAAATAATCTTAGGGTCATATAGTTAGAAGACGACTAGTACCTTGGCAGAAACCTTGGCAGCCAGAAAATGACTGAAAAGCTGTGTATGTCAGCCGCTGCCTGAGAGCTACACAGAGGAACTTTTCATCTCATGGCACCACTGCAATATAAAATAAATATCTATAGTGGTGAACCACCTGGCCTCGCCAGCTCTGCATACATTCAATAAATGAAAATCCAGAAATGGTTTTAGTTTCTTTTGGAATATCATGGGTCTATGTTACTGTAAAAGTAATATCAACAGTTAAAATGCATTAAACATCTATATGTGTTACAGTGTGGTAACATTGTGACATGACATCCCAATTTTATTGACAACTTTATTTAGTTGAAGGCCCCTTTTCATGTTACTGAAGCCAAAGTTCTCAGTCTCAGAAAACTTTTTTGAAGTAAACCCAACAATTCTTAGTTCCATGTGATTACATACTAGAAAAGGCATTGTTATGGAGTATTGTTTTGTCCAATTCTCCTACACACTGTTTCTTTTACTGATACAAAGGCTAAAACGACCTTTTTGTGATGCGAAGGTCCTCCTGTTGTGACACAGAACTCATCATAAAGCATTTTATACTCACGTTTAGCTCCATTCTGTTCTACATTGACCAGTTTTCAGCATTGAATATATCAACTTGTATATTTTCTGTAGTTTTGAGAGACAATTCTAGGATCCGAACCGAAATAAATAAATCCAAAAAGAAAGAAGCAAAAGCAAGACCACGTCCCAAAAGACTCTGAACGGAAATATTTTTGTGATAGATCTTAAACAATCACAATCCTGGAGAAAGTAACTTTCCCTTGAAAGCTAATTGACAGTTCAGTTTTGTGTAACATCAGGATGGCTGTAATTCATTTAAATGGGGATTCTTCTAACAAAGACGTGTCATAAGACCTGTTATTGCTTATTTTTGTGTGTTTTCTGCCGCTTAGATAGCTTTAAATATGTCAATAAACCAACTGTTCATAAACAATCAGGAAACATCCAAAAAACAATGTACTTAATGTTTAAGAGAGGAAATCAAGCTTTTAGTGGTTAATATACAGAGTAAAGGGGTCTGAAGGTGTGTGTGTGTGTGTGTGTGTGTGTGTGTGTGTGTGTGTGTGTATTCCAGTGGGTGTATGAGGGGGTACAAGCCCTGTTCACAGTGATGTCACGCAGCCTCTCCACAGACTGGCTGAGTAAGAGGAACAACAGAATTTCAACTGGAGAGATCAATTATAGATAGAAGAAAATGAATGGGAAAAGTAATTTAATAAATTATTGACTTGATGTCTTATATCATGTACAAAAGCAAATGAAAAATTAGATTGTGCATTTGGATGAAGTTGGATTTAAAGGGCTTCAAAATTATATTTAATTAGACAAAGAAAAAAAATGTGTCATGGGTATATGAAGTTTCACTGGGGATGGTAAATGAATGATCACTTTTATAGCAATAGCAAACGATGTGCCACGCGGAATGTGACTGCGAAGTCAAGGATCGGTGGGGGTGGCATTTGAGTCAACACCACCGTGGTCTTCTGTCTTCCCTGTTTCCCATTAGATGGACAGATTGGAGGAAGCATTTCTCTGCTCTATAGACGCCCAACTGTCAGCACCTTACCAGCTACTAACACAATAATCCAAATGCTGTAAATGATGCTAGCTTGGCATGATACACATTAAACTACATAAGGAACAATGGAAGGGAAACCTAAAACAAATTTGCTCCTGCACTGGTTTACGCTTATCTTTTCAATGCAACTTCTATGACCTGATGTGCCGGATCAGAACTCAGCTGTGTTGGTCCAGAGTTGTCACTATGTAAGACTGTCCTGATGGGATGAGCCAGCGGAGGGACAGTATTCGGTCAGTGGGGCGTCTGTAGAATGCTGGACAAACACGTCTCCCAGAGTTCTACATTATTTTTGCTGCTTGCTGTTCCTCCCCGTAGAATTGTTTTATTGAAGCAGCTTGCAAAGGTTTCCCACTCATTCACTTAGGTATTTTATGACAGATTTTAAAATATTCAGTTCTTTTCTTTTTTGTTTATATTCATAATTTTCAGTTTTCTTTAAATGTGTTTAACAAATAAATTGAACGAAAGAGAGAACCCCAAACTATCATGCTTATATCAAGAGCCTTTCAGGTATGTCCACTTTGTTTTATGCTTCCTCTACTCAGTTACCGTTTTCTCTACAGCAGTGGAAACTTTTATACGCAAAACAAAGGTTTCGACAAAAGGATTAATTAAAAGGATTGTTGTTTGTCTGAAGCAAAGAAGTTCACAACAACTCTGCCAATTTGAAAGTAAACAATCCCGAATACAGAGAAATAGGGTTGAGGTGTTTACGCTATGAACATAATACATTCAGTCTAATATAAACGTTGGGATTAGTTTTTGTGGCTTTGGGTTTGGGTTTAGGTTTGGGGTTGGCGTGAACTTCATTTTACACTGGCGTTTTATTATTCCAAAGGACATAGTGAATTAAACATTGGTTACCAGACTTAAGAATCCGATACGCCGGCTCTCACAGCAGCCCCAGGAAAGTAAAAACAGATTGTAATTAGATGGAGAAAGTTGGATTCCACTGTCTCCTTTGCATGAACCGTGATGTGATGAAGCCATGGGACAAATAACGGGGGAGGAAGGAGGAGCAGCAGTGTGAGAAGTGAGGCTGCAGAGATTGGGGAATGGGGGACTAATTTATGTGTGGGCTTCCAATGCCGTCTCTGGGACGCCGCCTCCCCTTGGAACCCGGTTGCCTCGCGTCTGGAGAGGCAGAATGCAAATGCAGTGGGTTCCTGGGTGAGGTTGGGCACAGTCACGGGCCCATGTAGGGACCCCGGTTGTGCAGCTGCTAAACAAGTGTTCTTTGTCATGCCGGGGCCCCTGGGGTTGAGCCAAACGAATCCTATCATCAGCAGTGTTGTGTTACTTAAGCAAAAATACTCAAGTTTGCAGCCGCTATTTGTGAGATGAAAGACCCTCTTCGGGGAATGTCAGAATTAGTTATTTTTTCCCCCAATTAATTTTTGTAGTGAGTATAGTTTCACGGTTTCTGCGTAGGCTCCCAAGTGGATTACGCTTGGTGTGCTGTGTATGTGCTCGATAGCCAATGTGTCAAATTGAGGGGATAAGGGAATGTTTACCCGCTTTGTTTTGTTTGCTGCTAAGAACACTGTTCAAGAAGTAGAGCTCATCGTCTTTAACGAGTGTATTCGGTTTAAAGAAAAAACATCCGTGTCGCCTAATTGTGTTTTCTCTTTTTACACTCCTGCCTTTGCCGATCTAATGAATGCTTACACAATGACTAATACCAGACTCTTTGATTAATTAAGAAACACTGTGTTGACTATTTGACATGATCATTGAAAAGCAAAGATAAAATATGCACTGTAATCGAATGTGAGGCATCATTTATCTATAGATTTGTACCGGACCACTTTATTGGCTCGCTTCCCACGCCTGAAATATGCTTCTGTAAATTGACCTAAATTCTCACGTACTACATAAAAGTCAGCTTAATTTACTTTAAATATACTTCCAAATCCGTGATGGGTAGTTTTATGATACGGCCTCTATAATCCTGGAAGTTTGGTGTTTGATTATTGTAGAGAAGCTGCAGGCCGTCGACTCACCAGGCATCGCTGTTGCCCTGGAACAGAAAAAGGTGTTAATAAAAAATGTGCGACTCCTCTAATGAATCTGATTCTGCAATTCTGCAACTCAAGCACTTAATTATCATAAGACATTCTGTAATGTACTCATTCAAATGGGCAACACTTTGGTTGGGAGAAAAAAAAACCTGCATGGCTTAATGACTTGAGAAAAGAGCCTGATGACATCCTGCTCTCTTATCAACACTTCCCAAAGATTGGCACAAGAGATGGTGCTTGGATATGATCAAACTGGCCTATAAATGAAACCACTAAATATTCATTGGCATCTAATATGCTCACAGAGTCACAGAGATGCACCATTCAACTCATTCTTTTATATTTTAATCTGGATTCGACTAGAGACCAAGGAAACCAGACTTCTAAATGGTAGTCACTCTTCAGATCTAAGGGTATGGAAGTGATGTAATCGCCCTTTGTTCTAACATCTGCTTGCAAAAAGTGATAAAAAGAATGGAAGCATTACAGGATGGTGCCAAGCTCCTTTTGCTCCATGTCTAAAGCAGGTCTACTTTGACAACCGACATCAAAGTAAGCCATCATGTGCTGTATATGATCCATCCATTAGCTGCGTATTAAACGTTTTTAGACATCAATTGCTCTTTATGTGTGCATATGCTTGCACATTTTTTTGTGCATGGGTACATGAGTGAGGTACACATGTGTGCCCACACTCACGTACACAGCTTGTTCAGACAAGTAGAGTTTTACAATTAAATCCCTCACTGCGGTTGCATGCAGCTGACGTGCTTGAATGGCCGAGCCGCTCTTTGCACCGTTGTAATTGAATAACCAACAGACAAGTCATCACATTCCCACTTTGCTGTTCCCTCTCCATGTAAAATGTAAAAAGTCCTCTTGTAACTACCTGGAGGAGCAACCCATCAACAGCTGTTAGAGCTGACTTGAAGGTTAAATATTAGGAAGGAATCCAATTTCTCTTGTCTATTCAGCTCAGCGGTGTGTTAGATTGCAGCTGGACTGTGCTTACGGAGTGTGGGATATGAAGTGGGCTAATCAATCCCCTCTGCTTCATTCTCAAATTCCTCTCATATCAGGTCCCTGCCCCCCGGGCAGGCCTTCTGCTTTCCGAAAGCCAATTCCACACGAAATAAGAACTGTGACCTGCAGCTAGAGGGTGAAGTTGAGTTTTCCCTTCATGATTAATCTCTTCTTGGGTGGTTTTCAGAAAAAAAAAGAGGAGAGGGGGAGGATAGAGGGTGAAAAAAAAATAAGAAAACATGCAAGTCGCTGCCTTGTGACCTGCGAGTTCTTTTCCTCTGAATGAGCCTGGTGCACTGGAGCCTGCTTATCTCCCGAGAGAAAGACAGAATTCATTTTTTGACAAGGTTTCATATTGACATTGAGAAAATGAACTAGCCAATTCTTATGATTAAACCTGGGCAGTCATAATTGTCATCTGAACTGTGTGACGCCGAACATTTTTGTTTTATTTATTCAAATCTTCTAGTTTGGTGAAGTTGGAGCTTAAGAATTAAGGTCTTGATTCAAAGATGTGTAAACTCTACTGATGTTAGAAGTAAGGACAGATGGATTTGTGCTTTTTCATGAGAGGATAACAACATATTGCTGGACAAACAAAAATCTAACGCAGCATTCTGACCAAGACACTCACGGATTGAACATAGTTCTTAATATCTCACTTCAAAGGGGATTTAAAACAATGACAGCAAGCGCGGGTGAGGTTGCAGATTATGAGCACATATACGGCCTAATACAAAGAAGGCCGCCCTTATTATCGAGCAGATGGGCTGCCAAAGTTGAAGGGTAAAATGATATAACCTTAAAGTGCCAGTATCACATTTTGCAGGTTATAATGGCATCTGTCAGTGAGAGTGGACCTGTCAGACACTACTTTCATGCAGTTGAATTGCTCGTAATGGCTGTTTCCCAGGTTTACACCCACTTTTAGGGGCAGGGGGATGTCTGTCTGAGGAACAGTGACGTTAAAAGCATTGAGCTAGAATGAGATGGACTTACGGACCATTTCTGCTCTGCCATTGTACTGTGTTCAATGTTTTTGATGTTCTTTGTTCAAGAATTTGCTCCCTCAAGGACATTTGCAATGTCAGCTTTTAAAGGGTCAACACTGAAAGCATCAGCGTGGAAGAAATGCGCTCACACAGGGACTCTAAAAGGCCTCTAGAAATGTTTACATTTTTAATGCCATAATGATGATCCCACATTCAATGTACGTGTTTTACTCACCCATCTTGTAAATTTTTCACGTGTGTAAAACAGTCCATTTGGGAAAAACAGCCCATTTGCCACTACCACCCACCAAACAAATTGGCTGAGAACAACAAAGTTCAATCAATGTCTGAATATTTCTTTGTTTGTATGTTCTCCCTCTCCAGCAGGGCACTTATGAAAGTGCTCTTTTGCATCAGAGATAAGGTATGCTGGCCCACTGGGAAACAAGTGAAAGTGGGTTTAAGAATGTGTGGGAGACCAAATTCCTACTGCTAGAAGTACCTCTGCGCCAGGCTAAACAGTGGGCACAGGCCTCAACACACACACCCTAATGGAAGAGTGAAGTAGCATACAGTGTTGAAGTGCAGGTTTGGGCTGAGGTAAACAAGGCTTTAGCAGATGCTAGTCCACGGTGCATGCTAGTTATTCATTGAAGATATGTCAGCGCAGACCACTTCACCTATTCCCACAGAATCCATTCTGTTGTATTTTTATGAATTGAAGGTGATCTCGTTTCTAATGAGACCAAATAAGCCTCGGTTACGACAGATAACGTTGTACAAAAGCTGCAATCAAGCTGTCTCTAATTAGCAAATGCTTCTTGGAATAAATGAAACCAACATTGACAAAAAAATGTTGTTGTGTTTATGTATTTTGTATGCATTTTTTCCAAATGTAGTATTTTATAGTTGAGTAGGCCTTGACAGTTATTATTCAAGCCTATTATAGCTAGATTATTTTTGTTATGTTCAGAATTTCAAAAATATCTGAATCCTGTGTGGTTATCCAGATGCTGCGGTGTTGGACAGGCACCAGTCTGACAAGATGACATGAAGAAAAGAACATGATCAAAGTACAGTGCCAGATAGTTACTTATATATTAACAATGTTTTTGAAGTTCCATGCAACCTGACAATGGAATAACAACATGGTTCATTTTCCTGGTCAGGCCCAACTGGATTACAAATCTAAATCTGACTTCAGGTGAAACAAAAAATATTTTTCAACCAAAAAAAGTTTAAAAAAATAATATAACACTATATTTTCACATTCCCATTAACTATTTCCAAGTTAATCTCTTCTATTTTTTACAATTGTTTTTCACAGATTCATGACCTTTTTACTGAAGCAGCGAAAAAAGTTTCGTCCCCAGGTTTTAATGATGCGAATGATGATGTGGAAGACTGACACTTTGTCAGCTGCTTTTACTGCGAAGGTGAGGGGTGCAGGGCGAGAAACGCTGTCAGAGTCCTCCTCACCTCATTGTCCTTTTGCAGGATGGAGGATGGAGTGCCGATGCCCTCCCTTTGCACCGACTGCAACTGTCATCTCAGGCTCATTCAGAGCTCCGCAGCACTTAGGCCCCATTTGCTTTTAAGGATGTCTGACAGGACAGCAGCCACGTATGATCAAACTTTACTTTCGCTGTGCACTTGTGACAGTTCATTGAGAGAGGCTCTAATGTGCTGTCAGCCGTGCTCTCCACTCAGCTGCCTTGATTTACCTTCCCCATCTGTCTCAGTCAAACAGCACCAAGTTGAGGATGAAAGGGAGGTGGCCTGTTGATTCCATATCCTTGTGTTTAACAATCAACTCACTTCACATAAACAAAAAAAACCATTTCCTCTGCAAACACACGTTCGATTGATCCCATTGCCTTTGCAACGGTCTACACTGTCTGTGACACATTTTCCCGTAAATGACAGTGGACTATTGGCTACAATTGCCATGGCAACAATTGAAAAGCTATTATTTTAACTCTAAATCTATCCAGTAAACACATTTCAAACCCCCGTTTAAAGGAATCACTATATATTTTCAAAGATTTAAACGTTTAGTTTAATTAAGAAATAAAGAAATCACATAATTTAATGCTAAATAACATTTATAATGCTATTAATAATTTACTTCAGTGGTCAGAGCGAGAAAGAGAGATGTTAGAAGAAAGAAGGGAAACCTAACTAAGTAACTTTAACTCTAACCAAAGTCCCACTCAGAAAAAGAGCCCACAGGTTTTCTAAAAGAGAGGACACACAAGGATTTATTGTTCCGGCCTTCTTTGCACTCGCTTGTCCCTATCCTTTGATACAACTTTACCTCTAGTGGCAATTGTTTTCTTCACGGAATTAGGATATTTTAATATATATTATATACTCACTAGAATTAAGCGTAAAAAAACACGAACAAAACAACAAATTTAAAGTTGTTAAACTCACAGAAATGCGTTGACATTTGAGTAAAATCGAAAAGAAAGAAATAATTTGAAATTCCGGCATATGGTCCATGTATATGACGGATGATTCGGTCTTCTTTCTTCTGACACCCAACTACTCGTCGCTTTGTCAGTCCTACTGACACAAAAAAGATAATTGGATACAATTGATGTACATTGTGTTTCATATGAATGACTTTCTTATACATTGATACAGACCCATTGTATCCAGACCCATCTATATCTTCCTCTATCTTCCTTTTCTGTCTAAAATACTGCAACTCACTGTCGACAACCAACTCAAAACACTCAAACTCTATGAACCATTTCCATCCGGAATCACCAACGACCCCCTCCTCTCCTTTGATGACCTCAGTGCAGACTTTGACACCAACAACCACTCCATCCTGAGTCCTCCCTCCACATTACTGGCTCAGCCCTCTGGTGGTTCAAGCCACGCCTCTCCGGCCACCAACGGTTCATTATCATCAGTACATCAAAGTCCCACGCAGCCCTAGCCCCTCAAGGTGAACCCCAAGGTTCGGTTATTGGCCCTCTCCTCTTCAGCCTCCACTTGCTTCCCCCGGGCAACATCACACGCTACCACTGTCTCCCGTTCCAGTGCTACGGCAACAACACACAGCTCCACCTCGCCTACAAATCTATCACACCCTCCACCTACTGCACTCGCATCAACTGCCTCGCAGATATAAAGACCTGCAGGCACGTCAACTTACTCAAAAGCAATAAATCCCAAATCCTCATCAACGGCCCCAAATCACTCAACAAATCCGATCACAACTTTTCCCTCCGTATCGCTGGCACCACTATTCCTGCTTCCACGCACGTCTGTAACCTTTGGTGTTATATTTGAATCAGCCCTCTCCTTTTGAGCGCCCCGTCAAGCACATGACAAAGACCGCCTTCTTTCATCTTAAACATTGCCCCCCTATGCCCCTCTACGCCCCTCCCTCCCTCGCTTCAGCTGCTGAAACACTTGTCCTCACTTTCATCCCCTCTCGACTGGACTACTGCGACGGCTAATCCACCAAAATCATCCACAAGCTGCAATACATCCAGAATTCTGCTGCGCGTCTGCTCTCCCACTCCCGCCCCAGAGATCACATCACCCCCAGTCCTCCAAGAGCTCCACTGGCTCCCCGTCCAGCAAAGAATACAGTTTAAGATTCTCCTCGTCACATACAAAGCCCTTCACAACCCGGCCCCTTGATAGCTCTCCGACCGCCTGCAGCGACACGCTGCCACCCAAAACCTCACATCTACTGACGCCAAACTCCTTACCCCCCACTCTGTCCAAGCATCGGACCTGAGGGGACAGGGCCTCCTCCATTGCTGCACGCCGTCCCCGCCCCCACCTCAGCCTCAGACATTCCCATCATTCACCACTTTTATTAAAGCACTTCAAACTAATTTGTTTGAATCTGCTTTTAACCTGTGATGCTAGTTTATGTGCTTTTGTTTCGTTTCTTATTGTTACGCCATCTCTCTTGTTTCTACTATATTTTATGGCCTGATTTAGTATCTTTCAGCTCAGTGTTTCGATTTCATGGCCCTAAAACTTTACTGTTTTGGTTCTCTCTCACAGCATCATTTTGAGATAAGAAAACAGCACACAGACACCGTTACCGACCAGCTAGTGAAAATAGTTTACCATTTAGCAGCTGAAGACAGACAGATATTTCCCTCTTGAGTCGGTAGAGCTGTTTGTTTTCTTTCAAGTTTATCAAACAACATGTCAGTGTTGTGTTCACAATTTTTGTGCGTTGCCCGCAAGTAGCCAAAAAACCCCAGATGTAGTTTTTTAGTCTCAGTCAATACTTAAGATATCTTAGTTGACTTTTCAACAAAAAAGTTAAATATATAATGCACCAAAATGAGTAACAGATCTTACTTCCCCACTCACCCCAATTACAATACCCCAAATCTCTTCTTCCAAGTCTTTGTGAACTCATTCCAAAAGCAAAGTCGTTTTTGCGTTTGCCATTTTCAAATGAAAAATGATGGACAAAATATGAAATGTGTTGAATTCAATTGCTCTAAATTGTAAGTTTCATAACAAAAAGTAAAATAGTAATTTGCATTATTCATGATTTAAGATGTCAAAGTATTGTTTTATATATTTCATATCTTGGATGGTTCTCGCCCAAAGTTGGCTGGGATGGACTCCCACCGCCCCGCGACCCTGTGTGCAGGATAAGCGGTTTGCAGATGGGTGGATGGATATCTTGAATGGTTAATATTACAAGAAATACTTTTACTTTTATCCTTTTATCCTTCAGTATCACTTCTTTGCATCTTAGTCTGTTTGATCACACGATGTAAATAGATAATCATCCCCAAACTGTCATCATGCCAATTACTGTATCCAAAGCCTCAGTGTAAAACATAGGCACCAACAGTAAGTATAACCCATTTTTAAATGTTCCCCTATAATGATTTACTGTCCTTGATGAACTGAACCAAAGGGAAGGGAGCCAGGGATCACTCCGTGTTTTGGAGGCTTCTGGATCTGTCTCTCAGCTAGCCGGAGTGCTCATCAAAAGATTTAAATGCTGTTTGTTTTCATTCATCTTCCTTTTGCTTTTTTTTTATAATTCAAACTGCACTTTTTGGAAGAGGCTGTGTTTACAAGCTGTAATACAAGTCTCTTGAAGGCCTAATAATATACCAAATGAGATTCCTTTTTCTCTCTGTTGCTCCTCAGCTTTCTGCTTTAATCATACCATCCTTTGACTTCATCCTCTGTCGACAGATTTCTGCAACTGCTCCAGGAGTGTCGCGAGCCTAATTGGTGCCACGAGGAATACATCAAAGCTGGAAACCGCACTGGTTACAAACAGCGCTCATAATGCACTAGAAATGTCTGTTTCCTGCGACCGTCCAGTGGGTTACATGTCTCATCGTGTAGCGTTTTTCACATACTGACTGCTTCAGCTGATGTATGGCTGTTGGAGAGTAACTGGTTCGACATCACACAGCCATTCTGTGAGGTACCTGTGCTGCTCTCTTGGTCCTTATTCTAATCTTATTTAACAGTCTCTGCCTGACACGCAATTCAATGCAGGCCCCCAGATTGGAGAGTTTCCAAACAATCCTGAGCTCACCCAAGCTTGGAATTGGTTTTCTGTGGAACATCTCCCTCCTACCTTTGGGCACTTTACCAATTTGACCAAATTTGTTCCATCACTGGTTCTAAGTACCAGAAGTGTTTTCTGCCCACACTTGGACTCGTTTCTGCAATTTGCACATTCTTTGCAGAACATTAACAGCTTTGTCAGGGGGTGAGCTACCGGCTGCTGTGGTGTGGGGGTCCATGTTTCAGGGAATGCTCAGTTGACACTTGCAAAAAAACATGAACAAGATATCAGATCTGTTCGATCCGTCTTATAGACACCTTAAAAACGCAAAATATGTCTACCTGTACTATTAGGCATCTATGAACCAAATACAAAATAAATGTATTAATAATCAATAATATACTCTGTTGTAATTAGTAGCAGAGATAAGTACATTTTAAGTGTTAAATAATGTATTTGACAAGCCCTCACGTAAAGAAACAGTTAATGCTGGTACAACATCGGATCAATAATTGATGACCCTATAGCTGTATTAGTATATGATTACAATACAGTGAGGCATCACATGGAGACAGCCATTCCATATCTGTTTATCGTAGTGCTTCATATGAGTAGTTGCAGTAGCTGTTAAGCCTTAAGCGTCTATATACTGCTTACAATGTTAAATGTCAATGCTGTGCATTCATATTAGCATGTTTGCATTATTTGTGCCAAAAATGATTGGTGCTACACATCAATAATAGCTGAATTATTGTCATAATTGCATGAGCACTAAGCACTGCACTTAAGTATGAACTCTTATTATTTGAGATAAAGATTCTGTGCTACGGAGGCATCTTCCCGTTGATACGTATTGGGAAGACAATGAACCACTAAAAGTTGATATACTATAATGGACTAAGATAATTAGAGTTATAAAATCCTCCATAAATGCCCCATTGAGATTAGAAGTGTAAGATTGTGCCCACAGAAATGCACGCCTACTGCTTTTTTTAATTTAAGGGATGAGTGTTAGCAGAAATATCATTTAGCCATGAGATCATATTTGAGGTGTACATACAGATAAAGACCGGGATGCTTCATAAAGCACTGCTATATAGTTGGGTAATAAGTACTTGAATTATAAGTCGGGGAGTGTGACCGCGTGACTGTTAAGTTTCCAGCCGTTCGGAGGCATGTTTGCTGCTGCAGTGAACAGCTTCAGGCTTCGAAAGTAATTAACAAAAACTTTAAATAATTTGAGCTAATTCTTTTCTTGCTATCTGCTAGAAAATGATGCATTACTGTACATGTTGATTATGAGTGGAAAGAACGCCTTTATCTGCAAAGTGAATACCTTTTGCTGAGCCTGCGCCTTTAAAGAGGCAGCTTCGGGGGATATTTGCAAAGTGCTTTTTCTCCTTCAAATTTCATTTGTGACTATCCTCTTGACATCCTCAATTCAAATGAAAACAGTTTGTCATCGCATGTCAGTCTCCACCTGCAGTACGACGCAGCTCCTTTTTATGCACTGGGAATATATCCAAAATATCATTAATTTGTTACAATGATTTTACAGCAAAGACCTTTCTAAATGCATCACAACTTCTTGTTCTGATATGAATGTGAATTGTTATAATTTCCAGATTTTTTTTAATGCTAAATAATTCAGGATATTTTGCTTACTTCTTAAGTACTTGCAGTTTAAATTTAAGAAGCCTAATACAACTGTCCTCCCATCCAATATCTCACCTAATTTCAGATTTCCTTCTCTCCTAAAAGTAAAAAACTTCAGCATGCTCCCCCATGGTGATGGAATAGTTTGGCATTTGGGAAATATGCTTATTTGATTCCTTGCTGACAGATGGATAAGAAGATTGAAACCACTTGTTAAATATGACGCTATATCCAGCAGGGTGAACAGGCTGCGGATGGGGGCTCTGCACAGGTACCTCTTGTCACCAATCTCTGCACAGTAGATAGGTGTCAATGATGTTCAGTTTAGTTTTTAATCACCAACTGTATAGCCCTTCTGGGCTGTGCACATCGCATGCCAGATTGTAATGTTTGCAGTCAGACGGAAACGTCTAAGTTTCTTCAAATATACAGCTGGTTATGAGCTTTTTTTAATCAAAATGGAGTGATGAACATCTCAGTTTTTTTGTGAGGCTGATTCCCAGAAACGATTGCTGTACGTCATCTCCTTGCTCTCTTTCCCATTTCCAATATATCTATCCTGTGGCAAAAAAGTGAGAGTAGTGTAGACTGGACACTGCAGACCTTTTAGTTACAAGGATAATCTTTTTGGGAATAATACGCTGTCTTGACTCTCCTGCGACATTGATGTTGGAAACGTCAGGCAGCTGGCCGCAGTTAGCTGGTTGGCAGATGTTCTAAGTACATGACCAGAGATATAAAAAGGCCTTGCAGCTTTACCCAAATTCCTTCTCAATAGGATTTTTCTCAGATGCGTTTTTTTTACCGAGTAGCCAGTCCTTTGTAGACGGGGGTGGACTCAACATCAGACTCATGGTTGAGGTGATCAAAGCGGGCATAAAAGGTGTTAATCTCACCTGGAAATGTGACATCACACATGATGCAGGCACTCTCGCTTTAGTGGCCTGGGACATCGTGGTACGTCTACCGCGTATTCCTTGATGCTAGCTTTCATTCAGTCCTGTGTGACAATGTTAAATAATTTCTCATCTTTTGACCGAAAAAGCGGCTATTGATCCATGTTTTCTGGTAGAGGGATGATATTCATGTTTGTTTTGTTAATGGATTCTTCAAGATTAATGATAAGACTGATTGCCATTCTGTACATCCAAAACAGTCCTGTAGAGCTGCTAGAGCCTCTTTTTTTGCTGATGGTTTGTCCCATTTGATCAGCTGGTAGCAGATGAATATGATAGGAAAGTCCTACGGTGTCGCTCTGAATATGCTAACTAAATCAACGTAAAGAGATCTTGAGTACATTTTATTTAAATCCCCAGCTGTGAAGCAATACCAATCAGTGGCTTAGTCTTTTACTAATGACTCCTGTTAAGGATTTATTTGCATTTAGAAGAATGAGAACGTCAACAAAATGTTTTTAAAAATATGGCAGCGTCTACGGATGTAGGCGCTACATCTACATGCGTCGCCGTTGCCATAGCGAGCCTGGTTCACTCCAAATCAAAGACATTGGCCTACCAGCACCTCTAAAGCGTACTAATTTAGACTTTATATTTAATTAGTTTCATCTGTTCAAAAAAACAGAGTTAAACAGTGTGAGTTTCCACTGTCTGCCGAGCAATTGCTCCCAGCCGTGAAATAGTCTGGACATGACCCTCCCCCTTAATTAGTGGACTATGCGATGCACAACAAGCATCCGGTCTTAATTAGACTTGACTCAACAAAGTTTAGTCACATAGATATATCCGTGCAAATTATTAATTTCATACAGTAAAATCCCCTTTTTCCATTTTCCTTTTGTTGTTCATAAAATGTATTTGAAAGTTAAATTCAGAGGGCACATTTAGGGTACTTGTTCTATTATCCTACTGTTGCATAGGCAACATTCGCAGTACTTCTGAGATGACAATACACACTAGTTGCTAATGCAGTGTTGTATGCAGCAGCAGGCGGCTGTGTCCACGTATTGCATGTGCTGGTAACTGCACCACCACACCCCCCAATGTCCCCGCAGCCTTTTCGTGGGGACGTCAGATTTGCTTCCAGGGGATACTAGATGCTAAACTCGGCACAGCAAAGCCTACTTAAAATTTGAGCATATTCAGGCCAGTGGAAGATAACAGGATTGCACATGAGACCGGTGCTAATGTCTTCTGAAGGGCATTGGGATAAACAGGCACTTGTCTGTGCAGTGGTGGGGGTTGGGGGTCGGGTGGAGGAAAAGTGGGGACTTGGGATAGGAGATAGCCAGGCTCTTCTAAGCAGATGGCTTCTCCAGCTACAATGCAATGCCCTCCCCCTCCCTCCTCTTTTCTCCACCCAACTTTAAGGGCTCATTTCCTCTCATATTGTTTCGTATGAAGGCCAATGTCCTTATTTATGATTTTCTTTTCTGTTCAATGCGTACGCTTAGAGACTCCTGTGGTGGGGAAGTTGCCATGACTTTCATTAAAGCCGAGGCCGAATGAAATATGGATGTGTAGGGAGTGAATTAGAGTGATGGAATGGGCCAAATATTGCCTCTGTGGCGTCTCGGCAATACTGTCTTGAGGGGATAGATACTCAGGCCTGAGGAAAGTACAGAAAAAAAACTCTCCAAACTCGGCACATTCATCAGCAGGCAGAGAAGTTTGCCTCCGTGTAATGTTGATGACAGCTGTGCTACTGAGAAAAAAGTGAAATTGGTGGGAATATCTGTGACCTTTATCTGTGACGAGGGTTTGACCTAACAACTTCAAGCTACTTCAGCTAATCTATTATGCCCCTGACATTCAAATACCAATGGTGCTTAAAATGCAATTTGCTTTTAATGATTTAATGAAATGAGTCAGAACAAGAAAAGGTACAGTACTTCATAAAATCTTTGTCTTTGTCCCACAGAATGGTTGTATAATGTAGAATAGTAGAGAAAATCCTTAATAATGTAGGACAAAACTGAAGTTCACATACATTAATAATTAATCCTACTGCATGAGAAATATGTCGATTCTCGGCAACAAAAGAATGAAGACAAAACTGCCACTTAATGATTCTGAGATTCATGTAAGATTATATTTCATTTGAAAGTATGAATTGGGAAATATAAAGCGGAGCATGACTATGTGAAGAAGACTGCTGGTGTAATGTCAAATCCACCACCAGGTCTTGGATGTGCAAATATTTTTGGGGAAAAACAGTTTTTTCATTACTTGCAACAATAACAGCGTAACAACGTTTTGATGTGTACAAACTGGAGAGAAAATGCAGATCCTTGTATGTCTGACATATTATGGCAATAAATGTTTCCTGATTCCTGAGATCACACTCACACTGTTTGATGAAATTGATGAAAATTACATATTCTGGGATGATGTTTTGGAAGAGCAGATGGTGATGCAGGCTCATGAAATAACAAAGACATTAACAGTGTTATTTTTAAGCAGTCTCACAAAGGAAAATGTTCAATGTGATTAAGTTTGTTTTGTGGTTACTAAATGGAAATCAATTAAACTTAAATTGAAAGTATAAACTGCACATTACTTTTTGTGCAAACAATGTATGAAGGAAGCTAATTCAGCGCACAATAGTGACTAATGATGCCATGTTGTCACAACACAAAGTTGGATCCACCCTGTCCCAGTTTGTTATATAGAAATGAAATCCAGTTCATTCTGCTCATTATAATCACAAACATGCCTTGGTCTGGAAAGTTTGCAACGTGGAGTGAGTTCAACTCATGAGTTTCTCCAACAGCACCAGCAGATGGTTGCTTATTTGATTGTCATACTTTAAAATGTAACAGTAGAATAACTCCCCCAGCAGAAAAACATGACAAGAATGTTGGTGCTTCAAGGACTTTCCACCCAGTTTAGCCTCTGAATCTAATTTGGACCACACACAAATTTGTATAGACCTCAAATGCTTCCACCTTTACTGCAGTGTACATGTATAAATGTAAAGTCTGCATGAGCGTACCAACTTTTAAAGTAACAAAAAGTGCATTCTCGTAGGGGGGGGGGGGGTGGCAAAGAAGGCTTAATTGAACAAACTAATGAGTAGTTCCTGTTTCCATTGGGGACATGCCTGTGAGATTGCTGGACAGTTTATCTGTGATAAATAAATTCTTTACGAGCTAATTAGCTTTTAGGCACTCAAGGGAAGGGGGCCGTTGAGTGTCCGAACGTGTGTGTGTGTTTCCAGATGTTGCCATATCTTCAAGTTGACACTAGTCTGCTTCTTGTACACTGCCACTCCACTGCCTTACGCACACACACACACACAAAAACAACACCAATAGCGATATTAAACAATCTAACATACACTAAATGCAGAGAAATTAACAAAAATTAATATTAATAGTCCATGTTGTGGTTTTACTGTTATCTGTAAGACCGTTTTCAGTCTTGAGACTGAGATTACCTAACCTGCTGCCATAGGAGAGCCTTTTCATCCAACTCTCCAATGATACTGCAGCAAATCAGATAGTAACAACATCAGAACAACCAAAACCGATCAATTCATTAATTATATTCATTGACGGCGACACACGCTCTGCAATGCAAGATCAATCCATTGAGTGTAAGATGCTAAAGGCAATAAGTTCCCTGTTTAAAAAACTGTTCTGTGAACATCTTGTTTTTGTTGTAGTCTGATTCTTGAAACCAGTTTATCAATGAATAAAGGGTTCTGATTTATATTTGTATCAATTAATAGAAAAGTGTTCAATATTATAGAAAGTTCAGGGTGCAATACAATAAGGAGGTGGTTGTGCATTTAAAATGTGGACAAGTGAATTGTGATTTTAGAAGACAAAGGCAAAAGTTTTTTTTTTCCAGTTGTTCTGCAACACATTATTTGAATCGTAAGGCACTTTGCTTTTGTTAATACGTTAGGCGAAAGGCTATGTGCCATGGTCAAATGTTCAAGAGAGGGACTATGAGTTTATTCAGTCAAAGTAAGCTGAAGTGAGAAATTGAAGAATAAAAGGTGGAATAATATGCACCGGTAGAATAGAATGAACACGATAATTATGCTAAATTATAAAGTGTTGCTGATTCTGTCACCCCAGAATTTCTTTCAACAAATGAAGAGAAATAAACACAGAACATTCCTTTGTTGTGAAGGAGTGTAATCCTCTTGCCTCCCTGTGCTCCTTTCTTTTCTACTGACAATGATAATTAACGTTTTTGTTGGACGGCTTTCAAGGATTTATCTCCTTTTTTGTATTAATGGCTTTGTGAAGCCTTTAAATCCCAAAAGTTTAATTTGTTGGTCTGACCATTGTACGTTTTCATTTTTCCATACTTTTATTCAAAAAACCTTTAAGTTGTGATACAAAACCCTTATTCGGCAGCTTCTCTAATTATATATAAAACACATGTTGTTCAATTTCTGACCAAAATAGTGAAGTGCACTTTATGTTTGTACCGGGGTCAGACCTTTTTTTCACCAGATGGATTCAATTGAAAACCCACTCACTCTCAACAAGTCCAAACAATTATCATATGTGTAGCAACTCAAACGTAGGCTGTCGGTTTGCTCTAAAATAAAACACACCGTACATGATTGCTGCTTCATTGCTTAATTAACACGCACTTCAAATTCCCAAACTACAGCTAACTGTACAATAAAATCAAAAAGTGCATTAAAATACAACAAGCCATCTGGGTTGAAATCACAGAAAACTCTGCCACTAAACGCTTGTTAGGCCAGCTTTTCAAAATGTCCTCCATGTCGCAATTTAGGGACAATGTTTGACAGACCACAGAGTGTGTCCACTCATTCAAAGCCCATTCCTTATACCCATGCTGGGTTTTAATCTGACCGAGCCACCTGTGAGGCTCGTCAGAACTTGAGCCCACAGGGGCCGAGCTGGGCTTCATTACTGTGTCGCTGGTTCTGGCCCAGTTCTCCCTTTGCTCCGTCTTTCGGCGTCCTTATTCTTTAGAACCTTGCAGGCACAGTACAAAAGTGAGAGCCGCCGTCTGCTCGCTCCTCCACATCGCTGTATGGCCGCAATTTGTCATTTTTCACACGAGATGAAGCCTTTTATGAAACGAAATGAGTTTCCCTAAAATGAAGCGCCACAAAAGCTCCGTGATTAATTTGCTTGTTAGGCTATTGCAGCTGTCACCTGTGGAAGACATCTGGACAGCAGATTGACTAATGCCAGCAGTAGGGCTGAAACATGTCTCTCTCTCTCTTAACCTACCCTACAGTCAGCCTTTCAGTGGGCTTTTAAAAGCTCTACTCGCTGTTTGAAATAGCCCCTTTCTGAGGGGCAATTAATAAGCATTACTCGTGATTGACATGGTAATTAGGTGCATTAATGTGGTCATAAGAGGCTTTGTATGGGGGGGTGCTATGAACTGATGAGGGAAGGGCTGTAGTAGACGTTTGGAAACTAGGAATGAACACTGCTACCTCACTTAAAAACTAATTGGCCATTTGATTAGCACCACTTTTTTGACAGTAATTTTGTCAAAAATGGCACGGCCAAAGTAACAAAGATTTCCGATTATGTACTACTTAATCACATGAATCATTTATTCTCAATGTGGAGTACATATAATAATAGAGCTTTCATGATGTGATTTAAGAATGCCTTCATTAAAGCACTGCTAAAGCACTTCATGTGTTTTTGAAGAAAAGTAACTGTCCGCAAGAGTCAAACTTTGGTTTGTACTAAGGCAAAAATGTTCTTATACAGCCTGATCTCCAAAACCTGTTCGTAAAAATGTATATGAAAATCTTGAACATACAAATTTGTAGTGATACATACTAAATAAATACGGACTGCAACTGATGACGTCACCCTATTCAAAGTGAGTGGGGACCTGCACCCCGTAAACACACTTTGTGAAGTCTAACGGTGTAAAATAAACGTGTTATGATTGCATTTTTAACGAGAAATCAATGTTAAATTGTAAGAATACAATACTAACCCTGACTCCCTCAAAAAATCCAACATGGCGGAGAGACGTTCTCTCAAGAATCCAACATGGTCCGCCATGTCAAGGGGCGTGGTTAACCACCGCCAGTTCGTATGTATCGTTACAAAATGTGTATGTTCAAGATTTTTGTAAACATTTTTACGAACAGGTTTTGGAGATCACGTTGTCTTATAACAGTTTGACAACTCGCTATAGTAAAATGTTTACGTGATATAAAACGCATGTATTGTAATTAACCAGAGACCATAACAAATAATTATTCAAGTTTGTTGACGGATTTGACAGTTAAAAGTATTGACTATCTTCCACCTTTCTGAAAGATAATTCTCTTCTTTTGGTCCATAAAATTGAAAAGACTGGCAAGATAATAATTGAGAACCACCCTTCACTTTACAGCTCGGCACATTTCATCCAGCTGCAGCTCACATTTCAGTTTGACCAAAACAATGTTAATTAAAAACTAAAAAACTAAAACTAAAATCGCCCCAAACAGCCTTTAACATGTAAACACAACTTTAACGTCCTCTGAACGCATGTGTCTCACAGGGTCCGCTATCTGCATTGTTCTCTGGAACCTTTCATGATGAAGGGATTTACACGGCAACAATATTTCACTTTCACTGTGTGAGTTTTTGGAGGTCATTGAGCTCATCACAGACCACAGAGCACTGGTGAGCACAGACTTATTTTTTAATTATTGTGGAATTAGAGGATAGCGCTGGTTTATTTGTATTTGCTGTGCAATAAAGAAACATTTCTTAGAAAACCAAGGCTTTGTTGGCATAACTGGGGTTCAGTAAATTCAAAAAACATAACAGAATATTCTCAGATTTACAGATGAGAGATTTGATCAGGCTGTTTCGAAATGGCATTGGATGGATGTTATTACTGTGACCAATTCTTTTCTCCATATAACTATGAATTGAGAGAGAGAGAGACCGTGGTAACAATAAACATGACAATATTGCTAAAAGACCCAAGAGAGTTAGAGAGATAGTTTAACGCCACAGAATAACAGTTCAGTTCTGAACATACACACATTATGTGCTCATTAGCTAATTTAAGAGAAAGACTTTAGTTAACCTTTTACATTTTACATTCACATTTTTCATTTAGCTGATGCTTTTATCCAAAGCCACTTACAATAAGTGCATTCAACCATGAGGCTACAGACCCAGAACAACAAGAATTAAGAGTACAATTTCTTCAAGAGAGCCAAACTACAAAGTGCTTTAAGTAAGTGCTAATAAAGTGCTACCCAGTCCAGGTTTAGTCGGTAGATGTGTGTTTCTAGTTTGAGTCAGAAGCTGTATCGGCTTTCTGCTGTCTTGATGACATCGGGAAGTTTATTCCCACCATTTCACCAACATGAATGCCCCAAAAATGGTTAGAATCTGTACTCCTACTTGCACTTAACTTTACCGATTGCTCAGGCTTTTATTCACATCATTTTTGTAGACATTGCATGTCCTTTTTTGCAGGACCTTGAGTGGTTGCTAATGCAGTAAAAAGTAAGTACTCACAACACTAGTATCCCTAAATGCGTTATCACCCACAGTTTCTAATGTTTGCCGTTTCAATTTCCACACAAATGTTGAAAGCAACATAGTGTGAAGAAAACAGATGCGATTTAAGGATCAACTAAATAAATTAAAATGACAGTAGATCCTCACATTAGTAGATGACAGAAACATGTATGCCATATTTCCATGATGTTTTTCACATTGTTTTTGTTGGTTTGGTGTCACGGTGTGGTTCACTTTATGTTATATTTTGTAGTTTTCTGCCACTCGTGTCCCCGGGTAACTTCACTTCCTGCCTTGTCCCGTCATCCCCTGTGATCGTCTTAATAGTTTCCACCTGTGTCCAATCACCTGCACCTCCCTTGTGTATTTAAGCCGTGTGTCTCTTGTGTCACTTGTCGCGTCATTGTCTTTTGCCACGCATGTCCGTGTCTATTGTTGTGGATATCCGTAGTTTCATGCCTGTGTGTTTTTGCCCCTTGGCCTTTTGGATTCTGGATCTTTGACTATTAAAGTCCTTTTGTTTCCTGCAAGTCTGCATTTGAGTTCTGCCTTCCACCCGCACCCCTGACAGTTTGGTATGTGACTAAAGCTCCTTGAATTACGTCATTTTATTTCACTGTCCTCTTCTGCAATGATTTAATGAAACCTTAACGCGAATTAAAACAACCAGCTGTTTATTTTGAGGCAATCAAATGTACTATGAGTTGTTTTCTCTGTAAGTACGAGTAATGACAATTTCCCCATTTCATGATTCAGTAAATTGTACAGGCACTGTCGCCCTTTCCTGTAAAAGATAAATTCTCACTGACATTTACTCTTAATTAAAAAAGACTGGAGAGTGTGTGGCACCGCTGCTGCAATTGGGATGTTTAGCTTTTGCTCAGGTTGAGATGTGGGATGATATACACAGCACTTAAAATGAATATCGGCGCAGTGCTTTGTGTTGGTTACAACAGCTTTACCAGGAGACCATATTTTGGGAGGTATGGGTACAAGGTACCAGAAACAAGAGAGAAAAAAGGCTCCAAGTCACGTATCAGTCAACACCTTCACTGTCGTCATCGCCGAACCGCATGGGGAATGAAGGGCATTGTTCAGTGTACACGCACATTACTCCTCGACTAAACTTCTGCTGCATCTGTGTAGCTACAGCCTCAAAGTCATTTTAGACAGGACTGACAGACTAATCTTGCCTCTCCCAGGCACTCAGTGAAATGATGCCTCCTTCTAAGACTTCAGATCCCAGCCTCACTGCCTCTCCGTCCTAATATCGCTCCTCTCATAACGGCACAACCAGAGACACAAACACACCGTGGCACATTGCCACGCCGCCGTTTCTTTTAAAGATCAAATGCCCGGGCTACATAAAAGGAGCATATCAAGCCAAAACAAACACACGCGGACATGCGCACACACATCCTGTACTACAATGGTTGTCGCAGGGCTATTTCAATAATCTCCTGCATGTATGTTTAATGGTGAGGGCCCAACAGGAAATGATCGGCAAATGAAACGAAGCAGCAGGTTATTACGTACCACTCTGGTGTCAGCCCAGTTCTCCCCACCATTAATTTTATTGTAACTCATTTCTGCAGCCAGAGTGGAGTAGGATTTAATGTTTCCATTCCCCCGTCCTGTTCTGCATGACAAATTGTTTTAATAAACATATACTGGGTCATAATAAAGTAATAATAATCCTACCAGTCACCTTATATCACTGCAGTAAAATTTTTCCCATAAGCCAACGCTGCTTGCAATGACAATTACATGGAAGCCAATCCTGAGCAAGGCAAACACAAAAGGCAGATTTAATATAGTTTGTAAATATGATTAGTGTGCTGTCGTGTTATTGGAGTCTAGTATTTACATTTATCCTCGGGCCTTTTTAGAGTACAGGATCAGCATTGAATAAAGCTTTTGCTCTTTTTCCTTCCTGCTCTCTTTCGTCTTCCAGAATGCCTCCCTTCGCTCCCCTTCACAACTTAATGAAAAACATTGTTGACCGTTAATATTCCACGGATCAATCACCATTTTTAATTTTGCGG
The DNA here is from genome assembly GCF_964276395.1 of Gasterosteus aculeatus. NCBI lineage: Eukaryota > Metazoa > Chordata > Actinopteri > Perciformes > Gasterosteidae > Gasterosteus > Gasterosteus aculeatus. The sequence continues at coordinate 11,418,944 of NC_135700.1, forward strand.
ATAAATGTGCTATTGTGAAACCCTCAAAGGTCTCTCCCACCTTGTGTATGTGCACGTGGGGGTTGTGTGTATGTGCCTGCATGCACTCATGCATGCTCATCCATTGTGGGTTTGGTTTCTAAGTGAAAGAGGAGAGAATGTGTTCACATAATGAAACCCGGTTATTTGCATGGACGATTGTGTGCTACAATTCAATTATTGTCTAAATTTGTTTTAAGGTCCACAAGCCATTCCTTTCAGCTGCAATTTACTCAATATACAAACATTTACATTGAAACAAAAATCAACTTGTAACTTTTGAACTTGCGCGCATACATGCAGCTGCACGTACGTAAGCAACGTTGACCATTTGCAGTGAATCATCTGATAATGAAAGGCATTGTGATGAAACTTGCTTGTTAGCTTCGGACAAAAGTGTGCGTTTGCCATCTTTGTATCCATCATTGTACTCTAATGCTGACTGTGAGCTAGGTTTTATTGCTCAACACCATTGGCTCTTCCTACTAATGTACCTGTGGCTGAATGTCTGGTAAATCCCTGCAGCCATGTCCCAAGATGATGTGGCCAGTCTGCTCTTATCCTCTAGCAGCACATTGATGATTATATCATGGTTGGAAATGCCATTGGAAAAAAATTGAGGCATCAGAAACAAAGCATCCACATTAGCAGTTTGAATAGCTAAGACACACAATTGTTGAGAGGAAAATACAAAAACACACAGAATATGTCCTCTTCAAAACCTTTTTTTACAAGAAAAATGCAAATGTGCTTTGAGTGTTTGGTGCATATCTGACACCTTTTGGTAGGATATTTGTGTTTCGCACTAAAACTGTTTTAACTAATACAAGATTGTGGTCTATTGGGGTTTAGTAAAACATTTTAGCTGTCCTTAAAAAAATCCTGACTGTTGATTTAAAACAGGAAACTGACACTGTCTTTCCACTTTTTTAAGGAGTTTGTGGAAATAAAAATTTAATTTTAGCGCAGATAACTGTCAAAGTAGGATTTTGCCCTGCAGCGATTGTGATTGGCTCAACATTGTAATATGAGATAATATGAGCATTTAGCATTTTTTTATTTTTCAAATGACTTGTATCCTGATTACCTTTAGCGGTGTCGGATCAGTGTGAGTGATTTTCAATTGTTTCAGATGGCATTGTGAAACGATGCTGTCTTGCCCAATTTGTTGTTAAGTTTGGAGAACTTGTTCCTTACACCACCATGTTATTTTAGCATGACGATCAGGTCATGGAATTGCATTCATTTAGTGTTTTCATTGGACATAAACAAGCATGTCCGTCACTCCGATGATGCTTGCCACCCTTAGCTTTTCTCCTGATCGTATCAGGACAGTGGAAAAAAATAAAACGGCCGACCTCTTTGCTCATCATTCAAATGTGAGTCTTTTCTGTCTCTCTCCCTCTTGCTAGTAGCCTTTAGCCTCAATTTTCCCGTACCCACCCAGAAACCCGTGACATGAAAGGACTCTTTTCCACCACATACATGCCATTGGCAGTTGAATGAAATATTTATTTATGAAATCTAAAAACATATATTCACCCTCAACTCTGGACTCTGGGAACACTGACTTCTGAAGCACCTTCCGCCACCAGAGCCCGGCCCTCCAGTGAGTCAATTATGACGGCTTAAAGGAATGTCTGCCTCCCTCTTCAAGTGTCTACTTGGCCCTAATTTTTCATCTCACTCTTTTCATCAGGTTCTGTGCTGGAAACATGAAAATGGTTAAGGCGCGTTCTTTTTAACCTTCACGCAAAACGTCAAAGTCAAAAACGACATATGGGGATTTTTTGATGCTTCATGGCAGATTCCGTTTGAGACATCCACAGTTTAGACAAGTGGTTGTGAATTTCATCCAGGCGCATAGGATTCTCTTTACGGTTCTTATTTTTTTAAGTCTCAAAGTGTTGCTTAGCTCATTTGTCACACAGTTCTGATCCAATTTTTACTAACTCTGATAATATTTGAGTTGGCACAGGCGGTTTGTGCTTCCAGTGTTTTTTTTCTCATCACAAAGACCTTTGAAAAGGACAGACAACCTTTACAAATTAATTCATATTTCTGTAATCGTGTTTCATGCTACATACCAAGACACAAACGCAATTTTAGCCTCCTTTTTATTGTCTTGCAATTACTTTGCTTTATTGAGGAAAATATTTTTTTTTCTTTGCTTGTGTAAATCTTCAAGGTGCAGATTGAACGGGGCAAATGTCATACACATTGTATTGTACATGTACAATTTCAAATAGTAAGACGTTGCATATTCAACAGAAACTGATTTAACTGGTTTATGGATTATTTCTTACGTCTTTTTCAAGTTTAAACTTAAGCCTTTGATTTTGGTATTACAAAGAAGCAAGGAGGTTTGTACCTATTTGTGAGCACAGATTGTCCATGACTTAATAGATCGATGATAACGAAGCTTGATCAGATCACATTTGACAGTGGCCATGAATAGTTTTAGCGGCATTAACCCTTCGTCCTCATTTTGTTCACGTACCGTTTCATACCTACGCAGACTGGTTTGGATGGGTCATGTCCACCCAGGTAGCATCCTCCCGGATGATGCGACAGTAATCGAAAAATGGTGAAATCGCCCCCCCCCCCCCTCCATGTCTAGAGCAGGAAATGAGAATTCGTCTGTGGAAGTTTGAAAGCTTGGTGACATTGAGATCCTCTGTATGAAATTACCTAGTTCTTTCATTAGAAGTAGAATAAACACTCCCATTTAATCTGCAGGACTTTAAACTCGGCATCTTGACATTCATGAAAAGAAGCGGAGGAGCAGGGCTTTGGAGACCTCCCTGAAGGGCAGGCATGAAGAGAGGCAACCAGAGATGATAATGTAGTTGTGTGAGGGGGGGCTGCAGAGGTACTTGGGGCAGTCAAGAACTCATTTCAGAACCAATCCTAACCCTCTCAGTCACTCAGTCATCTCTCCTTACAACTCAATACTAAGGACCTGTGTGTGTCTCTCCGTCTGACACTCTATGTAACTCTTCATTATCCTCCAGCCAAATTCAACACAGCCCCCTCCCTCACTCTGCAGCAGTGCAGTGAGGGCCCTCTTTGTCAGCCCAGAGTCAAACAAGCTGCCCCCCCCCCCCCCCCCCCCGCACTTTCCAACACGGCTGGAATGTTTTCCTGTTAGTTTAAGTCTCATCTCAACTAATTAATATTTTTGCTTATAGCCGCTGTAGTTCCCATGGGAGGTCCTTTAATTAATCATTTATAAATCTACACAGCCTCCCAGTTTATTAGTCTCTGCCTTTGGCGCTGGCTGACTGCATTGGGAAACCGCAAATGATTAGTTACAGGAATGAAAGCTTTTTCCCCCTTCTCCCCCTCCCTTGTTTGCAACTGATTAGGGCCTCACACAGAGGTATTTCCACAGCCCTGCTCTTGCACTTTAATTCACTCGGAGCACCTGACAAATGATTCACTCTCCCACCTTCTGTGATCTTCTGCCTATTGTTTGAACCAATGTTTCTCCTCAGCTGCGTCGAGGCACGGCGATCAGTTAAGGCTCACTCTCTCTGCCCGGTCAAAACAAAAGCTACAGCACCAAACATGGAAGAGGGAAATTATGAAGCCAAATGAGATCACTCGACCACAGGCGGAGTCTCGCCATGCAGACAGGGTGATTTCTGGTCATCCTTCTGGGATCATGTTGAGGGCAGTGCTGGCGTCGGGAGCAAAATGCATTCGCAATTAATTTCTTACAGCTGAGGACTTCAAGCGATGTTGCGGCGTTAAAGCCGTCGGGCTTTTATTGGAAAAGAGGCAGTATTTCCATCACTTTAACAGAAAAAAAATTAATTAAATCAAGTGAAAGCAGTGTGGGAGGCTTTCATAATGTCGTCGCACTCTCAGGGAAGAACGCCTCATGCAACAGGGTTCCTTCATCCAATTAGACCTCTGCTGGCTGGCGCACACCAGCCTCGTTCTGCTCAACATTCCACCTTATCGCTGCCTTTTTATCCCTTTTATCATCAAAGTGACTGCACTTTACTTTGACATATAGGTAAAGCTGGCAAAACCCTCCTAGAGAGATCTACTAATTACGTTACGTGAGTCCTACTGTGCAGTTCTGGATAGCCTGCTACACATCCACCAGTGGTGGTTAATACCCATGTTGAAATGACGCGAGTGGGCAAGTTCAGTATTAAAACGTATTAGATAGAAAAGAGCTATATAATATCTGACTTTTTAGGAGTTTTTCTATTCCCAGAAGGCCTCGTCTCCCCGTCCGAATACTGTGTATGTTCGCCCCTAACCGGACATTGTGGGGCTCATCACTGTTATTTGTTAATCAGCATAGCATCTCTCACAGATAACACAGGCAGAAAAACATCACCCTATAAGAGCGGGAGAAGGAGAGGCAGAGGCGCTTCACAGGGAAGCTAATTATGTTCACCTTTGTATTGTCATAGCAAATGTGTGTTGAAATATCCTATTTTTCCTCAATAGCTATGGATCTTTTTTCAAAGCCGCCACAGATCAAAAGAAATAATTGTAGTCAGCTTGATCAGAGATGATGGTGCTTTCATTTCAATGTGGAATTGATCAAAAGAAATCATTTTAAATAGTATACATGGTCACGAGTACTTATCTAGTAGTTATGTAACCAGCAAACCTGAAAGTAGCGGATAACCTGAAGGAAACCACACTAACACAGGAAGTACAACTCAAGGAAAGAAAAACAGCCACGTTAGTGGGCTGGTTTGGAGCCAGGAACCTGGGAACACTGCTGGGGCTCTGTATTATTTTTAGCATAGTGGCTACCGTATAAATTGTAGGTCAAGTAATGTTCTAGGGCCCAAAAAGAAAAAATCCAAAAGAAATGGCCGTAAAAGTCTCCATACATTTTTTCTGAGCCTATCACTTCACAAAAGGATTGTTTGTTTTTTATTGCAATTGGAGCAGTTTATTAAAAGCCAAATTGGGGTATTATTAAAACAATTCCCGTTCATGCTGTCTTACCTACAGTGTTCTATGAGCATGCTCAGAGTCTGCTAAACACTGGATAACAACATCAATTCTATGCCTGCAAATGCCTCATTTGTTCTCCTTAACATTTGTAATTGTTTATATATTTTTGCTTATTTCTAATTAAAGATGAAAATCTCCCCAATCCTAAATCCACTATAACTGGTGAACAGTTGTTATTGGAATAAATAGAGCAACATTGTTGAATATGTTTTTTTAAGCTTTTAATGTGTACAAGACTGAATGATGTGTGCAAAAGAAACAGGCGCACAAAACCTAATGAAATAATTCATTTGAGTGTAATTCTGACGTTGTTACATAAGATGAGTGTGCAAACCTGCTTCTTGTGTGTCTACAGCCATACCGTAATGATGCAGGTAGCTGAAACACAGCAGTTAATATTGTTGGCAGGGATTTGGGTGTTGTACTGTGCAGGGAGTGGACACAATAATAGCAACACCCAATACCTCTCACCTGTCTTCTTTGCGCCTTTTGGAGCACGAGGATTCCACAGAGGGTTTCAATCTTTCAGGATCCGCTACTGTGGTCTACACCTCATTACAGGATTTCCAGCCCGCCTTTTCTCAAAAGAACACTTCCAGGTTGCCTTTGGTCTTCCTATTCTTACTTATTGTTGCAGTTTTTTCTTTTGGTCACGCATTGGTATGTGTCGAATCATCATTATCATTTTCTATGTCTGGCATCCATACAGCAAGACTGGCGCCACCGGTGTTTCATTCAGCCTTAGCTTTCCACCTATTGGGTTGCTTTTCTGTGGTCATTTGACTATTACAAAAGCAAACGGGGACCGTTGTTTTTGGAACCAATGAGGCTTTGCATTTTGAACGCAGCATGCATGAAAGAATTCCGGAGACGGTACCTTGTAGTGAGAAAAATAAGATAATAAGCAAAATGACGCCCTTATTTTCACAGGTCTTTGGTGTTGAAAACAGCTGATAGTTAAACATTAGTTGGATTCAAAGCCAACATAACTTAAAACTACAATTGTATTTCCAGCTGAAGTGTAAGACGAAGCCTCAAGGCAAGTCTTTTATTCTTGTATTCTTGCTTGGATTATTAGATTTTATTTTTCAAAATTGTACAACACAGAAGACTTTATAGCTAGAATAAATAAAAAGCAATATACTTTGGAGTGCGGCTTTCTTTGTATACTTATACCCACCTTCTACATTATTTCTTGCTCTGTCTTCCATCTCTCCGTTGCTTTGTTGAACACCTAAATGAAAACAGGTAAAATATTGTATTCGGTTTTATGAATGATGCTGCTTGTTGTTGCCTTTGATTTGCTTGTGCAATAATGAAACCCTTATCACTCCTGGGAGCTATTTGGTTGTGAAATTGCTGCACAACCAGCCTGACACATTAGAAGCCGTGATGTGTTTTGCAGATGATATACACAAGCATCTGCGAGTTTGTTGTAATTCTGAGGCTGCTTTTCTGGGCACTGATAGGAATAAACCCGGGGCCTATTTTCATGAAGAAAGTTCATCATTGTCAAAGGAGTAAAAGGTAATTGCCATGACGGTTCACTTGATCAACATCAACAGAGCAACTAATTTATAGGTTGAAACTGTTGATCCCTGTTTTGAAGATGCATATATTTGATTGTGGATAAATATAAAGAAACTAATTATCGTTTGCTCAGAATATCGAATGGAGCAATAGAGCGTATAAAAAACAACAATGAAGGGAATAACAAAAGTATGCACAATCATTAGGTCATATATGTGGAATCGTACTGACACGTTCATGGTGTTATGAAGCTTCACTTAAACCTGTTGCACCCCGAGGCTGTTTTTAGCCTCTGCTCTGAAAATGGCACATGATAAAAAGTGTAATATCTCTGTAACTACTTCTATCTGGACAATTCTTTTTCTGTACAGATAAAGGGGAACCCGTATGAGTTTATATGTTAGTTTATATGTTAGTGGTGAGGATATACATCAATATTACTCACAAATTTATAGCACAAAGTTAAAGCTCTTTAGCCAACGACATGAAGGAAGACTCAGTTCAGGCTGTGTCAGTGGTAACTCTGCATACCTTCTCAGGAATCAGGAATCAGGAAACATTTATTGCCAAAATATGTCAAACATACAAGGAATTTGTCTTGGCGGTTGGTGCGTGACAGTAGACGGTGTAACAATAGACAACAAGACAGCAGTGCAAGTAATAAAATAAAATGAAATGCTAATGCAATGGGTTAGTAGAATAAGGCTATGGGTTAGTATAAAATAAGAGAATAAAGTTAAAGTTAAAAATCAAAATAAGTTAAATTATAATTATATTTAAAATAAAGTGCACTATCGAACAAGTGACAAAGTGACGAGTGACGACAAAGTGACGGTTAAAAATTACAGTTAAAGTGACATGTGCAGTGTCAAGGGGAGGTCTTGGTCCTGATGGACCTCAGCCTCCAGGTGGAAGGGGCACAAACAGGTTTTGTCCGGGGTGAGAGGGGTCGGCTACGATCTTTTTAGCTCGCTTCAGAGACCTGGAAGCAAACAAGTCCTGCAGGGACGGCAGATTGCAGCCGATCACCCTCTCTGCAGAGCGGATGACACGCTGCAGCCTTCCCTTGTCCTTGGCTGTGGCTGCAGCGTACCAGACGGTGATGGAGGAGCAGAGAATGGACTCGATGATGGCCGTTTCTCATCATTACGCAGCGCTCTGCAGTGTTTTCATTGGTCGTTTCTACGTTAATCCTGCCTCTTGCCACTTGAATGATACACATTTCTATTTGTTTTTTCGGTGTCCACTGGCTTTTATCTTCTAAATGCTTTGGTATTGAAGAACCTTTGTTCCTCTGTGTCCTTTTCTCTTTTAGGATCTGTCTACTTGTGTACACTGAAAGTAATGAATGTGAAAGTTAAGATAAATTGCAGCTGTTGATCATAAAGTCAGGTCGTATACATTTGTCTTGTTGTCTGGCTGTATGCTGTATTTAGCTAAGTGGGACACTATCGACCTTGTGAAGCCGGACAAATCGCATAGAAATGTGACGCAGTGAAATCAAATCAAATCAGAATGAAACCTGTTGACTTGGTGAATAAGTTGGGTGAATTGCTTTATCGGAGCTTTCTTCAAATTAAGTAATTTAAAATCTACGTACCACCTGAAGACTTAAAGTGAGATTACATATATAGAATGGAAATAACTCTAATATCCAATTTGCTGTGAAACAAAATAAGGGTGCAAGGGGAGTTGTGAGAGCATTTCTTTCTGATTTTAGGCCAGCGCTAGTCTCTAGTGTATAACTATTCTCAGATTCAAACAGCACGTATCCTTTAGACAAAGTGTGAAATTAGTTACTTGCTGCATATGATGTTATTTTAGAAGTAGGTTGGTCAACTGTTACAAAAGATTGCTGGTGAATTGTTTATGCTTGTGCCATGATGTAATACAACAGTAGTCACACATGCAGTGAACAGTATACAGTAGCAATATACTTCTGCAGATAGAGTGTTACAAAGAAAGGGAAGGGATATCTTAGGAAGTTATTCCTCTTGGTTGATGACCACATAAAAACTTTAAAGCTTGGGATTTCTGACATGATGTCCAATACAATCTTCCTAATCTGCTCCTATAGAATCCTCTTTTAGATGGAGATGACAGCCACTGTGATTTGTATCTCAGGCATCTTCTGGTGCTCTGGCCATCTATAATAGAACAGAGGTATAAAGGTATAAAAACAACAGTTTGTTTTACTGTCTCTGCAGTGGGACATTTCTTTTCATGTTTTCTTGCCCTTTGATACAAATGATTTTAAAACTGAGAAATGTTTTAATACATTACACAATGATTTGAGTACATATTAATATATGGGTGACCATTATGAAAATACTACTCTATTCCATTTTTTTATGCATCATAAAAGCTAAGATAGCTGAAATAATTAGTCAGTTAGTGATAAACGGATCGTCAGAGAATTTATTGGCTAATAATTAATTTTTACTTTTAAATAAGGTACAAAATATAGACTTGCTGGTTCAGAGTCCTCAATTTTTAATAATTTAATCATTTATGTCTCTGGGAAATGGAAACACGCTACTTTAAAAAATACATTTTTACATTTTAGAGAAGTAAAAAAACATTTTTTATGTGAACGCAAAATGAGAACATGCAAAACTGACTGAATTTCTACATTTTCTGTATATGTAAATCTGCTGCCTAGTTGAACATTTTGATCACAATAAACTGAACATTCTTTTCTTTTACATATGTCCATACTTCTTTCACTATCATATTGTACAACGGGATGAAAGATGAATCAATTTTCGAGATTACTACTTAATTATGCATTTAAAAGGATGGTGAGCCATTTTGCACTAAGAGCTTCTACGTGTAGAGCGGGGCCCTTTCACTGGACCTTCAATGGTTTTGTGGCGTCATCGTGGACCATTACAGTAAAATCAGACCATTTTGATAATGGCTTTCTATTAGTGACCTTGGATGAAAGAATCACAGACAATCTACATGTGAACTAATGTATTTTGTCCTCACAAGGACAAAGAATTTGGTTTAGAATCTGGCACCTCCCCAAATAGAGGGATCCTTTTATTAGCGACACTGACACACACACACACACACACACACACACACACACACACATATTCCATGTACACACATACACGGCAATGTCAGAGAACAGTGAGAGGGCAGCAAATCACCCTCTGACACCAGAGGAAGAGAGAGAGCCTAGTAACCTTGTAAAAGACAATCTCTGGGGCCACAAATTAAATGAAATGGCTAATAAAATTACTTGGCATACCGTCCACTTAATAAGAAGCAAGCATGTCCCAACTTTAATGCTATTTACCCACCTGACTGAAGTATAACACTGATTTGGCACCTATGTCCAGATTGAACTGGAAAATGACTTGCTAATCTGTTTAGGTATTTGGAGTAATTGGGTCTGGTGCCAGTGAGGGGGATTTCCTTGACTGTTGAAAGTCTCTGCTAGTAGTCCATTCCCGGCTCCGTGGTATAATTACTCTGACAGAGCTGTGGCCACAGGGCCTGTGAGCTGGGCTGCTTTTTAAACTGTAAATTATGAAGGATTAGCATTTATGAATTTTAAATCAGGACTGTGGTAGGAGACACTAAAGCTGCTTAGTAATTGCAAACGGCAGCGTCTAAGCAGGCGGCTCTACACCCCTCACTCTCCAAGCTGTTAGCTGTGTGTTTTTGTGTTTAAGCGTGTGTGTGTGTGTGTCTGTGATTATAAGTGTATCTTTTTTATTGAAATGCAGCTCCACATAAACACAACATGGTCAGACTGAACTCCCAGTATTCGCTTAAAGCAAATCAAAATCTGATATCTTCACCCACATCCCATTTTATAGCGTGTGCGTCTGTGGATGTCTCTGTAAGTGCATGTAGGTGTGTGTTTGCCAACTCATGCGGGCTGCATCTCACTTGTCACTTTTTTCTCAGGCTGTGATTCTGCTCCTCGCTACCGTGTCACACTATGCAGAATATCCGATGGCTGATTATGTTAATGTGGGACTTGATCCATGTTAAATTATGCATAATGGATTGATGTGGCACAAAGTCATCAATTAGACGGATATCAGCACTAAAATGTATGACACTGCATAATACTTTATTTTTTCTCTGATGTTTTTGGTTCACAGAGAGTCGGTAGAATACTCCGGGACCTCACGCAAACACACCAACTCTGACACATATTGTGTTTGGTTACACATGTTATCTGTGTGCGCTTGTCAGTTTGTGTCGGTGCATATGGGTTCCACAGTTAACCTTGCTTTGTTTCGGATTTACAGTCATCATGGTCTTCGGTCGAGGTGTAAGTCCATGACTGGCATGTCGTGACATTCAGCTGTGGACGAGGCCTCATATCACACTTCTAGGAGCTGTCTGCACCAGGGTCGCTGAGCCGCGACCTCAAGCCTGCGGTGTTAACTGGTTTAGCCAGGTGGCAATAGCGGGAGGTGGAGGATTTGGTGGTTTGAGCATTAACAAAAAGACATGAGCATATCAACCCCAGAGGAAAGGACACCAACTATTTGCTAGACTTTTCAAATGGCTTTTAAATTGTGTTTTAAATTACGTTTTCATTTTTTGGGCTCCATAACTCTCCACACAGCAGGAGTTTTTTGACTGCATTTTTTCCATCCAAGTTAATATTTCAATGATCATCAGTGGTGGAGAGTTTACTCAAGTACAGTACTAGAATAACAATTTTGAGTTTTCTCTGCACTTCTGCACCACATTTTCATGCGTGGTCCTTCAATGAAATCCACCAATGACATAAGTATCTCCCAACCTGAGTTCATTTAAATATATCTGAACAGTAAATACATTTATATTTGATTTTTCTAATACATCTTGTATTTTACCCATGTAAGATTTTTGAAACTGTGGAGATTTTGAGATGGCGACACCGGGGCCGGCTGGAAGACGTACAATGACGTCTGCATGTGCGCTTCTTTTGAACGGATACGCACTAGTGGAGCTATGCAGAGGTGGCAAACTCAACCTGATGATCCTTTGCAAATCTGAAAGAGTTAATCTGAGTCGATCTGCAAGCTTTTTCTTCAAACCAATATGGCAGATGGAGGAGAAAAGACTGATTTGGTTGCAGATGTACTTACAACAACATTTTGCCAACAGACTTTTTAAGGAAAGCCACATATTGTGGGAGAAGGTCAGCGTATTAGACCTGAGCCATGGCGTCATAATGATGGTATCAATAGGTGGATTAACTCAGGTAGGCCTGTGTAGGACATCCCTAAAGTGTGTGAATTGCACGGCCAGCCTCTGCTTAAATCTACAAAAGAATACGAACAAGGCCGAGCGCCCCAGAACCACAAACAAACCTCGCAGACCATTTTAGGAAATCTCCGGTGTTGATTTTGCAGCTTTACCCCGGCCAAGGAGAGCCACTCTGTGGCATAAGTGGACACATCTTATTGATTTTCTTTCAAGCCGGATTGCATTGATTGCTGTGAATATGGCAGGCGTATCCAGCTGCTCGTGCGTCCATTGGGACAAAGTGGGGACGCAGACAGGGAGCGGAGGCCGGGTGTGCCACAGCAGGGGGCCAGGCTTCATTACACCGACTAAGAGCCTACTGGCCTGACGCAACCCCTGCGCGCCAACCCCCACAATCTCTATCCTCTACTTACCCCCAAATTAAACTGAGAGCTTTTTAATTATTTATCAATACCATGCACTCATCGTGGATCAATCAGTGTGAATGGTTTTTAAACATAATGAAGGAGCCTGCTCCAAAGGACTTTTGAAAATTGATCGTGATCTTTGCCATTAGGCCTTAAGTCGGGGATGCGCTCTGGTGACAGTGGTGTTGGTAATTTGGGGTTTGAGCAAGGATGAAGTGGAGCACCGCAGGAGCGCTCCCCTGCACAGAAGTGTACTTCAGCAAAGCCAAACAGTATCCGTCCTCAGAAGAAGCCGTCTCTTCCCTGGCCATTAATCACGCTCTTAAACAGGACACCTCATCTTATCGTCACATCACACTGTACTCAACGGGAGAGGGCAGGCCTCTTCCTGTGCCAGAAGCACCAAACACCTCCTCGGAGAACACTTCTCGGAGCAAATTGCACAGGTCCTCACCACTGCCAAGGTTTAGTAAAGCTTGATTCATTGTGCTTCTAAGGCCTCCGAATGAACCTATAAGCAACCTTAACTTTCCCTCTCTGCCTCCATATTTCTCTCTGGGTGCATCGTGTCAAGCAGAGTGAGGAGCTATTCCATCTGGAATTATTAGCCAGAGACACACAATGCAATCTAATTTTCTACCACCACATTCAATCACTTTGAATTCAGTGTCGCAGAGGCAGTAAATAAGACATGGGGTGCAGGTATTTCAAAATGAATTGATGCTTAGGTATGAATTTCTGTACCTGAAATCTTATGAAATTAGAAAAAGATCACCTGTCGTTTGCTTAGATTTCTGTCCATTCAAGAGCTACGAGTAAACACTGTGATATTGAATTCAGAATATTGTTTGTGAGGGAACAAGCCAACATAAAGCAGGACAGTATAATGAGATTCTTATTTCATTTTTCTTTTTCAGGTGGGGGTGGAATTGGATTATAGGGGACTTATTTGTATGTGATATTGAGCACTGCAAAATAAATTTGCACCTATTCAAATTGAAATCAGACCGAGGTGCATCAGATAATCCTTTTTAAGATAGTATGAACTGACAGTCCAAGCCCACACACTGGAGAGAAATAATCTATCTACAACAAAAACAGATATATATTGCCTACCTTGCCAACAGCATTTCAAGATTTTTTTTTTCTCACAAATATTTACCAGTCGAGTACGTGCTTGATTTTTTTTCTTTCTCCTAGAGGCATAAACAGTTACATCCATATTCATGGATAATTTGAGCCTGTCTCCCAATCATCATGTTACAAAGAGTCTTAGCAAAAGCGCCTTTTCCCAATAGCTCAGTTTGTCACTGGATCAGGAAACCTGATTTTGTTTTGATTCCTGGAGCCTTTGGAGACGTCAGGCCGCATCAGGGAAGAAGCCTGTGATGGCTGCGGTTATACGGCATGGCGGCTCCAGCTGCTCATGAATCCCTTTTTTGGAAATGGCTTATTTCTGAGGGAGTTTTTGAGACGTAAGCCTGAAAGAAGGACAAGGTTTAGTGTGAAGATGAGCGGTGGGTAGCCGCTGCGAGGATGTGATGTGCTCGTGGTTGGTGTCGGTGGTCGTGGTGAGACTGCGAGAGGCTCTAATGTGAGAAGGGATGTAGCCGAGACAGAGAAAAGGAGAGGGTGGTGTTGGTGTTGGTGGAGGGCGGGTGGGTGTAACGTAACCTTGACATGAACCCAAACTAGATTTGAGATTCTGACACATTTCTCCTGATGCTACTGGCATTCATATGAGCAGCTTAGCGCTTTATCTTCCCACTGGCTGGAAATAAGTGGGCCTGCATGATGTCCGGTTTGGGATCTTGTGCACTATAAGCCTGCGGTTCAGGTGGTGTGAGGCCATATCTGTTGCACTAAGTCCAGAGCTGATGACTCACAGTGCGTAGTTCTCCCTCCATCCCGAGCCTCTGTGTCCTGCCGGAGCATTAAACCCATACAGATGTAACGGCCGAGCGGTGCACGGAGCGTGTGCCGACACGTTGTGAAGGCCGGGCCCATTTTGATAGATTCACCTTCGTATCCCGTGTGCTTCCGTGCCAGACCTTTGTACATTATGCAGTGTGTTGAATTTTTCAGACTCAACTCAACACCTATTATTTGTCCACGAGGAGCAGACCAGCAAACACGTGTCGGAGGATGTTGTCCGAGAGTTTAAACCTCACAGCCCTTACCCTTATTAATATTTCAGCTTTTTACAGGTCTTCACAATCCTAATGTTGTCCCTTTGTCTCTCTTTGTCCTCAGTTTGTTTTCCATGCACTGGAGCACTCCTACGGACAATTTATGGTTTTAAGATCATGTTTTCGATGAAAGAATTTGTTACACTTTTGCCAAACATTCTTATTCGCTTTAACAGCATGAGTCAAATGGGAAGATCGAAGATAACACATTTGTGCTTTTTGTAAATAAGGGTCGAGGGCAACCGGTTAAATCGGGAGAATCTCAACTCTGGTGGGCTGTCACGCCACGCAGCACCAAGTAGAACCAATGTATAGAAAGGCTCCGAGTTTAACCTGAACACTCCTTCAGTCAGCACAAGATGGTTGAGATAAAACAAACAAGATACAATGTGTTTATTAGTAAGCCCTGCAGACTGAGACGGGTTAGCTTACTTCCTGTTAGGATTCTTTATGCTCAGCCAAGTCCGTCTCCCGTCTGTATCTTCATGTTTTACAGACAGACACCAGTGTGGTGTCGATCTTCTTATCTAACTCTTGCCAAGAAAACAAGTGCATTTCACGAAATGTTCATTGCATCAGATAGGGAGCGACAGCTGTGATCTCTGTGAAAACCTTGTTCCATCTTTCAGTGTGAAGTAGCCAACAAACACTTTGAGGAGACACACACCAACAGAAATATAAAAAAAAAATAAAAACGTATTTGGGTTGTAATGAGTGACCTTTCCACGAAGCAGCGAATATGCATTGTTATGCCAGGGCATAAATAGCTGAGCTACATAACAATTAAGGTAACCTTTCTGTTTGAATAAGAGGCAATTGCTCAAAGAACTGAAATAACATGAATGATGAATTATTTTTGTAACCCGGTGCACAGACGGTGAAAAATAAGGAACAATGAAGTGGGGGAGGGAGAAATAGCGCCTTGTCTCAATTGTATATCCCAGTTATAATGCCTCGTTAAAAAGATTTGGGAAGGCGAAACAGAAGCAGACACAGTCTCTCTTTCTTAAAGGTAGACAGGTCTCAGTGGGATTCATTAATGTGTGTCCCGGTGGTAGTCCTCCTCTTACAGCACAATCGCCTGGGTTAGCACCAATCCTAAAATTACACCTAATTGGACAATTACTCAAACTCAGAAACCTCCTGCAATAATCCAACAAGGCCCCTTATAAACACCTTGTCTCCTAATAAAAACAAGGAAGTCATTTGCTTCACCCAAGAGGCCCAATTCTTTTTCTTATCTGTGCTAAATTTATTTTTTTTAGATAATTGCTTGTGCTATGAATGAGAATATTAAAATGGTAGCCGAGAAAGGGGGAAGAAATTGTGGGAGGAAAGAAAGACAGCAATGCAGCCCCTGCTTGTACCAGTGTTGCAGGCTGCTCTCCTGGGGAGGGGGGAGGGGGGGGGGCATTTGTTCCACAGATAAGCGCTCTGCACATTGCATTACATTCACTGTAAAAAAAAATTCTGTCATAACATAATAAAATAATTACTATTTGGTCCTCAACCCCCAACCAAGCCTATCCCATGCTCCCAGCTTCGAGCTCTCCCCCCACAAATGTTGGTGAGGGACATATTTCCGCCACATGTCAAACGTTAATTAAACAATGACAGTGATAATAGATTTATTTCTGCCTCGGCGTCATTGCACTCATTCAGATTTGCCTTTGGTGGTTGTTGGGCAAATATACTTCTGTGAAGTTAAGAAATAGTCTGACAGGAAAATGTATTTTCAGTGCAAGAGTCTGGTGAGAAGATTATTATTCAGTGTTTTCGTTTGGTAAACATGACGCTACGGTGAGAATACAGAGCGTAGTTCAGCAGACAGACTGAGAACAGGGGGAAGCTGCACCATCTTGTTTGGGGGTGCGGGTGGGCACATTCTTCCAAGTTTGAGTTTGGCTTTTAATATTGTCACCAAGCCTCCCACCCGTTCACCTGTGGCAATGCGGTCCAGGTGGTGTTTCAAGTTCAAATATGTGTCTTTCAGATAAATGTGATTATTTCACATCCCTGGATGTCTGTGCTTAATTCCCCAGGGAGCCCGGAGGTGAGGTTTACTGTGACCGAGTGCAAGCTTCAGCTCTCGGGGTCCTCTTCTTTGTCACTTGGTTGTCTGACCTTTCTGTGGTGTGCGCCACTCTGGAACGTTAACAACCATTATCACATCTTGCTATTAACGTTAGACAAACAGATAGATGAATAAATAATCATTGGTGACCTCGCACAACCAGGGACAGCGGTCTAACACCTCCGCTGGCAAGGGTTCACCAAAATGCCACTCTACTGCCATTACAGAAGCAAGAGGGGGAAGAAAAAAAGAGAGGAAAAAAAGAAAAGGGTCGGGGAAGAGGGGATGAGAACCCACATGAGGTGGACAGTGACAAATTGTGTGGAAAAAACAACACGGGCAGCCATCTGAAGGGAAGACAAGAGTAATACTCACAAATAATTAACTGGGTAAATATTGGATAGCAGACTGACTAATTACTTCACACGTCTCACTGCGCTCTCATTATTGTTGATGTCGCAGTTAACCCTTTCCCACAAGGCGGGGCTGTGCAATGAGCTTTACTCTCTACAGGAGCGAGGATGCACCACTTAGGCTCTAGTCTCTAGGATTCATTCATGCAGTTGGAAAATAGAGAAGAATACACAAGTGACACGTTTAGGAGGATTTAAGTCAAGAGAACCATGAGAGGAAGTGTTTCAAATGACCACACTGAATGATTTGTATATTTTCACTGAGAATAATTTATGTTTAAACCATGTAGCTCTTAAGCGCACCATGCTATCACCAAACAAACAAAGGCAAGTGACAGTTTAATCAAGAAAAAAAGAACTACTACTAACACAAAGTCCGCTTAATAGTGCAATGTCTGCCTCTGAGAGATCTGCGGTTGTCATGGAGATAGCTCGGGTACTCAGAAGAACAATGCACAAACTAAAACAACCTTTAAAAAAGTAAAATCAAACTGTATTCCTTCAAAACTAACTCTAATTTTAACGCCACCTCCGTTCTGTCACTGTCTGATGGCCTTTTGCGAACTTCTAACCACGGTGCTGAAGAGGAACGTGCTTCGATGGTGTGGTACGCACACGGCAACAGTGGTTGTGGGCAACTTATATCTGAATAGCTGGCCACGGATCAGCTAACACATTGCATTTTAAAAAGAAGCTTCAAATCTACGTGTGAAACCATAAACGACTAAGAGATAGCTTCCTCCCCCTCTCTCTCTCTCTCTCTCTCTCTTTCCTTTGACAGGCGACTTAATTGCTTAATTGGTGATTCTACGTTGTGCGTATGTGGGACCTTTTGCCTTTATGTCAGCCTTGCGATTGACTGCCGAGCAGTCCAGCGTGTACACGGCGGCCGTGTACCGTGCCAGCTGGGATCGACGCGGGAACGGAACAACGTGCAGCTGTTTGCGAAGTCGACGGGGGTTGCATGTAAAGAACGAGATGGGCAGAGCACGTTCGGCCATTACTTATTGAGACAAGCGTGGAAACCACTGAGTACACGTCAGTAGATGGAGTGGTTCATGAACTACGGCAGCGGTTATGCTCTATGGGTCAAGCCTTTCACACTTTGTTGATGTACACAGGGAAACTGAAGGCAGACGGTGTAGATATGAGCTGTTTGTTCCTCAGAGATCCAACCGACAGTCCTTAGGTACTCTGGTGGAACACAAGGACGTTTCTCCAATAATCTGCAAGCTGGTGGTTAATGACAGCAGCTGTGAGGCAGGCATGCACCACTTCCAAGCTGATTTAACTTTAACGAGCCACTCCAGAGTGCTATTGATTCAAATCCATATTTGACAGGATTCACTGTGAGCATATATTAAATGGATAAGAACACCTCTTGGACACTCAGAGACCATCGGCAAATGAGAGATGGCATTAAGCAAAGATAAGGTGTCTTTTGTTGAGTGATTAGAGTTATGCCGTGTGTGGAGGGAGCACGTGGATCACGGCTCTGTGTCGAGAGAAGGTAACCACGTTTATGAACCATTATAATTCTCCATTCCGTCCAACCTGCCAGCAGCATGCTTTGAAAGGATTTTAAATGCATTTTAATTCGATCTACTCACTATGGAAGTTACCAAGACTAAAGACTGCATGTCTCTTTTGAACTGTTGACGGAGGCAGGCCTCAGAGATCACTACCATTTTGTAAAAACATAGAATTAGCATATCGTGTGGATTTAATTATTCTCAACAGAGAGGCTCAATAGAATATCTATGAACTATGAAGTTCTACTACTTTACATCCAGGCTGCTGAGGGACAAAGCCTCTGTATTTTTATCCTCCTTCAAAAACCAATGGAGAGGTTAATCAGTGTGTACATTTTTGGGATTCCCTGGTGCAGAACTTAAGCATTGGCACTGTCAAAGTTCAAAAAAGGATTAGTTGTTATTTTGGGAATTAATTCTTTAAAAATGATTCTTTTCTCAAACAGCACATACCCATTTGATATTAAAAATGTGAATATTTTTAAACCACTACCATGAATTACTTACTTACTCTAACACTCAGTTTCATCAATGAAAGTGGTGTTTGAGAAACCGCTCCCCCATATATGGCCTAAATAAAACTCTTATTTATATTTGTTTTTTTGTACTCTAAAGTTAATTGAGAAGAAAAGTGTTGCTATAGTTAGCGGCGGATATTAATAGAACTAATTAGAAATGGCAGATAAATTGCAAGGATGGGTCAATAATGTAATGCCTGCTAAACATACATAATATATAAGTTTGCCCAAATCATAACTCGAGTAAAACATAAGAAACTCTGTTGCATCTGTATGACAAGAACGCAACAATCTCCATGACTGAGAAAAGGGGTTTAAAAAAGGAGCGGAAGCTCGGTAACTTTCTGTTCTGTATCCTTGCTTGTATGATCTTATTATTTTTTTCCCACATGGTCGTTTGAAATTAAATTAAAAATGCCTACTTGATTACATGCATTTTTGAAGTGAGGATAACAAATGTTTTTCAAAGTCAACCACGAGTTGGAATCTGTTTTCCCCACCAACCAAACTGACAGCTTCCTAATGCTGCCACATTAAAGTGGTTTCCCAGCGCGTGTGATGCAGCTTTAACTAGGTCCCGAGGGCATTGTTAGTTATCATTGCCTACTGCTGCAGTGAGCCCCGGTGAAAGCAATTTTAGCTTTCCTCCCAATCAGGGCTGCAACATGAGAGATGGCCAACGAGAACAAACGGCCCAGGCTCACCACTTCCCGCCGCCGATCTTATCTAAAATGCTGCTCCTGTCCCGACAGGGCCTACTAACGCAACAGCCCATCCCCTCCCTTATAAAGACATGAGATGGTTGGCCCCGGGCCCTCCTCAATTCATGCAGATATCCGTAAATTAGACTCATAGAGACAGACCAAAACGTCCTCTGAGGGTGTTAGATGTGAGCACTTATGCCACTGAACATGTGAGAGGCGAGCGCAGAGGGTATGATCAATATACATGAAAATGCCATCATGGAGTCCCGCAGCAAGCCGAGGTTTTACATGTTTCTGTTTAGGCCTCGTGTGCGTGTTCTGCTAAGGCGTCAAAACACTCGTACCTATGGGCACGGTAAATTCAAATCACACATAATGACTTTCCTATACCTGACACCAGTGATGTATTTATTTTTTGCAGAGTTTTCTGAGTAGATGTGTTGTAAGATGGATTGTGCTTGGGTATAATTGACTGAAACTGATATTTAAATATATGTATTTAAAAGGATATGCAATACATAACATTCATGTAGAATCTTTTAAACAACCATTTTCAAACTGATTGTGTGTGGATTTTCTTGATATTGCTTTTTTCCAACAGGGGATTATCTGTGGCCAATCAGGTGTCTCCTTAATTTTCAGCCAATGGCACGGGCTCGCCCTCCACCGGGGTTTATTCTTACATCTTCAGGAAACCAATCAGACAGCAAGCTTTCGTCAAAATAGTCCAAACATTTGAACAACAAAGTGTGGAAGGATAAGTCCGTAAAGATCCCCAAAAGTTCCCAAACAAAGGTATACAGCAACTGGATTAAGAGGTTCCATCCACAATGTTGACAGGAGGATCACCGTCTGGCAAACAAATGTGTTGCAAAGATAACGTAAACATTACCCAATGTTCCCCAAAAGTAATTGCTGGTGATCAGTGATGGAGCTGATTCCTTTCCTCGCACTTCGCACATTCCCACCAAGGCAATTCTGGACTGTATATTGTAAACTCATGGAGGTTTGCTTATGTAAAAATGAAGGTGAACTCTGATTGGCTACAGATGATTCTCTATTGAAGAGAAATGGTAATCAAGTTACGCCGAGGAAGTCTCCCAAATCCATGACCCAAATCTAGTGAAATTCATACATCACGAGCATTTTGTAAAAACCGGAGCATCAGTTTGAACATATGTGAAAAGTGGAGGATCATTTTTACATACTATTGCAAACCAGACATTCTTGTAACTGACATTTTTTAAATGTTATATATATATATATATATTTTTTTTTTTTTTTTTTTTTTAGATCACAAAATGCATTTGTAAGTCCTTCTGTGTGCATTCATTAATATTAAGACTGATCTGACTCCATAAATGAGTGAGTGAGTGAAAGCCACGTCACTGTCAAAACAACCAATTTCTCCGGTTCTCTGAACTGAATCCAAATGTGAAGGAATCAATTAATCTTAGCGAGGACAGTCCTTTGTGTTTTATCCACCAGCAGGCAGGCAGGCAGCAAACGGACTGCTGCTGATGTCCTTAACACAAGAGCAAACACACACACACACACACACACACACACACACACACACACTCAAACACACATTAAAGGACCATATCTTTGTTATTTATGTTACAATCCTTGCTCCAGAAATTGTGATTATAAACATTACAGACCGCCTTTCTGAACACCGTCATCATCAAATCAAATCATTAAATCAAAAATCCATCTTCTTATGCTATTTTACAGCAAATAATGTGAAATCATTCAAACCAGAAACTAATGCTTTCCTGGATGGAAACATACAGAGATGAGCAACAACTTCAAAAACATCAAAACCAAAACAAGCCTTGAATCTAATAATAACAGGTACTCTTCACATGTCGGTAATGATAGAAATGAAAAATAGTCTGCTGCCTTCATTGTGAATAAAGCTCTAATCACTCTCCCTCAACCGCTAAAAGCTAAAGCTTTTATAGGCTTTGCCTGGGTTCTTTTTCTCTACTCCATTCTTCTACTTCCTCTTTCCAGAGTGCCGTGATTTTGCTAATATCAGATGTCAGATAGCCCAGGTGTGTTAAAAAGAGAGTGGTCTTAGAGACAGGCTGAGTTATGTGGCTGTCTGAGGTCTTATTACCAGGCCGCTGCCCACAGGCAGCTCAGCCATTAGGGGATACATTGAGCATCGCTCATACATTAACTCAACTTAAACAGTTGATCAATACTGGATATTTTGTGAGTTCTCACAAATAGGCATCACTCCATGACACTTATCATGTGATACATCCTGCTGCTCCACCCACTTACATTGTTTTTTCAACAGCAACCTCCTCTGATGAGGTGATCGCAGCACCGCAGCAGTCAGCTGGGCCATTTTTGCACTTACAATAATGAACACACAATAATACCAATTAATTTATGTGTGCTTTTCTGTATATATTGCAGATTTAATGCATCAGAAAATAATAATTTCTTGGCACAGTGGGTCACAGTTGAGTTTGTGGAGGTTGATGATTAAGATAGAAACACGTTGTGGTGTATTGAGGTAAGTGACCTGGCGCTCTGTTCAGATAAGACTCCAATTAATCCGGGCTGAATTGCAGTAATGTAAAATAAAGATAATTACTAAATCAGCAGGCCTCATTGCTTTGATAGATTTTTGTTACTCAATGTTATTGCTGCGAGGAATAAGAAATTAAATGGATTATATCACAGCATTTTCAGATGGATTACAACTGCTTTTAAATAACCGCAAGAGCAATTTCATCAGCCCTGCGATTCAAGAAGCCACTGACAGGCAGCGCATGATTCAGATTGAACTTGCTCTCATCATTTCAATAAAGTGCTTCAGTCTTCATCCCAAACATGCGCGCACACACGGAAACAAAACACAAATTGCGCAGACCATAGTCTATCTTACGTGGAAAAATAGACCCCTATCTATAAAGTCAACAGAGCTACTTAAGTTTTGAAAACTTGCAGGAGTATTTAGAGTGACAGCGAGTGTCAGAGTTCCAAACCTGGTGTAAATCCTGCATTTCAATCTCAATCTTTGTGAGGCAACACAGAATAAGGACAATTGAAAGCCATAAGTCTTTTACAAACATGGCCCTAAAAGGAAGGAGATGTCACAGGACGTGTGTTTTATTTGCTGTGTTTGAAGTTCAGGGTTTAAAAATAGTAAATAGTGGACAAGTAATCAAAGGCATTTGATGAGAGATTTCACGGGTGGTTATCTCCAGGTCCTCGCTGCCATTTCTGTGTGTGCCGAGAGATTGTGGAGAGCTCAGCGTGCCAAGCGCCCAGGGCTGCTGCAGTGGCTGCTCTCCCTTTAAAACCACGCTGGCACAGAGCCCCCTATCCAAGCCAAGGCCTGACTCTGTAAGCATTCATTATGGCATCCATTAGAATAAACATCCCAACCTCCCCCAAGACCAGCTCCCTGGCTTTTAAGTGCCGTTTGACAAGGCTGCATCCAAGCTGCAAAACGAGAACAGGGCCCACATTTTATTGTATTTATTTATTCATTTCTTGTATTTAGACCTATTTCCAGACACAATCCTCCGACTGTTTTTTTTTTTACATGAAGAGCTTTTAAATGTTTGTCTCCAAGTGTTCCTGTCTCTATGGAAAACTGACAGTGCCCAGAGTGGAAGAGGGCCAATCGCTAATCTGTGTTCTTCTTAAGTGCAGGGCCACAACGGTACGTGGTGCATTTGCGCCAACACTTCAAAACGTTCATGTAGAATATATGATGTTTTAGCCAGTTAAATCAGTTGTGTGTGTGCGCCATGGGACATATGTGAGCAAGAAAACCAATCAAGAAATTAACTTGCGTCCAAGCAGAGTTTGTTCTTATCTGAAGGACAAATCTGGTGGCTAAGTTTAATCAAGGTGGGTTACAGAATGCAGAGTACTTGCAATCGATACACACTGGCTGATGATGAGTATTCCACACGGCTCGGGGAAGAAGAAAATAAAACACAAATAATTAGAAATGATAAATAATGTCGTCACTGTGTTCAGTGTCTGCACAGTAACCGAGGATGGTAGTTTATGAGTCAAATGTTAGGAGAGGCACCTCTATTGTTCACATTGTTGAAGACACATCGACTCAGGATCCCAAGTTGTCATCTTTGATTTTTATATCCAAAAGGAATGGATTACAATAACAAAGCGCAGGCCTCATTGTGAGGAATGCATGTATTTCCCTGCTGCAGCAGCTCTTCTGCCCACAAAGCCTGTTTGGGTAGAACAACAAAACACACCAGGCATTATCTTCACCATTATTGACAATAACAACAGCAGTAATAACAACAACAAAGGGCATCCTGAGATATCAAGTCACATTTGTTTCCCCATTTGCCGTGTGAAACGCACTGTAATAAGGCTGCCTTTCCACTTTCATTTGGAGTGCCAGGCTTGTCAGCGGGCCGCGGAGAGCAGGGTCTCATCAGCCCGCTTTCTACCCAGCCAACTTCACTCCCGAGCTAACTGGGCCAACAGGCCTGACACTTTGCGTTGGAGTGCGAGTACCCACATAAATGAAATGCAGATGATTGGTAAAAATGATATGATACACAAAAGCAAAGTGTCACCAGGCTGTCATGTCTGCCTTGTAGCCCCCTTGGTGTGTAGTGGCACGCCTTGGGCAACGTTGACTCTCCTCGCTCGCTCCCTCACATCCTCCCTCACCTCCCTCCCTTCACATGCGGCCCGGGGACGGCGCTGACTGACGGGCAGAGGGAGAGATGAAGTGGAGTGAGCTGCATGTTCCCCTCAACGCAGGCGGAGAAATGTAGAGGGACCAGCGGTCAACAACTCATGATTAAATCTTTTTAAGAGCGAAAGTGAAAAAGACGCCAAGTGAGTGACTGTAAAACTTTAACAAGAGAGTCACAAAGGAAGAGAAAGCCGCGCCAAAGTGTGTAAAGAAGACAAGAATGTGCGGGTTTACAGACTGTTTACAGACCGGCCAGCGGCTGGATCTCCAATTAGGTCTCTCGGATATTTACATTTGAGAGATTCAGAGCCAATGTTCTTACTATCAACCCATTTCTACCTTGACACTTAACAATGGTTCCCGTTACCAGCTGATTTTGGTCGGGCTCCTGTAATAATTTTAAGATAATAATTGAGCCAAACAATATCTCAACACACACCTCTGGTTTTATGCTCCCCCATCATCTCCCTCCACAAACAACAGGGGGAGCAGTGAGGGGAAAAAAAACAGGCCTGTGTTGTTTCTTGGAAATTAAGCAAATTGGATCATTTGCTGCTTGGATGCAGTAGAATGATGTTCCTCCTCCTCAAATTTACAAGTAAAGTACCTAATAATGCCAAGCAATTAGGAAGGTCTGCCACTACACAACGGGGACTGGAGTGATTGCTAATGTGGATTAGGCTGCATTATCCAGACTGTGGAAGGAAAGGGGTCGACACTGAAAGGTGGTGTTATACGAGCACCAAGGACGATGCCTTAAATGCCACACTTCAGCAGCGAGATGGGAGTTGCCTCTAATTAATTTCCAAAGACTTCTGTCGTCCATGTTTCACAAGGCCAGCTCGGTGGAAACTGGAGTGCCCTCCAGTAGTTAAATCCCCAAAGAAATGTTCAATATCATTACAAATATCAAGTAGATTTTTTTCTTCCTCCTCCTTTCTCCTCTCTAAATTATGTACAGCAGTTCTACCGTTTATACCAATGATAAAACATTTCACAGTTGCAAATTTAACATTTTTGGACAAAGTATAAAGAAATCAACCTTTGTTGATATTGTCTTTACATTTGGTTCAAGTATTTTTAACTCACAGGTCCTTGAAATAGCGAAGAGATAGCAAATATCTATTTATTTGATCTGCTTTTTTACGTGACAGTGACTATTAGCTTATTATTTTACTCAATAGGCTCAACTTTGGAAGATTCTGTAGGAATATCTTAAGCCTTTTCTTCGTCTCCTGAACTTTACACCATAAATGTGCTATTCTCTCATCAGAGAAATAACTGCAGGGCAGTTTATCTGAGCTCCGCCATCTGACGAAAGGGTTTAGTGGCGACGAGGGATGTGGTTCTGGATGACAGATTTTAATTACAGGAACAGAGGCTAGTGACACTCCAATGACCAGTCGCAGCTTACCATCAGCCAATCACTGCTGATAACCAGATGATGAGCACAGATCGACCAATTAGCTGTGAAAGGGCAGCAGTGCCACATCAGCTTCGGTGCTGCTGTGCAGTATGATCTTCTTTGTAGGTGCAAATCTCAGAAGACTGATGACAGGAGTCATGTCAAAGTGTCAAAGTATTTCTAAGGCCCTTGTAACAGGTCAACACCATGTTTTGCCACAATGTTACAAGTGTAACCAAGGCCTTTTGTGATGGCATGAACCATATCCCGAGGTGTAAACATTACTTTGTTGCCACCTACCATCCAATCCGTTTTATTTATAAAGCACAGTTAAAATGAACACAAAGGTTCCCAAAGTGCTGTACAATAAAATGCACACAATAAAACAAAATAAATAAATTCACTGTCCTCCCCAGATAAAATACTTATGCACATAAAATCAACAACCTACGTAGTGTTAAAAGCCAAAGAAAAAAGGTGCGTTTTAAGAAGAGTTTTAAAATTAGACAGTGAGGAGGCCTGTCTAATATGCAGCGGCAGTTCGTTCCAAAGTTTTGGAGCTGCAACAGAAAATGCTCGGTCCCCTCTGAGCTTCAGCCTTGTTTTCGGAACCCTCAGCTGGTCAGCTGACCTGAGAGATCGGCTGGGTGTGTAGGGGTGCAGAAGTTCAGAGAGGTACGATGGGACAAGACCATTTAGAGATTTAAAAGCAAATAAAATAATTTTAAAATAAATTCTAAAATGCACAGGTAACCTGTGGAGTGAAACTAAAATTGGTGAAATGTGCTCAAATTTAACCCGGAGTGATCGGATGTAGTTTGTGTTCAAATGAGCAGCTTTAAAATGCAATTATTACAGATCACTTTATTTTACTTACTTTTACCCGCACTTGCAATTTGAGTACACTATTTTTTTAATCAAAAAGACGCAAACAAAGCTCTGCTAAGTTGTTGGTGAAAAAAAAATCCCATATGACTCAATAGAGCACAATATTTTGTTATTTTTAAATCTTTTTACCATTTACTATAAATGGTCCTGTGGTTACCGGGTATTTCATATTGTGATGGTGAAGTTTTTAAAGCAGCAACACATTTTGTAGGTGACCCCTTGTAGTTGATGTTGTATTTCCTGTGAAGAACACACACCATTGTGAGTGGAACATAGTTTACTACGAAGTACACAACAACTTTCAACTGCTTGCTCCACAGCTTGATCGGTCATGTGTGTTGCTGTTGCTGTAGCGAGGGTGGTAAATATCGTTAACCGCGATCATATTTGCCTCAGCTCAGTGGTCGCCCCCCCCCCCGCGCTGTGAGTGTGTGATGCTCAGGCCAACAGAATTGCGGGCCTTTCCTGCCGTACACGGTGCATAAAGTAGAACCGGAGCGGCTCCGTTCTCGTTATTCCGTAGTCGCAGCCTGCTGGTCTGTAGATACATAAGCATTTAGGCGAGAGAGGCTGGGAGTAGTGCAGTGTGAATGGTAACACCCAGGACAAATTACATGGCAAGAGAAGAGGGGCCTCTCCCCCCCGCTGAGCCATGGTGGCACCACAGGGGCGGAAAATGACAATTCCTTGAAAAGGTCATACAAGACGGCTGCACTGTGATACGAGCTTACAGCCAATCTGACAATCTTAATTCAAATCATGACATTCCCCCAAAAAGCAGAACGTTTTCATCTCCCCTTGTCAGAACAGCAGTGTGACCTTTCGTATATAAGAACTTCCCTGAGTTGTAACAAATGCTAATCAGAACCCTTCATTAACAGGTCTGTTGCGCGTTTACACGCGCAGCCCGTTTGCGTTTTACACTGAGAATCAAAATAAGAAGAAGACTTCTGTTGTATTCTTTTAACAAACCTATATTTCGCTCTGAATTGAGCCATCTCAAATGACATGGTAGATATCAATAAGACAAAGCAGTCATGATGAAAAGAGTAATGTCTTATATCAATGTACCATTTAATGTTTTAAAAATAGTTTTAGTTATGATTAGCACACTGTAAATGTTGCTTAGTGTAGGTTTATATCCTCTCGTTTTTCCCACTTTTTCCCCATTTTTTTCCTCCTAAACTAGAAGAAAGTATTTGACAATGAATTTCATGCTTCAAACAGTCCTCTACCCGCATGGCCAGTGTTGCTCCACACCTTAATATCACCGCAGAGGAAATGTCATGGAATATTCCCCTGCAGAGTTGCAAAGGCTAAATCCTTTCCCAGGCTCTGTATATAATACTTGCTTTCTTAGTAATCCGAATCACATTGCTCCTTAAGCATTGATTCACATGCATATTATGCCTAGAGACTCATTTGTTTGCAAAAAAAAGTCTGATAATACAATTATATTCTAACACTGCACACTTGATTTAACAGCACAGTGAATCTTACAAACATGAGTTTACGGTCTCAATTCCTACTTGTCTTTGATACAGCATTACATTCATTTATGGATCCATTTTGAGTAGAATACCCGCTGCAGCAGGGCACGGGTACGCGCTGGGAGGTGGCTACCTCGTCATTGACGGATCGTTGCACGACTTTGTCCAGTCTGGGCGATGTGAAGGATTTCGTCCTACAACGTTTACCCTTTTACGGTTTGTTTTCACTCCATTAAACTGCAACCTTTTGTTTTGTTTTTTCCGTACGTTGGTCACTACGTGTTGTGTTTTACTTACCTCCAACCTCCTGAGAAACGAGATGGCGCAGGCCAAAACCTAGATGACGTCGGCCTAAAATTCAAAACTCAAGGCTTCAAAACCACAGATTTTGGTCCGGCTGAAGGGAGGATGGTGAGTGGAGTTGAAGTTAATGCTTAAGTTATCTGTGCGCATACCTACAAATTATTAAACATGCAACAAGTGCAATAGTAATCCACATTCTGGTAAACAGCTGCCTTTGGCCTTTGGACACGTATGAATAAGAATTGATAAGAATTTTACGCCCCTCACACAGATATTGCTTCAATCGGAACCAAGCCAACCGACCATGTTAAAAGACAAGATTTTATAAGTTATCCTGTTTCTACTGGAGGGTCTCTGCGTCACCGCCAACATTGAGTTAAGCCGCCTACATCAGTTTATCTACCACCAAGCTGCGCTCCCCTATTTCTATGCATGGAATAAAATAGTTTGTTGATCTAAAAGTAAAGTTGCTCATATTTCCAATTTAGAAGAAGCAAATGCCAAGAAGTTAAACTGATGGTTCAAATATTCACAGAAACAGATTCCATTTTACATCCGCTGTGCCCTGATCTGTGTTACAGTGAAACGACCCAGCGCTCTCGATGGAAACCAAACATCAGCAGCAACACCGACGGGCTACTGTGTGGACCCTGGAAGATAGGGCAGCAAAGCCCTCCTCACAGCTGGGTGCCCAGATTAATAGGCAAGATAGACGTAGTCGATGTGTGTACTCATCACCTTGATTGTGCCTGTCTGATTCAAAGGCTTTATTTGAACGGGTCAGCATGCTAGATGACTGTATGAGGAGAATTACTGATGAATATTTCAATCTAAAATCTCAGTATCAAATGCAACTCCCCATTCTCCTCCTGTAAACCATCCCACCACTTCAGAGAAAGAAAGCCTTTAATACATGAAATGCCGATGCTGCTGTGTCAGTTAGGAAATTTCAGGTTTTACAAGAAGCAGCACTTGAGGATGTGACCCGGTGGCGTGCATATCTTCTGTCTCATTGTAACGTTTCTCTTGCCGAGGTTAATGAGCTCGACACAGAGTGCCCTCGGCCTGTTTAACAGACAGAGGTACACAGCCCTCCTCCCTCTGCGTGTCACCCACCTGCAGCCCGACTTCTCCATGGCTGAAACCAGCAGGGAAAAGTTATCAAGCAGCAGACTGGTCACCTGTGTCCTTTCAAGGCCGTTCAGGAAGGTCACACACTGGGAAGTAAGCTGCATCTGCTCGGTGGGAGCCTCTGAGGGACGACGCTCCATCTTTTATGATTTACGTACGGTGACTGCTGATCTTTAGAAGCACTTTTCTCACCGTGCAATGTATTTTTTTTTAACCAATCCTAATTATTTGATGACGAGCAAACACGATACAAAGGACCTTTCAATCTGTGGCCCCATGAATTTTTAATTGAACATGATTGTAGCATTAACAGCTGAATATGCAGCCTGCCTTTTCTCACATTGGTCTCAGCCCTAAGTGAAAGTGCCTTAAATTAAAAGGCTATAGAAATCAATACAAGTGGCATCCATGAGAGAGCACATATCTTCGACAGTCTGTCTCCTAATGCATCACTCACCACACGCTCTGCAAAGCACTTAATGTGCAATAAGAAGCCACCCACCTGCGATGTTGCCAAACACTGGAGAAGGCCTGTCTGAGGAAACTTAAAAGTTTGGTCTAATGCCTCATTAATGGATTATCTTGCCCCGCCTCTTAGTAATCGTAAAACTTATTACGCTGAGAAGCACCATCGAAAGATATTTAAAAAAAATTCCATTCTAACGTCCAGTTTTTATATTTCGACCAAAACGTGTTAAAAAAGTGCTCACAGGCAGAGCTGCTTTTGAGAATGAGTCGATAATTTAGGTCACATTAATTTATGACACGCTGCATGTTGTCTGGATGGTCATAGAATGCCGGCGAGGCTTTCGTAATACGTTTTTAAACCACATCAAATAAAATACATTTTACAGAGACCAAAGGGGATGATTGGGAGACTCACAATCTAAGCTTTGTGACACAAACAGAGATGGAGGTCTGAGCTGCTCACTGCAGGTCATCTCCACACGACAATTTCCTACACATTTCTTACTGGCAGGGGATCGTCTGTTTTTCCTCCCTTTTTAAAGGTGCAGTTCCTTTCTTGGTGTGTGTCCTTGATTTTCTTTCAATCGGAGGTTTCATCAAACATATAAACTCAAACAAGACAGATTTCTGAGAGCGAAATAGTGATTCTGCAGCGCCGGCGAGCGAGGCTGTGGAGGACTGCATGAAAAGACCCCATTAAACATGTGACTCACACGCGGAGACGCTGCTGCTTGCGCTCAGTTGAGATTATTTGTGACTAAATCCGAGACTGTTGTCCGACAACATATTTCTAATTTGTCCAGCAAAGACACGCGCACTTGTGAACACTTGCAGACACCTGTGCACTCACACACATACACACTCCATTGCACATGATCTTCCCTCATAGAGTAAGAGTCAAAACTGAAAAATAGATGAGATCTTTGTCACTCAAACAGCTGCAGGATTCTTAAGTGCTGTCACAGTACGGATGAGGCCGACATGCATTATGGAGGACAAAGCCTTGCTAAGCGCATATAGGCTCTCCGCTTGGACCAAGGAACAAAACTGTCTAATGGAGTTGAAGACATGGTAATTTCTCTAGCAAACTAACATTTTGTAATATCTGAAGTAGGAAGCTAATTAATCTCAGAGGTATATTGCAGGCTTAAGGCCTTCCTGCACTGTCTGGGGTTGCTAATTCCTTCCATTCGGGGTGCTGAGGAGCATTTATGGGAGTTTACCAGATTAGCCCCAGACACAGGATCTTTAAAGGAAAAGCTTGTTCTCTTCAGATTGGAGATCTGTCCTCCCTGAAAGGCGGTGTGTGGGGGGGGGTATAGGCTAATAAAGGCCTATTGTGTGCCTATGTGACTGGTTAGGCTGGAGGGCTAAATATGGAACCGCCTGCCCAAGAGAAAGCTCTTTTCTTACTGATGTGCAAAGCAGAACATGTGTGGTATTCATTTAAATCCATGTAGAGTGCACGCCTTTCCAATTACACTTGAAGTGGACTTTCTTTGAGAACAAGCTCTTACAGGGGAAGCTTATAGCCCATCGTGGTAGATACGTATCTGGATAGATTAACCAAAAGCTACTGCATCACATATTTTGTAATTAGACTTATCTTAAAGTCTTATTGTAGTTCTCGTTACCGCTCACATGATTTATGGAGACAAAATGTAAACACAATGACACACGCACAATATTTGTCTCTTTCCAGCACATACAATGAATAGACTGTGCCTGAGCGAGATCTAGACCCGTCCTGATAAGACCAAGGTCATCTGTTAGGAGTGTCTGCATAAGAAATGTGTTGACGCTCCCAGCAGACTCAGCAGGAAGGTTGGAGCGATCACTTAGACCTCGTGCAGACGGACTCTAGTTTGCCTGAACCCGAGTTCATTTTTCACACCTACCCACTTTTTAAATCGCGTGCACATGAACCCAGTGAATCCGATTGCCTCCGCTGTAGTACATCCCCCACGCCTGTTGGTGGAGCTTTAAGGTGCTACAGACAACTGAAGAAAAGGGAAGGAGAAGACAGGAGCCTGCGTATAAGACATGCGCTCCGTATACAAACGAAAACTCCACTGACGATATTCCCGTAGTGCGCATTGTAGACTTGTTAGCACATTCAGCAGGCACATTATCCTTGCGTTCGCCATTGTTGTCGTGGTTATGAAGTGACGCATTGGGGTTAATAAGGGTTCAGCGTGAGGTTGCATGGAATCACGTGATGCAATCACGTGGGGCAATCCGATTAGGTATGCGGTTAGCGTGCAGACGAACACCAACAGCAATCGGATTTCGAGTTTACTCACTTTGGACCCCCGATTCGAGGGAGTGCGGATACAGTGCGTTCGTCTGCACAATAGGGCTATCAGAGGTTGACCGGGTTCAGGCCAACTAGAGTCCGTCTGCACGGGGTCTTAATAGTCACCACTGGTTTTAGAGTCTTCAGTCCTAGTTCCTAAGTGCTAAGTCTCCGCGGCTCTGTGGCGGGAACAGAGAGTGAGAATGTTAGGGAGAGACAGACTAGAGCAGGAAGACGGGAAGAAAGATGCACAATAGATGGTTTAAAGAGAGCGAGAGAGAGAGAGAGATAACGGGGAATAAGTCGAGTGTTCACTTGGCAGTGTCGTCCAACCCCTTCCCCTAATCATTTTCAAAATCATGTCCCCTCTGTAAAGCGAAAAGTTTCACTCTTTATTCACACAGCAGAATGTCTGGCTGCTGGGTCCAGACCCATCTACGTCAGTTAAGTGAATTTCTCCGTGTGCCATTATGGGTGAGCTCCACGAGCCGTCTCCCCCTGCAGTTTGTGTCCGTCACAGCTGGCAATGACAAATTATTAAGGTGGATTTGACATGGGATGTTGGACGTAGTCACCCCTCTACCTTTTCTCCACCCATTAGTCTCTGAGAGGGGTACTTGACAGGGAGTGCCATCAGCTAGCATCAGCTCAGGCAGCACGGCTCCCTCCTCCCCCGCAGATGCACCTCGGGCCTGCAGCGGTCTCCTCCTCCCCTTTGTTCGCTGCGTCTGTTCAGCGTCAGACGACAGCACTGATTAGCCTCACTCAGACTTTTAATAAGACAACCGCGGTACATAAAAGGCAGCACACGGCGAATACAGACGCACAAGCGCACCAGATCAGTGCGCTCCCAGCCAGTTGTGCTAACCCCGTACGCCCTGAGCCTCCACCTCAGTGACTCCGTCCAAGACCCTAATGAGGTCTGGAAAATGTCCGTTGCTGTTGGTGATTTGTCGAGCTTTCCCAGTTTGAGTGTCTCTGCGGTTCTCCCCCCCCCCGTGAGTCCACACCTCATGAGGACTGAGGGGCTGTTTGTGTGAATTTTCTTTATCATGTCTGTGGAATTCTGTCAATGTCCATCCCTGACTCAGTGTACTTTAGAGAGAATGCAGTGGTTTCATTCACCCGGGTGTTAAATCTTTTTCCATCCTTTATTTGCTGTTATGTTTACTTAGTTAGTGTTCAGCTGAATTGCACAAAATATTATTATATATGTCCTTCAGCCTGAAGAACGTAGGCTAGTTTTTCAGGAATATTTTTTGGCATTAAAGTGGTGTTTTCTCAAAATAGCAAAAAGGTTTCCTGTCTAATCAAAGGGTAAAAGAACAAGACTCCAGATATTCATAGACTGTGCAATGCCGGGGGATATCGCCTTGCAAATTATACCTCTTCCTGTTTTCACATTATGTGACACTGGAGGAGTTTGTTTTCCATTATCTGCATGTTTTGTAACACTATAAATGGCCACAAAAGTAAAGAAACTTAACACGTGGCTTTGTAATTGCTAATCGGCCAGTCTAACAAATCTCAACCAGTGTTTTGGTGAGTGTGAGTGTTTTGTAGTTTCTAGGCAGATGTGAACATAAGTACGAGCGGGCTCGCGGCAACATCTCTACGTAGGGCCGTGTCCCTGAGGGGTGAACTTCTCCCACTTGTCTTCACCGTCTCCCCCACTGCCTCCTGGCGGATGCTCCTCACTCTGATATGTGTGTCCCAGCCCACCTGTTCAGGCCTCATTACTGTCAGGCCTGGTTTAATAAATATCCAGGTGTAGAGCGCTTCTCCGTGCCTGCACTTCATCACGAGGAGCTCAGTCTGCTGGGTGCCCCCTCCTCTCCTGCAGCAGGGCTGACAGGAACCATGATTACACTGTAAGCACTGTAGTTATTCACCTTCTGCCCAAACTCCGACACTGCACTCCATCTTACACATCGGCAAAGATACACACACACACACACACACACACACACACACACACACACACTTCACATGTGCATGTACACACCAACACAACACACAAACACTGACAAAAAAAATACTTACACATATTTGCTCTTTCATTCCCATTATTTTTTCCTTTAGTGCAACCATGCAGGCAACATTGGCAATACTTGGCCATTTGCACTGTGCGACATCCCTACAGCAATGCTTGGTGACAGCTAGTGAGGGTCCAACGCTGATATAAATAGTGAATAACATTAAAACATATTGTTTAGAAATACTGACAAAACATACTTTCTATAACTTAAATCACCTCAAGTGAATCACAAGGAAATTTATTTTACTAATACATTTCTGAGCCAATTGAGCTAATATTGTACTGACTCATTTGAGTTCCATTTCTTTCTCTTGCTGATAATAAGTATGCCTTTTTATTTATTTTTATTCTCTATGCTTCATTTTATTTAATATTCATTTCCGGGATTTCTCCTGATAAGTGTCAAAAGACTCAAGAAAAGAGAAACCTGCACTGATAAGTTATTTTTTTAAACAAAAAGAAGATTCTTGCAGCGTCCCCTATATAAGATAAAGTGTTATATTGTTGTTGAATACATACTTATTCTACTCAATAATAACCTGCAGTTTGATGATTTTTGTTTCACTGAATTTCATGTATCTTCAGAGGACCAAGAATCATTTGGCATTTTTGTCAGGCTTACAGATGCTATATTTGCAATACACACATTTCAGTTTGATAATTCTTTTAATTCTTATTGATGAATAAATTCTTTGATGAAGCAAATCATACCACAGGATTTTACTTGTCTCTTGATATACACAGCACACTATTGTGAAATCTAGAATAATTGAGTGAATAATAAATAAGTGAATTTGTGAAGAAATCTATCTCTTAAGCTGCAACAGACTTGTTTTTCCGTAGTTTTTTAGCTCATGTGTAAATATTTTGTATTGTTGTCTTCACAAAAGTAAGTCAAACATCACCCTCAAGGAACTAATGCTTCACCTTTACAATACAATATGAACTTTGTGTACTTGGTGATAACCAAACAATAGCCAGCATCAGAAATGACAATTGGAAAGCTTATTGCTTTACAAGGCGTTCTTTCATAATTCAACTGGGGGGGAGTTGGTCAGCCAGGCCCGTGTGAGGCCTCAGCAGCTCCGGCGATGGTGGTGGCCACGAGAATGACAGGGAGGACACAACCACTTGACTCTGGAGAGGCAATCAGACACTAAGGGGTTTAATGCACTGCCTTGGGTCTGAGCCACAGCAATTGGGTTTGATAGCCGTGTCATTATGAGAAGGGGCGTCTGGAGGTCTTCAGTGGACAGGGATTAGAGAGGAGAGGGGGGGGGGGGGGTACACAGAGACGGGAAAGAAAGGAGGAGGAGTTCCTACAGCGTGAATCTCTGCGGCCTTTCTTACCTCCTCAACCCTCATCCTCACACTCCCACTGCTCGCACCGATTTTCCCCTCACAAAAGTGACAAAGACAGCAAAGCCCTGAAAGGACAATAGTGGAGGTCACTCCTGTTTTGTGTTTCTGAGCTTGTTTCTACAGCATACATTATAATGTATTATTATAATTTAGCAGACATTCGAGAGAATACAATATTAGGGACAGTGTCCTAAATATTTTTGGGCCTTACTCTTCTGCAATGAGTATAGGACGGAGGCGACCTCACCTTGAACATTTGGGATTCCTGTGTAAACCCACTCCTAGCAACACAACATTAATTCTGTTGAGAGAGAGCTCTGGTGCAGTCTTTGCTCTATAAGGGAGAGAGATGTGGAGTGAGTGTGAGGGAAGTCAACCTGTGATGGATGCGATGGCAGATGCTCGGGTAAGAGTTGTCATCAGCATTCCCAGGGCCTTATGGAAGAGAGCCAGGTACACGGCTTTGATTGGGCCTGCTGTGGCTGTGCTGTTTGCCACAGCACAGCTTTGATTAGTGTATCCATGAAAATGTATGCCCTCTGCTCAAAGAAAACTGGGGGAGTAACTACCTGTCAGGAAATTCACAAACAAGGCTACTTAGAGCACTGGGAACTGTATATTTTAATGTCTAATATTCTGCACCATTTCCTTTCATTTTCCTTTGTGGGAGGCTCGCCAAATCCCTGCTGGTACCCCACTCCAATGCACCCTCGCAAAAGTTGTCCAGATAAGGGGGAGGTACCCTGCTATCCCCCACCCAAAGGTAGATGTGGGAGATGGCGCTCCCTCAAACACACAACAAAGGCTCTCTGCCAGATGCTGTGAATACCAAAAATCCTTGCGCATGCACACAAAATATATAAATTAATCAGAGTGCAGGTAAATAAATAAATAATGTATAAGAGGAGCTAATTAAATGTGTTTATTCCTGTTATCATATGCTGCCCTCATTTCCACCACTTGAAGTCATGAATCATTAAGTGGCTGCTAAATTGGTCTCTGGGGCCGTCCTAGTGGCAGGGGGGCGGTCAGATCCTGTCTGGCAGAAGGCAGGTACGCAGTGGACGGACGGATGGCCTGTGCTCCTCTAGTCCTCGGACAGAGGGGAAGGAGGCCTCATGCTGGGAGGTGAGTGGCCATGGGGGAGCTTGTAGCAGAGCGGCTGACAGGACCGGCCGTCACCGTGCCGGCGCGGCTTTGATTAATGAGGGCATTTGAAAGACAATTAGCGGGAGCAGATTTGCCTTCAACTACCTTATCAATCAGAACTATTTTAATGCGATGTGCGGCACCCTCTGCACCAAAATGAGTGTGAAAGCCTTGTGAGTCAAGGAAGGAAGGTGGTGCCAGTCAACAGGAAATGGGGGGCGCAGGGGTGGCATATAAAATGCATGTGAGTAATTATATACAGTGCATACTACACGTAATGTACAAGGAATGCTAATCTTCTGTTTTCCCAATGCATTCTATTCCATTGCTCCTACTCTGATTTTTATAAGATCTGAAACATATATAGTATATATATATATATATATATGTATATACACAAAAGTATTACAGCTCTATTTACGCTCAAGAACTGACGGCTGCAGAGGTCAATATTCTGGAGAATATTTCCAACCCAGACTCCAACATATTAGTTCACTTCAATGCTGCAGCAGTTCATCTTGTCCTATACAGCCACCTTCTTGCACAATTACCCCTGTCAATAAGTTTAGCTCAAATAATTTGAACCACTGCAAAAGTGGTGTAGATTTGCCAGTGTGCTTAAAAGGCTGAAACATGTGTTTTAATAAAGATAGAAACAAGAAAGTGAGGAAGTGTTTGTATTGATCCAGTGACTGTAAATAAACCCGGGGCAATGAGAAAAAAGAAACAAACAAGTCTGGCAGAGAGAACATGGGGGGGCTGGAGGGGAATCAATAGGTTCCTTCACTGGTGGGTCCTGGTGGTCAGGCTATTCTCTCTGGGTTACGCTTGTTTCTGCAGACCTTAGGACAACGTGATCTCCAAAACCTGTTCGTAAAAATGTATACGAAATACTTGACATAGAAATTCATATCTATACATACTAACTGGCGGTGGTTAACCACGCCCCTTGAGTGAACGTCTCTCCGCCATGTTTGATTTTTTGAGGGGGTTAGGGTTAGTATTGTATACTTACAATTTAACATTGATTTCTCGTTAAAAATGAAATCATAACACGTTTATTTTACATTGTTAGACTTCACAAAGTGTGTTTACGGGGTGCAGGTCCCCACTCACTTTGAATAGGGTGACGTCATCAGTTGCCAGTCCGTATTTATTTAGTATGTATCACTCCGAATTTGTATATTCAAGATTTTTGTATACATTTTTACGAACAGGTTTTGGAGATCAGGCTGCTTAGGATTGCTTTTTTAATTGCTGCCTTAGTGTCTTACGATTTATTTTATGTGTAGTGAAGAGACCGAGTCTTTAAGAGTGTGTGTGTTTAAGTGTGGATCATATTATCTTTTTTTATTCTTCAAAAATAAGAATGGCTACTCCAAAACATATTTATTCTGTGTAAATATAAGTAGACTTGGTGTTAGTCTGTTGAAGAATTACAATTAGTATGAAGGTCACTAATGTCCGGCATATTAAAAGAAAAACGTAGATCTGAATATTACCTAAAAATTGGTTCATTTCCCATTGTCGAAAACATTGCATAATAAAGGATTTCATAAGTGGGTTTAGAGACTCTATAGTGACTACAGGAAAAAGAGATCCCCATACACCATCTAGATAGCATTTGGACTCAAGATTTATGTGGGGAAGTGACATAGTCCTGAGCAAAATGATGATAATAAAATCACCGGAAGACCTAATACAGTTTAGTGTCATTTTTTTGCCAAGAGTGACCCTGACTGGAATCAAATCCTCAAAAGCAAAATGGTTTGCTTGTTTCACCCAAAGACAGTGCTGGTCATGTATCAGCATGAGCAGCCCCGTGAAGAAAGGCCAGACAAAATCAATAGTAAATGATTTATTTCCTTTTCTCTTGTACCTACAGACAGCTAGTGTGGTAAAACTGAAAACACAACTTAATTGGCACCAATGACGGGGCTCCATCCATCCATTACTTAAAGAAAATTTGACCATGTAGAATGAAAAAAAAGTTAATCACATCTCGTTGTAATTAACTCCTGCCTTTGCCCCTTTAATTCTTACCATTTCTACGGGTTATTGCAATTTGGTAGTCCGTTGTGCGAATTTAAGACACATGCAGGACTGAATGGTAAAATCATTTTCTCCAGCAGCGGCCAGAACCGGATGCCATAATGATATTCATTTTCAAACAGGAGAACATACTAATGGGCAATTAAGATGATCAAGCCTGCCAAGATACACGTAAAGAACGGAGTGCTGGTGGCGGTGATTACGTGTCCTCCGCCCCTGCCTCCTTCCTGCGCTGGCCCGGGCTTTGTCTTATGTGCGTGTATAAGTAGCAGGGAGGGAAAGAAGGAAAAGGCTCCAAAAGCACAATATAATTGAACTTTCCACATTATTTCTCACTAATACGTGCTGCCACTTGGTCTCATTAGTGGAATGATGTGCTCTGCCATTCTGGAATGAACTCTTTGCCCGAGTAATTAAGGCTCCTAAAGTTTCTAGTCCTTTGTTTAAAGAATTCGTCCTTGTGCTCTCCATGCCCCATCAGCTGCCTAATTAGCAGGACCTTTGTGTGATTAAAAATTCTCACAGAGATTCCGTTGGATATTTTCCTCTGTTAATGAGTGTTTGTGGACAGCTGGGAACGGGCGCGGGCTCCCCGCTCGTAAGACCTCCTGTGCATTGGGCAGACCTCTGTCAGGGCCCGAGAGTGAGAGCTGTCATATCCGTAATAGGGATGGAAATTGTACAGAGCCTACCAAGGCCCCCCTGCAGGAATGGAAATGCCTAAAATATAAATGAGGATGAATATTCATATTTCTTCCACTTTGATAAAAAAAGATGCTGAGTATTAATATACATGCCTGTCAGTTAAAGCAGCAGTAGGACCTCTGCTATGTCTGCCCATTAGCCCTCGGCTTTATTTGCTATTATCCTCAGGTTCTTTTTCTCCCTAAAGTTGGGGGGTCACCCTCTCGACTCCGAATTGCACATTGCCGACATTCCTTTTGTTACAATTCTCCCACTTACGGAGTGTTTCGGAGAGAGAGGGAGAGGGAGAGGGAGAGAGAGAGAGAGAGAAGGCTGTGAAAGAGCCACAAAGACATTTAATGAAGCCCACTCGGAAGTTAGGTAAGCAGGGGTCAAATCCAAATGAAACGAACAAGTCTGCTACTTGCAAAGCAGGAAGACAGCTGAAATCCAGAGGAAGAAAAAGAAGCCATGGGAGTAAAAAGGGACTATAGAAGAAGAAGTTCACATTGCTTTAGCTGCCTAAGATGGAAGCCCTTCAGCCGTGAAGCCGGGTTTTCGCTTCCACTCTGTTTTCATTTCACGAAGAAAAGACGTTAATGTACGTGTTCATACAGTACTTCATATCTATATTTCAGTAATGAGATGAACGTTTTTCACAAGGAAAGATCTCTTGTGTCCAAACGCTGCCCTGCTGTGGGGAGAAAATATGAAGCCCTTAAAGCCGGATCTGTCAAAAGTGTTGCTCTGGAGGCAGAGATAAAATCAAAGTAATGGTACAACTTAACTTTTACATTGTAAACACAGAGGCTTTAATGTTTCTATTTTTCTCAAAATACCTCCACAGAGAAAACAGCCATATGTCATTGTCATTATAGTGGGATTTACAATTGAAAGGGCACATTAGACTTAAAGATAAAATCCATTCATATCCCGCAAGAACAATGGACAGAAATGGTTATTAACCTCTTTTCAGTATGATTTTCAGAAGCATTGTGGATTGTATACTAATAAGTGAAGATAAGTGTCCACAGTCAAAGTTAACACGATTGGATTGATTATCAAATAATAAATCAGCCAGTGAGGATTTTACATTTGGGCTCACAGTTTGTGATGATTGAACGCCGTCTCTAGGTTTTTCTTTTCAGAGTGTACCTATATAATCCCACATAAGTTAGGTATTTGGATTGAGTTAAATGTCCTGGATGCAAGGAGTGCTGTATAATTTGTTTGTTTTTAATTAAAATCTAGCGTAGCTTTCTCAGGGCCTGGCAACTCTGCCCACTGACTGGAGGATATTTAATAAGCTGCAGTGCTGAAAGTTGTTTCATTAGGTGTGAAAAGGGCTGATAACTCAATAGCCAACAGCCAAACATCCTCTCTGTGTCGGTTTCCTGCCTCTTTAATCTGTTTTTCATTCCGCCTGGCACGCCGTAGCAGTACAGAGGACTTCACAAAAAGGAAAAGACATTCATCACCATCGGGCCTCCAACAAACCAGGGTGACGGAGCTGGCCTGCCAGTGGGGCTGAGAGGGGAGACGATCAGACTGCAGAGCAGCGCTGCTAGAGACCCTCCTGTGAACCGGATGGATGTGTGTTTACACGCAGGTGACTTTCTGTTTGTCTGTAAATTTGGTCTGTAATCATTAATTGTTTTAATCAACGACACAAATCCCCCTTTTCTTTACTCATTTATTTACTTACTTTACTTATATTCAGTTTCAAATCTTTTAAATTGCAGGGCTCTAACCAAAGTCTTAGACGCTTTTAGCTTATTATGGACTCTCCTGATGTGGACATTGAACATTTTCCACCCACCTGTTGTTGAGAGGACTTCCTTTGATTGGAAAGGGGTCCAAATAAATAATGCTGTTGGTTTCAAACAAACTGGTGTGCATTCATTCCTTCCCTTTAGAGTTATCTGCCCTGAGCTCATCCACCTCTTCCTCACTTCCCAACGCGGCAAATGATGCGGCTTGCTCATAGCTCTTTGACGACAGACGAAGTTTAAGGAGCGAGACCCTGTAGGTCCAATAGGAAGGGATGTGGCTTGGTCAAACCAACACATCCTCCAGGAGACTGCTGTTCGTGTGCCACTACTCCGTGAGCCAATGGGCGGTCACATTGGCGTCAAACACGCTCTTTTGCTAAACGTATCAAAGTGGTTTCATCTGGGAAGTGTCTTTGATGTGCATTCTCTCCATTGGCCTTATAAGTACTTGGAAAACTATAAGAAAATAGTCCTACTTTTCACTTGATTTATTACACTAGCAGAGCTGGATAAGTCTGGTCCAAAAAGCCAAGGAAGCTGAAATCCAACTCCATGAAAGCCAAAACACTGAACCATGGCTTCAAAACGAAACTCTGTAAACCAATGGGTGACATAACAATGACTTCTTATATACAGTCTATTCCTCCACATACATTTCTAGTGGAGACATAGATTATTTAGAGTAAAAAGTGTATATTGACTCTCACATTGGTGTGAGATTGTGTTGCCGTATCATTAAAGTTGTTTTCCGCTCCCTGAAAAATGTGACAGGCCAAGAAACTTTTGGCCTCTTTTTTCAATAGTCAACAGATAGCAAAGTTTGCTGAGAGAGATTTCTGGCATAGTCGTGTGTGTCCCCCTTGCTTTCTCCTTCAGGGAGGACCTCTGAAGCTCTTACTAGTGATAAGACAACAAGCATGGCTCCACATGTGGAACTACACTGAGCCCCCTAATGCATGTAGATCGAAGCCGCCCACTGCTTTAGATTATCATTACGTGTTTCATAAACGCTCCACTCCGATGTTTTATATTCAACAAAAATCTGGAGAGGTGGAGGTGGAATAAACGGTGTAAATGTTCCTCTCATTACCGCTCATCTCTCTGTGTGCGGGGTTTAAACAGGCCAGTGTGGATGTGCTCACTCAATGGCTCCGTTCCACCTGACATGAAAGGCTATTTACATCCAGCGAT
The DNA here is from genome assembly GCF_964276395.1 of Gasterosteus aculeatus. Lineage (NCBI taxonomy): Eukaryota > Metazoa > Chordata > Actinopteri > Perciformes > Gasterosteidae > Gasterosteus > Gasterosteus aculeatus. The sequence continues at coordinate 11,461,487 of NC_135700.1, forward strand.
GATGATGATGATGATGATGGTGATGGCCGCCATCGTTTCCAGGCGACCGGGTTTCTCCGCTCGCCGTCATTTGACAGGCTTTAAGGAGCACGTTGTTAGAGCTCTGCAGACGTTGTGACCATCACGCCTAATTGACCAGAGGGGCTGTGCCCTAAGTGGAAAAGAGGTATAACAACTGGAGAAAATGAACCTCTTCCTCCCACATTACCAGACCAACATGACAAGCGCAGACTAATCACAAGTCACCGCTTTATGTGTGTGGAGCCATGTAATTGTTTGGTTTGAGATACACTCAGTCTGATCTTTAAATGTAGACTAAAGAAAACTGGACCAAAAGAATAACTGTAAAGCCGGAAGGAACGTTTTTTCTTTTTTTCTTTCTTGTCCTGCTCATTCTTATTTCATGCTGCGCTGATAAGTTGATCGCTGATAAGTGTTATTCATTTCAATGAGTAAGCCAATTAAAATGGAGTTTTATCTAATTTGATAGTTAGACATAATTTGGAAAAGTTTAGACTGAGAAGTATCAGTTAATAGTGTGGTGTAATTCAATTTTCCACATGTCTTCTTGAGTATTGGATTAACGGGATTGAAACTTTGTCTTTGAATGGCACAACTCTATCGGGTAATTTAATTAGTTGCTTGTGAAGCTCAGACGTGTGCAAAAAGAAAAATCCCATATCCCGCAAAATAAATGAATAATTAAAATCAATGTATGCTTAAAGGCAATTAAAGCAGTAACAGCTTTAGCGGCTCCATTAATGGGAAAGTCACGGAAAGTGAGAAAATACAAATGTTCTGTGTAAATGCACATGTTCGCACTTTTGCGCACATCTGTTCTTGCCGGTGGAAAACGACTCCACAGCAAACCTAAGGTTATAAAGTGTAGCTACTGAAAAAGGCTCTATTTTTCATGAATAAGGTCACTTATCAGTAAATGTAATGTCTCCAAGTTCTCTTCATCAATTCAATAACAGTGTGAAAGTGAAAAAAACTAGTTGGGCCATTTCTTTGTAATACACCCCTGGGCTTTTTATTATGACTTCATTTCCCGTTGTAATATTGGAACGTCTCTATAATTGTAAAAGTGTAATAGAGTCTAATATAATTTCATTTTGAACCCTGAATGGTCTTTGCCATCTCTGCTCAATTTGAGTAGAATAATGATTTTTAATGTCCACACATGGCTTCCTGTGACCTTATTCAATCTCAGGGCTGATCAGGAAATATATTGATTCAATTACAGTGCTGATGACAAGCGAACGGAGGAGAGGAGAGAAAAAAGGTCAGCATATATTTGAAAATGTAAATCTTAACAATGTCTTTTGGGTTTGCTGAAAAAAGCCATTATCAAATGCCATTTGGCTCCAGTGGCATGTCGCCCTCTGCATTTTCCCCCTTCACCAATGGGAATACTTAGAATATTTAGGATATCCAGAGTGGATTTTTCCTTTGTCCGCGTGTGAGTTATATTCAGAGCATGCGCCTCTATTTTGCTATTTGCTACGAGTGTGCTGAATATAATGACTCACATTATTTCTTTAGCATTATATGTCCACAACCGGCCTTTTTCAGACTTTCTAATAACCTTGAGGTAAAGACTTTTTGGGCCCTTTGTATGTACCACACAGTTATTTTGCAGCATAAGCTGATCTATAAGTAAATTAGCCTTTCTCTACTCGAACATTGAACAAAGCTCTCAAATTCATTCCTCCTCAAATTACATGCACACCGCACCGGGCTTGACTAATTATTTGTTTGGTCATTAAAAACTCATTAAATTTAAATTGTTCATTTGCATACCACTGTGTGTTGCATCATGCATTATTAATTGAAGATAAATAAATGAATTAAATTAGAAAAATAAGTAATTTAACATATGCACCAACAGAGATCTGGTGCCTCTCTTTCTTTTGACATTGAGCAGAAATACGTGAGCCACGGCTCCCTTTCGTCTGAATGAAGCCTGTTAAAAGAGACTAACTGTCCTAAATTTGGAATCCATAAAAACAATTTGAAGTGCTGCTGATGAGTGGAGCACAGCTTCACAGCCCAGATGAACAAAATTCTTTAAACTGACAAAAGTAGAAAATGTTTTCTTCCTCTGTTTTACATTTTGCTGATTAAACCCCCCCCGCTCCCTCAAATGTTGTGTCCCTCAAAAGTGTTTGTGTTTGTGTTTGTATCATCTTATTTGGCGCTGGAATAATAATCAATTTCATTGCAAATGCTAATCCGCAGCTCTTGTGCTTTTACTTTATTCAGGTGTTTACGTCTGGGGATGATGTTCGTCTTTCAGTTACTTTACATTTACATAGGCCACTATTTTCCTGTTTCAAGGATTGCTAAATGTTCACCCTTTTTCAGATCACTTCATTAATATAATGGGACTGGGGAAAGGTTCTGAGCTAATGGATTAGAGTCGGGCTGGCTGGTTCAGGCCTTTTACCAGAGGTCACATTTCATTTGCTGCCTATGTCAAGCTACCAGCAGCGCGGCCTCAAAATCAATCTAATCAATGTCTGCGTGCCGTAGCCCTTAAATGAATCCATTAAAGTTATGTGGATGCATCCTGCACAGAGAAAAAAAGTCTCCCGGTACCTCTGATAGAAATTAGCCTCTCTCCAATTAGGAGAGAAGCTGGGCTCATTCTGGATCCCAGCCAAGCCAGAATTAATAGGCCATCAGAGCCTCTTGTGTGTTGAATCCCATTTGTTCGCCGATGGTTTATGAAAGCTCCTCCTCTGTTACTCAATGCCCGGTGAGGGACCCTCGAACACCCACCGAAAAAACTTCACTCATTAAATAAAGTTGTGGGAGGAGACGAGGCAGGGAGGGCTGGCGATCGGGGACACGGGTGCAATTTAGGCCGGTGCAGTTGGAGATTGTGAGGGGTCGGTCTGAGCGGGGGTGCGCTTGCGTTTGCGGTTGAAGCTGAGAGGACTTCGGCGGGACACTGCAGGGACGACAGTCACGTGGGCCTCTTCGACACCAACTTTATCTCAGCGGTGTCCACTAATCCCGCAAATTGTTCCTCGGTGTTTCTGTGTTTAAGTGGAGGGAAAGCTCTGAACAAATCTCTTTGGAAATGGAGGTCTGAAATGCCCAAACCTATCAGGGGAAGAAGTTTCACCACTGGAATTTTTCAAGCACTTTGTGGCACAAGGTCATTATTTTCTGTATGCCTGAAAAAACACGCAGCATCATATGAGATAATTAGTGGGCATCTACGTTACTTAAGGACTTACAGCTTTTGGCATGCCTGACTCACAAAGTCAAGCAGTCGGCGCTTGGAGGCGTTGCTTAGAATAGCCCAGTGTTTTCATCACCAGATGTGTGGTTGGGTTTTATATTTAATTAAAAGACTTTTTTAATATAACTACTTTCAAATCAGTGTTGTTGAGTACTGCTGAAACTTATAGATGTCTAAAGAACATTTAGACGTAAACATTCGCTGCAGATTGAGAGCCCTTCAAAGAGCTCCAGTGATGGTTAGTGCACCGAGGCCACATCCAGAATTTGTCATTGAAGAATAAAGACTATACTTTTTGCTATTTAAGTGGGAAAATTCTGTTGAAAAAGATAAATAATAGTGTATTTTGACACACGCCTGGAGAGGAACTTTAATGCATTTAAAAAGTTACAACCTTGGAGGCTGAATGAACTCAGATGAGACTTCATAGTCAGAAGAAATGAGATCCTTGGAGATGTTACTGGCTCATCTGAGCCATTGTATGCAGCGGAAGCACTAACTCACCTTGACAAAAGCAGTTATAACCTCCAAATGAACTGCTTCCACCCAAATCAAGCAGCCAACCAAAATAACACGGAGATGTACAGCTCAGAGGGGAGGCCTCAAACTGCTCCTGCACAGAGAAGTTTAATATTGAACCCACTGGAGGGCAATTACAGCTCAACCGATTCTTTCCGCTGGACTGATAAACAACTATTCCCGTAGTCCCTTAGTCTTCCATTGTCCGAATATACATGAGGTCTGGGGTCTCCAGCACATGTGAGCAATAGAGGTCAAAGCGAGTACGTATTCACAAACGCATGCAACACAAGGGGAACTATAACTTCCCTCATATGCAACAATGTGGAAAATCCAAAGACCAACTTTTAAAAGGCTTGAAAGTACAAAACACACCTGCATCTACAAATATTGTATTTGTGTCTTCTGAAACATGCGTATTGCATGTTTATATGCGCATGCTTATGCATTTAAATGCAGTTTTGTTAATGCTGTCATAGACACACTGCATGCAAATTCGATCTAAAATGGCTCTCATGCTCGCCCTCTTCCTCCGATGCCAGAGTCACGCATCATTGTCAGCAGCCAGCAAAACAAGATGAAATAAAATTCTAAGCCGTCCTGGCAGTCAAGGACACCATTCCCTCACCGTAATAGCCTGTATCGCCTAGCCACTCCATGTGTAGCTTTTCTTCATTGCTCTGGGCTTTTATTCCTGGCAATAAGCTCTTTATCACTCCTCAACACAATTCATTTAAAACCACCGTCAAGAAGCAATCAAACCTTAAGTAAGAGGATTCAAAGTCAGTGTGTTATTGTTAAGCAAAGTAGCATTACTTCATTTCCATAATGCTCCCTGACAGAGATGCCAAATAGGTAATAATAAAAAAACAGTTCACAAGAAAATAAACAGTTCATATTTTTCCTAATTTTTAACAAATTCAAATGCAATACTTTATCCATCCATGCAATTTCCTCTGGTCTTCTTTCTTGCATTCACCTCTTCTTAGCCTCCAGAATGACATTTTGTTTGGGTTAGTTGTCTTTCTTTCTCGGACCCCTATGATTTAGCAATTCTTGACATATCCATTACATCTCACAGATTGGCTATTCTCCTTACCCTGTGTCTTGGAAACCTATAGAAATGACATCTACCTTTCCATTTTTTTCACTCAGATGTCCTCGATTCGCAGGTGGTGCATTTAGAAAGAAGTGGATTCTAATTTCAGGAGTGTTCCTTTACTATTAACTATGGCTACAGGAGAGACATCAATCTTGACAAGGTCCTTTTTGAGCCATGTCTAGAAATGCAATACTATTGTGTATCTTTCACCTGCTCTCCACAGCCTGACGGTGGATGGGAATTTCGACCGCTGGTTTTATGATTTACTATCTAAGTAATTTTTGTCTCTAAAACAGGGTTTGGGAAGTGGTTCACACGTCATCATTATGTATATGTTATGTTGATTGCTTGTGTAAAAGGTTAGGTGCTTTCTCAGCAGAGATATAATCAATTGTATAACAGGTGCAATAATAGATAGAATCAGTGTCACCACCAGTATAATCATCTTCATTCTCCTATCAATGTTTACCAGCTTTCGCTTGCAGAGGAATCTCAATCCTCATGCATTGATGTTTGGTTGCAGATTGATCTTCATCCTTGTGTAGCTGCAGCCACCTGCAGCAGCGTGTGGATCATGTTTTTGACATTCTCGACAGTTGTCATTAATTGATTGAGTTAAAGATAAACTTCATCTTGCATCATGGATTTTGTAAAACTGTGGCCCCATGTAACCATAGCAACTAGTCTGGTATTAATTCCAATTACAATGATTTCCAATACAAAGAAAATGTGTTCATTTTGGATTGTCCTCGTTTTTTTAAATGTAATTTAAAGTCTTACATGTACAGCACTATATTTTTCATAGCGATAGCAATTCTTTTCTTTTTTATACATTTAATTGCTGCAGACTATATTTACTTCATTGAACTGGATATAATGGGCCTTCACTTCACAAACACAAGTTACAGGAATGTATTGAGATTCAGGTTTTTCATCAAATAGCCCAGCTAGTTGCAGTGTTTGTTAAACATGATTATAAGTATGATGGTTTAATTCCACGTCCACCTGCCCCTCCCTCTAGCGCTTTCTATTTAATACACTAACTTCATCACCAGGGAGATTAAGGCTAATGCCTAAAGGAGCACTGCCCAAAATTGAAAAGAATTAACTGTAATTAGCCCGCTAACAAATGGCTAATACGATGGCAATTGTTTTATTTTCATTTAATAACCTATAATCATACCCTTAAGAACCTATTTTAAATTATAGTGTTTAATATCAATCGTTTCTTTGGTAAAAAACATTTATCAAAAGCATGCAGTGCAAAAACAATTTATTTTCTGTCACAGCCCTACACTGCCCTTTACCTTTTTTGTGCCACTATACATCTAGACAAATGTGACACAACATTGCTAAAGACAGGTGAGCCGAATTAAGGGCAGCATCATCACGCCAACACCACAACCACAGCAAGCTGCATAGCACATAAATAAAGGCCCGCGCTAAATGTTGGATGTGATTGTCATTGGATGGCCTTTTTTACCTCCTTTTCTCAACTTCTGCTTGTTGTTGCTGCAAACATCAGTGGTGTCATTTCATGACAATAGTAATGAGAATAATAATGATAGTAATAGCATCACTTCAATGTCACTTTCAATGATTGCATTGTTCCAGAGGTTTCCATTTCTGCTTAAATTATATTTAACTGCTGTGGTCCGCAAACAGGATTACTGGTACTTATCTGAAATGAAAGTGCATTTTTAACTCAGTTTAATAACGAGAGTGGAAAATTCAGTCCATAGTAATAAAGCTGAAACTAATTCATTTCAATTTCTGTCGGCAAAGGGTGTTTCAATTTTTCCTTACATGCCCACTTCCACAGTTAAAAACTGTAACTGTAAAGCAGTGGTCGGCCGTCAGGGCCGGCTAAGCATCTCTGCTGGCCAAAACAAAATTACAAAGTCATGGCAATTATATATGGCAATTATATATATATGCTTCCAGTGCAGCTTGTTTTAAAGAGAGCTTTTATCCAATCAGAGTAAATTCTCTGTCTCTATGTGAGACAGGCCAGAGGTCCTCTAGGTAGCTTTGCACATTAAAGGACATGGGGAGGATATTGTGGATTGTCATGATATTCAACCAATCAGATCTTTAGTTTGACACGTTGGCCGCATTCTTTGACGTGCCGGTAGTACCAAGGTAGCCTCATAAGTATGTCTGTTTTTATTAAATAGTTAATATCGTTCCCTCTGATGTAAATAGTGTTTGAATGGCCCGTGCTCTTGGGTGTGCACTGTTTTAGTGCTGTGGTCTTGATGGATTGTTTTTTCGTGCTTTGTTGTAAATAAATGTGTCTGGCCCTTTGCTCTTGTCATTGAGTTACATTGATTAATCACATTGATTTGACTATACGCATTGTCCGTTAATTACGCAGCACCTCGCCATGCGTATTCATGTATCTGCAGTTAGTGTATGTGTCGGTGTTGAGCTTAATGTAACGTTTTATCTCACTTTAAATGTGTGTGTTATGTGAATATGAATTGTTTTACGGGACATAATAGTGGAACATAATAGCCTGTAACTGTGGCATCAGAATGAGGTTATTAGGTCATTCAACTGTAGTAAGACGGCACAGAAGGCCCGGCTAGAAAAAGCACGCGGCGACACAGCTGTAAAGGAGGCAGAAGGACGTTTGTGTAATCTGCTGCTTCCTAACATGAGCATGATGATCCGAGGAACAGAAGGATCTTCCTCCTTCCTGTCAGAACCTCTTCAGAGAGACGCCAGAAGATCATCAAACTCTGCAACTTTTCTAAAGACCGTTGAGCAGAGAGGGGTGACAGGGCGGCCTGGTTGGGAGAGGAAACTGCCACATGTCCTCATGCATCTAAAGTGTCAGCAGTTTGAACCTGTCCGTGCCTGCTGTTCCATTATGGAAGAGTAGCACAGGGGCCCGTTTGTTCGCCAAACACAATTAACAAGGTTTCTGCTGCACATCAATACTGTTATTTGCATAGGGTATTGATCTGAAGTCCTTATAATCACAAAATGTTAATTGCACCAATTAATTCTCAATCTGTTTGTGCCCTTGTCTGGCCGCCTTGAGCCCTGAAGGTCAGTGTGAAAATGAACTGCTCTTTGATTCTCCTCCAGGAAAAGATTTTTTTTTTTTTCAAGACAACACAGTTTGCTACTCCAAAATCAAAAGGCCCTACCATCCTTTATCGTTGTTATCATTCCCTGTGAGTAGCAGCTAATGGGGTTGAATCTTGTGATCTGGTTTGTCCTTTTATACAAGGTTTTTCTTGTCTCGTTCATTAACCAAGGCCGCCTCCTGTTCCCTGCACAACCACGGCTATTTACACCTCAAAGACACATCCCCCTCTATATTGACTAATAAGTCATTTTTGGAGACAACGTATTGTCCACTTGATTCATGGCCCACACGGTGCCTGTGAGTTTCCCTCTGTCTCTGGTCCTGCTGCTAACACAATGTTATTACATGCTGAAACATGACCTCCTGCTTTATTGTCTGTTTGAGATGATCAGAATAATAAGTCAGAGCTGTCGACTCCACCTCTCCTCTGTCGGTGAGATGTAGGTAGGTATGTCCCCTTCCTACACTCATTTCTTTTCATTCAGTAATGACTCTACGGATGTTGCTGTATGTATAACTGCATTCTACTGGATATAAGTATAGAGAGTATAAATCATTATTTATTAATTTTAATATTTCATGACTTCCTTCAGTGAGGAGAATACATTATATTTTTGTAATGGCTGTTTTACTAGTATTGACCTGAGATAATTGCTTTTCCTGCTATCTTCTATTGGTCAACAACGAGAACACAATTAAAGGTTTTGCAACGTGTTTTACTCACCTATATCAGTACATAACAGTGCAGAAGGACTTCTCCTCCCATCCCCGTCATCCATGCCTGAACACAGCCAAATGACAAATGAGACGCCCTGTGTGAAAGATGAATTTCAATTCACTACACCTGTGCCACCCCACCAAATGAAAGGACTGATTGCCTCCGATTGCATATTTAAAAGGCCTAATTCCTCCATTAAGAAACCTATTTACATGAATTAGGGATAATTAGCATTTTCAGACCCACTTCAACTTTGTTCGCCCCCAACCATTAACATTTTAAAGTGTCGGCTGCCAGATACAAGAAATCCCCTCCATCTGATTTGTGCTGACCCCCTATGACGGCTTCCTAAATGGACTTTTTTATTCCTACCCCCTCACTAAAGGAGCAGGTTGGCCCGAGTGCATCGAAAGTCACCTCATTATGGTTAATCAACAAAAGTCTGTGAATTAACGACAACAAAGTGAAGGGCAAAGGTGTGCGGTACGTCTCAGGCGAAGGTCCGGGGCTTCAACAGAACGCACCTTTTATTCGAAGGTGTTACATTCATTTCATAGCTGCTGGGTTGCGTTTAACAGCATGTTGCAAATTGAAAAGTGGAGGCAAAGAGAAAAAAATCAGTGGCCTTTAAACGGTAAGCAGTTAAGTGGAAATGATGAATTAAAGGGATGGTTGAAGAGGAGATATTGAGTATCAGGCTATGCACCTGTTAGGTTCTGTGCTTATTAGAATTTAGCTCAATATAATGTAAAAAAGGAGGCCTTAACTAATGCTGTTTATACAAAGTCTGATTCAGAATGCTTACACATATTTGGGATGAGCGAAAAGCAGTAATCTTCTAATGAAGACAACAGGAGTTGTCTCACTCCCAAATGTAATGCCTCTTATTGCTCTAGTCACAGGCAGGAGAGGGAGAGAGGGGTGTTGTTTTTAATGACTGCATTCGAAGTCAAAACCGACCTGACACCGCAGGCGCTAGCTTACGAAAATACAAGAACTACAATTTTGGCCTTTGTTTTTTGTAAATCTGCAAATATCAAAACTTACACACTGAAACCCAGGAGTGAATTTAGTAGTGAAATAGTTTACAGAATTGTAAAAAAAACCTTTTGGTCTACTATTATATTAAAAAACAGACTGTGTCGTTGGTATATTTATATTTATTCTGGCTGTCAATCCTCTCCGTTGTATTATCAATTAACTGCCTTTGATAATGATTGTCACTTTAAAACACTAAAGGGGTACTGTTCACAATAGGTGGACATCTCCCATGCTGTAATAAACACAAAGCAGCCTGTTTGAATTAACTTATTGTCTGTATTGCAAAGACAACTCACATCATAATTGTGCTATTGATTATACATAACTCACTTTGTCTGATTATGATTACAATTTAATATTGACTTTCTGCGTGCGATGAATTTGCTCTCCCGGTGTCAGTCTTGTTGACTTGTATGATCTATGATTCATCAATACAATTGATTCTCCCAAAGTTCATCCATCCATATTTGACTGGCACATCGGTATTTTACATAAAAAAGATTGAGGGGAGGCAATCTGCATGTCAGCAAAATGTCACCATAATTGAGCCTGGCTGATGTTATTGTCCCTTAACGAAGTTCTGACTGTTTTATAAACAGGCCTGGGACAAGAGGCATCAGTCACTAGGGAGACTGTTAACATTACCAAGGACAAGAGCATCTCACATTTAAACAGGAGCGACAGATGTGCCACAGTCGCCCACATATGGAATTTAAACGCACTCCCTTCCGATCGTATCCATCTATCCATCTACACATGTTCATGTGTTGACTCAGACGCACAGCAGGAGATGTTTACAGACAAAAAAGGAGGACATGCAGCACAACAACAGTTAACAAGAAGGACAGCACACTAAGGCTAATTGGAAACGGCCTGTCACTGATTACAGACACACACTGTTTGAGTGTTTAAGTGTGTGTGTGTGTGTGTGGGGGTACCTTCTATGAGGGCGCGCTATTCACTCCACACACTTTTGTATCCTTGGCAATGGTGGATGGACACTACAGTCACAGTGGGCTGACCTCAGAGGTATCTCAAAAGCTATAGTATCTTTCTATAGTGCCCGTCTAGATCCATACTAGTATTATATCTATTTATCTGTTTACATGGAAAGAGAGGTCGATACTATAGATTACATATAATCTCTACATTATCTACCTATCTATAAATGATATAGTAAAGGTGTACACGCAGTGTGTATCTGCAGTATCTGCCGTCTCGACCTGTGTTTATGTGTTGACTGATGGCAGGAGATGTTTACAGAACCAAAGGAGAATAAGCACAACAAAAACAGCACACAAGGATGGCAGCATACCGAGGCTAATAGGAAAGAGGCCTGTCGCTGATTACAGACACACACTGTTTGTGTTTCTGAGTGCAGACTCGTGCCCCGGATGGGCCTTCCATGGTTGCGTGCTATTCAGTCGACACGCGCACACACACACACACACACTCGGGTGTCTCCGGCAATTGCTCTGCCGGTGGACACCACTGTGGCAGTGGGCTGCCCTCGGAGGTCTCCTGATATCCCGTGTAAAGCCCGCCCAGTGGAGCAGTGAAAAAAAGCTAATAATATGTTATTGCAGTCCAGGTCCCTCCGTCGCCTCTCCGTCAGAACACCACCGTCACCTTACACGCGGACAACGGTGTGATAATGGACAATAATGTGGAGTAGCTGCCTCCCGAGTGGTAGAAGGGCTGGAGGAAAGCAGACCCCATGTGGCCCGACTCCCAGGGCACGTGTCCCCTTATTATGAATCTCCGAGCGACACTTTTCAAAAGGTAAGCATGCTTCTCATTTGTTCTCATCTTATGTTCTAAATGGCAAAGGCTCAGTCTTGACAAAAAGATGCCAGTGTGTAAAACTCCATAGTGAGGCTAATTTGTAAATACTGCTCCACAGCGCTGCTTACGTCATTAGTTGTTCTCAGGCTTCCAGATACTTAAAGCAGTCACACAAAAGAGCATTGGCTAATTGTTTCATCATGATGTGTATTCATATTTAATGTATGGGCATTTTCTCCTGCAAAAACATGGTCATTAGTGGGATCTTAACAAATACATATTCTCATAACTTGTTGTGAGTGTTTTTATCTCCCAAACGGAATTCAGAATCATGTTATCAGTGGTGACTTCAGGCACATTTATAGGAAGTGAGGCGATGAGCAATTGTTGTGTTTTCTTTGTTCATAACAAAGATTCATAAAATAACTTTCACGACACAAGTAACAACCTTGTTTTTTAATCTAAACACATTAAATATGTTTCCTTTGATCAGGCAATTGCCTGAGAGAAATGTTCAAACCAAAAACAAAAGTAAAATTGTAGATATAAAACAAAAGTGTTTTTGTTTTATATCTACAATTTCAGGCCTCTAGAGCTCATGGCCCTAAACGCACAGAAATGCATTGCTAGACACGCATGGTGTTATTACGTTATAATGTTCCAGGGCTTGACTACCTAACCACTGCCTTCCTGTTTGGATGCCTGTGGATGTGGTGGGGCGAGGTTACGTTTTGGCCTGTTAGAGAGCTGCTTAATATGGGAGAGGAAATTCATATGTCATGTTGTGTTGGTTTCATGTAGGCTACGGTGAGGAAGGGAGCTAATGACGGAACGGGCAAATTCATTATCGGCCCCTCGGGGACACAGTGACGTTTTATCAGACCTGCTTTGCCAGGAAGTTTTTGAAGCGGTCGCGTATGAAGCGCCGCGTCTCAGCGGGATCAGCACCAAAGGCTAATAAAAGTTAAAATGTTAGAGGTGCGTTAAAAAGGGTTATGCTAACTTTAAGGCGTCTAAAATACGCTGGAAAAAAAGTGGTGCAGTGCAAGAGAGGAGCATTCCCTGGGCGCGGTCTACCAAACTGTCATAAGAACACGTCTTGGTGTAACCGGGCGCCAAGGGGCAGATGTGAGATGTGTCACTAGAAACGCTTCAGCAGAGAGCCACTTCGACAGATAAATCATTGTTTTCCTATGACTACGATGCGCCTGCCAAGCATTCCTCTGTTGCTCCATTTGTTTTTCTAGCTGTTGTTCAGGTCCTACGCCCTGACCAATTGGATATTATGAGCCTAACCTCTTGAGGTCAGTGTATAACCTTAACCAATTGTCTCAACCAGCTGTGCTGGGCTGGTCTTGCCTGGAAGAGAAGTGGAATGGGGCCAGCTAACTTCTTAGCTGTGGGACGGTGCGAGGCCTTCGGGGTCAAATCAATTGGTGGACCCCATGGAGCGGGACTGCTTGCACCACCGGGTGATCAAATGGGATCAAAGGTAAAATTTGGTGACAATGGGCCAGTGTCTTTGAGATAGTAAAAAATGAAACTATCACAACATGAGCTGGTTCTCACAATACAACAGCAAACTAGCTCGTCCTACCAGGCGATTTGATCAGCTACCTTGTTCAAGTGAAAGAAGGCTCCGAATGGCATTGAAAAGTTAGTTATTTAAATGTTTATTTGCATCTAGAAAATCCCAAAAGCCCATGTGATTGACCTTGGGGGAAAATATAGGCTTTAGACTACACTTCCATGTGTGAAAGGTTTAAGGAAAATGATTGAATTGATGATCAACTTCACATCATGGTATACATTCTAAACAGTCTAATTTACATTTCAGTACTGTAAATCTGCAAGACCCTGATCAGACAGAACACATCTCTCTACAAAAAGAGAGGCCCACCTCTCTGCACCCCGCCTGAATGTGTGCTACAAAAACAAACATGAACTGTACACTATGATATTTTAAATATCTGTAAATATAAATATAAATTTAAATCATTGGATAATCAAGTAGCTCAGGGTATCCAGAATAACTTATCACATGATTTTTTCAAACTCTGGAGATGCAGGACGCTCCTGCAAAGCTGACCCAGAGCACTCAGCAACGCAAAAGCAGCGGGCAAACGTCTTCACCTGATCCAGTAAAAACCAAATACAAAGCATGCTGCACCAGGTCAGGTACAGTATACGTCAACTAGCTTCTAGTTGTGACTCATGCATCGCAGCGCTTTCCAAACTCATTAGATTAGAGCAACAATGAGAAGGCAAATTGTGTCTGACTTTCTATTTGTAATTATTGTGGTGTTGTGAGGGCACGGGGGCATTTCATTTTCTGTCCGATTATTGAATTCTTGCCTCTCTCCTGTGCCGAGTTGTGTTTTGGTGCGTGACCACGAGCTTTGTGGTTTTCCAAGCCTCATGGGACCAATTCCCATTATTTACTTGACTGTGACCCTGTATCATGACCCCTCAAGTCTCCCATTCTCCAGAAGCCTACTTTTAAATTGCCCATCTAATGGCAAACCTGCATTTTTACTCAACTGTAATGAATGCTCCAATTACGCAGAAGGTGATGGAGGCGAATTTCCTATGATAGACGGTGTGATTGGATCTCCCACACTCTCTCCTTCACTATCTCTCCGCTCTTCAAGCATTCCAACAGACCTGTGGTCAGCACTAGCTGCTGGGGAGGAAACTAAGCCTCCACTCGTGGTAATGCACCCTCTCAGTGCACTGCCAAGCCGTGCACCAATGAGGTGACTGCAAAATTAAGTGCTCGAAATAAATGAATTCATTCTGGCAGAAATGTGTCAAATGACCTTTCCGCTGCTCATTACACATGGTGCACATTAGACCAGAGAAATGCTCCTATTGTACGGGATCCTTTGTTTCCCCCCCTCCCCTCTGCGCTGTCAAAGGGGAATGGTCATTAATTGAAATCATTTCCATGTGTAAGGTTGTGCAGATCCCTCCTCAAGGTGTGTCAATGGGTCGATAGATATTTGGACTGTGCAGTGGTGTCAGGTGATAAGAACTCCAGTCACACTGCGCTAAATGACTGCTGAAGCTCCATAAAACCGATTCAAGGGCAGAGGAGATCGTCCCAGCGGACTGTGTTCTGACAGCAGTGACGACGGTCACCGTTCAAAGGTATTGAAATGTTTTGGACCACTCATTGGTGGGCACATTTTTTCCCCTCTGATTAAAAGGTTGTTGGTGAGAACTGAACAGTCTCTCTTTGCAGCCGGCGTCCCCCTGCTCGACTGAATGCCGGGCATTTCACCCGGCTCTGTGCACAAGAGAGGAGGGCTTATCCTAATGCAGAGGCTGCCTGTGTGGCTGCCAAGGAGAGATGTGGCTTTAAGAGGCCCATACATGGCGTTGATTAGTTTTACTGAGCGGGTATGCAGAGACCAATAAATTAAATATGAATAAATTAAAAAAGTACTCTAGCAGAAAATTGCTTGGAAAACAACCACCTACCCATTAAAATATGTATAGTAATGCCTTTTATGTGAAGTAACTTGGGATTAGATATCACTGTAAATTAACACGCCATCCAACCATAGTCAAGAACTTTTCACTTTCAACAAGGACTTATAAAAGGTATTTACTCCAATGTGTTCGGTAATTAATTTGATATTCAAATGGGCTAACGTGAGTATTATAATTGCAAATATCCCAAATAAGAGTAGTTCTAAAAGGGGTAGTGTCAACAAAGATTGATGAGGCTTGCTTTGAAATTGCCATCTGTTTTAAGTGTTCACTTGCCCCTCCCCCACCGCCCCCCTTTCTGTGGAAAGCCACCATGGTTTACCCCTGCCACTTGGCCGTATATATCCGTATTTTGGGGGGGAGTGTTCAGGGGGTGCTGTGGTGCTGCACACACACACACACACACACACACACACACACACTCACAACGTAAACATTGAAGGGGATCAGGAACATCAGCATGTGTGATGAGCTCCCACAGATAACGTCTCCGTAACATTTCCATGACATTGTGGCTGTGTTACCTCATTACCACAATGTCACAGCAGCAGTGAGGATGTTGCGTTTGGGGTGAGGATGGAGGAGAGTACCGTGGGGGGTGGAGGGTGGGAGGGGGGTCACCTGCAGGTATCTGCAGATGAGCTGATTAATTAAAGGGATCTTTATTAAGGTTATTGAGATGAACCCCTCTCCTCTCTCTGAGCCGCCCCATCCATGCTCCTCAGTGGTTAAAGGTGGATGGAGCAGGGGGGGGTCCAATGGAGGGGAAGCATCCTTGCCTCTTTTGACATTAGCCCGCGTGTTCCCACTTTAAACGCCCCATGACTCTCGCCAGAAGTGCATCTCTGCACCCCACCTTTGCAAGAGTGACACTCTCTTCAGGCTCCAAAATGGGGCTGCAGAGTTTTAATCCCTTCAGCCCATCAACCCACCCACCCTTACTTCCATCTGTCAGGAGCACTGCTGGAAGAAAAGGGAGGAGGGTTTTTGGGGGGAGGGTGGGCAGGTGGAGCGCATCCCTTGTTCCATCTCGACGAATTTTCTAATTTCCTTTGCCTCCATGCTTTGTCCCAAATTTACGCCCCTAACCTATCCACCATACAGCCTCCCCTGTTGTCCCCCCACCCCTGCCACCTCTTTCTCTATTGTTTTGGTCAAAGAAGTGAAAGTAAAAACAGAGGCTACTGTTGGATTGCGACAATACAAACCGTCAGTATTTGAAAGCCTCTACACATCAGATGAAAAACCGTCTTCCATATATTCTTTGGAGTATTTCAGTGACTTTAAATGTGTTGCATCTTGAGTCAAGCGCTATCATCATTTACTGTAGGTCATATTATTTTCCAGCACAAACCAACTCTTCATGTTGTCCTATACTTAATCAAACGTCTGGCATGATACAATGAAGACCATATGCTGAATTTAGATCTTCACCTCTGAAAGAAGTTGCCATACAGACGGTGGTCTAAAGAGAAAAACATTTGGCAAAGACAAATCCTTGTGGGGGTTTTTTTTCTTTCACTTTTTAAATTACAAATCAACCAAATCACATCACACCAAATCAAACCAAAAAAATAAGCAGGTCTTATTTTATTTCATTCATGTCATGAAGACATTACCATACAATATATTCATAAGCGACAAGTTACAGTGTTAACGGGCAGTGTTTTGTGCAATCATTTCTAATTACTACTCTTCATGCACAAAACCAGGTAGTAAGCTTTAGGGATAGAACTCTCCTGTCAGATTAACTCCAGGAAATTAAGTCAGACATTTACTACAGCTCCATCTGCTGTTTAGACCCGTCTGGGCAAACCACAGGCAGACAGTATGTCAATAACGTTGAAAAGTGTTGCAGTCACTTGGCAAGCAGCTTGAATCATAGATGAAGATAATTCATTTGTCTGTTTTATTTAAATGTAGAAATTTATTTTGAAGACAGTTTTAACAACTGCACACTACGTTGACACCCTAGTGGACACGGCCCGTGCATGCGCACAGAAGCTCCATTGTTGGCCCTCATTCACTTCAACATGCAAATGTGTGGATTTGAAATTCAGCCTCTGTGTGTTATGCTTGACTACTTTAATGTTGTATCTATGCTGGGGATTATTCTCTCTACAGCGGAAAAACCTGTGCTTGAATGGCAGTGCCCTCAAAGTAGCTCCTACTACTTTGAATGGCCTCCAAACGAGATTAGGCCCGCGGCTGCTCTCAGTCCCAATCCTCTGCATTCACATGGAGCGTAGCCAGCCTGTGTGACGGGGTTTTCTGTTTTGACACTGAGTGGATGCAGTCACTGCGCATGTGGCGTTTTGGAATTGAGAGGTCACTTCGGTCGTTGAAATAATATCCAATAAAACATCCTGTGCTCTTTGTGTCTGCAATTTAACATTAAAATCGAGAAACCATAAGAAATATTTATCATGTTATTGAAAGTGAAATATGACACACAAAAAAAATGTGCAATAGTTCTGTTGTGCAATACTTGGCACATTTTAAGTACATCGTCATAAGTATATAGACACACACACACAAAAACACACACACAGATGTAATCACACGTTACTGCTAATTTTGAGGGAATCAATTTGTACATGTTTTTTTTACAAAAATTGTTGAAAATATTAGAATAGATTACTACATATTGCACTTCCAGCTCATGACAAAGACATTTCCCAATGTAAAGAATGATCTTTCATTTTTAACAAAAGATATTTTTGCATTTCTGTATGCAAAATACATACATTACCATATATATAATAAAGGATGCCATAATGAATGACTGGATGTGCTGCCAGGTAGGAACTCAAATAACTATTAAATAACCGGTTGTATTAAGGAATTATCTGTGCTGTGAGCTCTCTTTACGGATGCTGCTTTATAATAAAAGCCTTCAATCAGATTCTACAAGTCATGAAAAACTCATTCTCATTCTCAATGCGGTTCACAACAAAAAAAAAAGATTAGGGAGTCTGTATTTGGACTGTGCAACAGCAGGCATTTCTCCAGCAATTTGGCCCCATGTGGGTCACACCTCAGACAGGGGCCCTTCTCTTTGGCATGAGGCACTGAGGTCGGACCCTCAGTGGTCTTCGACTTGAAAGACTTGAACTATTTGACACTGCGGTCACTGCTTAGTCGCTGGTCATCACAAAAAAGGTTGCACCATCCACGGCCGTTTCACTGACATCACTGCTAAATTACAGAATTAAATAACATGAAGTGTATATCAGGTTCCCCTTCTAATTTCACCCAAGAGAAAGAAAGTGAGCAAACAAGAGGGAAAAATTCAGTGTGCTCACTTTTCACTAGTGTCCCGTCTTTCTCTGCCTCAAGTGATAAGACCGTCCAATGCTTGAAGAGGTATTGGTCTTAAAGTTTGCGGGGGGCAGTCCTACTTTTATTGGAGGTAGAAGGTCTCTGGTCGTCCACCCTACTGGGTTCGGAGGCTGGTTTCTGTCCGGTACTGACGTCCTTCATGTCCTGAGGTCTTTGCTGCTTTGCACTCGGGTGTCTGGAGGGTTTGATCCCAGCATGAGACTGCAGGGATAATATACATAATCTTCTTACATTGCAGAATTAACTATCACATCCATTTTAAAACAGCTGCATCAAAACACCTTCATCACCATCTTCCGCAATAGGTAACTTTGGCACCATCTAGTGGTCAATAAATATGGAAACCAGTGGGCATGACAATAACAAAAACTAAAGGGAATTCAATTAGAAAACCTGTCTTTAAACTTCAAACTAGTTCAAATGTATAGTAAGATAAAAATCTACAGGTTACAGTGAGTTGTTTTGGAAACATATCAAAACCTATTCAGTAAAGAACAAATTGAATTTAGACTGAAAAGGCCTCGTCGTAGGTGGTTCACCAAACCTCTGCTGTGTGTTGGAGCCGTCCCGGAGATTTAGAGCTTTTGTTTCGCTTGTCCCTCTGAAGGAAGCCACCGCTCTCTTTAGTCTTATTCCAGGATACGAGAGAAAGAGGAAAAAATGTTACCCAGACATCTAAATTATGTTCTGATTTGTTTCAAAAACTGTCGAACAATACGAGATTCACATTCATAATTACCACTTCTATAGCGACACAAGTGATATCTAAAAATCTTGAACTGATAAAAGCAATAACTAAAATATTATTTAGAAATAATCAGCAAAAACTTTGCTAACAGGATAGTCTTATTTAAAAACAGGATAATTACCACATGAGGTAAACTGTGTGGAAGCAGAAGTAACACTACTTAAATAGATAAGTAAAGACATCTTTGAAATATACATAGCCAAATGTGGAGCTGAGCAAAAACAGACATACGGGTTTGGTGGATGTGGAAGGTGTGCGGACGCTGCCGTCCTCCTCAGCGTGGCTCCAGCGTTTGCCGTATGTTGCTGTTGAGGCTTCGCTGGGGACCAGCGGTGCGTCTGGCGAGTCGTCCACAGTCTGTGTTCCTATTGTGGACAATTTGAAATAACATTCCGTTCCTCAGTACTCTTCACTGTATGATCATTAAATGCCCCGTTGTACATATTACAATTAGTTTCTGGTATGCAGATTTTTTACTTATTTGACCTTTTTTGCTACTGGATTTTGCACAGCTATCACTAGTGAGCGAGTTTATTTCTGATTTCTGGTGGGTTGTTATCTGTGAAAGTATCACAGTATCAAGACATGTCAAACACGGTATTGTAGAAAAAACTCAGGGTAAACTGCAGGTAACCATAGCAACAATACAAAAGCTTAACTTAATATAAATGAAACTGGCTCTGCCTCCACTTTGTCAATTATATTCATACTGTACACCAGAATATATTGTTGTATATTATTGCTTATACAATAATGATTATTCAAGTTACCATGACATGGATTTAGTTATTTGAATCAAGTTAAATTTATCATCGTCTTACTCTCTCTCTGTTCAGGGAGGTCGAGAACCATCACCAGCACATTGGACGGCATAGCAGGCACATTAGTGTCCCCCTGTTGGACAAAGCAGCCAGTAAGAGCTCCAAGTGTGACTCATTTGGTGAATTTTATTAAAGCAGCTGGAATAATCATTGCCTTACTGTAATCCAGGGGTTTTCTAAAAGCTGATTAGCCGACATGCGGTAGGCGGGGTCCGCCTTCAGAAGGCAAGTCAAAACATTTTTTGCTGTTGAGACAGACTCGAGCCAATTGGTGAGCTCGTCAGCAGCAATCTGAAGAGTAAGACTGCAATGCAACATACTGTACTGTAATTCATTTATCTCAGAGTTTCACCTGCATCACTGACTGTGCCCCAGATGGGTTGAAGAAATGTGACTTCTCTGTTCATAATCTCCTTAAGTAGGTCTGCTTTTGTTTGGGACAAAAACGGAGGCTCCCCACACAGCCTATAGGGACACACAGCGCAGATACATGTAGTCCTTCACACTCAGTAGACATCTATGTGTTTGTGTACATATAGTATGTGTGTGTGTCTACTTACAAAATGTACATAACGATACCTATGCTCCACACATCACACCAGTGGCTGTAGCCACGATCACTCATCATTTCCGGTGCTGAAATTCACATGCATACACAAAGGTTTGCCTTTTTTTAAGTTGAAATAGTTTTGACCCACATATCATTAGTGGCAAATATTGAAGAGAATGGTTTGAGATTCTAGTTACTTGAAAGCCCTCCGTCTCATGCAGACGCTAAAGAGGGGCTTTTGCTGTAACAAGCCGGTCTGTCGGTCTGTGCACAGATTTTGTCACTGTGGTACCGTCACACCCGTGAAAGATACAGTTACAAAAGTTTACAGGTGTGTAGTTGAGATTTAAATGAGATTAGAGAATGGCACAGAGTAAGGGGGCCGGAGGTGGTGAAGGGTCCGTCGGTCCGTTTCCTGCCTTTTCCTGCTAATTGCGAATTTCTTTTCGCGAAATAGCATGAAAGTCATGTACTATTTTAGCTTGCACGCACGACACATGTTTAATCCTAACGTTGGCTTGCTATTTGAGCAAAAGATGCAAACCGAACTCCAAACAAAGTAATAAAAGAACAGTAAAAACATTAGCAGGCTACCTTAACGTATAGATATAAAAACACCAGGAATGCCTGATTCAGAAGGAGTACACATTTACTTCCTTCCACTTCTGAAATGAATATAAACATGTTTAACTTTGGCACCCCTTAGTGGGAGAACCTCAAAGATTCTGTGGCAAATAAAATACTACACAGTAATTCAAGCTCTATCCCTGTGTGCTACTCGCATGTTTAAGGAGATATGTGAGGTGTCATACCCATATAGGTAAGAGTCCCACAGGCCTCCTTCATTATGTTCTCAATGCCGACACCGTTTGTCTTCACCGATAGTCCAAAGTCTGTCACCTAGGCAAAGAAAAGCACTAAATAAAAACGGGGATACAAATAAACATGAAACGTGCGGATGGAACTCAGTCAATAATCAGTTAAAAAGTGCTTTTGTCAGAAAAACAAGCCTGCAGGTGGAGCATCCTTGACTATCGACATGGATGTTTAGGCTGTACAGGAACCCCTATTTGTAAAGGGTTATCACATTATTATAACGGCAAAAAACAAATCCAGAAGACAAGACTTTTAAAACAGTAAGTGTAAGAAACAGACGGTGGTCTAGTCTTGCTTCAGCTTGGACACCATGTATCTGATTTGACTTGCTCATTGATAGTGCACACAACGAACTGTGCACAGCTGGTAAAGATTCAACGGAGTCTCTCTCGGTAAAGATATTCTATAAAGGGAGACGGGAGTATGTTGTAACAAGGGCGTTTTTAAAGCCTTTTGTAAAAAATAGTGGGTGAAGAAATAGTCTCCGTCCGAGGCTCATACTCGGCCCGACAGAGAATAGTTAAGAAGGTTTCTCAGTCTGAGACACCATCTTACCTTGATATTAATCCTGCCTTTATCTTCCTCATCAGGATCATTCATCACAAGAATGTTCTCAAGTTTCAAGTCCCGGTGCACAATGTCTGTGAGATGGGAGGACAACTTTTAAAAATACATAATGGGTTTGCATGCAGTCATAACATACATGCATGTGACAGTTAGTTGTCATTATCAATATTTATATCAATATTCTCAGGAAGCCAATAGACCATCGCACTGAAACCACTGAGATGTATCACACAACCCCAACAAGTTGTCACTGTGTTGATGATTTTATCCATTTAACATTAAAATGATTTGTGGGTGCATCATCAACGACAGCCACAGCTCAGAGGAAAAGAAGCATTGAAGCCTGTGATCAGAGTGCAGCGTGATCTGCTCACGTTATTCACCAGGAAAAGACAACGTGTCCTCAGAGTCGGTCATAGTGGTCGGTTCACCTTTCGAGCAGTACGTCGGGTCGAGCGGCCTCGTTAACAAACCTTGGTGGAGGGAGACGGGGAGGAGGGAAAATACTATTTGCCCTGGGCTGTCTTGTTCACTGCCCTGTTTGAAGCAACCAATTATAAAACGGAACAGTGTTGATGGGGTGGGAAAGGTAAGTTAGACCAACTAGTGTTCACAAAAGAAATACCTGAGAAGGCTTTTTTTCATGGGTGCATTTAAGATATGTTTTGTTCTGTGTTATTCAACTGCTTGCTGACAACATAACACACAATTTCACATTCAGAAATGTCTATTTTATTTGTTTACAATAAGCAATTCTAAAATACTCTAGATCTGCATTTATTTTGCTGTGTTTAAAAAAATACTGTTTACCAACTACAATATAATTTTTGGTGTATTAAGATTTCAGTAATCTTCACTGACTGAGCCACTGAAATAAACCATCGGAGTGGCAGTGTAGCTACATGCACATGCAAAATTTACCATGTTGTTGTAGAATTAAAGCTCTAATAACAGCCGAGGCAAAGTGAGGCTCAATGTGTAAAACGGCTGACAGCAGAAAACATTTGACAAAATGAAGCTTTGTGAAAGTTCATCTGACACAAAGGTTCCCGCTGCCTCAAAACCAGCTCTTTCTCATTTGCATTGTTAGTTTACATTAAGGAGAGGGAAACCAGCAGAGAGGTACTTTCCAACTAAAACACACCTATTAATCAGTATTGCTCCCTGGCTTGTTGCAAATTAGTCATTAGACGCATGTGGCGATGCCTCATTGCTGAGCAGTGTGCTAAATTACAACAACAGTTTTTGCTCTAAAAAGGTTAATCAGCATGTTAAAATCATTATAATAATGCTCATAATAATTATAATAAATAAAAACTATGATCGCAATGTGTTGGGATCCAGCAAAGAAAGGTTTGGTTATTATCAAGTTCTAATTATTGATATTAATAAAATTATTATTATCAATAATAACGGAGAACCAGTCTGAGATCATAAATAACAAACAAAACTGTGGATCAAGTCTGAAGATTTGCGCACTAATCCACATTCAGAGTGAACAATGAAGGATTGAATCAGACAATAACAACAAGCTATAGTCAAAACATTCAATGGCGGACATCGTGATTACACCACAAAAGGCTCCACAAACAGTAAGACAGAGAGGTGAAGGACGTAGTCACGTAAAGTGGTCGTGTCCTGAGAAACTCAACAACTGCCCTACCGCGATTATTTTACAGGCGAAGAAGACACACAATGAAGGCCACGCTTACTTGCCACGTGTGTGTAAAATAAGCCAAACAGAGCATCTTTGTGTGTGTGTGCGTATGTGTGGGTTAGTTTGAAATTTAGAAGATAAAGATAATTAGTGTTGCAGGGGAGAAACAGTGACAGAAACATTTGGAAACAACATTGTTTCAATTGTCGTTGTCGTAGTTGTTAACCTCCAAACAACCCCGTCAGTGACTTCAGGGAGTAGCAAGGGTGAAAAACAGGTGAGTACTTCGTGAAGTGAGTACTACAGGTGAGTTCTTCCACGAAGGTCATCAAAAACCTCGATCTTCGTCGTTTTGTATCACTATCATTTCTATCTGTAGGGTGAAATTACCTCTCTTGTGGAGGTAGACGACGGCGTCAGCTAAGCTGCAGATGATGTGTCTGGTCTCGTCTTCTGTAAAGTACTTTTTCCGCTGTAACAGCTGCTTAAGTTCACCTCCATCGCAGAGGTCAATAACCAAATAAGTCATCTAAGAACAAGGAGAGAAAAAGCAAATAGTCCATTTGGGTTATAAATACCATTCATGCACACGCAGTATTAGGTCACAGATATGTCATATCCAAAATGTGTCAAGACGCACATTACAAACATCCCACTCTTTGTTTGTTTAGAGTTTGTTACTTAAAATGTTTGCTTAGATCACCTGGGCCGTGTGGTACACTTCCTGGAGATGTATTATATGAGCATGGTCCACTTGTTTGAGGATGTTTATTTCATGGCCCAGCATCCTGGCTCTCCTACTTCCTGCCTGAAGTGACAGAATGGGAAATCACAATTGATGGCTTTTCAGTCTGGTTGTGATCATGTTTCTCTCAACATTGAACCTCCCTGTTAGAACAGTTAAAACAGGCTTCCCAGAGAGATGCCAAATGCACTCACCGCTGGTCTGCAAACCTCCTTAATAGCCCATTTTGTCTGTGTCTCAATATGAGTGGCTTCATAAACAACTCCAAAGCTACCTTGACCCAATTTCCTTCCAAATGTATAGATGTCCTATGGGAATAAGGAAGAGAATATGAATGCATTTGTAAAACACACTTGCTGACTGTAACACAGCACAGGATGAGCCCTGTGTTTCAGAATTTGGGATCATGCCCCTGTTTTGGAGACCTAAATTCCAAAGAGCATCCCAATTTTAAGCTCTCTGAAAAAAACAGAACATTTCAGATCTCTGGTGGTGCAGAATATAGTAGTTCTAATCAAGTTACAAATGATTAAGTGGCTGCTGCAGTTTGTTCAATCTCAGGTCTAATTAACTTGATCATTATCTGTGTGCATGCAAGGCTGAGCACTGGCTGCTTTAGCATTTGGCGATGGGAGAAGTCAAATTCCCCAATGAAGAGTGGCTATATAGCAGCAAATTGAAGTTTCATCCTCTTCTGTTGCAGATAAGAGTCTATCATAAAGGTCAACAGCAGGTCTGTGTGTCTGTTTCAGCGGTGGCCCTATAGCAAAAATACAGAATCATGTAAAGAAGCTCACCGTACCCTGAGGTCAGCATCATTCTCCAGGCGTATCAAAGGCACATTCCTCTCCAGCGCGTCCCTGCTGGTCGGCGTGGACACCATGTTAATGCCTAATCCACTAACAAAGACGCGTGTCACCTAGAGATGGAAGAAGAGGGCCGTCATTATCCCTTTGAGATTTCCTCTCGGGCCACCGGATGACAGGTTGTCCATAGACATTTAGAGTAAATGGAGATATTTGTTACAAAGAATAACTGCGTCGCCAGTAACCAATAGCTATTCCTAGAACATAATAAATGTGCACGAATGCGATTGTTAAAGAACAAAACACATTTTACCATCATTTTACTCGAATTATTGATTAACAGCAGTGTTTGCAATTTGTCAGTATCATCTCAAAATGTATTACTGATTAAAAGTGTTGAGTTACATTAACAACAAACTTTTATTTAAAAGCCTTTTCTAGCATTGAAGACACATTTTGTATCAAAGAAACTCCACAAGTTTGCAAAATACCTGAATCTTTATTTACCCGAGTCCATTGTCTCACTCTTTTAAATGAGTGGTTTATGACCAAACTTCTGTCTCAGTCCAGACACATATTAACCTTAATCCCAATTCACCCAGTCTCTAAAGCCAAATTAAATGTAAAGCAATTATCAAGGGATGCCCGGGAGCTATGAAGTGGATCCACCACATGAACAGCAATTAATTATTAACAAGGAAGCAGTGTCTTTAACCTCTTCACTGATGCATTATTTTAGCCCTGTCAGGGCTCTCATAACAGGCCTGTCTCTCCCATTACCTCATGTCTATTTTCCAATCAAAACGATTGTGACAGCCTCTGGAAATTCCAATCACCTCAATCTCCGCTCATTTGTGGAAGACAGAGGCCTGTGATGAGTGTATCACCGGAGACTTGAAGGGACTTGAGGACCTCACATCTGGTCCTTAGCCCCAGTTCCAAGGTGCAAAGGAAAGCAGTACAAACAGGAAATGTAAAAACATCCTTGAAAGACCACGTGTAGACGGCTTATTTCCCTTTTGTTCACTTAACTAAGTGACAATATTCTGTGCATGGATCTTTTTTACCCACCTCTTCCTAGACAGAGGATTAGCCCGGGAACGAAAACATAATTATTAACTGTGTCCAGCAATGATTAAATGACGGTAGACAGCCCAACTTAACAATGTCAAAACATAATAGTCTTTGTTATCACAGACACACTGAAAGATAAGTAAACATCAGGGCCCAACCATAAGGAAACGGAGGCTCCATCCTTTACATTGAGCTTGCCTCATCTCCAGTTTCCACAGGAAGTAATTAGAAGCGCCGGTTCATCACAAGTCGAGCCCATGCTTGCCTCATCCCTCCATCATTCTGTCACACAATCATTTGTGTGTATTTACCCTACTGAGTGCTGAGTAGAGCAAATATACGTGGTGCCTAATGACTGAAGAAGTGGGGAATACTGTCTAAGAACTTTGCGTATAAAATCAATGTCACTTTGGAGCAAAGAGAGCTTGGATACAATGCATGTGTGCCTTCCCTTAAACCGGCTCGTCTTTTGTTAGCTCAACGTAATGTGCTTTTACCAGAGAGGCTGTGGTGATCTTCTCATCGGGCAATATAAGACTTTTGAACAGAACCAACCCAATCCTGTCAACATTCTACAGCAATGCAGTAATAGTGCTGCTAATCAACCGGTTTTAAGGGTGAGCTTAAGGAGATGTGGATAGAACCACATGAGGGATGCTGATGATGCCGAAAATATTTGTTGATTCATCAATCGGCATAAAATAAATCAATGATTTTCTGCCCTGTAGGTCAAAACCTCTTTTCATAAACAGCTTCTCCCATTTGCAATAAGGTTTCTGAGCTCGGTCTCCGAACTGGGAAATGCTGCTCTGTCTCTTTGTGACATGTGCGTAAATATCCACCTTTTTTTTTTAATTCCAGTATCATTGCAATCATCACTTATTGTTGTCTATGTGCTATGCTTCATGTGTTCACTATGTCTAGTCACCACTTTGTACTAGAGACAATTTCCACTGACACGCTTCATGTGGCCATTTAAGTCAAGTGTCTGTAAATGAATTGTTCCTGGTCATTTATCGGGAAGAATACTTTTTCAAATGTGAATGTTTTCCAAGTTTTTACCACTTCAAATCAGTGGACTGTTGTTCTTGCAAAAAAAAGGGTATTAGTCTGTGGAAAACGATACTAAATGGTTAATCGTTTAATCATAAAAAGACTCAATGCAAATATCACTAATGAAAATGATCATTATTTACAGCCCTAATTCAATTGATGTGTGATTTGCCAGCAGAATAACTGCAGCATATCAAACGTCAGCAGTGCTGTGTCCCACAATTAAATGGCAAATAGTATGCCGCTGAAACCACATTGTCAAAACCAGACCATCAAGATAATGCAAATTTAAATTATTATACAGCGCTTTGATTTCTTTAATGAAATAAATAGCAGAATAAATTAGGCTTAAGCAGCTTCTAATGACGGGGCCTCGGGCTGTAAAAAGCAGCCTCTAAAATATAGCCTCCAAATCAAACACAAACAGAATCTAGCTTACTTCAATTAAAATGTACACTCCTATTCGTTTTGCTTGAGCCCGAATATTACATTTTCCCCATGTGAAACTTAATCATTTATTGACAGCTTGGCTTTGATGACAAATGATAAACTTCACAGTCCTAATGAAGCGTGGAATTACATTACCTGATGAGGCAAGAAATTGCATGTTTAGAATGCAAATATAGAGCCCATCTACTTCGCTAAGTTACTTGGTGACTCATAATATTATGCAGAGAGATTATCAAGGCTTGTGGTCTGAGTGTAATATATCAAGAACCTTCCAACCTTAAGCCATTAAAAGCATTAAACACTTACTAAAGAGCTGTGAACACAGTATAATAGCCCTGTAGTCCGTCAGCTATCTAACAACAACAAAAAAAGAGGTTCTTTAAAAATCTATTCCTACATTCAGCAAACAAGTAATGCATGTTGCTGCTCCGAGAATTCCCTCTGTCTCCAATGGTCATATTCGATAAGTCCATTGGAAATAAAACATGCTTTGCCAAAAGGAAGTAAAAGATCAAATTCTGCCATTTGCTCAGAGCACTCCACATGTTGCTAGAAGATAAGGGCCGACACATTCAAATTCTCTCATTGGTTTAATCCCGGTTAAAGCTAATCTCTGCCCTTGCTGGGCTCAGCCTTGGGAAGCCATGAGGGCGGACATCAAGAAAAATGTGGGCCTTGGCAAAAAAAAAAAACAAGAACAAATCAAATTCATTTCAATGACAACCCGGAGAGAACTGAGCACATTTATATCTGAATACACAGACGTGTGACGCTACACCTTCGGGTATAATTCAGTAATTGTCCAACACGCAAGCGGATAACGTTGACGCGCTTTGCTAAAAATGTGTTTTTAAACAGTTAGCCCAGGACAACACAACCAAATAATAATGGGGCTTTAACTGACCCAATAAATCTAACTTACTATTCAAATCGAGGAGGTTATGAACATAATGAATGAACATAATCAGCATTGACTGCTCCTGCTACTCTGGCAGTTTTCAAATGTCTAAAGAATGTAAAAGCTCTGTTGTTATTAGCTTTTTATAAACGCTTATAAGTACGAAAAGGTGCATTAATTACTTCACTGGAGATCTAAGTAGCATTTATGCAGCAGTTGTGAGACAGATAACTATCATCATCTCAGTTGACACCAAGCACTTAAAAACTGAGCTGGTAAGAAGTGAGGTTGCTCCTTTTTAGTACTTAAAGCTAATCTGGTTATTTTATGTTAACATTTAACATTTGTAAATCGGTGTTCTATGAACACGTGGAGATATCTTTGCAATTAACGTTGATTAGCTTAAAGTTGATGGGAACAACGCCAAGCTAACGTAACGTTAAGTTAACATTAACATTAACATTAAGCTAACCGACGTGAGAGATGAGGCTGGCCTTTTAACCGTATATTATTTTACATTAACGCGGTAGAGGCTATTTCTCGTTGACCATCTTGTAACTGTGAAGGCAAAATGCTTTAAGGATACTCTTTTTAAAACGTAACGTCAATAAGTGTAGGAAAGACTGGGTGGTCAACTTTTAGCAACGCTAAAGTAGCATTACCCCAATGCAAACGTTGTCATGGCAACGAAACATGACGTTGCAGAAGCCGACCGGCCGAAACGTCTTATAATAATACATATGGGAGTCCCATTTGTCTCGGTTAGTAACACGGTGAAGGCTCAGGTGAGAAGGTTGAACGACCGCTTCTTACCTCTTGAAGTAGATCATGTTCTTTTAGAGGATCGGTCTTCAACATACAAACTTTTTCAGTGGGTGACTATGGAGAGCGAAGAGGGACAAATCTCGAACGATGAATGAACTTCGGGGGGGGTTGCAGCGCCCCTTGTGGCTCGTGTGTGTCTGACGACGTATAAAAGCCCGGACATTGAAAAGGAAGCACTTGACCACCTCTGGACTTTCACCCAATTTATAACGTGAGCACTGACCGTTAGTACTTTCTCGATTTTTCGCGAATGGAGAACTGGTTTTCTCTGTGGTAGCCTGGATTTTGGTTGGTCCGTAGTCTCCATCTAGTGGACACTCCTGCAGTGGTTTATCTGAGTTTTAAAATTCAGTTTTAAAATTCAGTGTGGAACAATTCAACCACAGTTTTGAATCGGATGAAAGTAAGAAAGTGTATAGTCACCATGTGAGACAACTTTAAGTGAGTCTTGACATTAGCCTGTGCACACTTTGCTACAGCACCGTCACCACCCAATATGTCCATAATTAGGACACAAAAGTTTACTTGCTCCATATTTGAAATCATGTTCTAAAAATATTTTTTCTGCACTGCCACGGAAATATAGAATCACATTTTTCCGACCGACGGCTCCGTTTATACCCACAAATGATTTTTTTTCCTGAAGAATTCCTTCTCCAAACACAAAACGGCAGCTACATTTTTTAATTGCAGCTTTAATGTTCTTTATTAACCTATTGAAAAAAGTTACCAGCTCTATTTAGGTTACAGGTTGCTGTTTGCATGAACTTTAAAGAGATTAGTGGAAGGTAGGCTCTTTAAATCATAACAAGAAATCTTATTTGGGCTGCCTGAATTGTAATCTTTGCATGACATTTAACTGCACCCTAGGAAATTATATTTGAATTAGGTCTACAAAAAAGAAACTGTACCATAATGACAAAAAAAATGCTGACTACAACAGAGATATTTTAGATGCTATGACAACATTGACCTACTTTATAACTTTTGACCACCACCTACAGTTAATACCGTTTGATTCATCTTTTTTTTACTTCTCACACACTGCCCCTTCCTGTACTGTATGTCTATGTTATTTTATATATCGTAAAATATTGCATTGCTTTAAAATCAATTGTCCTTAGGGGACTAAATTTAGTTCAAAGGGTGTCATTGGTTTAAAAATATGACATTTTAGAAAAACTTGTATTTTGACATGCAAATGTATAAAATGTTTGTTGTGCAAAAGAAAATGTCAAATGACAAAATGTATAATTACAGACATTATGACCACTAATTTCCAGCAAAAGACAGACTTCCGCTTTTTACCAGCGGGTTTATTGATGAGTTTGTCTATGCGGCCTGCAGGGTGCTCAAGGTTCTCCATAACATGACAGATCAGTTTTGTGAAGAAGCTCGATTTCAAAGTAGCTCCCCTCTCCAAACACGAACCAAGTCACCAGTCTGCCATAGACGATTAAAGCTGAATTATACAACTTGTGAACCAGGTGGTGAAGCGGCCCCGAGGCAGAATCAGTTATATATTATATTGTTATAATGGTGATGCCCTAGAACCAACTGAACAAAACAACAGCATTATTTATTAGAACTATATGTTGTGTCCAGAACATTTTTAGTAGTATCAAGATGCTTTTGTAATCTACAAATATATCTCTATATATGTTTTTTCATGTTGATACTTTAATGTGGGCCCCACATGATATGACAGATATTATAATCCAAAATCTAAATGTCCTCAACTTAGTGTGGTTTGGTTCATATTGAATCGATTAGTCTACAAAGCCTGTTTCTTTTCTACGGGGGAACTTTTCTACAGCGTTTGGAATGCAGTGCTTAACTCCAACTTACAGCAGGAAGCTGTGGAAAAACATGGTAAACTATTTGCTAAAAAGACAATAACCGCAATTCATGACCTAAATTCGTATCTGTTGTTATGACCAAAACAAGATAAAAATATATCAATGGACATCCTTTATGAAATTAATCCAAAAAGAAACATGTAAAAATATGTTTGCTATAAAAAACTTGGGTTTGCTGATAATCAAGCCCTAACCAATGAGCATTAACTTGGTGAATGCAGATGCACAAAGCTTTCTAATGAGCAGCAATGAACAACGCATGGTGCCAGTTTAATCAAACTATAGGACAATGATTACTTTAATCACCGTGGTGCATGATTGCTCGTAAGGAAAAAACAAACCAATTAATTTAGTGCAGAAGAAAAGAGGTTTCAAATTCAAAACCGCTCTGCAAAGTGTAATTCTATCACAATCATCAAGACTGTAAAATAAACACTTAATGATAGTAAAATGTGCACTGATTTCTAACACATGTGACACGGACGGGTTTTGTTGACTCACTTTAGATCAAAAAACACATTTTATCATTAAAACATGGACTGAATGACTGATGTATTTTTCTTTAAATTTCATAAATGTTAGACCTGTTTTTGATAGTTAATTAGCTCTGAAGTGAAACTGTTGCATTGTAGTCTAACTAAAAAGTGAACAATAAAATAAATTAAGTTCAAAATCACTTCTTTCCATGGAAAACGGAATTGGTTATTTAGGTCATTAAGATATATTTCCATTTATCCTCACAAGTGTGGTCATCGAGAGCTATATTCCTCTACAAATATCCTACTGCTGTCAGCATCTGTCTTGGATAAACAAAAAACAAGGAACTCAAAAGTCGAGTTTAAATGAAAGATAAACAAAATGAACACAAACTTATCACACTTTCATAAACCTATAGTTTACCCTCTATCTATAGTGTATAACAGAAAAAGGCCTGTGCTCACCTTGAATCCCCAGCAGAGACGACTTGACATCATTCATGACGGTGAAAGTTAAAATGTGCAGTTTAAAGCTCTTCTCTCTCTTCTGCACACTGAACAGAGTGCACGGACGAGCATTTGGAAGAGCTGCTTCACTCTCGCGTGTCCCCCTGGGAGAACTAAAAACATGCAGGGTCTCTGAACCTTCTCAGCCAACACAACGTGTTTTGCAAGTGGGGTGCAAAAAGGTCGACCAATCCACAGATGGTTCGGAGAGGTTTGAGGACATAGGCGTGTCTTCTTCTGTGTCTCCACTGCCTCACTAGACGTTTCACAGTGTGAAAAGAGGAAAAAAGTCTAAATTGAGTCTGGTTTTCTGTGAAATAACAAAAAATTACACTTTAGCATCCATTCCAATGTTTTTATTGGAATGGATTCTGTCAGGTTGAAATGCATTTTTAAAAAATGTTCTGGAGCCATAATTTATCATAATGAACTAACTGATATGAAAATACCACTCAAACTATAAATGGCTGCAGTTCATATCGCATACTGTAGATAAACGCCTACAGTGGATTGTGGGGCTGTAAACAATTTCCATTGGTTTCCTGGAACTTGTGAGGAATGAAAATGTTAAATGTAAGACACTAGGACATTTTTTTCTGTTGAATTAATTTTATTGATAATAATAAATGTGCATTTATCATTGACTGTTACAGTAAAAATAAAGTAATTAACCAAACTGTTCTCCTGAAAGAGTGACAGCAACTTAAGTTCATCTTCCCTTGTACAATAGGAAATATTACTCATTTAAACGGAAGCAACATATCATATAATGTATATTAACTACTTTTGATAATGACCCAGGTGTGCACAGACTTTCTTTGCTCTTATTTAAAGTAAAATCTATCTTAAGCATCAGGAAATTATTAAATATGGTTAATGTGGTTAGAAGAGCTGTGTCCTTGAATATTTTACAGAAAATACTCTTCAATCATTAAATGTAATTTTCTCTTAACAATGTGGCTCTACAGATACTCATCCAAACTGAAGGATATCAATACCTAACACTCTTATTAAGATTGAGATATAGATGTAGTATAAATGGAGGAAAAAGCTTACATCATGTATACACAAACATAATTCATGGTTAAATGTCAAATTAACATTTTTGTTTGTTTAATTTGGATAAATACACCTGACCTTTGGACCTCTAACACTCGGACAAGTGCTCCCGATCACTTTCATTCTGTGTCCCCGTGGTCAAAAAGACAAAGTCAAAGGCTTCACTGAGACACATTAATATCAATAATCAAACGTGATAATTGCCTGCAATCATTTAGTAATTAAAATGTGACATATAGTAAAATAAAGTTCTATTAAGTTACACATTTATAATAAATGCCTTGAGAGCTTACAAATATGCTAAATACAGTGCTGTGTATAATCAGAACTATGTTAACCTAAAAAAGATGCTACGTGAGATTAATAAACATACAATAGAGAATCACCTTTGTGCAATACAGAATACAACATTGGGTATGTGATTTTAGGAGGTCTAAATGTAAATAATATATGCCCGAATATAATTTCAGTGGCAACATATGAAATAATAAAGTAACAATTACAGCCATGTCTTACTATTACATGATATTTTAAAGCTGCACCCTCAAGCTCTGTTTGAGTTGTTTTTCTCCAATGAGATGTGTTTGCAAATGTGTAGAATATAATATGAAACAAAACATAGTTTGATCTTGAACTTCTACTTCTTTTATCAGTTGAAATAATAATTTCTCCAGCGTTCGTTAGTGCTTCAAATATCTGAAGTGCGTTTCAATATGTTCAGCTGCCATCAGATGGCAGCACTGTGATATTGTTGCAAACCACTAAATGCGCACTATGATGCTAAATAAAAACAGCACAGTTACTCCGAAAAAACGCATTTTAGTCCATTGTTCCACTCCGTGGCTAGAATAGCTGTCTCCTTGACTTGAGAGAGGGTCTCCTCTTCCTCTTCCTGAGGCACTGCTCTCTCCTCTCTGGCCAGGGGAAACCGCTCTCAGCGGCCCTGTAGGCCTCGTCGTACTCGTCGCTGTCAGAGTCCGCCTCTGCTGCAGGGAAAACTCTGTCGGGGAAAACCTCTTTCAGGTTCGAGATGAAGAACATCTCGAGATTGCGGCCCGCTTGAGCCACCTCGGAGTCAGGCTGCATTCAGAGACGGAAAGAGACAATGAGGTCGGTGCCGGTGAAGCACTGACAGGTGATTTTCATATGCATTATTTAAACGAGGATTCATTGTGATTAGACTAACTGTATATTGAGTGCACACGTTTTTAACTTACATAGTTAAACTTTGCGCAGTTGCGAAACATGAGATAGACATCAGCAACAAACTCCTCTGTCGAGATATAGTGTTGAGTATTCCTCTTGTTGAGTTTGGCTCTGATCACGGACAGATCCATAGGCCTCTTAATGATCTGGTAGTAATGACGAGCCTGCATGAAAAAACAGAAACCTTTAACATCGGTTTGGACAAAATCCACCCAGACACTAAAGTTTCTTTCAATATTAAAACTGCAATCACCATCATATGACTTTCCAGCACTGAAATAAATGTTACATTTATTTTTTATTTTAATATTTTTTATTTTATTTAATAAATTGAATCTATATTAAGAGGTAGATAATCAACCACTAGCAATGCTATTTTGTATTTTTTAAATAATATTATGTATGTTGATACAACAAAAGAAAAATCTTCACGTTGCTACAGTGTTCTTGTAATTGTAATGAAATATATGATGGAAATAAGTTGGCATTTTCTGTAAATGGCCTATAAAAGTAAAAGGATGATCACTCACAAGTGGACTGACGGGCTCATGGAAGGGAGCACTCAGGACGTTACTTAGGATCAGTAGAGTCAGCCGCTCACATTTCTACAAAGAAGAAAGAAAATTGTTACGAATGCCGGAAGGGAACAAAGTTGCAGGAAACCACCAGCCATCATTATTATGAATGCAGGTGTTTAAACGGCCTACTCTTTGGTCACAGACAGGCAGTCCATGTGCCGGTGTGTGTCCTCCAGATGTTCTCTTATTCTCGCAGTCATACTCAACCTCTGGCTGCATCACGTCCCGGCACAGGCTGCACAGCCAGTCGCCTCTGAGAAATACAATGAAACAGTTTGAAAGGAAGTTTCAGAGTAAAGAATCAAACGCACTGGAAGCATTTCAGTAGAAGAAGCTTACGAGGGGAAGCTTAGAAGGGACGGGATGTGGCAAGACAAATGAAAGACTTTTGGACAGCGGTCACAGCACAGCAGGTCCCCTCCGATGAGACACACGGCACAGAAGTCCTCACTCTCCATCTCTGGACAGTCCTGGTCAGCCTCGGCGAAACTTTGAGCGACGGGGTTCGAATGCAGAAGCGGCCCCCAGGCGGCACCACCGGGCGACTCCTCCTCCAGGTCGGAGCGAAGTGGTTGCGGGTCGTCGGTGGGGAGTTCGGGTTCAGATTCCAGGTCGAGCTCGGACTCGAGAGCGCCCTGAGAGTCCGGAGGCTGTTCGGATAGAACGTCGGAGTCGGTCTCTGCCTGAAAGCTGCGATCATTGTCAGGCTTGACAGATTCGGAATAATCCTCCAGCCCTTGACCATCCTCCGATCCCCCTGCTGCGTCCGATTCTGGCTCCGCCTCATATTCAAGACTTGGCTCTGAATCCCCCGTGATGTCAGTTTCAACGCAGAGCCGCATCGGTCCTGCAGCCAGTGATTCGTCCACAGCCCAACCTTCACGATCAGACTCAGATGAAGACTCTGCATTTCGGGGGGAATCTGGCGATGCATCCGAGTACAGCTGCGGGTCTGGATCGGCCTGAGAAACAACGGCGTCCTCTGAGGCTGATCCGGGATCTGTATCTGAGTCCAGATCCAGTGCAGGGTAACTGTGTGGTACATATACAGGGTCAGCGGACGGGGGCGCTGGTGTTTTACAGGAGCCGATTGTCTCCCGGCTGTCAATCTCTCTGGTGGTCGAGGGTGTGGAAGACGGATTCTGTCGCTGTGCACATGGCGGCGCTGTGAGTGAGCGGGTGGGGCTTGTGATGTCACAGGCTGCAGCTGTGCCCTGCGTTTACAACAGAGGGGAGA
The DNA here is from genome assembly GCF_964276395.1 of Gasterosteus aculeatus. Taxonomy (NCBI): domain Eukaryota; kingdom Metazoa; phylum Chordata; class Actinopteri; order Perciformes; family Gasterosteidae; genus Gasterosteus; species Gasterosteus aculeatus. The sequence continues at coordinate 11,497,834 of NC_135700.1, forward strand.
AGAGAAGGGAACACAAGCTGTTACGCTGATTTGGTTTGTACGTAAGGGAAGAGTAAGGGAAGCATCGACGTTCGACATTCAAGGATCACTTTTTCCTCTACTGTATGCAAAGAAATGTGACGTACCTCAGGCCTTGCGTCACGCCCGGCCCTCTGCTGAGGCGGGGCTTCACTCTTCTCCGTCCCGCTGGCCGGTAGAGGGTCGCTCTGCCGACGCCCATGTGGGGGAAGTTGAGACACAAGTATTTTGAGACGCTCTAAGCAAACCACTGGAACCCTCGGCCTCCCTGAGTCCTTCTGAACATCTCGGTTACTTTAGAGGCAAGTAGAGAAAGAGTGATGAAACCTGTTCTCTTTGATTTGCCCGTAGGACAGATCTTTGCATGGGGAGCTATTACACACCTGCTGTGGCTGTTTCTCGTCACCCTGTATTTCCCCTCATAATCAAGGTCTTCATTTACACAATTAAAAGAATGATCTGAAGAGAAAAATGATGAGCATATATTCACAAGCTTAGCAAATCGCTTATATGAGATTATGAGAAAGAATTACGTAAGAAAGCTACGCCAGTAGTATTTTCTAGCACCTGGCTCTTTCTTATAGGACAGTAGAGGAGACCGGTGACCTCTGGAGGGCACCGTTTCAGACGAAGTTTCCTTGACAACACAAAGCACCCCATCTGAGGCTCTCCTCTGTTTGGATTCCACACTGACATACTGAGAGCAAAACAAACATTGTGTAACAAGTATTAGTAAATGTAAAGTTATATGGTCACGACTCTAGAGAAAACCTGTCGGCTATTTTCTGGTATTTTACTGACAAAACAATTTAACATACAATCAAGAACATAATAGGCTGATTAATCAATTGTGAGGATGATAATTTCTCGGGACCCTTAATCAGAGTAATGTTCATATTCATTTTTCTCGACTGTGTTTGACGTAGGCTATTGCTTTGCAAAACCCCAAATGACGTGTACAAAAGGGTCACCCCAACTCTTTCTGACAGCTGAGGTGCACTTTGATTATGTTCTGATGCAGGGTTACCTTAGTTTCAGCCACTGCCCGGGGGCTTTGAGCGCATCCTGGGGGCCTCTCACTATAAGGGCTGGTGGAAGGGGCTGCCAGTTCTGGCGGGATGCTCTGGGAGCGTCTGTCCCTCCCCCTGCACACTAAAGCAGGGCCGAGCCTGCTGCTCTGCACGTCGGATACACACTCGTGGGCTGTCTCCGACACCTCCAGGGACGTGGATCTCTGTCAGAAACACAAACATGCAAAACTGAGCAGATTTTCAAGCTGCATCACATGCACAGATGCCCACGTTCATGCCATCAACAACAGACAGGAGAGAAAAGGTGTGGGATGTGTGCAGTGGAAACCAGCTCGAGTGTGACACAAACTCAACTCAATCCATACAAAAGGCGACAAAAGGGTCTGGTTACAACACTTGTGTTCAGGGGGGCAGTTTGACAAACTAGATTTGATTAAACTGGAATAGCAAATAATTTGCTAACTAATAGTCTTTCTTTCTCTCTTCTATTACACTTTAACTAATGCGAGTGCCTCAAAAAGCTCCTTTAAACACGTCAGCTTATGGAAGCAGGAGGGCTGACAAATGAAATTTAGGTTCTTTTTTAACATATCTCACATTCCTCCTTTTTTTTCTTTTTCTAGATTATTGTCATACAAATTCAGGCTAAATCCACAGCCAGCATGTACTCCTAAGTATCATGCGATTAAAACACTTACCTGATCCTCGCCACTTGGGAAGCGTATGCAGGATTTAGAATGTGGAGGGGAAAAGACTAAAAAAGATAATCCTTCTTTCTGGAACGATGGAGGAATTTATCTTTGAGAGCAAACTAGAGCAGAAATTAAACTGGCAGCTCCCTCTGTTGCCTTAGTAACGTATTAATGACATTTTAAGTACATAAATGACGCCCAAGTCGTTTTAGGTGATTTTACTGGTAATAAAAATAATTCATCTTGTGTTTGTACATATGCACCCTGACTTTTTGGCGAGGTGATTATGTGGCTTTAAGTGTGATTATGACCAACGGCGCTCTCCTGATTTTGGGATGCATTGCTAAAAACAGCTCTGCTGTAATTGTCAGACCAGCTCTTTGTTTTCTCAGCGTCCTTTCTTCATAAAAGCAGAAGCACATTTCTGTTGCACCATCTGTCAGGTTTGCTGTCAACTGTGGGAAGCAATCATTCTGGCATTAAAATAAAGCTGTCCTTTAAGTAATTTACAGATAATTAAAACAGAGTACAGCACTCACAGAACATTTCAGGTGTTTACAATAACAACTTTCCGTATGTTAAACATTTTCCCACTGGCTTTCGATGTGACTTAAATGTCACTATATGATGCGTTTCTTTTTAATTAGACTTTTTTTGTCTTTGTCTTTTGTCTTTTCATCTGAGCAAGTGTTTGAACGTTGAACAGAAAATAGCCCTGACTCTGACTCATACATTGTGGGTTTTAAGAGGTGCATATAAATAGGTGATGTGGTTTTGTTTGAGGCCATAGAAACATGGCAAAACCAAAGAATGAGGTGCACAAAATCCAACCATCTGCCTTGCTATTATCTTACAGTAGCCTATATTGATCACAAAATATATAATATACAAAAAGAAGTTATTTGGGTTATTTGGTAACTTAATTACTCACTCTGCCATCTCTGTGGTCTCTGAGCGTCACTGCAGGACTGTTTCTCTGCAGCTCACGTCTCAGCTCTGCTGCTGGAGCGACACGGAGCTGCTGCTGCTCCTGCTGGACAGAACTCTGCTCCCTTCTGTCCCGCTGCAGCTCCCCGTCCGCCAGCGCTCTGCTCTCAACCACTGCCGCTTGTCCTGGCGCTTCCTCCACTCTGCACTTCTCCTCCCAGTTCTCGTCGTTCATCGCATCTCTGTCCGCGGCTGCGTGGCCGACTTGCTGCTGCAGCGGCGCGTTGGTCGACAGCGTCCTCTGACGTCGGCCCGGCATGCGGTGCTCTGCACCTGGCTGAGCCCGGCTGTCTGAGAGAACGTCTCTCTGATGTGGCCGTTGGAGATACGGCTCAGTTTGAGGCTGGGTCTGAGAGGCAGCAGCTTGTGGCCGGGATGGAGATCTTCGACTGCAGCTGAGCTGAATGGGTCCCGTCACCGAGACGGGTGAGGACGGCGGAGGACATTGCAAGGAGTTGTCTGGGTCCCAGCACCGCTGGAGCTGCTGGTTCTGGTGCAAAGAGGCAGAGAAAAGGGCCGGCCGAACACAGCTGGAGTTATGCAGGACGGCTTCAAGCTGGCCTTTGTCCGGACGGGACGGGTCCGGCGCGGAGGGAATGCCATGGACACAACACAGTTGGGGCTCGCAGCAGTTCTGGTACCCACAGCCCGGCTCTCGTCCTCTGTGACACACGGACGGAAGAGCCAAGCGGTTGATTGGCTGAGGCCTGAGAATACTGGAGCAGGGGAGGCCGCGGGGGTAAATGCTGTCTCCCCCTTCAACATTCAGCTGGCCTGCAGAGATTGCATGTAACATTAAGAGCTTTGTCCAACGTGATGCAATAGGTTGAGCAAATGTTAACAACTGCAATACAACCACTGTAATAATACCATGTGGCTTCAAAAACATTTATTTTACCTAAAGAGGAAATCTGCTTCGTCCAGTAACTTGCATCCCAATTGAATTTGATCCTGACAGGACTCCAAGAGTCTGAGTGGAGTGACGACTCAAGCAGCTGCTGCATCTGGAGAGACATCTGGAGAATATATATTCTGTTATAGAAAAAACAGGTTGCATGTTGTAAAATTAGCAAAACTGTAAAACTTTGAGTTTTCTGTGCTCAAAAGACACCTAATGCTAAAGAAAAGCGACTGGAATTCAAACGCAGAGACCAGCATGCAATAAAAATAAATATCCCACACTGGGCTTTAGAGAACTACACTTACATCCTTCGCCGTATAAAAGGTGAAGTTCCCTTTTTGAATACAAAAGAATAATGAATTACCGCTTCCCCAAAGGGCAGCGTATGTTACAATGAGACAGTGGACGTCTGCCCTGACGACGTACCAGAGCTCTGCTGAAGAGCACCGGGCCTCTGCAGTGGTGGGTCGTAGCCCAGGTGATGAACTTCTGGACGTGGTCCAGCTGGCCACATATCTCTATTGCCCCCTGCAGATGGTCCTCCAGACGATGCTGAAAGTCCTCTGAGATTTTCTAAGAAGATAGAAGAAGAAAAAGAAGAAGATACGTTATTATGACGCATATTTTGTGTCAGATATAGTTCTTGAGATGTTTGCTTAAGCATTTTTGATAGATTATTAAGGGTCCTCATTTGGTTGCTTTCAGGACTGATTACATCGCGGCGGTTACTGATTCTTTGCGTGTAGAATCAAAGCTGGCTGAACGATAAGAAGGAACGAAAAAGAAAGCAATTACCTCCAGTTGCTCTATTAATAGGTTGGCTCGTTTGTTAAGCTCGTTCATCATAATCATCTTTGCCATTTTAATCTGGTTCTCTGCTTTCCTGTGTGCAATCTTTACTCCATGAAGTCTTCAAAGACAGAAAGGGGAAAATAAATGTGAGAGAAAAAATCCCAAATTCAGAAGAACAGTGCAGACTTTCAGACATTAATTTATGCATTAGCTTGCTATATTTCACACTGGTAAATTATTGAGCATTTGTAGCAGAAGTTGCTCAGACTATGATGACTTTTTCACCAACCTTTCCTCTAGCTGCTTAGCATTGTTCTCCACTGCCGATCTCCTCTCATCCACCTGAACCATCAGGCTCTCAAACAGCCACTGCTGATCTTGTAGAGCATTCCCAATCTGCACCACCCTAAACAAACCATGGAGATCACAACATCCACCGCACTCATTTAATCTCTGGGCATGAAGAACACCACAATTAAAATGATCTCCCCTCAGGGCAAGACATTATGCAGGTGACCTTAGAGGCAGCTCGGAGGTGCTGGTCTCGTTACTGTACCGTAACACCACAGAAAAACAAAAGCATCTGAATACTTAATAGGTAAGTTGTGTGCAGGCGCGGGTGATAAAAGTGACAAGGCAGTTCAGGAGAGTTGTTTCTCAGAGGAAGTTTTTGACCTGCCGTTAGCCCTTTTCTGCAGTGTCCTTGTGTTTTTTTTATCTAAGGGACTGACCTGTGGTTTTTGTGGGAGGACAGGTGACAGCTGCTACAGCACAGAAGGTCACATGACTCACAAAACAGCTCCAAGGGCTCCTGTCTATGAGCGTGGCACATCAGGAGGGAACAAGGATACGACCCCGGACCTAAAAGACAGACGGAGGGAGGCAGGAGGACAATTAGCATTTCACACTAACAGCTAGAGGAGAACCATCAGTGTGTACACAGAATGAAAAGAACAACACTAACTTCTTATAGCTTAAAAACGTAATCATTTATTAGAGGAACTAAATTAAACTGCATAGGGTTAGGGAATGTGTGTTTTAGTTATCCGGTAAAATGTATCATCTCATGTGGCAACTTGAACTTGCCACGTTTAAAATGTTGTGTTGTTTGAGTGATCAAAGTAGGAAAAACGGATGTCTAATATTGTGAAGAACAGATCTTGATTTGGTTTAAGTACAACGACGTGGGTTTTGGTTAATTGGTGAGCATGGAGTGAGGTAAATAGTGTTACATTCAGATAAAGCTGAGGCGTCGCTGAATAGAGGCTGGCTGTTTCCCCATGCTTCCTGTCATTACGCTAAGCTAAGCTAAGCTGGCCTTAGCTTCTTCATGAGAGCGGTATAATATTTATCATCTAATGCTCAGCTACAAAGAAAATGTAGTCATATATTCCAAAATGCCTTGTGTATAAAGTATTTCTCATATTTATTTTTTTTAAATATATTTTCAACATGCCTGTCTTTTGAAAAGTGACTATGGTGAGCTACAGAAGAAAGCCTTATTGTTCGATACACTTTGCATTCATGTAAGTTTTTATAGGCATAAGAAGTGAATGAAACTGTTACTTTGTGCTACATAGTTAAAAGTAAACTCTGGTTAGCTACATTGGATGAAATTGCTAAAACAGTTGCGGGAAGTAGGTTGCTGGTTGAGTGTTGAGCTGTAAGTGAACAATATTTCTCACAGTTGTCCAATCTTCCTTTGATGAAACAACCACGCACACATACTAAAGCACACGCTATCTCTCACACATTTCTAAATAGGTCACCGTAGAAACTGCCGGCCCACAGAGCATCTATCTAACTATAGCTGGATACGGCTAAAGAAAGCAGCCTTACTGCTCTCTGCTGGCCGGCTCACCTCAGTCAACCCCCCCCCCCACCCTCCCCACCCCACCCCACCCACCCCTCTGCCTGCAGATCCTCACAACTCTCAGTGGTTAAGAGCAGAGCATCATCCTGTGTGCGTCGACCTGATCTGACTGACCACATCCTGTCTGTCAGAACAGTCACACGCCTTTTTCTAGCAAGTACACCAACAAAAACATTAACACGGCCACATCACAATAATGGTCTCCGGGACGTCTTCTTTACTATTTGACAACTTGTGTGATGCAGAACTGCACGAGCAGCTGGCAACAAAGCTGCCAGGCCCACTTGAGGGTCTTAAAATAGAAATACACTAATATTAGCGAAAAGGAAAAGGATGCGAGCAACTTGGAATCTGGGCCACGTGTTAAAGAGAGGTGTAATAAAACCCAAGGATCTCCAGCAACTATTATCAGCCATCATCGCGGACATGCATTATTCATAGCAATGGTGCATGGAGGGACGTGATTAACAAACAAACAGAGAACCAGAGGGAAAACCAATAAGACAGAACAGGCTCTGTGATGACAGAGAGAGGCAGACTGCACAGCCACAGCGATGGTCTGGCTTACCGGCCTAGAAATGTAGGTAACAAAGCCATGCAAACATCTTGCCTTGTCTAGTTGGAGGTGTGGAGCCGGAGCCTCTCTGGAGCAGGTCAGGACAATGGGGGTTACTGGGCCTCTGTTGCTTGTGCATGTCTGTGTAATGGTATGTGGTAGTGGCTCTCTGATGCTGATGCACATCTGTGCACTGGTAACACAACCACTTGTTGCAGAGTGTACACAGGCTCTGTGCAAGTGTCGGCACTGAGCACTCCGAGCAGTTCTGAAAGACAAAGAAAAAACATTCCTTATGCTCAAAATATAAAGTGGACGCAGTCTCTTTCCCACACACCCACACACACAGAAGCCTGTGTGATAAGACCACACAGTGACATACGTCAGGAACATTTGTGGCGCCGCTTTGCTTCGGGTGAAATCACACCTCCAAGAGATGTTATCTGCTGTCATGCTAGAAAACGACTGAGAGACTTCTACAAGAATATAAATGTGCTTGAGCATTGTTTGAGTATGTTTTAACATCGAAGTAATTTTCCAACAATGACAATTTAAGCATTATGATGCAAGTAAACTTAGAAAGGGGAAGATACAAATCTTTTAGAATAAGGACATTGTTATAAAAATCCTCTTAGTCCTTTTGGTATACATGGAATTTAGAGATGAGCAATGAGCTAAACAAAGAGCATGCAAAATGTCTGAGGAAGTAAGACGGTGCACAGCGCCGCCTGCTAGGTTACGCCGTATTAACCCTTTCGGGCAGATTCATCCTCAGCAGTTCAGCATCCTTGCCAATTTGATGGATTGACGAAAAGTGTATGGACCCAATCCAGTTTTAAACCTTAACACGTGTTAGGTTGCATCGTCAGGGGAATCCCTTCCCCTATTCTGACATGCCACTTTTGGTTTGCGAGAGACAAACGTAGGAAGCGTGTCAACTCGAGACAAGAAAGGCCCACGGTGCCCTGAAGGGGTTCAATCAACACGATCAGCAGTGCAAACTACTGCACGCAAATAGACAACCTCCAGCTGTGTCAAGATTAAGATAGGAAACAATGCTAAAGAGAAAATCCTACCTTCTCCATTTCAACGCTCGTGAGAGTGGAGCTGTTGCTCAGCGGGAGGGAGAGGAGAGAAGAGCAGCAGCGGCAGCGGCAGCAGCCTGTCGCCTCGGCAGCAGAAGCACTGAGGCTTCTACCTGAGGCAGGAAGCGGCACGCACACAGAGAGAGGTGGCCCCAGAGGAGACGGCTTACATGACAGTCTCACTGTGCTCTCTCCTCCCCCAGTTCATCTAGGTGTAGGACCCCCCCTCACAGTTACGGAAGAGAGTGTCACAGTCAAATCCATCCCCCTGCATGTTGGTGCAGCCAACAAAAAAAAAAAAAAGAGAGAAAATCTAATCCTTTTTCTTAAATAAGCCTGTGCATAATAATTGGGAATTAGGGAGATAAGATAATTATTTTTTTTGTAGGGCAAAATATCCCCGCAAGCCCTTTTCCAAAATGGAGGAAGGTAGACCAAGTGACCTACAATGAGAGAGGGAGGGAGGAAGTGTAATGTAAGCAACTTCTTGGGAGCGGGCAGCGTGAGGAAGGATCCGGCGATGTTGGGCTCGGGTTGAGTCGAGGTATGTGGGTCTGAGCTGGGATAGAACGGCTGTGGCCTTCTTCTCTTTGTCAGCAACGAGGAGGGAACAGGTCCCAAAGGAGCGGCGCGCGAACGTAGCACGCCAAAACCGGGTCAGGCTCTGATAAGCTCCAGATGGGACCAGGTTACCCTCCTGCAATCTCCTCCAACACTGTGAAATCAATTAAGGTTGTTTAACTCAACATGTCAGAGGAAATTAACACAGCACACTGTAAGGAGAAAGAAAATGAGCCAACTGCAGACCGAGATGAAGTGGATTTAGACGCAGAATTGATACGATTCTGACTGTGCATTTGCCAAAAAAAAAAAAAGTTGAATACGGGAACCAGGTAGCAGAAAGCGATCCGAAACAAACGCACGCCACCAAATGTAATTCAGTGTCAAACAGCTAAGACTTCTGGAGGTGTGAGAACGTCTGCCTAACAACAGCCCCATGCAGCCTGACCTACAAATCTAACAACTTTCTCATCCTTGGGTGCTTCAGTGGGGAGCTCAGAACAATCCCACTCCCCATTCTGCACTCAAAGACCCAATTTGAAACACAATTAGTCGTATTACACCATTCCTATCGTTCACCCAGCTCTTTGCACGCTCTTTCTCTGCACCTTCTCTGCATTTATCGTTTAAACTGAAACCTCCCGCCAACCTTCCCTGGCCTGTTAAGTGGAGCCGGCGCTGGATACGCAAGCCGTCTCAAGGGATGTCTCAATAATAGAGACCTGCTTAGTGATCTCTCTCTCTTGAAAGCACCTCCCCATGTGACATCTATTAATACTGAAGTGACGAGATCACAGAGAAAGCAGGATTATCTTTTATAACTCCAAAGTTGTTATATCTATTTAATTATTTGCGTCTCTTAATATAATGTATTTTCTGTGCTGAAAAGCGATCAATCAACTAGAGAGTCAAAATATTCACTTGCCTAAAGTAGTAAACAGATTAACATTTTTTAAGTAAGAAATGACAACAAAAATAACAAAACCGTTGAAAAAAACCTTGGTAGGAGTTTGTCTGAGGAAACCTTGGATTAGCTGCTGCAACCTCCCACAGAAACCAGATTGTTAAGAGATATTTGATCCAGTATGTTGCTCTTCTTATCGTGGGGGGCTTGAAACTGCTTCAGCAAATAGTATCTCACCACGAGCCTCATGAGTCAAACCGCTAAAGACGATGTCACACACGCACTCTCGCATTCTCTCATGCATACGGGGTTTGTGTTTATAACACATCTGCCGGAAGGCTGGAGGAAGTACAAAAAAAATTAAACATTATTACTTTGTTTGATCATGTTGTTGTTGCTGTTGTTATGGTGGCAAAAACACAGAGAGATACTCACTAATTGTTGTGGCACAACGGTCTGAGAGATAAGCTGTATAGTTGGTGCTTCACTTTCAAACTAGATGTAGCCTCTTAATCTGACACCAAACCTACAACATTTAAAAAAGTTACAATGTGTTAGCCAGATTGCAATGTGCATTATTCAGTAAGTAACAATATGGTGCAGTGAGTGTTTAGCACTAAGGACAAGTCATATTTGTCCTACTGACGTCACGAGGAATTACTTCTCTCAATTATGTGGAGGTTTGAAGATTGATTCTCGTGGTTTTAATCTAATCAAATCTAATCAAGTACTTGAAGCAGAGTGAGAGTGACAGACTTTAAAGATAAGTAGGATTTTAGTACTATATGGTAATGAATGCATTTGATACTATATTTCACTGTAGTGAATTTGAATGGGAGTTTTAACATTAAAAAATAATGAATTGATACTTTAATGTTCATCTGATCTAATTTGTGTTCCCCTGTCTGAAATCCAACAATACGACTATAAGACATTGAAGTTATGTGAAAACTAGCATTACGTGTAGTGCTGTATAACTCACTGTACACAAAGCTGTGGGGATTTGTTGTTTTTTTTCCTCGTGGCATGTCCCACGTTTGGCTGCCTGTTCCACGTGTCCGTGAACGTGTCACTGTGACAGCCCTTTATTAGCGCGCGTTCGCCCGTCAGTCAAACCGCAGAGCGTCCGCCGCAGCATCCTCCGCCTGCTCCTTCTGCATCCGCAGCATCACCTCCAGCGCGCGTCCCCGAGCGCGACAGCCTCCTTTAGAAAGTGCGCATGAGATTACGCCCCTAACGCGGCATCACGGCGCGATCCGCAACCAAACCCGAGAGCGCACAAGCACGCAAAACATTTAGTCGGCGCACACGCGTAGTTGCGTGAACAGAGAATCCAGAAACTGTGTCTGAGAATGAAATAATTCCACTCGTGCAAATCATCACATGAGGTAAACATCGGGGAGAGCGCGTGCGAGGACGTCACAGTTGGGACAGTGTCTCCGTTGTGTTGCTGCGTGTCTGTCCCCAGTGCGAGAGTGTTTGTCGTTTTTTTAATTATATTTTACCTTGACCCGTGCATGTCCGAGTGCCAGTCCCCACCCCCCATCGGGTGTCGCTCTCCAGTCCGGCCAAAATTTTGGAGATATTCAAGTCTCGCATTTAATCGTGAGATTTGATATTCGCTGTCATGCGCTAGTTCTGACGTTTCTCAAAGCTGTAGTGTAACAATACTTGGTGAGGAGAATGGATTATTTATGCAAAGTTTGCAAGAATGACATCCTGGAACCATTACTGATCCAAGGTGATAGAAGAAGTATTCACATGTTGTTATACATGTAAAGTTACCACGAAGTGAAACCATTATAAGCAGTGGTGGAATCATCCAGATGCAGGTGTTCGTGATAACACGGTAAAGTATTAAATCATGTAATAATACAACACTGACAAAAACCCTTCTGCCTGATGATTACCTATATTTTTGATACTAAAAACATTTTTCTTATAGCACATCTTTACTTTAAGTTAGCATTTTTATTCCGGACTTTTACTTGTAATAGGAGATATTTCTGTTTCTGCCAATAACTTTAAAACGTGCAGTAAAATGGTATATGACTGCAAAAGTACTATTCACACGTAGTACATCCAAAGTAAATTGCACATCTACATAAAATAAAGCAGACGCTTAACAAAGTGTTCATATGAAATAATTTATTTTATTTTTTCATCCTTGCCTTAAAAAAGTGATTACCGTCATGTCCTGTGGGAAAGTATCACTCTGACTGAGTCTGTATGATCATTGATGCATTAAACTAAAAGTAGTCTTTTGATGTATCTTGTGGTGGAGCTGTAAATACACTTTACTGCTGTGGTACAAAACACGTCAAAGTGTTGTATGTAAATAGTTTATATGTGAAGCAACAGCCATCAGATAAATGTTGTGGAGTAAAAGTAGAAAATCTCTTGTTAGTCTCAAAGGTGAATGCTACAGTACAATTAAAGCACTACTACCCTGAAATGGGAAATAACCAATGTAAGTCACGGATATACAGTAGGTAACCAGTTTAATCCTAAACAGAGAACATAGTTATTTCACAACAAATTTCAGCCTTTAATTGCTATGAAGGACACCAGCAGAGAAGAAGTAATATGCGGCTTGAATCAACAGAGAGGCTTTCGGTTAGTAGAGCTGATGACAGCACGTCAGCGACAGCCACCACGGTGATGTGCAGAGACCTAAGAAGGTGGGAGCTGGTGCCAGACTAACGGTGCCTTTTGGGATCCCACCAACCTCCCGTCATGCATAGCTTTGGGGGAAGCTGTCATTGAGATGACGGATGCAAAAGGAGGCAGTTTTTGTAATTGTAATTTAAGCATTTCTGTTATTAAAATGGACGTCTATATGCTCTGGGTCTTGTTTTGTCAGAAATAAAGGCTGATGATACATCTGTAATCTTTTTATTGATATGACTTGGAAGTGCGGGTTAGAAAATAACGTTTGACCTTTAAGCAACAGTTAACAACACAGATAATTAACGTGCTTATTACAAGTAGACTCAATGCAGTGCACTTTGAAGAATTTATAAAATGTTTTAATAAAAGATTGCAAAAGACTCAATGAGGAGTTACAATCATTTTCTTCATTGTCTTGATGCATGTACAGTTTTCAAAGCGGTTCCACACTCCTTAAACAGAGGACAAGGCTGGTGAAATACTGCAAAACTAAAACCACATGGACTGTACATCTATAACCTGTCAGGTCACATACGCTCACACATCCTGATAAAACTCTTCACAAGCACACCTGACATCAGTGGTTACTCTACGGCTCACTCACTGTGCTCCGTCTTACTGCCGCTATCTCATAAGGAACTATAAACATACACTGAAGAATATCACAGCCAGCTTACAGTGAAATATGTACAGATTTTTTTTTTAAAGAAAAAGAAAAGCGTTACAAAAAGGTGAGAATCATCATAATGCAGCGACTTGAGACATCGGGTCTTCAGTTTGTTGTAAGACTGAAAACGACAGGAGCAGTTCCCCTCAGCTCTTTTTGTGCAGAAACTTCATTTTACTTCCTGAAAACAGTCAAAACAATTATATTAAAATGTGGGCAATACATCAACACCCCACAGGTTCAATTTTATTAAAGTCATTAAACTGAATTTGGGGATCTAACAAGGCAGAGATTACATCAGGAATGGTTGGATTTTACCACAAGGCATTCATCCAAAATCCGAGTAGAAATCTGAATATCTCCTCAAATGTGTGGAATCCAGATAAAAATATTAAATACCCCCTCCAGACGTGTTTAATGACATAAATAAGACTCTGGATTACCAGACAACATCCTGCTTACGTAACGTATTACAGGGCTTAAACGTAAATAATAAAAAAGGAACGGAGCCGTCGTGTGTCTGCAGCAGGACTCACCGAGGCCTTTCAGAAACTTGTTGACTCCGCTTTGCTCCGTGTCTGGCAGCTCCTCCAGATACTGATCCACCCTTTGCTCAAACAATCCTGCCAATGGGACAGAGCCAGAGATGAAAAAAGAAAAAAATCTCATATTGCAGGAAGTTACAATTACTTGCTCTGCCAAAGAGCAGAGTGACGTGGTGAGAAAACAACTGGAAACACCGAGTGAACTTTCAGCCACTAGAGATCAGTGTTACTGCAGTAGCCTCTCCTGCTACACTTTATATACTTGTATACTCTGTTATTGGGATGTCTACAAGCATGGACACAAGTGACCCTCGGAGAACGCAGCGTCTACCTTTAGCCCGGTTCTTCCTCAGCTCCCGATCCTGAATGAAACCAGCAAACATCTGCGACTCCATGAAGACACCCAGGAAACGACGGATGCTTTTAGACGCCACGGATTTACGGAAGGTCTCTCTTTGAAAAATGCGCTCTCCGCGCTCATTCTGAGCGATAAACAAGGAGTAATGTCCGATGGTCTCCAGAAAGAAGCGGATGAAAGCCTCTGACACCAGGCTGTTCAAGGAGTTGTACTCTGTCAAGACAAAGGAAAGGGGATTAATGGGAAATCTGAAACTGAAAAGTCACAGATTATTTTTTTCTTCTCTTTTTCTCAAATCGCGGATGTTCCAATGTTGTTTTGCCGCAATGTCAGTTAAAGAACAATTAACTTTCTGAAAGACACTAAATTGAGCCCTAGTGACTCACTGTGACGAGTTGGCCCAGAAAGACGTCAGAGTTTTACAGCGACTTGGACTGAATAAATCTAATGAATTAATTAATAGTTTGGTAAGAAGTGATGACGTCCATTCACCTTCGTCTGACTCACTGTCCGAGTCCTGGCTGATGATGTCATTCCTCTGCTCCAGTGCTTGCTCAAGAGCCGCCTGAAGTTTCCGTGGTAACAGCGAGGCCTCGTCGTCCATCTATAAACAACCAAAAACACTGCAGTCAGTGATAAACAACAATGTTTGGAGAATACGTTTCAAAGGCTCAGACTTCCAACAGAGAACCTCGTGTTTACAGCCTGTTTAAAGCAAGACCGTGTAACGTTTGAAAGAGGAAAAAAACACAAAAGTTGATTTGATGAGGTACTGAAAAGCCCACTCAAACTCCTCAAAAGATTCAGGATGTTTGCGGCTTACGCCTTACATGGTCTAATGTGACCAGAAACAGTTCATGTTTGCTAGCTTTAGATAAAAACATTTGATACAGACTGCTGTTGTGTAACATACTCTACTAAGGCATTTTTCAGCATGTCACAGATGCATATTTGCATTTATTACATAAAAGGAGGAAATGTATGAAAGATCCCTGGTACGTTTTAATTGAAATGTTGCAATGATTACTTAAGAAATGAATGGTAATTGGCGTTATGTTGCCAGTAAAATGTATATAGTTTTCATTTTCCTCCCATTTACTTTCTTTATATATTGTATTTTCTTTTCACAGACTAACCTGTCGAATGAATCGGTCAGTTCCCAGGTCGACCATTAAAGCCTGAGAAAAGGAAAAGAAGAGGATATTATTCTTCTGAACTAATAAAAACATTTGTTTTATCTCCTCTAAGAACTGCTAATTACAACTTTGCTCTCACAATAGATACAATAGAATCTGTAAGAGAAATAAAATGAATGCTTCACATAAATCACAGAAATAAATAACAAAATATGTATAAAAGCAAATTTCCTTCTTATTTTCACAAGTTATGTTGTGAATTAATAAGCCACAGTAAACGTGATGTAAACAGAGAGTCAATGTTATCAGTCATTGCCTATGTGACTATATAGATCTGTTCAGGTACATTAAGAAACACATATTTTGCTGCAACTAACCAACATTTACATTCATCAGTGACTCTTGTTTATTTCTATTGTGTGTGTATGTTGGTTTCAAACTTGTTTTGCCCGATTCAACACCCAAATATATTCAGTTTGTGGTTCAAGAACATACAAAGCCGAATCACATCTTTGAAATTAGTAATAAAACTGTATACTCTATTTGATGAATGCTGCACGAATCACTAACTTTGTATAATCCATGGATCAAACTAAGTTGCATCACTGGGGAGGGGTCGACTGTATGTATCACCTCAGCTCCCAGGAGCATTTCCAGGTTCACTCCACAAGGTGATAAAAGGCCAGTGTTGTGTTTATGGCTTGTTCCACTGCCCTCAAGTGGCACAAAAACCACAGCAAATGCACATTTCAGTTTCCCTGATCTGAATGGTGCTGTTGAACTGTGGTTGGAAGGTACTTGGCTGGTTCCCTGATATCATAAGACTACAGGCAGAGGAGCTCAAACACCCGCAGCAATACTCAGACAGTTTATAAGCAACTCGCTCTGAATCTGTATCGCTTTCATTTTTCAGCCCACGCGATAACCTCCACTATTCCAGGAAACTGGCGTTTAATCAGAAAACTGAAAGATAGAAATATCAACCAGTGATGAGCCACCAGGGATCTGAAGACATTTAGGAGACAATGGCCTCAAATCTGTCTTGGAAACTCCACCAAAGGTCTTTTGAGGTCTACTCACCTCTTCTACAGGCAACTCCTTCAGCTTTGGCAGGGAGCTGGACAGCAGCCCCACCAGGAAGGGAGTGGGACAGCAAACAATGTCCAACATGGAGCCCGGCAGCACGGGGATGAAGGTGTGTTGCCAGGAGAAAGGGTAGAGCAGCGCCACCACTGCATGCATGCAGCCGGACAAGGTGCTGTAGATGGGAGACAAAAAAAACACACACACACCATTTGGTCACCTTCACACTCACACACATTAACAACGCCCTGCAGAGGCCACACCAGTTTAAACTAAACACGGTCAAAATGGAGCAGATGTTTCACTAGATAATGTATCACTTTTTTTCCCAGACAGAAAGGGGAGTGGTGGTTTTTGTGGTAAAAATATTTTTTTAAAGTATTATTTAAAATAAAGTACTATTTAAAATAAATTGTATCACTCAAAAGGATCAAATCACACTTTCTGGTTAATTTACCCGATTATCCTTCCCTTGAAGCAGTTACTTTAATATGTAATCTTGTTCTTCCTGCTGCTCATTTGAAGGACAGAAGTATCCAGCATTGCCACTTTCTTTTCTCTCACTTTTAGAAATATTTCTGAACAAATTACTGCATGTCTCTCCTCCCTCTCAGAGTTTAACACCATCTATTACGAACCGCAGTGAAGAATGGGGAGCCCAATAAAACCCATTACGTGGGTCGGCGGGGCTAGCGTGACTCTGACATGTTGCCGTAGTTAAGCTCGGGGCTTGTTGACGCAATACCGAAAAGCGCCACTTTGGTTTAACTCCGACAGCTGTGGCATAAAATGGAGATCACAAATAGCAGCCCGTCTTTCTCACGATCCGCCGCTTGTTGACAGTGGGTGACCCTCCTCCTCTGTCCTCCACATACTGTCCAGTCCATGTACACAAAAGGGAGTGAAAATAAACTGTGGCTCCAATCATACACACAGACGCGCGCACACACATACACACGTACAGTGGAGTCACTAAATCAGTATGGATCGAGAACAAGGCCGGGGATCAAACGTGGTATGCACACGCACACACACACACACACACACACACACACCCCGCTCGGGATGCACTTTTAATGAGGAGGTTTTTTCTGTGGTTGCTGTCGTCCACGGCCCACAGAACATCCAAGTAAACAGAAGTTACTCCCTTACATGTGACCTCATTCACACTCAGTTAAGAGAGACCATACAGAGAACAGAGATCAGTAACCTAATCAATGAGCTGAGATAAATGACAAAACTCCCACAAACCATTCCACTCCAATCAGTCAGGCTACATGTTTGCCAACGGCCTTTTTCATCTAAACCTCCCACGAGTCAAATTGTCAATATTAAAATGTGGTTTCCTGACAGGGGTTAACTAGAATGATAAGCCACACAGTGCGGTCGTTTAAGGCCTTTTCCAGATCGCTCACACCGTTAAAGCAATTGCAGCTTTCCTTTGGCCGTCTGATCTCCAGTTGCCTGAGGAGGGCTTCATAATTTCTAACAGATCCCGTCTCCCGTTGCAGCCATACACAACGCTGATACCAGAAGGATGGATTACACTCATTCCCCAACCACGCACTCTGGGGAGAAGATGAACTTGCAAAGAAAACACTCTGCGCTACTAGAGGTTGCCACTCAGCTGGGGAAGGAGAGAGAGGGACATTCCCATTCGGACCAAACTCCAGACCCTCAGACACCACACATGCGTTGTAACAAAAGGGAGAACATGTTCTTTGGTCTCCCTGTGCACTCACAGGCCACAAAGAAAAACAAGCGTCCAAAACTGGTTATTTTGGTGCCTCCTTGTACAAACAATAGGAAGGAAAGAGTAATTCCGTGTGTCTGCCATGTTTGCTATTGTTACTCACTTTTCAGGGCGCAAAAAGCTTCTGAGAGGGCTCAGCTGAAGTTTGACTTATTTTTAAGCATCGGCATACATGGACGCTTGGAAAAAAAGAAGAAGATAAAAGATATTTGATCGCATAAGTCATACGAATTCATGAATCCACTCTCAGGCATAAGAGGGTAACCAGTTACTGTGGGGTGAGGTGCATAGGAGCTGTTGTGTGTTGAGGTTTGGGAGCTAATCCTGACATATTAGCCCTCATAGCCCTGCCAGGCCTGGTTTAGTGTGTGCGGGGCTGAACTGGCAGTTGTTTCAGGAAGCAGGGGATCCAGAGGCTTAGTCTTTGAAGCCCGGAGGAGGAGGGAAGTTTCAGTGTCTGAGACAGAGAGAGAGAGGGAGGAAGTCAAAAGCCTCTATCACCACATGCTTCACGGTCCTACTAAAGCACTGCACTGTGTCTGCCGGTCTTGGCATGGCTCAGGCTGATTCCATAGACGCAGGACAAAGAAAACAGGAAAAGCCCCGCAAAACCATTCTCCAATGTTAAAGCTCAAATTAACTTCTAGAAATCATATAAAGAAGCAGCGGGGGGGGGGTATAGACCTATAGGATTCCTATGACAAGCTGCACAGGGTGCATTTCGATCCGCTAGCAGAAGGCGCTCTCCTCCCTCAGTTCCCAAATGGTTTTCCCCTCACTTCCTGTACTTAAGGATCTCCAGCAGCCGGCCCACGGCCTCAGCACTCCAGCTCCACAGAAGGTAACGGCCTCCCAGTGGCGAAACTCCACACAGGGTCTCATTTAAACCCCAGTAAGTTTGATCGGCTCTGTCGTCAGTGCAGATGAATACGCGCAGGTGTTTGTGTATATGAGTGTCGAGGTGTAAGTAAGCGTCTACGTGCGGGTGTAAACATAAGAGCGACATTGATGTGAAAATCAGCTGCTCAGGCGCTGGCAGAGTCCAAGGGTTTCTTGAAAAAGTGAAACATTTCACATGTCAACAGTTTTTGGATTTCACTCTTCTCTAACTCAGAGTTAAATACCACATGGGAAACTGGGCAAGGCTGTTAAAAGCCGTTTTGGTTTTGTGCCATTTCTGCAGAGCGTTTTGCAGAAAGTGTTTCAGAAAAGCTGAGAATTAAGAATTAAATTAAATGTGTATGTTGTCTACGACACCATTGACCGTGATACTGCAGCTGCAAAACGTCTTCAGACCGCCAACTAACTTTCAGACTGCTCTATTATTAGACAACATTTTTATAATGACCTTCCTCTTCATTCCTTTTTACTCTTCCCCTCACTGTTTCTCCAACATAGACTCATATTTTAATATATTCATTCATTTTTTTCACTATGTAAGACACCTAACCAGGTTAATATAATGCATTTTCCAATTAAATATTTCAAAATTAACATTTGAGGGTAAAAATCATATTGATTTATGATGCAGCAAAGCAGGTTGGATTAAATTACTTTAGCAACAGAGTCCTCTCTGGGAAAGTCATTTAATTTGCTTAAGTATTCTACTGCCGTGCCTACAGACAAATCCAGACATGCACACGCAATTTAGTGACTGTCCTCAACTCTAGCCTGTCTGACAGAGACTGTTTACATAAGTCTGCAGCACGGACCAAACTTCAGCATCTGCAGGCTGATCAAGTTAAGCAGTTACAGAGTGACCTGGCTTATGATAAATGTATCTGATCGTGCATCCTCACTCATTAATACAGGCATTGGATGGAAACAAATGTTCTCTCATCCAGAAAAAAACAACGGAAGGTTTCAGTGTAATAGAGTTAAAGGAAGGTAACACAGCAGAGGAGCGAGGGATAGAAGGACACACAGAAAACTGTTGCCACAAATGGCTTTTCCTCTCGCTTCCTGCTTGCCGTGGACGCACATTTCAAGGGAAAGAAACATACATCATGGTCTGCTGGCGAGCTATTTTGGGAATGGATTATGTACCGGAGCCCCAGAGGGAGCAGCCCTTTATCATCGGAGTCATTAATGCTGCAGAGAGGCCCTGTCACAGTTTTGAACAGAAACCAAAACACGGGAGCCCTGCATGTATGCCCGCAGAATCAGACTTTCTATTCCACATGTACACATGCTAGAAAAAAGGTTTACAGATTAGGATTCATCATGTGTATGCACTTTGTTCCAAATACAAAAGGTTCATAACGCAGTGAGCAACATCCGTGCTTTTTTAAATACGTTTCTCCATTCAGGTTTGCAGATACTGCATCGAATTCTGAATGCTTGTCTAACAGGATATCACAGAATTGCCTGTGGAGTTTACCCTCACCATTTTGGGCAGCATACAGAAATAAATCTCGTAAGTTATTGCCTGATTCCCACCCAAAGACTCCTTGATGTAATCACGTCTCTGTGATGAGCAACGTGATATTCTACGCGTACACAGAGAGCGCCGTAGCTCATAAGTAAGGAGTGAACGTGGCACCATAAGTCAAACGGCGACAGTCCGGCCACAGATCACAGAGGGCAGAGTCGCGCACACAGGAAGTACATTCCTCCTCCTCGCAGTCACTGCCCCCACTGATGTTTGTTTAAACTGGGCTTTGATACATGGAGAGATTACTTCTCCACCCAATTATTCTCCAACTCCCCTCTCGCATCCGATGCCATAAACGTACCCATCTCTTCTCTTCTAACAATGAACAGACTGGGACACCAAACCCGGAGAGACTCATTGCATCTCATCAGCCCCACCTTCTTTTGCTCTGGCAGTGACTCACTGTTCGACCCACTTCGCTTCTGTTTTCCTTTCCTTACTGGCTGATTGACCTGAAATCCAACAATTCTCCTCAGCCCGGGTTGAGAAAACCCCACAGCTCCATATGATGCTTTCATTATCTGTTTAAGAAAGGTTATTGTTAATCTGTTGTCATCACCAGCCTGGATTAGTGTCCTAAATGCACACAAAGGTGGCAGTTTGGGAAAGTGTGGAGGGTATATTCCTCAAATGTTCTCAGTTTTGGATAAGCTTTCTTTAACTTAAATACTATCTATGAGATGATAGGCTCACAGCAGAGGGATTAAGACGAGCACGGCGCCTCACCTGAGTTTATCAGCCACGAAGATGACCCGACGCTCCAGCAGCAGCGAGGCAAAGACTCGTATCACCTGCCGCACACTGAGACAACTGAAAAGACTATCGAAGTCCACATGCTCCAGTCTGGAGTCTGTGGGCCGCCTCAGCTCGATGACCTGAAAATAAATTCACACATCACATTCACACATTTAAATTGTGATCTGTGGGTCCAATTAACTGATAGGATTTCACACAACTGCAAGCAGAAAGCAGTGAGAGGAGGAGCTCTAACCTCATTTCCTGCACCGGGCAGAAAGGTCTTTACTTTGATAATTTTCCCTGGTGCAGGGAAGGGAGACTCCATTAGACTCCTCATGAAGGGGTAGACGAGGGCTGCTGAGACGCCTCGACGCCTTTCTACCTCATCCAGGATCTGAACATGACAACACAAAGCAAGGTTTCCGCCACATATTACAACTGGTTTCATAAATACACACTTTCTGGATAATGATCATATGAAAGGAGCCTATGCTTATATCCATATTGAATGAATGGCATGGCAAGAAAAAGTGCAACGTCATCAAGATTGTTGACCGTGGCGACAATTAGTAGAAAACATATCGTCATGTGTTTGAGCACCAACAACGTGGAACTGCTTTAGAAAAATAAAACAGGCAATTTCTTTCCAGGTGTGTGTGATTGGAGATCTGCCGGTTTTGGTCCCAGATGCCGGCTGTCTGGTAAGTTGATTGGAGAGTCAAGGTCTTATCGAGGTCATATGACATCACCTCTTTCGTCTTCTTCATTCCTCTGTCTGTCTGATATCGAAGGGAGTTGTGTGTGTGTGTGTGTGTGTGTGTGTGTGTGTGTGTGTGTGTGTGTGTGTGTGTGTGTGTGTGTGTGATACAAACACCGGTTTTCTTCCCATTTGCTTCAATTTTATTATCTTCAAAATGAAAAGAATTCACATTCTGTTGCTGTTAAATGCTGAAACTACTGTGCCAATTTATCTGCTTAACCCAACTGCCAAATACAGATTTCAGATGTTTCATGTTTGCTGGGCTTTTACAGAGCCTTTAATCACAGCCCGCCTATGACTATAAGCAAACAATGAAACGCATATTTGCTTTAGTCTTTGAAACATACCGTGGCATTTTATTTTCATGTAACACAGTCACCACTTTGTCTCAACAGTGTGGACTTACCCCCTTTGAATTAATAAGTGATCAGATAAGCCTGGAAAAGTCAAACAGAGTGAGGGCTCAGCTCTGTGTGAGTGCCACTTAGACAAAAGAAAGGAAACAATTACTCTGGCAAATCAGGAGGTAAAAAAAAAGAAAGAAGGACTGAAATAAGGTTTACCAATGAACAGGCGCTTTGCAGAAGGTCTGCTGAAAGTCATTTATTTCTGCAGTGAGATGGTTTAACCACAGCAACAAAACCACACACAGCCAGCGTACTGCAGCGGCCTGTATAAAGTGTGTGTGTGTGTAGAATTCACAGGAGAGGATGAACTCACCGTAGAGAACAAGTCAAAACAGCCCAGTCTGCTGATGACACAGTACACCTCTGGAAGGCGAGATCCTTTCCCACTGGGCTGCAGGAGAAGGCAATGGACTCAGTGAACACTGGGGGACAACAGACTCGATGAAGAGACACATTCACGGACGTTCTGTGAACTGTCTACAAACCCATTTAAAGAGGTAGTCGTCATGCAGGACTTAAGAGGGAGATAAAGATCTCTATGTTTTTTTTACAGCTTTACAAAACTCCTCCAGAGCCACAAGACATGACAGCATGAATAATTCTCCCTGTCATAATATACTGAATTTGAATTCGATGGTGACATTTTAAAGACAGGCAGAAAAGCCAGCTAGCATCTTTTTTGTATGATCACCTGTAGACCGTTATAATATCACATGTTGATCAATTGATTAAACACTGTAGATAAAGTCTTCGAATCTAGGCTTTATCTGATGTGAAAGTCTTTAATGTGGATCCCAACTTCCCAAACACAGGTGGTTTATCTGCTCCTGCTGATGGTATCTACCTTCCTCTGCACACTCATACACCATTATGTGCTCCAAGGCCCCAGACACTCAAACGCACAGACACAAATGAACACAAGCACTCAACAACTACCAATCCACTTCTCCATATTAGGTATACAATTTTCTCTTGGTTTCTCCTCCGCTTTTCCAAATGGATGATTAAATCAACTATGTGGAGCTTGATTCAAGTCCTTAGGAATGCTCGCTCGCTGCCAGCGCCAAGTCGACCCGGAGAGCAGGGAAGAAAAGAAGTTACTGGAGGAGAGCAGCTCACCTCTTCCTCTCGCTTCATTAAAATCTGCTTCCATCAAAATGTATCTCAGATCAACAGAGCAGATCCAGTTTAATAACTTTTTTGTGTCCACAAAACGTCCGGCTGTTATCCAGCACACACACACACACACAGGGATGAAAACACTCCCTGTAAACTTATGAAAACACACACTGTCGTTTTGTAAACATACCCAGAAATACCAAAAGGCAAACACAATCACCACCACATTCACAGAGTCCCACACAGTCCTTCCCTCCACCCGCGAGCTGCATGGGAAGCGCAGCAGAATAAAAAACATCAAAGCGCTCTGCTGCCTCATTATAAAGGAGAAATGCTCCACAATGACACAGTTAGGATTTCTCATGGTTTTTCTTTGTTTCTCATCTCCTGAGAAACTTTCGTTAAATTTAATGAGTGAAACAAAGTTTTTATCATATGATTATAGTTGAGTGCACTTGATGACTGGGACTGAATGTTTGCATTTATAGTTATAGTCATAATAGTAACAGTTAAATAGTATGCAGCCACTATATTTCTTTTTTTATGTCTGCGTTTTTATCTCCTGCTGCCACAGTGGACGGTCGTGTAACACACAAAGAGGAAATGCTGGTCTCCACAGAACCAGCATTTCATGCGTTCATATAAAAAAGGTCTGTAAAAACAAACAGGGCTCAGCAGGGTGTGAACAGGGAGCAAAGGGGTCGGGGGGGTGGGGGGTCCAGGGGGTCCAGGGGGTCCGGGGGGGGCTTACCAGCAGGCGTCTACAGTAACCAAACCTCCTGCTGCCGTCCTCTCCCGTCAACATGAAGGAGAAAGTCTCACTGCAGCAAAAGACAAATGTATACACATGAGAAATGACACAAAGACACATGACTTGAATTTGAATAATTCACAATTTCACACTGACGCAGTTTCCCTTAAACATATCTAGTAAACTGAATAACGTTTGCATACCTGGTGAACTCAGACACAGGACTCCAGTCCTTTGCATCTGGAAAACAAAACTGAGGTATGGCTTTGAGCCTCTGTTCGGCCTCCCTCATCTGCTTGGTGGGTCTCTCTAGCTGTGAGAGGCGAGGAGAAGAAGGACAAGACAGGAGTTTCAGTTAGTTCATTCTCATTTAGATAACTTTACACTTTCAAGACAGTTTTGAATGTTGCTTCTTGTGTTCTTGACACGTATCAGATGTGGTGCTCCGCTGGTTTACCTTAGGGAACTGGTAAGTGACCTCCGGGGAGTAGGAGTTTTTGCTGGGTTTCTTTTTGAGAGAAACAACCACAAAATACTGAAAGAGTTCTCTCTCCTGCCATTCAATGAGCTGCAGCTCCAGCGTGCGGTAGCTGGGCGCCCGTCGAAGGATGGACTGCAGTTTCAACAGCCTCTGGGTGTGAGCTGAGGAGGGAAGCGAACGTCAATGCACACAACTCCTTGTTCAAAGAAAATTCACACTCGACGGTTCAGAATGTAATTCTAGGGCTCAAAGGGAATTATCTTCAGACAGAAGTTAAATGAAATGTTATTTCTGTAATTCACTTTTCTCCAAGAATTCCCATCATTGAACATAGACATGTGACAAATGTTTCATGGTTTTCTGGTAATCCATGTATAGGGCAAATCTTTCAGTTAGAATTCTGTGTTTTGCCGTCGGGTCATAAGAGGTCAACAGTGTAACACCTCGCCGTGGCAAAGGAATGCTGTGGTCACTCACCTTTGAACCTGTCATCAGAGTCACTCTCACTCTCACTGTTGTCATCTGGAGGCAGACATGAGACAGACAAGAAGGTTTTCTACGGGTCAGAAGGCAATTTCGCAGACCCGTGTTTATGTCACGAGTGGGACACAGCAAGAACCCCATGTGGCCATGAGGCTGCGGTGCAAATATTTACTCACTTACCTGGCTAAAGGGCAATAAAGGGAATAAAGAGAGCCCTCACCTCTCAGAGATGCCGTCTCAACATTGGACATGTTCAGCTTCTTCAGCCTCTTCTTCCCACGTTTAGTGCAGTAAATGGAGTTGATCCTCTGGACGAGCTGTAAACGGAGGAAAGAGGAAAGAGGAATTTTTGTGTCTTTTGAGCCTAAGAATAGAGGAAGAAGAGGGGTTTTCCTGCCCCAAATTAATCATGTATTGTGCTTTAAGGGTTACTTCAATGCCAAATTTCCACAAGAGAAACCCAAGCACTGTATTTGATAAAAGTATAAAGGATTGCAAGTGATCGGGAGCTGCTCTGACTTGGTCCCTCCAGAAACCTAAGCTGGTCTGTGAAGCGGTAAAGCAAAGAGAACACGGCCAGAGCTCTGCAGGGCCTTAGTGGAGGTGTTTGTGTAGGATCTTGGATTGTGTACCTTGGGGATCCTCCAGTGCCTGTGTGAGGCCAAAGTATCACCAGCGCTACAGAGGCTATCATCCGTCAGCCGGCCACAAGGTGACGTGGATACAGCCCGCTGAGAGGGAAGCAGCATCTCATCGTGGCTGTAGCGCTTGGACAACTGAGCCATGCGATGGCTCTTCCTGTCACTTGGACCAGCGAGGCGAAGAGACTGGCTACTGGGTTTGGAAGGCAACTAGTCAGAGAGGAAAGACAAGTCAAGGATTGGTATGTCAGTTGTTCCAGTGCATTCACTCGAGTTATAACCCCCGAAATACCCAATTTTGCTCTTCTTCTTTGCTTTGAGCACTAAAAAATAAACAACTTTAAGGCTATTTATTAAGGTTTAAGATCTGATAGCTGTATGTGTTAGTAGCAATGTCCAACATTCACACGCTGGATTATAAAATGCACTTCCAAGATTTACAGGATATTATGCATGCTTCACTGTTTACTGCTAACTCCAGTTCCACTGTAACAGAGCTGCATCAGGTTACTGTCAAAGCAAATCAAGCATTGAGAGCATTAAAACCTCAACAGCATCCAACCAACAGAGAACAAGGTGTCTCTTATTGTCAAGCAGTCACAGGAAATGTACAGCATTTGTCTCGGAGGTTAGGCTTAGAGCAACAACTCTTGTGCCAATACATGGTTACTTAAAGCTGATGAGTTATACATTTGGTAGCAAGCAATGGAACGAAAAGGAGCCGCGACAGTGAGCTGCTGGGTGAAGATCTGCAGGTGATCCGCTACACACCTCAACCTCTGCAGAAAAGTCTCAAACCTCGCTGTGTCCTGTGGTAGACTATTCCTGTCATGTGCAGCTTCACATACGATTGCAGTTCATTATAGTAAGTAAGTAAGTAATTATTGACTGACTTATTTTCTAAAGCATTTTGTTAATTTGTTATATTCCTGACAAAGTAGCTGCTCAAGAAGTGTTCAATGGAGAATTAAATACAGTCCACAAACCGCTGCAAATAGCTGTTTGTTGCCAGCAGTAACCACGTGTGTCTAACTTTTTTATTGGGCTACAAGTGCTCCTGCGTTTAAGCGAGGGATCAAAATGTGCAGATGGGCCTTTCTGTTGAGAATCACAAGGCATAAACATATCAAACTGTTGCGCCACAAATGAGGTGTGAGATTCTTTAAGAGATCTTGTCCAGGCACTGACGCATAGCGAGGGAGACTCACGTTACCACTGGAAAACATGTGTATTATGTTTACAACAGGAAAACACATCAGTGCTGTTGATCCCAACAGGGCTTACCTGAGGCGGAGAGTTCAGCTTCCTATCCATGGTGCTCCACGATCTGTTGCCCTCCAACAGACATGACTTCCGACCAAAACTCTTCCGCTTCAGGTCAACATCCTCATAGGGGTTCTCCTTCTCTGTCGGGATGAAGTAAGTACTTAGTGCAGCCCGACTTTAATGTCGGAAGCAACTGGCCATGGACAGAGGTTGTTTTTGACAGAAGACAGACGAGGCTGCAGGGTCAAAGAGGGGGAGACCGGGGACGGCAAGAGGTGTCAGAGGGCCTCCCCAGGGTTAGTCTGAAAGGAGATGAGTCGCGAAAGGTAGGTCGAAGGTCACTCCCAGCTTCTCAAGCACTCCCCTTTTTTCAAACACAGTTGCTGTTGGCAACGGGCCCCACAGGCTCCAGTGGGCCCAGCTGTAACTTCTGGAAACAACGGTGCTGGTGAGTCACTGTCCAGGCATGCCAACCGTCTGACACCGACTAGTGCTTAGATGGGTTACATTTGATTGATTTAAATATATTATTAGAAAAATCATTGTTATAAAACAACATTTAAAATATGCATCACGGTACGTTAAGTAAGTTACAATAAACACAGACCTTTCCACGGCACAAGTAGATGTACTTGTGATTGTACGTGAATGAGTGATAGCAGAAATTGAAAGAAAAGGAAGTGCTGCACAGCTCTCACTGATGTCACCTGGCCGTGGGCCAAATTCAATAAAGAGAAAACTTGCGTAACACAGTCCATGTCTATTCAGACATGTGCTCTGAGAATAGATTTTTTGGCAGGGTCTGAAGAAGGTTGTGAGAAAGTGAAGAAACCACAGTGAAGAATAAAAACAGAGCCAGATGGCGTCAAAATGCATGAGGGAAACTTTTAAAGAAAGAAAAGCAATGTTATCTGTCAGTAGAAAGGGAAAGAACAAAAAAATTGATTTGGTAGCTGTGTTCCTTCTTCCTGAGTATGTTAGTGGAAAACCCAATGAACTCAACATCTCAAATAGCGAGTGTGTGTTTTAAACACGTTTTAAACTTAACGAACAGGCAGAGCCCTGTTCAGTTATCTATTCTTCAGTGAATTATTAACTATCAACCCACATCCATGCACACATTAAATGCACACTGCTCAGGACCTTAGTGGTGATGTGATGTTCCACACAGTACACCAGCCTACTGGAGCAACCTTCTGTGCATCATTAAAGCAGAACGAGAGGGCGAAGCGTCACCCCACGTTGTGCCGCAACTCCATTAAACGCAAACTATACTGTAATGAGAGCCTGCTGGGAAAATGATATGTCTGCGTGGCTGCTTATGAACTGGAGGGTACTAATCTACTGCTCTGATTACAAACATCCCCATCCCCGTGTAGCACAACCCCAGACACGGGGAGTGGACACACCTCGGCTGCACACAGTGATTCTGCGTTACACAATGGACTCTTTGGGCAGGGCGAGGCACACAACACACTATACCAACAACATCACAAGCGGCTCACGCTACAAAGTTGACGAGTTACAGTATAATGGCCCCTCAACCATTGAGCCCTTAACAGAATGGTGCAGGTAAAGTTTTGTAAAAAGCATTTGGTGGCACCACAAACCGCGCATCACATCGCGTCCATCGTGAAGAGCTTGTTGGAGGAAGGTCGTAGGAGAATGCAAAACATGATATTTTTTACCCCGTACGATGAATAAAATCCTAGGTCCAAGCATGTCTGTAACTGTGTGAATGTAACCTTAATCAGATCTGAATCACTCACAACCTGCACCAGACAGTTTCTCATATTATTCACAAGAGCAGACGCCGCTCGAGCAAACTACGTCAGCGAACAAACGAGACTGTGACGCCACGATACAAAGAGTTGAATCATAGTGTTAGCCAAGGGTGTGATTCATCTTTCCTGTAAAACACTCATTGGCACTCCATGTATCAACTCCACCAGTCAAAAGCACTTAAAACATTCCCCCATATTACTTAAACCATCGTTGAACACTGTAGCGTGGGTTACACAACTTAAGGTAAAAACGTCTGACATCAAGCACAGGTGCCAAAAAGCCAAATCCTCCAAAATGTCGTGGGGACTTCTAGTTCCCTATATTCTAGTTTAAAAAGAGGCGAGAACATATGGCTCATTTACAGGTGTGACTGCTTTTCACACGGATCATCTGTAATCTGTAATCTGAAAACCGCTGTCCATTGGTAGTGGAGACCACTGTTCTCCTCCATTGGGACTCCAATTTGAAAGCTTTGTTGGAAATAGCTGAAGCAACTTCAAGCTTGTAAACAATATCTTTGTCAGGAACATAGAGACTTTGGCAAAAGTTGCATCACAACCAAACTGAACTCTCAACACTCACAATGCCAGATAACAAAAAAGGCTTTGTCAGGATTCCCATGAAAATCAGTCACGCCCTTCCACTGGAATAAAAGAAATGCTCTAGAGCATGACACTGATCACTGTTTTGAGAACAATGGGGCTACTTGTATAAAAACCACGTAAGCAATGTAAAACTTGGTCCCTGAGCATCCATTCTGAAAAAATAGCACTTTATTGAATCAGAAAAGGTTTTATCACAAGACTCACAAGAAACACCTCGACCTGATAAAAGTATGCACTGCAGGAAAAGATGAATGCCACCTGTGCATGAATGCATTCATGGGAAAAGTAAATTACCCTATTAAACTCTGATACTTAACATAATTAGCTAATACAATACAAAGGGGATTTTAAAAGAAAATTGATTCAAGGTAATGAAATGTGCTAATGACTTTAATAATAAAGTCTGGACTACTAGTAAATTGTCATCCTTCCAAAACAAGAACAAAACTACCACTGCTATTCCAGCAATGATTTTCCAGATTTGTCAAATAATCGGGTCATAGAGTATCAGAAAAAAGTTCCATTCCATTTCCCAGAGCCCAAGTTGATACGTTCAAAACATTCAAGAAGTCAAAACCAGAAAGAGCAATTTTGCAGGTAGGACAGAAAACCAGTGAGAGATCCAAGTTCCTCTCCACTGATTTTAAATTAGTTTGCTTACCTACAATGTCTTCATAGGCATTCTCCTCTAAAGTGCTTTTGGAGTTGGGCCGAGTCCGCGTGCCTGTGGTCAGTGTGCCGTTCTCTGTAGGTGAGGACGGATAAGAAGAAGGCAGACTACTCGTAGCATTCTCCGACTCACATGACTCCCTGGGAAGAAATGAAGAAAGCCAAAATAGACCATGGCAGGGAAATATGTTAAAGTGGACACAGACAGGGGCAAACAGAAAAGGCCCAGATAGCATTAAAAATAGCCCAGATTAAGCACAAAGATTGAAACTCCAGGATCAACATCTAATATCAAGGCAGTTCCTGGTCATAAGTCATAAGTAAACAAACAGTTATCTTATATCTTCTCTGCGCAGTACAGGTTCAAATCACCAGGAGAGAGGAAGGATTGCTACGTTAGTGAAGGGATCTCCAGTATGTTGCACCATCGCTGCTTTTGGCTTCCACCTTAAGTCTCAAAAGTTCTGGAGCCACAGGAATGTTAAATACAGAGTCAGAATTTCATCTTAATTTCACAAAAGGACTATCTGGAGAGGCGTCGCCCTCAAACCGAGTCGGCGGAGCCTGAGGGCCTCTTGTAAGTACTTTTGCAAACGTAGATTTATCAGCGCCCTGTGAACAGTTCAGGTAACGTCGTATTTACGAAACCTGCTCTTCATCTGGCAATCGGCGCCTTTGAATGGACCTCCTTCTCTCTTTCAATCATGCATCAGCCAAAGTCAAAGCAGCAAAAAACTAAAATTCAGCGATAACAAAGAAAAGCATGATGTACTACAATACGACTGAGAGCAGTGATGGTGTTTGTTCATACCTCGCCATGCTTTTAGGCGCACATTACAAAACAAATACGCCTGAAGTGGGTGCAAAAGCGTTTGAGGCCCTGAGAGTTTTAAGTTAAGAGGAACTCCAGGTTCCAAGATTCAGATGATGTGACATTAAGAAAGAGGCTCTATAATCTAGTCTTTCGCAGGCTTCTGTAGGTTATTAATTGAGTACAGTCAGTTACAGGCAGATTACGAGGAAACATATTTTCGATTAAGAAAATACTGTGGATTTGCTAGGAGTGTGTAAACATTTTCAAGTCTGTTCGATGCATCGGTTTGTTTATGAGCTGCGCTTGTGGTTTGAAGAAGGCATTTACCTCATGATGAACCAATGAACCTGAGGGATCTAAAGAAATTCACGGCACCCAATAATAAATAAACATTAAAATTGCCGTAAACACTGATATTCTCACCTGTCCTGTGGTCTCGCCGGGGGGCTCCCCTCGGCCTGCACCGTCCGATTGACGCTGGGTGCAGGGGTCAGGGGCAGCGGCGGCGGGGACTCGAGGGCTTTGCTTGGAGGTATTCCGTTGGCCGGCGACTCGCCCTCCTGGCCCCGCTTGGCGTCGTACTCAAAAGTGCGTTTGGGCTTCGGTAAGGGGTTGACGGGTGTGCCGACAGCCGGCGGTTGGCCCGGCGGTTCCGGGCTCTCGGACCTGGCCGAGCACATGCTAAACCTCTGTCTGAGCTTACAGAGCTTATCGGACACCAAAACAGCGTCGGGTTCCGTGGCCACTGAGCAAATGCTGCTGCGCTTACTGGTGCAGGTGCTGTCCAAGTCGTCTCCGATCACAAACGACTTTTGTCTTGTCTTGTCGGGAGCATAGCAGTTACTCAGATATCGTGGAGGGGATGGGCTGGGGTTCTCCTTCAGGGCTTGCTCTATCTTTTGTATCCTGTTCAGAACGGCTGACGTCTCCTTGCGGGCGGACAGGGAACGCACAAATGTTCCCGAGGACTCCGTCTTCCCTGTCCTCTTCTTGAAGCGGCCTACGCCGTCTTTGTCGGAAACCCCTTCCTCTTCCTCTGTGTAGGAGCATTCTGAGAAAGCCGTGCTCATCCTGCGGACAGCCTTGAAGTCAAACGCCTTCTCGCTACAGGGAGAAGAGAGCAGGCTGGGGCAGCCCTCGCTGCCCCCGACGCGCTCTCCTCTTTTATCGACGCACAAGCTCATCCTAGGCAGAGCCCCCCTGCGGCACTCCCATTCTGAGATCTTTTTGCGGATGGCGGTGGGGGGAACACCCGCTACCGAGCGGGGAAGAGAGAGAGCGCCCTTGTGGCTTTGGTTGGAGGAAGGTCCCAGGGAGAGCGTGCTCCAGCTCAGGGGCCCGCCGTTTAGTCCATCTCCCCTACAGGGTTCCCCCGGTGGCTCCTGGCCGCATGGACTTTCCCCGCAGGATTTGGTTGGAGCCTGAGGCTTGTAGATGGAGAGCCGGTTGTCCAAACAGCTGATGCTCTTTGACTTGGTGAGGCGGCCTTGGAAGTCGGTGTCACCAGTGGGCGACGCGCCGCCGCAGAAGGTGGCGGTCTTGCTGCTCCATTCAGCGCGCACTAGGAACCTGCCGTCGGTCCTGGCGTACCGTCTCTGCTTCCCCGAGTTTTCCCCGTCGCTGAGGACAGGCTGCTGGCTCGGCCCCTGAGTGGCAGCGAGAACGGGGGACGCCGATGTGGACCGGCACCTTTAACCAGAGAGAGAAAGGTGTGAACTATTTACATTGCAAACATTCGGATGATTCTATGACACACACAAAAAAAGAAGCATTATAACCAAAAGAGGCAAATCCAACAAAAACACTGAGAAAAGTACCAGAAACTTGATGTTGAGCAGATGGGAGGGAAACTGTTGGGAATGAGCTGAGAATTATGAATTCATTTACAAGATGAAAGACAGAATGGAACCTTTTTTTGAGCGTGACAAGTCCAAAAGAAATACAGGAAACATTAAAAAGCCACTGTGGATTTTTTTCCACATAACCAAAATATAAAACACAAGCCAAGTGTCAAGCAAGATTCATAGAGCGGCCTTACCTGTGAAAGTCAATCTACTCCTCTCTTGTCCTCGCAGCTTTCTTTCTGAAGTGATACTAGGTGTTACAGCCCCACACGTAGCGCTGACCGCAGCACGCACGCTGCTCTCTCAAGCTGCTCACTTCCTTTACGAATTCCAAATAAACTTTCCCCACACAATGCCCGACACTACTCTACTACTCCTACTGTGACTCGGAGGCTGGCTAAGTCTTGCAAAAGTGAAGCGTTGAGAGATATCTGATGTCACAGCCATGGTTAGAATAACAAGCCTCATGGGAGGAGGAAGCTGAGGGCTGCGGACTGTGATCCAACAAAGCAGGTTAGGACAGATCGCTCGCTTCTCACCTACCTGCCCTTCCCTGGATTCATTCCTCCAGCTCCAGGGAGCGGAGACTTTTTTTCAACTGCTGGGAACCAGTCAGCTGCAAGCTTGCTCTTTGCACCTTATCTTACTTTCCCTGAAGGAATATGAGATTTGAGACAAAGGCTCGTGGTTTAAAATGTTTACTGCTGGTTTGTAGAATTCTGAAGTCCAATAAATAGATTTTTTGTAGCATGCAATGGTTTGGATGCTGAACTAATATATCAATGAAAACAAGTTCAGCTTGGTAGCTGGTAACCGGTTTGTTAATGCAAAGTGTTCATCATAGAGAACATGAACTGTTTACACACCAGCCTTGACTCATATTTCCTATTATTAACCACATTAATAGTCAGAAATATCTGCTCACGATATAAGTGTTTATAAACTATCTATGTATGTTTATACACTAATCATCTCTGAAACAAGAAGACTTAAACAAAAGACTTTCTGCATTTTCAAGCCTTTTCTCATGACACAACACTGTTTGCTTGTGATTTATTTTGTTTTGAAGAAGATACTTCTTGAACACACTTGGTATTAACCGTGTCAAACATGAGACATGTTGCAGAGCTTCACGAGGGAGCTATTAGAATTTGGCACATTCAAATGTTTTGCTGCTAAAACTCACAACTCAACTTAGTATGTATGACCAGGGAGGGAGCGGAGTATCAATGGGGGTATTTCAGTAGCAACCACACCGAACACTAATGCCAGTAACAATACCACTAATTGAGTTAATGACAGCAATTAAAATTTTTGCTCTTTGGTTTGATGGCTAGTTAAAACACGGGTGCGATTCTCCGAGCTCAAAAAAATGATGTCACATGTTTGCCTGTGATCTAGTGCTTTGAGATCTGAGACTGCATCTCTGTCTCATTATATATATACTTGTAAATTGCTTATATATTGTTTACATATTGTGTACTTTGTATGACTGTACTTGAATTTGTTATTGTTCATCTGTTCACAT
The DNA here is from genome assembly GCF_964276395.1 of Gasterosteus aculeatus. NCBI lineage: Eukaryota > Metazoa > Chordata > Actinopteri > Perciformes > Gasterosteidae > Gasterosteus > Gasterosteus aculeatus. Next base: position 11,531,771 of record NC_135700.1, read on the forward strand.
CAATGCAGTCTCAAGTCAACCGCAAAAAAAAATTACCGAATACAATATACAAAACAGGTTTTAAAATATTGTCCTATAGGATTATGATTCATGCTTTGAAGGGAATATGTAGACTGCAAAAAAAAGAAAAAACATGCACAATTGTCTATTTGGGGCTTACAGGTACCTTAAGGGGTTCCGTTGGTCTGGATCATGCCTGTAAAAACAAGTCCAGCCACACACACAGTACGGTACAAAGCGCTACATGCCAGTCCCGACCTGGCCTCTGGCTTCCACTCAGGCTGTCAGGACACGCTATCAACAGGGCACTTCCTGTTACTGAGCAAACCGCTCGCACAAACAGCCCCTCTGCCATTATGGTTCAACAAATGTGAACTTTTTCATCTATCAGCACTCGGTTCTGCATGATCACACATACAGCTGTGATAATGAATCACAGGTGTTTGGAGGTTTATCTGCTTGTATACACATAAGATACATTCAGGGAATGTGCATATCTGGGTGTATGAATCTCTAGTCACAGTAGAGGGAGTAGTCTCTCTCACACCGTTGTTTTGTGTCACTAAAGCACCTTTCTGGCTTTTCTTACCTCAATTCAGCGCCAATGTTTTGTTTGTTTTGTATTTGTTTTTTTTACCACAGTGTTACTGTATGTTAGCTGTGTGCCCCATGACGCTACACGGTTTGTTGCCCTGGAAACTCAATCTCTCAGTTTCGGAGAATGCTTTGTTTAGCACTATAGACTCATTTTATCCCAATTTGTTAAAAACACAGGAGCTGCAAAGTGTCTTTGTGATTTGTAAGAATCTAGGATAACATGAGCCTGTGAGGACAGCGAGCTGGTAAAACGGCTACTGCAATGACAATTGCATTAATCAAAAGAGGCTGAGGTTAATTGCAACATTATCATATTAGAGTAATGCAGTCAGAAGGTGCCGCTGCGATTAGTGTTTTTCACACATTTGCATCATCCAAGTTTGCTTTGGGAATAGCAGTGAACTTACACATTTACATGCAAATGAATGCCACTTATCTTAATCCTAATATTTACATTATGATTAATATTCGTGCAAATTGCCATTTCCAGTAGAACTAATTTACCAAGCTGCCACTTCGTGCTTTGTGTATGAATTACTGCTCTGTGTGTGTCTCCCACAGCATCAGCAGTGCCAGTCAAAAAGTAGCACTATTAGAAAACGGATAAACAGTCAGCCAAACACAACTCAAAGTCAGGCTGCCGCAAAGTGATGCAACAGTATGAACACAGACTCCATTTCCCCGCTATGAAGCACAATGATCGCGTGTAACTACTGTATGTGAGATGAGAACCGTCTGGCTGTTCCTAAAATAAACTTGGCGGTTAAAGAACACGGACAGGTTGATAAATTGTAAGAACTAATAGTATAGATATCACATATCATTCCCAAAGTTAGTTTTTCTGTCCCAGCAGGACAACGTCAGCTCTCGACATGCTAACACAAGCGCCGGCTCGCTACTCACGGTGCAGAGTCGGACGGGGCCCTCGTCCGGGATACAGGATCACACTTGCAAAAGGTTTGGAAGTCTTATCAAGACGTTCGTTCCCATTAGGGAACTTTATCTCCGTCAGTTCGGATGCTTTGACACATTGTGACATGGACGTACACATTAACCAGCCCACCCCTGATGTCCCGGATGTCACTGACCTGTCGGGGACTTCCTGGGGAGCTTTACCCCCTCCTGCTCGAGGCACAGCCTTCGAACACTTGTTGGCAGTCATGTTTGTCCGCAAGCTGCTCACTCACCTAATGGACAAACACGAGGATGGGAAACATTCAATCAGTAAATAAACATGAGCTCGTGCTGTAGATCGAAACACCTCTAAGGTTGTTTGGGTTCGTCAATGAGTGTTATTAGGAATTAACACTATTACTAAAAATATTAAAGGAAATTCGACCGTGTAAATACACAAAAGGATCCACACCAGTCTTGAGCATGGACAAAACTTCTGGTGCCACATCAAATACAAGGTGGCCAACATTCCAGTAAGGCCACAGCTTATTAACTCTGGCATCAAACTATGAACATAAATAAAGGAAATCATGGTCTTGATCACTACAAATAGCTTGACTTTTAACACTGTTAATTCAGACTCAAAACAAAAGTAGCATGAGAGTCCAGAGAAAGGTAGTTGTTGAGCTTCAGCTTAGAAATACGACAAAGCAGCGGCTTTCGCCACAGACGCCGTGTTCAGGTGGATGGAAGTGCCATAACCAACACAACTGATGCTTCAGCTAAAGCTTCTTCTCCACAATAATAAAACAAGTTAGACAACACAGAACAAGATTTGCTGCCACTAAAAGGGTTCAACTGACATTATTTGAACAACATTTGGATCATAGCCACAGGAGGCCTTTGGAAATAATTCCAGTTATATTGCCCCTGCCTGGTTTGTTGTACAGGATTAAATCAAGGTCAGTTTGTCTGTCCCTGCGCTTCATTCTATTTGGAGATTGCCGAGCTGCTGCCTTCAGGTGGCTGCAGATAATTAACCCGTGTTATACAGACTATAAGCAGCTGAGGCTGTAAATAGTCTCATTAAAGGGTCAATTGAACAGACATTTAGCACAGCCTGACAATAGTGAATTTTCAAGCCTAATACTCATATTTAAGTGTTTATAACATCAGATACTAATTCTGTATCGCGCTATAGTCTTTTATTTTTTTATTAAGAGACAACATAAACAAACATGTGTCCACAATATTTACTAACTGTAGAAAATAAACCTTTCACTACAAACTATGTCATGAAGACAGTTTATAACACATGCATGTTGTTTTTATTTATGGTTCAGACTAATTTAACCTGCTTTATTTAACAACATGAAAAGTCCAAGAACAGCAGGAAATAATAAACATTTCCTGGACTTAAACTCAAATTAGACTAGCAGTTTGTTCAAAGTATTGCCGATTGCCCCCGAAAGTCACTCTCTGAAATGCAGCAACGAGCTTTTTGAAAAGGGTCAAAGCGAATGTTCTGCACCATAAGGGGGTCAAACGCAGATCCTCAGAGATTAAAGGTGGAGGATGGGAGGGTGTTTGGCAGCATGGCTTGTTTACAGGAAGTTGTTGTATGGAGAAGCCAGCCAACCAGTGGTGAAGCTGAGTCCTATAGAGACAGATGAGGACGGAGAGGGAGCATTCCTGCCGTCAGCTATTTCCTGTAACTGTCGATTGTGCTCAAACGACGGGACATGCATCATTATTTTCATCAAATAATTATGTTGTCCTGTCAAAAACAAAACACGACACTCACATTGCGTTTCTACAGACAACCGAATAGGACATGATCACTTTGAAGACGTGTTCCGTGTTGCGGGCGTTACTTCCGCCATCAAATGTACAAGTGTCAAGTTTGTAGGTGACGGAAGGGAGATTCACTTCTCAAATCATCTCTATTAATCAAAGAGCCGTAGTCACATTTGGGGAAAATAATACTGATGTCATTGAGGATTGTCCAGTGAAAATAGACTATCTGGATTTCCAAATGTAAAAAAAAATAATGAACGACTAAATAATATATCCATGATTGCATAATAAAACAAAACAAATCTGGACAGGAAATTGAGCCAGAAATGCTTAAGAAATCAAATATTTCATAGTACTTTAATTTAGACCAAATGAAACAAAGTTCAGACACACTGGCAGTTGTCTAAAATATCTTTCTGATTAAGACCTGCTGGAAAAATGTTAGATGTTTTTGGAAGAGAAATTCAATATTTTCTCCTTGATTGAAAACATGAAGCTTCAATTTGTAAAACCTTAAAGGAAACATACAGAGAGTAGAGAAAAACAGATGTCAGCTGCCAGGAGCTAACGCAATTAAATGATTTTAAATTGTGTCAGCTCCACGCAGTTTAGTTAAATTAAGCAACGTTTACTAGTAAGAATTCCTTGTTATATTTTCTTTGTGGGGGGGGGGCTGAGAAAGCCTAAATGACAGAAATGGCTCCCAGAGGCCCAACACGGACTCTGCAGTGTAAACACCAAGGCGTTAGCCAACTGACTTCCTGAGGTCTGATACCATCTCCCTACACAAAATCACAGGCGGTAAACAACCACTTCTGAGAAAGCTCTGAAGTACCTTTACGTTACAGCCAGACAGATTCAAGGCAATGTTTCACTAGTAATGGACCAGTGGTCAAGAGGGAGACGCCCACCGCTTCATTCGGACTCCTCCAATCGTTTCACTTTCATAATGAATACCTTGACGTTTAATGAAGGCGAAATGTTTGTGACCACCTGAGGATTTTGATTCCTAATATGAATCCGGTTTCTCCTGGGGGAAATATCTGGACCTTTCACTGCTAAATGCTCAATAATGTTCACCAGGCCTTCGCTAAATGTGTCTTTCGGGCGTCTTGCACATGATGCGTTTTTAGTGCTTGTTCTGGTTGCCTAAAAAAAAAGCTTCAATGCCGCAGATGGAGACAACACTGATGAGAATTTGGGGATTGGACCGAAACAATAAAGTTGCGCCCTGAAGACCGAAAGAATGAAGTGAAAAACACCAAAACTTCCTGCAGATGTGAGGCGGGAATTGAAACGATAGGATTTAATTATCTGTGACTACACCACAATGAGCAACACCATTTAGATTACACCACTGTTAATATGCAGCGATTTATGGGAGCAGACTTACATATTGACACCAGGCCTGTTGTGTGACCTCATTGTTGATGAAACTGAAACCAACCAACCAGGTTGGAGAGAAAAAGGACTAAAGGTTTTGGGACTGTGTCTTCTTGACTGCTTCTTCTGTTGTTCGTCAAACAACACATCTAGCTTTAAAGACGTTACGAGTTCTTTTTCATTCTTCCTGGTTTTGTCATGTTCGTATACCAGACTTACTAATTGATTACAGGGGAGGGATATCGGTGACGCACATCTTTCTCAGCAACAAGAGCATATTCATGACATGAATGGGTCTCCATTACACAATCTGGGCTGGAATAAAATAAAAGAGCCTTTGTGTCCAATGTGTCCTTGAGAGGGAGATGTGGTTAAAGCAGTGAGTCTCTTATCAGCTGCGCGTGTGTGTGTGTGTGTGTGTGTGTGTGTGTGTGTGTGTGTGTGTGTGTGTGTGTGTGTGTGTGTGTGTGTGCTTGCGTAAGAGACACCTTGACCAGCAGTTAAAATATCTTTCAAAAGAGAGTCTGCACGTCATAGACCCGGTCAAACACGGCAGATCATCTCATGCACTTTCCTCTTAACTAAAAGCAGGAATGTGTTATTATTTTTGGTTTCCATCAGACTTGTGGCTGCATTTACAATATTAAAAAAATGTCTTCAGAGTGTGAAAAAAAGCATAGGAGCAGCACAGAAGCACCTGGACTTGATGGCAAGATCTTGTTTTTTATTCAACAAAAGACTAAACCCAAACATGTGCTCTCTCGGCACCTGGCACGATTGTATGTAAGAATTTTATGACGTCAAACAATTATTTGGCTGTAACTGGGTTCAATTGGAGATCGGTCCTATGGTGTATTAGTTTGTCCTGAAATGTGCAGTAGCAGACACAAGGATCCATAAACAGTCTAATATTGTCTTCTGTCTCCTTCCACCCTGTGATTCCGGCTGACCTGCTCCTTATTTTCTGCTGATTAGAGTTCAAGGTTTTTGAAAAACACTGCCGAGCTTATCAAGAAGCAACAGGGCATAAGGGAGTGAAAATTGCTGTAGATTCTCAAGTCTTTCCAGACTTCACAACTCACTGGCAGTCATGAGGCCACACAGTGATACATGCCATTGTTTCAATAAGACTCGAGCTGGCATGTTGCATTGTGGGAGTTGCAGAAATATTCTGGTCCAAGAGAATCAAGGTCTTGATACTAAATAATTCAGTCTGCATGAAAGCATCTATAAGACCCCACACGAGCTGTACATGAGAGATGCAAACACAAACAAACAGCCCTGGGTTGCAGGAATGAATTAAAAAATGCAGCTCAAACTAAAAGCCTGATGTATTACACTCTGGATTTCTTCACATGACCAGCTGACTCTGGCAGCCTGAATATGTCTTTCATGTAAAAGAAAACCACCAAGGTTGTTGCACAGCCGTACCTATATAATTACCCCCATGCTCTACCACATAGCTCGCCGTGCTGCCACTATGTAGCTCAATGGACCAGGTGGAACCAATTCATGGAATCTTTTTTTATCTTGTTTTTCAGCCACTTCAGCTTTTTTCTCTTTCTTTTTTTTCCTGAGTGGCCATGGCATATTTTCTCTTTGTGGAAGAGAGGAAAAACCCTTCTGTGTAACGTAGATATGAGCATGCACAGCTGCAGAGGCAGGCATGTGGAAAACAGGCTTAAATCCATCGGAGCTGCAGCAGGGGGGCTAGAGATGTGTCACAGAGCGGACCTCTGACACCCAGGCTTTGACTGTTCTAAGGACATTAAGGAGATAAGATGTATTCTCGTTTGCTTCTGTCTTAACAATAATCATTTGTACATCACCTGTGTTGTTGTATGACTAGTATGATTTTTGTCTTTCAATTGGAAGTGGGCATTATTCATACATCCAAATGATCATTATTTGGGCAATAACTCTTTATACACAGTAATAACATTTTCCCAGCAGAGGCAAAATGCTTCTTTTGACCATAAAGATGATCTTTACCTAATGACCTAATATGTAATTCAGAGTTGATTGATTGTAAAGCCACTTCAGATGGCGCTCTAGCTTCTCAAGCATGACTTATCTTGACTAAAAGGAGTGCGCAAATTAATTAAGTTAACTACAAATGAACTCATAAAGGCAACAGTCATTTAAATGATGACAACGTTAGATAATGAAAGCTTTAATTAAATGATCTAGGAATCTGACGACTATGCTCTGATACTAAATGCAATATATTACAGGTCACAGGCTGGTTATGAGCTGTTATAGAAGGAAGTGTTTTTTATCAAAAGGTCCACAAACAAACTGTCGCTGTTAACATTGAGACATTAAAGCCAGTTGTGAACTGCTTCTGCCTCACTTAGATGAACTAGCTTACTGAATAATGAAGGCATCTCATTGCGTCATACTGTCAACATTTGGATCGTGCAGGTCCGACTGATTCTTCACACCTCCGTGGGTGCGTTCTGGTTACAATGTGACGAGTCAGACTGCTCTGTGGCTGCAGGTCAATTATTACAAGACCTGAAAACCTCAATGAGAGTCAAGGAAGAAAAGCCACCGGCGTTGAGCGAACCCAGTGAAAGTGTCTCGCAACACAAAAGACATCTCTTTCTGTCATTTTTGTTACACAAACAGGTGCAAACCTCGATAGGTCTGTGCTACACTACTAAAGAGTTCTTCAAACTAACCCAACAGCAATGTCTCTTTAAAGGTAAAGGGTCGTTAGGTCACTCAAAAGAATACACCCACTCCGTGCAGCTGCAGACAATTTCCCTGAGAGTTACTTTTCACTTATAAATTCAGTTTGAAAATTCTTTTGGAATATCATGAATGAAATGGCGTTCACCACGACCGCCACAAATAAACCTTTCGGGTGGATAGACGGCCGAGGGAAAGAAGAAAATCCCTTTCATTACCATACGGACTGAACAACAGTGCATTTAAAGGCGTCGGGTGGGCCGGTACTGTTTCACTGAAAGGAGAACACAGAAGAATTTCCTCAATAGCTTTGTGTTGACAGCCCGTCCAGCGAGAGGGGACGGTCGTTGCTTGATCTGCACAATAGAAAGAGTTTAAGGGACGAAAATACAGCCAAATGAAGCCACTCATGTCTGTGTTGAATAGGAGAAGATCTCCAGGATTTAAGTTGCAATCGTAATGTTCTCCGATTCATGGCAGACGCAGCGAAGCTTCCCACATGTAAAAAGAAAACGTGTAGAGAAATCTGCCTGATTATCATCCAAGTAAGTACGTGACGTCACAAGAAAGTGGGGAACTTTTTTGTTTCATTTCAGACGCAGCATGTGCCAGTTTAAGAAGATTATTATATTGAATCTTTACTGTTTTCTTCATAACACACACAGGATGTCACACACAGTATAGCAGTATTCTGTGTGAACGATATGACCGCTAAAGCACAGCAGCCTTTCCAAGGTGACATCTAGTGTTTGCTGTGTTTAATCTCTCGAGTCCAGCGGTCTCATCTGGAGTTCTGCGTTCTGTTTATCAGCTGCTTTTTCGGATGTTAAAGAGCGATAACTCGTAAAGGTCCCGGCCTGTATCCGCCGGGACACGTTTCTTCATTCAAAGGTTCGGCTGCAAACAGAAGAAAAGAAGAAGGAAAAACAGGCCGTGTTTTGGGTCCGCTGGCGGCGCTTCATCGTTTAAACGTGTTACCAAATAAGGGCACGTGGAGTTCAGGGCTGCATTTAAAGCGCACCTTGCTACTTTTTCTGTCACTTCTTTTACATTTTCCTTTCGGACACATGTTTTTTTTGGGGGGGTGGAGGAGGGGGTGTAGTTTGTTCGGCCGGCTAGAAGCGAGTCCCCCCCCCCGGTTTTAGCTGGTCAGTAACGGCTTGGAAGCGCGGACTTGTAACGTTACCTCGGAGTCGCTCCTCGCATCCATGGCCGCCGGCGTTCTGGGACGTTTCCCCCCTCGCGGAGCATAAATCCCCCTTCGGATGCGCGCTGGCAAAACCGCCGCTGTCGGCCTTTTTTTGTGTGCCGGAAACCTTCCCCTTCTCAATAAACTCCCATTTATGTCTTTCCAACCAAAACCGACAAAAAAGTTGGGGAGGGGGTGAGTGCGGGGGGGGGGACCCTTCTGCCTCCCCTCTCTCAGACCGCTGCAGAGGGGAAGGCAGGGCTTGTTGCCCTGGAGACGGGCTGTTTGCCCCCCCACTTTTCCTCTGGATTCTGCCCTCCTCACACAGGCATTCAGCCGCTCTCTCTCTCTCTCTTGTTTATTGTCCCGGTGGGGCCGAGGAGTGTGGATGAATATTCACCAGTTGGAGCACATGTTGCCAGCTATGCACCACATTGTCCGGTTGACCCCCCCCCCACCCCACACCTCACCCCCCTCACCCCCCCCCCCCACGCACACACTACTTGGCACATGGGAAAACATTTCAACCAGCGCACAAAGATGTCTTTCATTGGTCAGGGATGGGTGTGTAACCAAGCAGCAAGACACTGTGTTTCGGAGAAAGTATTCAGATTTTTCACTGTGTGTCATCGCATTAAAATGCATTTAGTCCATAAGGGGTAAATGTACTCATTGTGCAGAGCGGGTCTTTTCAGAAGGGACCATTATTCATAAATGTATTTTAGTTGCAGTAATAGTAGAAATGTAAATAGAGTAGAGTATGAGCGCCTCATAACTGTTCTTAAGTACAGTGGTTAAATACTGTACTTGCATTCCACCACAGCTAGAGAGCAGTCGCAGTGACCGAGCTCTTAATCAAAGACATTGGGCAGCAGTGGAAAAATAAATATTGGGTTCCATGAAAAGTCATTTATTTGGAGGTGACCGGACAAACGTTTTGTTATCAACCAAATGTGCTTTAATTAAGTATGTTATGTTTTTACTAAAGAGCAAATACCACTTAAAGAGTTAAACCCAGTGGAAATGCTGTTCCTTGCAGCAGCGATGCAGAGATGTGCAGCAGAACCTCGTCTACAGGTGCAACGCGGCTCCTGTCGGGAGACGCAGCCTGGTTTTAAGTTACTCTTCAAAAGTACTTGAACAAATGTGCGTATATTACATTCCACTGTTGCGTATGTTTCAACATATTCTAAACATATCCTAAGTGGTTGGGCGTGCTTTAGAGCTGAACCACAGGCCTAAACTTGAGGTGACCACAAAAATGAAAATATTCAACCATAACATAATATCCCTCCTGGGTCTGAGCCGTTTAACTCTCTTTGTGCTTCGGTTCTGGAGCGTTCACTGAATAACAAAGAGCAGCTTTTCTAATGTAAGCTCACACATCTCGACGTGTATACTTTGTGGATGTTTATTTGGATGTTCATCGACTGTGTACGTAGCACCTTGCTAGATCACAAGTATCAGTGCTTCAAACTAAACGTGACATAAATAGTTACATTTCTTTCAAGAAATACAATGTATTGATCAAAGCTGATCGAAACAATCACACAACAAAACAATTATATGACAGGGAACTTCCTCCTGAAATGGATCCTCTTTTAACACACATTCACCGCTTCGATACATGAACTGCTTACAAATACTAGAGTTAAAGCTCCAGAACAAACAAGTAAAGGGACCTCGATTGGAAAGTTTTGTCGTGCACAATTTCAACTGTACACCTCGGCACCAAAACGTTATGTCTTTTTTTAAGATATATATTTAACTGTGAAAGTGCTTCTGTTTGTTTTTTTTCATGGCTCAAGGTATCAAACATGGACTCCTATGACATGCTGCTACGTCAGACATCTTTACATCAAATGTCGTCGTCCATAGAACCTGTTTTCAGGCATCTTATCATCGGACTCAGAGCGAGTCACAAAAGCGAGTCACAAAACTCAGACATCCGTCATCCCGGTGCGTCACATTAAGTCAACAGGAGGCCGCCACTGTGTAGTTTTCTCAGTGACCCACTTAAAAGCCTTTTCAAGGTCTCATAAAAAGAATGTTCTCCCAGAAAACACTGCGAATCCTCACAGTCTGCGAACAAAAGACTGAGGCGGTGGCTCCTTTCTGTGCGATGTTTTACCAGAGGTTTGCACTCTCGTGGCTTTGTTTCCATTGATCGCACCGCCATCTGCATTTCTCATTGAAAGCCACATCCTCCTCTTGCCTGACATGGGAGCAACAAACAAAGTTCAAAACCGAGCATGACAAGCATCTGGACACAAACATTGTCTCGTCTTCGACGGGGCGCTCTACTGCACCGCGCCGGGCCTCAGAAACGTAACAAACACGACGTTTTTAGGGGGTGACCCGAGCTGACGCTGTGAATCTCAGGTCTGTCTTCCCACTCGCGTGACTAAACACCTGCTAAGGCCACAGCCGCAGGAGAAAGAGGGATTCATTTATCAGATGAAAACCGCCAATCGTGTGTGTGTGTGTGTTTGTTGAGGATCCACCGGGAATCCCAAATCCAAAACAGACAAGGCGGATTATTTGGCAGCTCTGTGGAGATTTTCCCACCTTCGTGTCAGATTCTTCCTCCAGCTTCTGCGAGTCCACGTGGTTAGAGGGAAGCTACAGAAACGTTGAACCCATTTGAAAACATAGGATCATCAAACACCATTATTGGGTTTTTAGCAACAGACCCGAGGCGGCTCTTCAACTCCAGGATTAAGTGGAGGCTGACGTGTCTAGTCAACACTTCCGACAGCACAGTCAGAGTTGTCAAGGAAAGACGTCCTCTCTTCTTTGAAACTGAAAAGTGTCTCCTTAACGGCATGCTGAAAATAACATGACTTCATTTTTCTAAAACTCAAATGCAAAACACGCAACACATTTGATCTGCCGTGGGAGAATAAAAGGCAATGTAAGCTGTTTGATTATTCATGTTTGCAGCCCGAGGCACACTCCAAACTTGTTTTGACTGTCTTACTCTTCATACGGTTCCCATTTCACCGTCTGCAAAAAATGGAGCGGATGGAAAATGATGCTGACTACATACTCCTTCAGTCATGCAAAGCTTGATTCTAACCAACAGACATCTGTAACCAGCTGGGAAAATCTGTGATTTATGAAATAATAATACAAAACGATTGTTTCCCACAGTACGCCCAGCGACAAGAAACCATCACACTGTGTCTACAGTCCTTTGCTGCAGTTTTCACAACACAATGTGGTACTGAGCCCCATTGTTCAGCACAAGGACAGTCCTTCATCTCACGCCATGTTCACTTTTCACCACACAGCAGCCACGACACCCGTCTGATGTCTGGCTCGGAAACCTTAAAGGCAAATGGAGCGTAATGGTGTAATGTTTAACACGCTGGAGTTTGTGCGTGCATGCGTGTGTGTGTGTGTTTGTGTTTGGCAAAATGTCAACCATTAAACTCACACTTGCTGAGACATGAAGGCAAAGGTAAACACAGGTGAGTGGGTACACACGGTCTGTGTACCAGACATCATTACTCTTAATGGATTAGATGCAAAGGCAAAGGCGCCCCCTGTAGGTTAAGTCGTGCACATGGAGCACTAAACACTTCAAATTACTACTTTTGCCCCTTGAACGTCAAACAGTGGATCAGACAATTTAACCGCATCGGTCAAAGTCAGCGTGTAATGCACAAGTTTATGTGAGTCAACAACACAATAGTCTACAAGACGCGACGAGTTGATTTTGTTCACCAACACGTCTGTCTGAAGATGCTACAAATACCGCAAGTTCCTTAAAAAAGGCAAGAAAATGTCGATATACACACATATACTACATTGGATGAGGCGGAAGCAACAGCTTACCTGTGTGCGTGGTGTGTGCTGTCGCAGCGTTTGCTCAGAGATCCATTCTTTAGGAGTCCGTGTCGCTTTGTGTCTGAACTGTCTGAAAAAGTGAATTTTTTTCTCTTTTTTTCCGGCGGAAAGTCTCCTCTGCATAACTGGATGCAACGCGAACGAAAAAAGGAAAAGTGGACTGCACAGGAAACGATGACGCTTATGTATGGAAATCACTTTGTTTGGTGAAATCTGAGAGGGAGGGTTGTCAAAAAAATCTGCAGGCAAAACTAACGTTGTCTTAGTTTAGAACATAATGCATTTTTGAATTGTTTTTAGGTAATAGGTAGAATCATGCCAACATACCAGTTATTTTAGAGGGGAGTGTTTCCCATGTGTCACATTGAACCGAAAACCTCCAGCAAAAAACAATAGAAATGCCCTAAATATCTGAGTTGGTGCACATCCTTCAGCAATTTTGCACACACATGTAAGATGAACCCAGAACACGGTATTATACCAGTACATTTGAATAATGCTGTGCAAGTGTGTTTAAAGGCAATGAGTGGGCTATACCATTTAAAGGTGCATCAGAATAGGATGTTGGTTGGTTGGTTGACATCAAATTATATAAACTAATGAGTTGCAAAGCAAAAAGACATTTGAACAAATGCAAGAATCTCAAGTATTACATCAATTTATTTGAAAGTTAAAGATAGAACATATACAATAGTCAAGAACACTTCCAGCGGTCTCCACACAATGACCTCCCGTTCACTCAGAATAACACCAGTCATACTAATGCTGCCTGATAGACAAGACCATCGTAATGGAACGGATGTTATACCAAACACGTAGAACAGCCCAAATATATACGACTACTCATTAGATTTGTTTAGACAGTTGAAGAAATCAAAGAATTCAAGAGTGTCAGACGAGGATCAGAAGCACAGCTACGATTACTATGACATCACCAAGAGATTGCATCGATTCTTGCAACACGGTTCAGTGCCACTACTTTTAGATGACAAATATAGTGTTATGTGTTATATGATGAATTTCACACCAGCTATCACACATTACACACAATGGTAGGAATGAAGGATTCAAAACACATTTATAAAAGATTTATTATAAAACGTGCATTTTCAAAGAAGGCTGAAAGATTTATTTTGTACAGTTTTTCCTTCCTCAAGTGGTGCAAGCAGTGGTTTCGAAGTGATATTAGTTTTAAGTGTGGAAAGTACCAACCAGCTACAACAGGTCATGACTGCAGCCAGAGGGCTGCTCTCGTTATCCAGTTAACCAGGATGTTTTAGCCTGAAAGCCAAAAAATGCTTTAAAATATGAAAGCCTTGCTAGCTTTGGACTGAGGGGACCCCAAATGACACGATGGCCTTAGAGAATGCTACAAAATATCCACCTGAAAGATTTAATTTGATCTCACATTTATTAGTCGCTCCCATCAAGTCCTTAGCACTTCTTCAAACCGGACAGCAGGCAGAGAGTAAATTCTGCTTTTGGAAAAAGGCTCTTTAAGACTGTTTTTTAAAGATTGTGCAAAAAAGGGAGTCACTGTGATCTCTTGTGCTGCCCGCAGACTAAAGAGTTCCCAGCTTTGAATCGTACATTTAACAGGGACCTCTGCTCTACACATCCACATCTCCTCCCCCTGTTCACCTGGGAAGCGCCCGCTGTGTGAGATACAAACCACGGATGGACAGTTAGGAGGGGATATGAACTGAGGGCTCTGTCACAGTGATTTGTTTTTTCGCTCCACCTGTAGCTCTCGCTCCCAGAGACAGTCTAACTGAGAACGACATGACGGTCGAACACAGACTTCCTCTGCTCCTGGACCTGCCTCCTCCAGCGCTGCTGGGCATGCTCCACTTTGTTCAGCATGTTCGGTCGAGAGTGTGAATGCGACAGAACGTTGTGAGCGTTGGCAAAAGGCTGCTGGTCCTAGAAAAAACACAGAATGGAAACCCCCCCAACACACACAGTTAGCTTTAGTGGGTAATTTGTAGGTTCATCTTGTAAGATTAGGAAAATGATCAGTACTTTATTAAATTCATTTTTGGTTTTGATTGCTGAGATAAAGTTCCCATGGTTGCTGACAGAAAGCCACATAATAAAAGTAAATGCCAGAACAAGATTGGGAGGATCACAGCCAAAACTGTGGCAAATAGATTGAGGAAAATAAACCAAGATTATCAGTTGGGGATCTTTTCTGAATAAACATCACAAGCCCACCATTTCCTCTATAATTAACATAGCAGCAGTACTTACCCGTATACTGGTTTTGCTTTTACATCTCTCCCCTTTGTATTGGTCCATAAACCAGCAACATCGCTACAATAAGTCTCAACTTTGGGTACATTAGATAAATGTAGTACTTTTAAAGTCATTTAAAGATTTTTATAGCAGAATTTTCCCAATTTTATTGCTGTGCCACAAATACAACAGTGTTAATTTTGGCAACTATTTTTGATTTAGTCTTAGTCTTTAGACGAAAAATGCATATTAGTTTTAGTCACATTTAGTCATTTTAATCCTTCTTAGTTTTAGTCTAGTTTTCGTCACATTTAACAGCCATATTAAACTCCTTTTCTTCCCTTCTCAGGCCCAGGGACCCCCTGTGTTGTGTATATAACTGCATAATAGTCTAGCTAGCAGTACTTGGTTGTCCATTAGATGTCCCTCCTAGGACAGGTCTATAGCAGCGGGCGGCAAACGTTTTGACTCGCGGGCCACAATGGGTTGTAAAATGTGACGGAGGAGCCGGGCCAAGAACAAACGGTTGAAGTGTTTGTGTGAGCTGATATAAATGACATGTGAAAAATCGTTACATGAACAGATTTGGATTTTAACAAATAGCAAAGCATTTATTTGCAAGGCAATTTAACAAATTGGCAAGTGTGTAACAACTTCATGAGGACCAGGGATCTAAACGCAACACGTTGTTGTCTTTGTCTGTTTACTTGCAATGCTTTTGACATCGGAAACTTCATGGTCCTTTATTGTTTCCACTGTCCCAACAAAAGAGACCTTAACGTCCTACAATCGGTGCAATACATTATTTTCTTGGCTTCAGAACCTGCAATGAGTTTATTATGTTAGACGTGTTTGGAGAAGCCTGTAACGTGTAAGTATCGTGACTTTGTCAACCACCAACATGTTTGTCTCGTCTCATCTCGTTAACGAAAGTTAGAATAGATTTAGTCAGTTTTTATTTTTTAAGATCGTTTGTCACGTCAGTCTCGTCTTAGTCATGGAAAAAAGGTTC
Source organism: Gasterosteus aculeatus (assembly GCF_964276395.1). Classification (NCBI taxonomy): domain Eukaryota; kingdom Metazoa; phylum Chordata; class Actinopteri; order Perciformes; family Gasterosteidae; genus Gasterosteus; species Gasterosteus aculeatus. Next base: position 11,547,424 of record NC_135700.1, read on the forward strand.
TCTAACAAAAAAATTTTGTCATAGTTTTCGTCGACGAAATTAACACTGAAATACAGTAAACGTTAATTGCATTAAGACGTTGTCATTTTACAGCACAAGCTCGTCACTTTGTCACTTGTTCGCTCGTGCAACTTTTTTAATATTTTTAACTTCAACTTTATTCTCTTGTTTTATACCAACCCATAGCCTTATTCTACTAACCCATTGCATTAGCATTTCATTTTACTTTATTTTATTACTTGTGCACTGCTGTCTTGTTGTCTATTGTTACACTGTCTACTGTCACGCACCAACCGCCAAGACATATTCCTTGTATGTTTGACATATTTTGGCAATAAATGTTTCCTGATTCCTGATTCCTGAAGCTCTCATGTTACACTTACTCCACAGAGGCGTGCTCAACAAGTTAGCTGCAGTCCAAATAGATTTATTGCTCTTTGAATGCACTTTCAGGTATTGTTTTTAATTGTGCTTGAAAATCTGTTTGTTTTAGATGCTGTTTGATTAGATTCTCACCATAAATGATGAATCTTGTGTGAAATGCTGTGCAAATGGAGGAAATATGGAACATATAAATGAAATTCTCCTAATATAAAAGCATTTAGAGAATGACCACAATATAAAAAAAAGCGTGTTGTATGTTAACAGTGAGTGGCAATGATGAACTATCAAGAGGAATACATACCCCAACATCATCATCACTTTGGATAAGCTGTGAATGTCCAAACAGACGCCTCTTCAACATGGGCTCCAGGAGCGTCAGGTAGACCATGTACAGCAGTAGCAGGCCCAGAATGGAGAGGTACATTATGATGGTAACCTAAATATTCACAATGATTACTGATTGTTTCCCTTGAAATGATCCAAACACATGAAGCACAGCGAATTAAGTGAAGTGTTGGATCAGAATAATGAAATCAGTGGCAATACAGATAAAAAGGAATCAACAATCCTTTGGATATAAAGTTACCTTAATGGTCGCCGAGCTCCTCTCTTCAAATTTACACTCGCAGCGTAAACAGTAGGCCTCCACATCTTTTCCATCGACCGGCATCGGTTCAACCACATGGAGACAGTTACTGATTCGCAAGAAAAAAAAACATTAAGGAAGCAGGAAAGTATCACTTCATGTCATTCAGGGAAGTACAATGACACATCTCTTACGCATACCAGTCTTTAAGAGAGACATTTTGTTTGTAGATTTGACCCTCGATGTCTCTGTATGGCGGACAGATGCATTTACAGCGGATGTCTTCCGAATTCTGTAACAGATCACATATTAATGATTTTGCGTTTTTTAACTTGAGAAATACCTGCACAATTCATTGGTAACAGATACATGTATACATGTATACATATGTATACACACAAACAGTAGTATACTTGTCATGTGATACAACATGATGTCATGAACCAAAGATGTATATAAAGAGATTAGTAATACAGACTACAAACAAACTCATAACCTTTTTGAAGTTGTACTGTAGCCTTTTCTGCAAAGTAACGTTATGCTCTGTCCTGTTTACAGTAAAACTGTCCAGGTCAGGTCACCGTTACGTTTCACCAATACAAGATATGGATTATTAAATTGGCGACAAGCTGTTAAAGATGATGTTAACTTCCCTACATCAGTAAACACTTAGCTAGCTACAGTATGAACTCAGTGATCAGTCCATTGACCACATCGAGCTAACATTAACGCGGTCTTAAACAACACAAATGCTAACGTTACCTTCATCGGGCTTACAGGCTTATAATGTTAACTTTCCTTTAGCTAACGTTTAATGTAACGTTAGCTTTAGTAAAACATGCGATGTTATATTCATATTATATTAGCATCACAGGGAAGATAACATCTCAGGGAGATTTAAAGAGATGAGAATTCAGCTTAATCAGCCCTCATCACCATTTCTTCTTCCGTCAGGATAGCTAGCCTGTGCTAGTTAATATTAGCCTTACCTTAGCTGTCACTTGGTTTAAAAGCACAAAACAAGCGACAGAGAATGCCTCGAGGAGAAACACAGACTTCATTTTTAACTTTACAGTCTATAGATTTACAAAGAACTACTTTCCAACTATTTTCAAAAACAACACCAGCCGTGTAAAGAACCCACTAACACACAGCTTTAGCCATTAAGCTACATATAAACACCAGCCCGAGCAGCTGACAGTGGCTTCCGGAAATGGCGTTGGGTTTTCTTCCGCGTGACTAATGACAGTGATCTACCGGCAGGCGGTGAGCATTGATATTTAAGTAATAGTAACATTAATCGAGTGCCTGTATTATAATAATATCATTTGGTTTTCTATTGCATGTTAATCAGGGAATCAATCCACAACTCTCTAACACAGTTAGTAACGTTTAACAACTCTCAGAAAAATGTAAGAAAAAATCTCCGCCTGGAGTGGCTGTAAAACGAATGCACCCCATGATATGACATCATAGCAAACGGATTATCTTCGGTTGACGGTCGATAATTACGAGGTTATATGAATATATATAAAACGGAAACGTAACTTGATCTATTAAATTTGATATTTAAAATGAATAGCTCATTTTACATTTTTAGTTACATGCAGCCAGTCAGTAATTATAAAAGAAAGGATTGTTATATTTATCTTGTTGATGTGTATAAATATTGAAGTTCATGGCCTGTATGTGAATAAAATGCAACAAACAATTCAACATTTTCTTTTGGAGCTGCTAAAAAAAATGTTATTTGAGGAAAAGAAATACAAACACAATACGTTTTCTATCTTTATTTACAGCATATTAGATGTACAAAACCATAGAAAATATACATACATATGTTATCTAAGACAGGTGAATAGCTCAATTCTATTTTACAGGACTTTTCATTTATTTGAATGTACTCTGAACAGTTCTCTTTGGTCTCTAGTAAACGGTATAAAAATATATTGATGCATACTGGTGTAAGTTGTCTTCCGCACACCTTGAGGCAACATACACATGTGCCACCAGAAATTGCAGCAATGCTTGACTGTCAAAAATGTACGTAGTTACTACAATACATTAACGTTTCAACTAAAACTTTTTACATCATATACAAAACATTCATCAGAATAATTGCTTTTGTGGTGCCACTACTTCTTAAGTAGTGCTAATGTTCCCGAGAAAACGTTTGTGCTATTTTTTTTTTCTGACATTTAGCAGTATTTCTTTCAATTAAGTTCTACCTGTGAAAGTAGTGTTAAAACTAGATACACTATATATACAGCATCACTGACATTCAGGCTAGTATATCTGTTTAGCTACAGCATTTGTTTTTTTCATAATGATTCAATCAGCAAATGTTTCAGCATTTTGGCATGCGCATACTTTGCTCCTGAGATCGTGACTTTAAAAACTAAAGTGATTACAATCTTCTGTTGCTTATGGTAAAAGATGATTAGACATTTCCAAACAGAGTAATCCATATCACCATCTGTGGATGGCCATGTCGGTTTGCACTTTATATATGTAACTCTTCGACACCGATCATTTCTCCCTCTTAAAGCTCCACTTTCTTTTTTTCAGGATCAGTTTTATCACGTGCGTAGTCCACTCTTGTGTCACTCTATGTGAAAACACAAGGCTACAGAATACTCTAAAAGGCGTCAGTGGATAAAACAGATACTGTGGCCAGCATCTGGTCCAGGGTTTTTTAGTGAAAATTTGCATTAAGCGCCTGTTCTAAGGGCGAAGGAATCTCAGGACTTTGGAGCGCAGGAAGCGGATGAACGATTTGGGAAACATTTCTCTTGACTCCTGTGCTGTGTAGTTGAAGAAGTTCTGTGGGTGAGCCAGAACATCAAACAGCGCCCTCATCAGTTTCTTGTCCTGGTGAGGAAATGTATTGATGTTACAGACATTAATGGAAAGCAAAAAAGCATTCGATACAGTGAGTAGCAGCCTGTATTTTCACAAGTGTCCAAAAGAGGGCATTGCTCGCTCACTGGACCGCAGCACTGAATTGAGATTAAAGAGAAAGAACAAGTGGAGGATAGTACTGATATGATCAATATTGTCAACAACTCAGATGGGGTGTCCTGAAATGTCTGATTTTTATGTTACTAGTTCAGTGTATCCATTCAGTTATTTACTGACACTAGAGCCTTCTCTTTGTGTTTTGTAGATATTTTTCTATTGTCGGGGTAGTTTTGATGGATATCGATGTCTCATTTTGTTATGTTTCATGTTGCTATGAATCAAATTTAAATAACTATATTTATATGTTATATAAACAGTAGGTATATATAAATACATTATATTATGCCCAATTACATATTGAACATTGTAAGAACATATATATATGTATGTATATAACAACATTTCTCGGTAACTCAAGTTAGAATACCCGACACAAAGGTCATTAGTTTTCCTCGTTATTCATTTGGTCCCACATACCTTTAGAATTTCCTGGTGATTCTCTGAAGCGTATAATCTTCCATCTCTGACTATGTCTTCTATCAATTCTTGGTAGTCCTCTGAAAAAAGAATTAAGTACATAAAGTGGCTCATTGACGGGAACAAATAAACCAACCGCATGTGCATTACACCAATAGGTAGCAGGACCGTAGTTACAGCACAAAACCTCACATTTCTTCTTACCGTCGTATGTCACATATGGGACCTGGAAGCCTTTCCCACTGTTTCCCTCGTTGGACCTAAACTGTATCCACAGTCGCTTGGAGCGGGAAGTGAAGGCGATGGGACGTTCGTATGTCTGACAAGTCTCGTAGGTTGTCACCGAGTTGGAGAGCGCTGTGAAATGAGGATTTGAGCCCACGGGATGGTTTCTTTAATGAGCTTACAATTATTTTTTAAGCAATAATTAGTATTAACATAATGAGACATTATGCTGATTCTCCTTGGTCACATTGAGACCCGTGGAGAACTGTTTTATACTGCTTTGACCGCCATGATTTTAAACAACTTCCAACACTTCACCTTGAGATAATAGTCAACCTCTTGACGTTATAACATCCACAAACGCAAACACACACAGGCAAAAACTTACAGCTCTTTCTCATCACTAAGTAGTCGCCGCACTCGTCCTCAATAGGCAGAAAGATTTCCGGGACCACAATGAGGATCCTGCGTTTGGGCGGCGGGTTGATGGTCCAGGTGCATTCCACATTGGCCGGGTAGTTTCCTGGGTAGTTTGGGGACTCGATGAAGCCAGTAAAATCCCCAAGCTCTCCTCCACATTGTCGGTCTGTGAAGTGACACAGATGTGTCAGACAGTTTTTTTTGTTCTTGGTGCAGCAAGGTGAATCATCTGGAACTGACTCCCACATTTCAACGTCTACGTGCACATGTTTCAGAGGAACTACTGCGTCCCGACATACGTACTTTTGCATTGCATGAAGTAGGTGGAGCCGTCAAAGTCGGTGGTGGTATTTCCAGGGCAGGAGACGCAGTAGTTCTGCCCAAACTCTCCTTGATACGTGCCTACGGGGCAACGGATGCAGCGGTGTGTGCTGGTGTTATAGTAATGTCCTGGGGAGCACTGGACTGCACGAGCCAATGACAGCGATAGAGGGCTGTTAGTTGATTACATTATACACAAGAAATACACTGTCAACAAGCGACAACTGAAGCTTTTTCTTACAAAGTTTGTCATCTAGGAGGTGCCTCTATTTGAAATGACCACAGTGTCAAAATGCATCGACAATACAACAGCCGCAGAGGGCGGCAGAGTTCCTGTCGACACCCAAAGGAGCTCCCTAGTTTCAGCAACCACACAATTGTGTTGCAAAGTCAAGTGAAAAAATTGGTCTGTTTTAGAAGCCAATAACCACAGATGTTTCAAAACAACCGTCTAAACCCTCCGTTCATGTTAAATCAAGAGAGAACCCCCGAAACTAAAGTGGAGTTATTCATGTTTTACTCTGAAACAACAGTAACAGAGATGAGATTCACACCTTTGGTCTCACACTCCTGAAAGGTCACAGCACCGCTGTGCTTGGTGACCAGGTTCCCTCCACAGGAGAAGCAGTTGGTGCGTCCCACTTCTGGCTGGTACGCTCCCAGTGGACAGGGGAGGCACGGGACGAAGCCGTCGTGAGAGTACTGACCTGGGGGACACTGACCTGCACACACAACCAAGAGTATAAAGTATAAGACGCTGGAAATTGCAACTGTCTTTAAAACGTTATAGCTACCTCCCAGTAGCTAATTTGCTTTATTTGCTATTTTTCACATGAACAAAATATTCTCCCCTTCTACTGAGATAAGATAGAGCAAGCCAAGGCAGAAGGGATGGAATGATGCCATCTGCAGTGCATAACTCAACAGAGTGTAACCACACAGACGAATACAGACTGGCAGCCAGTGGGAGTTTTGCTGATAACTTCTTGTTGTTTAGTCTGAAAGAAGAGATGGGATCCGGGATCCAGACACTCTGATAACAGCACAGGAGGAGACCAAAACATGGTGGTTCCTTCAGCTATTATTCCAAGCTGAAAGAAGCTCAAGTTCACCTTTTGAATTCAAATACATCTTCAACATCTAAGCTCGAGTTTCTTTGGCTTTACACAAAGAAGAACATCTGCTGAGGAGAGATCTCTATCAGTGATCTACTTCTTCCTGTGTGGCTCATGTTCACAAAAATACTCAGCGACATTTGTGTCTTTCTGTGCCTTTATTGATTTTTTTGCTTTTTTTTTATTTGTTCCATATTTTAAATTATGTTTATGTTTGGCTTTTGAATTCTGATTATAGTTCATTTCGAGAGCTGCACAATAAAAGTTTCTATTTCTTACGCCCTTAATTTGATTTTGGCTGTTCGCAGTCAGATGGTGAAAAACAGAGAACATGATGAAAGATGGCTGGGATTTTGAGCTACGTAAATAAAACTGTCTTACCTTCACACTCTGACATGTTTCGGGCTCCGACTACCTTGGAGACGTCTCTTCCTTCGGGTCCAGGACAAACTTCACAAGACATCTGTGCCTCCTCATCCTGATACGTTCCAGATGGACACAAAACACACCTTCCCTGATCTGCGTCGTAGTAAGTCCCAACACTGCAGCTCACTAACAGACAGGTGGGGAAAAGGTTGTTAATTCCTTGATTTACTTGTAGCATAACACTTACACACACACACACACACACACACACACACACACACACATGTGCATCGCTGACCATAAACAAAGAACATCTTCACTGAAGGCCCGTGATGTTTCTCCAAGGGGCTGCAAAGCCTGTGATTTGTAACATTTCTGAGGGCGGATGGTTTTGTCTCAGCTGCAAACACATTTGTTGTTCTCTCAAAAACAATAAGGCGATATGGACCAAGTAGAAAAAATATATATTATTCAAGCTGGTGAAATGAAAACATTTTTCCTTACAGACTGAACACAAACACATGAGTGAAGACAGCCAACACAGACTGATGTGTCTAAACTGTGTTAGTAGCTCAATCGTTGTCGGGAAGGTAGAACGGTGCAGACAGGAATCAACAGATATGGCAGGATACCCTGTGGCTACACATAATCACACCGGTCGTAAGCACGGGGTAGATTTACACCACAAACACATAAATATTAGAAAACCGACGAAGTTCAGTGACCCAGACTTAACACTTCAGCTGCTGAGTGTAATGAAACAGGACTGTGCACATACTTGAAACATATAAACACAACGAAGCGCATCCTTAACACATCAAAGGCTGCACCTGATCAATTTAACTGTTGAGAGATTTGACAGTTTTACTTGCGCGGCAATGAACATTACACGAATCACTGACCTTGATGCAGTTTAGTTTAGTGTACGCCGGTTTACTGGAGCTTTAAATATTGCTACTCGTTAAAAATAAAAGTGTCACTGCACTCAGAGGGGTTCCTCTTAGAAAATACCTTGTGGGTCATGATTTATCACGCCCTTTTCCCCTTTTAACTAAGGCATCTTCTGAGTAATCCGACGAAGAAACTCCTTTGAAGGTTTGGGACTGGTAACCAGCACTACGATGTTATAATAAACTATAATCAATAATGCTTTCTTCAAAGCTTATATACAGAAAGTATCCATTCTGTGAACCATCACGCAAGTCTTCCATTTTAGCTTTCGGTTCAAGACACTAACAAACACTAAGAAAATTGGCAGGGACACACGTGTGCAAGAACCCAGCAACAGGCTGGTAAAATGATTTATGAACCCACGTAATACAGCCAACCACCGAGTTTAGAGAGCTCTGCAAAGCTGCCTTCATGCCCCACATCTGTTGCGTCCAAATACTTCATACAACATTGCTGTGCATCGGGGAGGAACTTCTAATGCTACCATCGGCCCACTCACCTCTTTTAAAAGCAAACACAGAAGCAAATCAAAGAGAGTTTCCCCTTCAGATCTCACACGAGTGTTGAGTCGTGATTAAAGGGACCGAAGCACAGTTTTACTCTGGTTCCTCCCATTTAGAATGATGCCTGTGTTTAATTTTGGAAATTATGGTGTCTGTCTGAAAGTTTCAAGAACTTACCCTGAAAACTGAGGCTGATCTCACATTAGAATAACTCAATTAAATCCCAGGGTTTTAGCACAAAATGTGCTTCAGTTGTAGCCTCTAAGAGGCTTAAAGCAGAGAAACCACTACCTCTAAAAGCCGGGAACACAAAAGCCTTAACGTAGATCTATTCTGTGTGGCTCCACAAATTGTTGGATTTTCCTCTAAAGAAAGAAAATGTAATTCTCTCAAGAGCAGTTCATTTTTTGAAGCCTATTGTTTATTCTGAAAGACCATGAGGAGCCATCATTGCATTGTTCTCAAACAGCTTTTATTTGACAGAGGGAAGCAGTGAGAGAGCAGAGAGAGTGAGAGTGAAAGAGAGAAAAAACCTTGAAGCCTTTCAAATGCAAAGAACGCTTCTATAGAGTCCTCGAATTGATGGCCCCAAAGAGGTTTTAAAAGACCTTTCACCTCTATTCAGGTCCCCAGTCTTTGCCTACTTGATGACATAGGAAAACACTACGGTATCACAGTGGTAAGGAGCTGAACCCAATAAAAGGGGTCAGGTTTCTGAAACCCCCCCATTCTGCTCGGCCCAATCGCTGCTCACGCCCATCAAGCGGCGGCCCAAACAACTGATGCTAATTGATTCCCATGGTGTGGCTGAAGTCAATTCTCTTTAGCAGTTTAGTGGCTGGGGGTCATGCAAAGTGGCCCCAGCTGGGAGGTGGGGGGTTTAGGGAGGGGGGGGGGGGTGGTGTTCTTATGCACAGCACTCAAACTGCCAGCTTGAATCAACAGCACTTCCTAAACATCTTCAGTGTTAAAACAAACACACAAACAAGTTGACTACAACGGTCAAATGGACGCGGACGAGGACCACTATGGATCATGATCTCTCCACACTCGTTTTACCTTTGCGAAGTCATTCGGATGTGGGCACAACAGTTATCAACAGTGCAAGTAAGCATTGAGGCGACGCAATCTTTATTGTCGTTACAAACTATGTAATAAATGTGTGTTTTTCAAACAAAAAACTACATCCTGGAATATAAACCAATGCAGTTACCAAAACAAAAAAATCACAAAATCTGAGGAGGAGTGGTTCCAAGAGTGCACAGAGGCGAGGGAATATAAATGCACTGAAGGCTGCGTTGTCATCTCTCTGAGGCACACAGAACAAGCCTCAAATGGGGTTTTCAATGGATTGGGCAAACTGAAAAGGACTAAACTGCACTCCGAGCTAAGCCAGAGTGGGAGGAGGGGGAAGATATAGCTCCTTTAAAGAGCTGGAGGTTAAGAAGAATGCCTTTCAGCCCCCCCCCCCCTTTCCTCCTCTCCCAAATTACATGTCTACACCCCTGCCACGGCCAATAGACTGCTTAATGTTGACCTGAGAGCATAGCGGGGGAGTTGAGGAATCAAGACACCGAAGACCGGCGTAATTGAAAGATAGAAATAATGGACAGGAGCAGTTTAGGTTTAAATCCTCTCTGTACGTTCGGTGTTACAGGACGGTGAATGCAGCGTGAAGCTGATGATTTTATTTCAACAACTGGATAGTAGTAGTTTCTGACACGTTTTGGTCATCAGGAACGCACGTCTGCACTTTTTAGTTTTTTTAGCTCTTTTTTTCAACCGTTTAAAGAGGGGGGGGGACCTTAAGCACACTATAAGAGTTGTGTGACGTTTAGGAACGATCTGGGTCAACATCAGCCTGAAACATCTTCTACATCTTCAACATTGGTTTGCATTGAACCAAACGCACACCATTTGAAAATATTTAGACATCTCAAAGGCAGAAAAGCACCGGATTCCTCTCTCTGATACAAAGGAGACGGCAGACTTACTGTGAGGCCCAAAACTAGGGGAACACGGCCCCGACAGCCAGAGAAAACACATACCAGCCCTCAGCCCCCAAACACTGACAGTGTGCAAAATGAACATTTTCTCCATCACAGGTGGTATATAAAACCCCAACCCGAGAGGCAACGGCTACCAAGGGAGCCGCCATCGGCCCTCGTGTTACATGGTCATGCCAGGGAGATGCTGGAGGGTCTTACAGCTCGGTGGGCAAACAACAGCCTCTCTGTTCCCCCTGATGCCAGCTCGCTCTCCCCTCCAAGCAGCTCGTTACAGCACGTCTGCAAACCAAATATGGAACTCATCTGGCCAACACCTGCTCCAAATCCAATCATTAAACCCGCCTGTTTAAATATATCTCACTGGCATGGACCGTTTCAATTGCTTTAATACATGCGTGTATGAGTCTATCGCGTGTGCGGCGCCTAGCCGGAGACGTCGCTGCCTGGTGTTTGGCCCGAAACGCAAAGTGGTTGCATCTGGACCGTTGAGAGATTAAAAGCATCAACGTATCCAGTAGACCAGGTGCCTGGCTGAGAGGTGCGCGTCCTGATGACCGCAAAGCCGTCTGTGTGTGTGTGTGTGTCGGACAACAAGTCAAAATCAAACTCACCACACTTCCTGCCCACCAGCACCTGTCCCGCCGCGCAGTGTCCGGGTAGTCCTGCCGGCTTGCCCAGACCCTTGGCGAGCTCGTAGTCAGACCCGGCGAAGTGCAGGTGGAACTGTTCCCGGTTGATGGACTTCCTCAGGGTCCTGATGGTCTTCCTGAGCCTCTTCTCCGAGCGCCGGCGCACACAGTTCAGGTCACAGCTGTCTGCTGAGAAAGGCATTTGAATCCACCACTGTTTCCTCGGCTAAATGTCAGACCCCACACTGATAGGAAATTGTACATTTCATGCATGCATGCTCGCGCGCTCGCCTCGACATTTGCACGCAAGTCGAGGCACAATTCAAACCATTATAACGACTTCAAGGATATAAAACAAATCGAGACCCGACCTCCGGCCCGCCACCATAGCCAAGTCAAAACAGGAGATACTTTATCAGTTTGGTGTGTTTAGTGACAAACAGACAGCAGTGTACAAAAGATGAGGAACAAGAAGCAAAAGCTTGCAGGCAGGCAGAGGGGAAGCGCAGAGAGACCAACCTGTTACCTCCTCTAGGTTCACATCCAGCTCAAACTCAGCTGTTATGGAGGAGACGTCCTCCTCGCCAGCCTTCCTGCCGTGGCGGCTACGCATCCGCAGCCCGGACGAGGAGCAGCGCAGGCTCACATAGCTGAACTGGACATTTTCAGTGAAGAGGAACCTGCTATCTGTGGACACGGGAGACAACCAACCCCCCCCACAACGACCACGCCACAGCCAGCAGACACACACAAATCACACGCACACAATCACACCGTTAGAGAAAATTATAGAGAAAAAAACACTTCAGTGTAGATAGGAAACGCCGCCCCATACACATACAGTCACAATATATATATGTAGATGTTTAACTGCAAGCTGAAAAAAGTGACAGTGACAATTTACTTTATTTTAAACAATTATGTGCCCTTTAAGTGACTATGAGGGCTGTAAAAACCATGCCAAACCCCTTTGGAGGAGGCAAAGGATCCTACATTTGATTGATGGCTAAGGTCCGACCCAACTGAAAGCCATGCTATGGCTAATTACTTTCTCCCCTGTCACAGCCAGACAAAGTGCAGCGCGGAGACATTCAAGACCACTTTCCCCACAAATTTCTTTCACATTTGCCTTTGGTTTCTGGTTTACTCTGAGGCAGCCTTCAGGTCTGCTTTGTTGTGGCTTTAGATGCTGGCAGCTCTTGGTAAACCCTAAATGTTTTTGAACCAGTAACATGAAGGAGCTTCACTTATAATCCATCTGTGATCTAAGTCTGGTGTGTGGGGGCATTGTTATGTGTTTCGCGGCAAACTCCTGTACCTGAGTGTGGGGAGTTTAAGCTCTCTTTGAGCTTCTCCTGACTTCTTTTTAAGTTGCATTTCGTAGCGCCAGACTTGAAAGTGGCCGTGGTCTTGATGCGTGGAACACTGGCCATTTCTGGACCTGCAGGAACGAGGAACAAATCGTTCTTTGTTTCTACTTATATATCAACTGCAACCAGGGAGTTGTTGGGGAGTTACTGTTTTGTGGAGCAGAGAGGAAAAAGAGATGTAAATCTATGATGCTTTGTACTCGCCTAAGCAACGCAGGCCGCTGTCGTTCCTTTGTGCGTCAGCCAAGCAGGGCAGAGGCATTCCACAGGTCACCGTGTAGGAATCCTCCGTCCCTGCAAACACACAGGAGGCCGTGACACACAGACCAACACAGACAGAAGTTAAGGCCACAAAAGCCAAGTCAGAGAGAGTAAACAAGAAGCGTGTATGAACACGAAGAGCCGTTCTGCCGACTGTTGTTGACAACCAGATTTAGAACAGCTTGACGTTACTTCTAATTGCGTCTCCATTCGCACGCTGCAGCCATGCTGCTTCGTATTTTAAAAACTTCAGATCAGATGATACCCGATCATTCCCAAAAACCTAACAATGCACCTGACCGTGTCATGTCAACTGATTGGATCACACTGAACGCAGGCGGCTCTTTTCTTATTTCAGCCTCATTGTTACTATTCTTTGTCAGAGCGCTATTGAGGTCCATTCACCCTGTGAAGTTTTTGAAACCAGCCAAAAACGAGTTAGATTTAGGCTGACATTTATTTGTGTCATAAAGTGGATTAGCCAACACTGCAACCGCTTCATAGTAACATCCTTCCAGGAGCCACCTCTTCAAGTGAATCAGTGCTATGAACTCACCCTTACAGTGCAAAACAAATGTGGGACAAATAAATGATCTTTATCTCATCTTAAAAGGCCAGAATAAACTTAAAAGAGGCTTAAAAGAGGCTAAAAGATGCGTGTACACTGATCTTTTAGCTTTCAAGCTAAAACAGCTATATGAAGATGTTGTCGATGGTTTCAAGACATCAAGGAGTAAATTAAGGTTATTTGATGAAACATGGCAAGAAGAAAACCCTCAAAAAGAGTTGGATCCTCCAATAGTGATTTGACAATTCTTTGCAAACTTGAACCTCTGTCATCATTAAACCTTGTAAGTCAAATCATTTCCTTTGCGGTACTTGTGCTATGGAAATACAGTTAGAGGGAAGCGAGAGAATCATAATTGGAAGCAGTGGCTCAATCGACTCACCGCTGCTGATGCGAACTTGGGACTGGCAGGTCAGGGAGCAGCGGTCCCCTCCCTCCTGCTTACTACAGTTCAAGGTAGGTTTAGAAGGGGGTTTAGCGGGTGGGAAACCCTCAGCCTCTAGATGGAAATCACAACAAAACTCCAAGGTAAAGAAGAACACATGATCGTAACAAATAGGAAGAGGCTGAGAAAGAAGACCCAGAGAGCACCAAGAGCTTCGTAGCATTTTGAATGTTTTACCTGAGCAGAGGAAAACCAAGTGACAGAGAATCAAAGAAGAAAAAGAGAACAGAATTCAAAGTATCTCCTGTTTTTGTCCCCCAATTTATGTGTGAGGTCGCACAATTTGAAAAAAAGTCAACAGCACCTAACAGATGTGGCTCACTGCCTTACCAATGCAATCCTTTTTGTTCCAGTGCAGCTTATAGCCGGGACGGCAGACGCACTCAAATCCACCCACGGTGTTCTCACAACCCTGCTCACAACCACCATTGTTCACGCTGCATTCGTTTATATCTGAGAGGAAAGGGGAAAATCGTTATTATAATTACAAGGTCCATTCTCCCCAACACATCAATGGGCCCTTTTGAACGCTTTTTAGTCTGACACATTTCTCAGTGGAGCACTTTGGTGTAACGCTCAAGCTGTTATGTGTAAAGCAACCTCCACCCAATTGAGACTCACCTCCGCAGTGGGCCAGCCCATACATGGTGTAGCCTTTGTTGCACAGACATTGAAAACCACCAGGGGAGTTCACACACGTGTGACCACATGTCCGCTCAAAAAAACATTCATCTATATCTGTAATCAAAATCAGGCAGGTGACATTGTAGTCGCGCAGTCAGAAGCAATCAGGAGGAATTTTCCACCGACGGACAGATATTTGCATTTGATCAGGATTTTTCACTCAAAAGGGGATTTGTACAAATCAGACGAAAATAGCGTTGGCTTTGGCTTATTACAGGTTTAAAAGAGGGGAAGTGTTTCCTTGAGAAGCCTTTGATTTAATTGTTATTACGAAGGTCAGCATCAAAACACAAGAAAGGAAGCAATGTATGTCTAATAGGAAATGATAGCAAAATCCCAGAGAGGGGCGAGGAAATTGTTATACCTTTCTGATTTCTTAAAGGTTTTGTTTTGGTTGTTTTCAATTATGCATTATACATTTCACTGGTCATAACTTCCCTGGTCAGGAAATTACAAGTAATTTCTTTAGAAAGGATAAGGTAGAAGAAAAAAGTTTCAAGACAAATCCTATGGAAATGTCTGCAAGTATATTTATGAACGTCATTGTCAACTGTCTAAGTTTCAATAAAACAATTCAAGAGCCATTTCTACCTTGACAAGAACGCTCATCCGTCAGCAGCTTGAAGCCTTTTCTGCAGTTGCACTCGAAGCTGCCGATGGTGTTCCTGCAGGAGTGTTCGCAGCCGCCGTTGTGAGGCTCACACTCGTCGATATCTGTGGGGGTACAGGTGGTATCTTGACATGCTGTAGAAATCAACTAAGTTCATTCAAAAGGCCGCTGCCCTCTGAGGAGGCCTGTTTGCGGGCCGGCAGGCTGACCTTTGCATGTTTTTCCATCTGGCTGCAGTGTGAAGCCGACCGGGCAGCTGCAGCGCACACCTGTGGATGTGTCCTTACAGGTGCAGTCGCACCCCCCATTGTTCGATGTGCAGGTTTCTGAAATTGCAACACAATGAATGTATGTGAATGACCTTCCTGAGAACATAACTGATAATAGTAACTGCGTTATTCATTGATGTCGGATACTAGCTCCTCAGAAAACCATAACCCTGATTTTCTGCACGAGTCCATTTAATATTAAAAAATGTAAGGTGCCTTCCATAGATGTTAACTTACGGTTTGAACACTTGCTTTATACACTTAAAGCCATGACAAATATTGAATGTATATACACATAGATGGTATCTAATATTGGTTTAAACATTTATTTATTTACATTTATTTACATCAAGTCTGATGGAAACAATTCAAAAAAAGTTCTTATACAGCTAATGTATCAACTTGTTTTATTTAGAATTGAAAACCAGGCTCCCAGAGCTCACATGCTAACCATGGACTTGGTAAAGTGCCAAAATGTTTATGTTTTACACATTTCAAGTGACCCAAAGTCACACAACTGATAAATACTAACTATACAAGAAAAGATTCACACGCTGCCCTTCCCAAATGGAAGGAAAACGTGAAATGTACCACTCTGTCACAAATGCATACTTTTCAGGGGGTTTACCGCAGGAGAGAAAGCGAGTTCTGAGTCATTTCACAGTTTGCTCAAAAGACTGAGGAATGCATCGCTTTACTAGACCTAAGTCCTCTCCCCTGTTTAACGCCGCTGGGTGGTTCCTGGCCGCTCAACGTGGCCTCAGCGAAAACTACAGATTTCAGGCGGTGTGCCTCTACATGCAGGAGAGTAACTGTTACCCATTAACAGCCTTCGTTTGACCCGTTTGTCCACCTCAGTAAAGAAAGTGGCGTTGTGCTCCGCAGACTCGGTGGTGGCTTCATCTCGTTCTGTGGCACACCGGAAAAAAAACAATCATTAATAGGCTGGCGATCGCTACATGAATATATTACCCCAAATGAAACACCAGCACAGTAACTTTTGTATAGACTCTGGGTGTTTGTGTTGGTCAACTTTCAGTAATGCATGTTTGCACCTGGAATATTCAGCCTGCGGTGGCTTGGTGTGCATCAGATAACACACCAGATCAGTGAAGGGAATCTCATGACATGTCAGTGATATGCCTGGACCTCACACACGCACCGCTTCTGGAGGGAGCGATACTATCCGATATCTGACGGCTGATCCTCAAAGCCAATGTGTATAAAAATGCACACTGCCTAACAGGCTGACTGACAGAGAGATGTTTTCCAGTTCATGTGTTTTGATTAAAAGCCAAATCTTAAGCGAGGGATGTAGTCTAGCCTTTTGGTATATTCAAAATAATTATATTGTAAATTAAAATGAGGAAAATGTTCTATCAGACCCAAGAACCTAACAAATTAATCATCTTTGATTACTTTTTAAATCTTGTTAGAATTCATTACAATGTTGTTTGAGTTTTGCTGCAAACCACAACGTTACTGAACTACTGGCAGGTCAGTTGGATTAAAATACAATATCTGACTGCACCCACCAAAGGATGAAAATATGCTTTGGGAGGGGGACTTAAAAAATGGATGTGTATTAGGGTAGCACATATTTTTTTACATGCTCTTTTCATTCCCAGTGGCAACAACAGAGTCAACAAACAGTGTGCTTACCTACACACGACCTCTTGTCAGGCTGCAGGTTGTACCTGACGTGACACCTGCATATGGGGCCGTTCTCTGTGTCCTCGCAGGTGTGCTGGCAGCCTCCGTTGCCATGGTTACAAGTTACTGCAGGGTCAACAACATGCAACCACGATACACGTTAACAGTGCACTATTTGAGGCTAACCGTAGGCGTGTAGTGTGAAATTAGCTTTATGCGGCTGAGCACGTACAGATGCAGCCTCTCTGGTTCCTGGCCAGCTCGAACCCTGGACGACACTCGCAGGCCACACCCCCTTTGGGTGTCTCTTTGCAGATGTGGGTGCAGCCGTGCTCCTTATTCATACAGTTGAGGCCCTCTGGGATAGAAAGAGGGAGAGAGGTACACAATGAAACTCTCCTACAGTGACTGACTCGCTACACAACAAAAGCACACATACTGAGAGATTAGTCTGGCATCTTCAAAGACACTGATTGTTCTCATGCCTTACACAATCCTGAAAACATCAAAATGAATGCATTTGCCTTTTTTAAGTTTTAAGTTGATTTCCTAAATTCCCTAAAACGAAGCTTTACAAACTCTTCTATTATCTACAAAAAATGCAATAATGCTTCAAGCTAAATCCCCATTTATACATATGGGTCACAGCTGAGTGGACGAGTCCACAGGATTTAAAGGGGATGTCAAGACCCGATGGAGTGGAAAGAGCTTGCATTTAAGTTGACTTCAGTCAAGAAGACAAAACAAAGGCAGCGCAGACTAATCTGTGACACAGAGCACACAGACCTGCGTGTTGCAGTTATTAACTTATTGTGTACTCTGGGACACAGAGACTTTTCCCACAGCATGTTGCTGCTCCAGATACAAGCTTGGTAACGGGAGCCAGCTTGAACCTGTCTCCCCTCATTGTGCCGAAAATCGTTGATTTGGATGTGAATAATTTGATTTGCCGTATAATTCACTGTAGTTTTTTTCTTACGGTGTAATACAACAAGCAGACACAAGTATCTACAAAATGACACACTCACCAACAGAGCGGTGGATGCATGTGTGCTGGTTGTCGCTGAGGAAGAAGCCCTCTTTGCAGCGGCACTCGTAGCTGCCCATGGTGTTAACACAAGTGTGTTGGCACCCTCCATTGTTGAACTTGCATTCATCCACATCTACAGGACAACGGATTGAATGCGTTAGTTTACAGTGTTTAACAACTCTCTGGAGATATATTTGCTATAATCACAAATCAGTTTTGTCAAATGCTTACAAACATTGAGGACGACAATAAAACTTTTTTCAAATCACTTTTCGAACATAATTTTTTTCTTTTTGCAAAGAACACGTCATTTCGGTGTGAGATCTTACCTAGACAGTTATGTCCGTCATGTGCCAAATTGAATCCGTCATAACAAGTGCAGCGATAATTGCCTGGTATATTGTTGCACTCATGTACACAGCCGCCATTGTACTCCAAATCACATTCATCGATGTCTGAGAAGTGAACAAGTAAATCAACGTTAAATCAAACATTTTATTTAAACTGTGGTTAAATAAGGGATATACAGTCTATTTTAAAGAGATATTGGAGCACTAAATAAGTACAGATATCACATGCCCCTATAGGAATTTAGAGATAATACCAGAATAGATGTTGAAAAGCCTTTGACCCTCATTAAAAATATATGAATGTGAATCGAACCGTTACCTTCACAGTGTTTTCCATCTCCTTTATAACCGGCTTTACACGAGCACTTGTATGAGCCTTGGGTAGTCTGACAAATAGCATCGATGTGACAGCCATCACTTCCCTCTTCACATGGGTCTGCTGAAATCCATATGGATCTTATAGGTTACCAAAACACACCCAAATAGTCTAACAAGTCAAATAGAATGGCATTTACAACAAATGCACTTTCACGATATATTAAAAAAGTCGAGAAAAAAAAACTTTCTGATAATAACAGTAGCATACAGAAGGTCATTTAAAAGCTCAAGAAATAACTAAGTAACAAACTTTACAAAGCGTATTTTACAAACCGATGAGTACCTGGAGCACAAACATTGCCACACCGATTTGCACATGGCTTCACATCTAGAAAATAAACGAATTTCCCTTTTCTTTTCTAAATAATCACGGTGGAGACAACACGGGAGCACTAAAGCGTGCGTAAAGCAGCCCTCTCCACGCAAACACAACACACAATCACATCCACACGCGCTCACTAACAGTCCCACCTCGAATATTTGGAAGCGCCGCGCTTTGGCGACTATTTAACAAGAGCAAAAACAAACAAAAGTCCCTCGCGACCCAAATAGCTCCCATGGTGATATGATCCAAGTTTAGAGGTCTTCTCAAAAGGACGCGTACGCACTGAAGCCGTGAGCGAGCGTCCGCCTCATTTTCATTCTAGCCCGTCAATCCGCTTCACAAGGGGCTTTTGAAGAGAGAGGAGTGAGGAAGTGCGTGTGTGTGTATGTGTGCGCGCGGGCGTGTGCGTGTGTAAGTGAGTGTTTGTTCGAGGGACTGAGCGCGTGCATGTTGTGAGGGTGGAAAGAAAAAAAAAAGGTCTTGTGAAGCGGAGCTGGTGTCAAGTCGGTGAGACGAGCCAGTGGAAGAGCGGAGATGTCGAGACTTCGCATAAAGCGTTACAACCTCTCTGCGCTAAATAGGCTTTTATTTTGAAAGCCGTGACCGGGTATCAATTGGTAACTGCGACGCGTTTGAGTCATTTTTAAAGTGTCCGCTTTTGTAAACATGGACTTTGGCGTCCGTTTCAAAGTCAACCACGTCAGGCTACGTCGGTTAGAGAGAAGGCGGAATGCACTTGGTGCCACAATAAAACCACGAGTGGCTCTCGCGAGTCGTTAAGGGATGGTTTAGCTAAAGTTAGCTCCTAGTCAGTCAGTGAAGGTTAGGTTAGTCCGGGAAGACAACTATGGGCCAAACGACGCGGTTGCTCGGCAACGCGACTGTTAGCCATTAACAAACACGACGGCGGCGGATGAAAACTAAATGTAAAGACAACACGTCGCTTACTACGAAGAACGACGCTTAATACTTAACTGAAGTTGTGAGTTCAAATGTGCTAAATTCCTTCTTCCAAACCTGGTGACAAAATCTCGTAAGCCAATCAAAACCTCCCCGACGCAAGCGCTGACGTTAATAGCGCGAGCTACAGAACAGGCCCCGTCCGGTCTCGGTGGGTCACATCGGACCCGATTAAAGCAGAGAGGTGGTCTCGATTGTTCTGCAGGGATTGTTAATAACTGACAAGCGATGTCAATGCATTGTGTCAAAATGTAGAAAGTCAACATTGCATCAAGTCACATCATTTGGTAAAAAACCCCACGAGTCGATGAGAAAGAAAGTGTTCTCTGCAGCTCCCGTGCGCCACCTACTGGCCTGCGCAGATAATACAAGCACACTTCTCGTTTATGTTTTTATTACAATACAGATCTACTTTGTTGTACAGTTTACAAAGGAATATTAAAAAAAACATTTACATTGCATGTTCAAAGGAAGTGCACAAAATTAAAAAAGGAATTTCTGAAAGGCTCGACACCAGTTATCAAAATGTCAGTTCAAAAAAAGGTCTGGCAATAAATAAATATAAATTACATGAGAATCATGACAAGGTCAGGTAATTCATAAGGCACATCTCACATCCCCAAATGTACCTCGCAAAAACAACATGGCAAATCCCGAAGGACAAAAACAAGCTTATTTCCCCGCTTAAAAGGACGCAGCGTTTCTCCTTTTAATAAGAATCATAAAACATGTTCAGCATTTAACTACCCTGCCGCAGAAACGTTTATATATTAAGCAACTTTACAGATCATTGCCTGTCAATTACTGAAAGTTGAGATTGGTTATAATGCAAAAATCAACCCTAAAGTAACAATCATTACAATATTCATTGGAGAGAAAGTCTGCACGATGGCTTAAACTCTGCAATCTAGTTATTATTTTAAGCAAATTTACAAGAGAAATATCTTGAGACAATGATGAATTTTGAATAGGAAGATGAAAAATGAATGCTGAAATAATGAAGGCTTTTTATAAGCTAATTTGGTTGAACAAGGATCCATCACTTACACTGTAACAGTGCGCGACAAGACAGCCCCAGAGCACTTCTCACATTCAAAATGTCTGCATAGTTTGAACTTTGATAATTGCTTCTGAAGACAAATAACAGAAATGGCAATCAGACACATTTTCTGCAACAGCTATTTTTGGGCAAAAAACAAACAAACAAAAAAATCATCTTTTCCTACCATAACCTTAACCATTCCCTGCAGTTTACACATATACCCACAGAACCTGGGTAACAGATTAACTCGCCTTTACAGTAATATGTTCGAAAAAATGAGATGCAGAAATGATAACCAGCTTAGCGTAAAAGTACATGTTTTCAGCACCTTTCCGATACACAAGAACATTTTCTTACAGATATATGGGCTTGCTATTCGTGTTATTTAAAAAAAGATTTTGATTTACGGGCGATTTAAGAGCAGAAACACTGACAGTATTTACAAAATTAACTTTTAAAACACTTGCTTTACAAAATGGCATTTCATTGGAGGCTGTACAAAAGAAATAAATCCCTTTTGCCATTCCGCCAAGGGTGGAGGAATGCACTGCATGCATGGCGTGACCTCATATATAAGAGTTAATGTGCACGAACTAATGAGAAAATGGAGCGTTTCAAAAATGTTGCATGCTTACTGTGAAATATTTCAGAAAGTGTGTGTTTTTATCTATACAAACACTAAAATCACAATAAGTTCATAGAGAACAGTAGTTCTAATGATCCCTGGGGTAACCAACAGCCATTTGTGTACTAAAACTTCTACACACTCATGCAGTCGCACATGTGGAACAAACAGATTAGACAACATTGCAACTGGTTGGAAAGCCACTCCAACAGCAACAAATAGGCTGATATTAGAATAGCTGGTGTCTCTCATGTGCACTTACAATCTATAAAAAAGGAGGAGAAAAAAAAATAGAACAATCCTGATATGTATAAAAAGGTGACAAAATATTTACAAAACTTTGATCACTAAAATAACCGAAACAATATCAAATCAGAAACGGAGCAACGACAAAATTTGCTCCCACAACCTATAAATAACACTAATGCCCATTGCAATTTTTTTTCTTCTTTTTTCTTTCAATAAAAAAAATCAAAATCAACTCTATACAAAAGATTAAAAAAAGACACCCATATAAAAAAGGAACAGTACAAAAGAAAAGAAACATCTAACTATTTGAGCTAATAGGATGGGTGGAAATGGGAGGTCTGCCACTGGAGACAAATCCAGGTGGATGCCATGGATAACCCTACAGGGGATTCAACAAAAGCAATCACCAGGTTTCTTTCACGTCTTCTGCGACTGGTGGAGGCAGTGTGTCCGGGAGGCGCGCGGCCACTTGCGTGGACACCAGGGTCTTCTGTTGTTTGGAACTGCAGCAAGGCTTGAAGAGCCGAGGATCAATAATCACCTCTCCAAACCGGCCCTTGTAGACGATGCCACAGCACACCTTCTGCCTGAAGCAGGAGAAAGACCCTTTGCGTTATTCAAAACATTTAGACAAAGAAAATCAGCTTTATACGTTTGTCCTCAGCTCAAAGCCGTCCAACGGGAGAAGCAGCTGACCTTTTCCAGTACGAGCGGTCCAGGAAAGAGAAGATGGAGGGAGTCGGGCGTCTTTGCTTGGACTCGATGTCAGAGCCGTCGTCCGACTGGTTGCTGTAACTGGGCGACTGCGCTGGAGATACACTGGATGTTGTGCTGTGGGCATCGGAGTCTGCTTGGAAAACAAAAATAAATACATACATATAATATACTTTTTTGGTAACCTGCCAACTATACAAGAATTACTTTTTTTTTTAACATTACAACTGATTTCTTCACAGGAGTGACAATAACGAGTGTGTGGAATAAAATACAATGAAAGCAAACAAACAGTTTGGAAAAGAATTAGAAACTCAAATCTTTAAAAAAAAAATAAAAATAAAATAAAAACACCAGACACAAACTACTTTGGTTATCCGATTAATCGTCTAAAACGCTAAAGGAAAAGAAATACCCTGAAATAGTATTATAGTAGGATTGGAATCAATTCACATCTGCTAAACAAAAAAAGAGGAATGAACCAATCCTCAATCGGTCCGTTTCAGCCCTGATGCAGCGTGAGTCCTGACCAGAGCAGCCACAAGGTGCTGCTAAAACCGCCCGACACGACGGCAAACACAGGATTGATATAGCGAATGTTCACCATAGTAGACACATCTCAACACATGCAGGATAACAGTATATATTCAAAACAACTTACTTTGTCTCTTCAATTTATGAAGCTTCTTTAGCTTGCTTTTCTTCTTCCCATCACTGTTCTTCATCTTCTTGGGCTTTGTCATCTTGAAGCCTGGTCCAGCGCGGGCATCCACCACCTGAGTCAACCAGGACAACATCCAGTCAGTTTAAAAAGCCACAACAAACGCAACAAACATGACGCTGTAAGACCACGTTACTTACGTGGTTCCAATTCTTCTTGGAGCCATTAGGTAGCTTCTTCCACCTCTTCACAAGCAACACACAGGCATTGCAAATGTCTCCAACACGATCTTCCGACAGCCTGAAAATGGGGAACAAATTGTCACCGCTTAATTGTTCCCATCGAGTCACTCATTTGTAAATATAGAACACACAAAACAAAACACATATAAGAGCTTTTACCCAAAACAGAGCTCGAATGTTTCTTCATATCGGCTGCTGTCCGTGAAGCGTGAACTGGAGGACTTGGTCTTGCAGATGCAACAGCCGTCGTTACTCCGGTAGATCTTTGACTTGTGAAAGCCAAACATAATCTGTTTTGTGGGTCGGTGCTGTGGCAAAAATCTGAAAGCGTAAAACAGAAGGTCGGAAGCCGTCCCGGGGACAGAAGCTGTGGTGCCTTGCGGACTGTTGAGCGTTCTGCTCCTGCAAAAAGGGGGCGGTCCCCCGCGCGCGAAAATAAACGTATTTAATAAATAAAGCGGAATCTCTACACGTATGGTTTACAAACCCCATGTGAAGGTCACGCATCGTGCAAAACGGTTCATACAACGGTACCGCGCACAGACGACGTAAACACCCGCAAGCCATTTTTTTATTAAAAACACCATCAAATCATATTAAACAAAAAAGACCGTACAACCAAGTCGCGAGAACAACAAAAACACACAACGCTGACAGTGAAGTAACACCGTGGACACGATGCTGGCGGTTCCGTTAAATTATCGTAATGTTGGTTTCAATGCAGTCGCGTGTGATGCAGCTTCCCAACTTCCACACCACGATACACCTTTGGCGAGTCGCAGAAATGTTACACCCACCAAAAACACAGTGTTTCACCGGGGTTAGTGGCACCTTTTCAGGACACCGGTTAATGCTTTGGACCCGAAGACAGTGAATCCCGTTTATTTTAAGACGTTTGCTCGGCAGAAGATTTGTTTGCAGCAAGAAGCCTCGAAACAGAAAGCGGGCAGCGGCACGTACTGAAGTGAAGAAACAAAAAGCTATCGGGCTATTCGCTGAAATGGAGTTAACACACGTGTCTAAATGACACACAGCGACCAGATCGCTGCGATTTGTGTAGTTTGTCGAGATTTTTTTAAGACGCAAAAAGTGGCGGCGAATCCATTCTTCCCTTTAAATTCCAACTTTTGCCCGCCAGAGCGCCAAATACGGCTCATTGTTGTTAGCTGTTAGCATGCTAGCTAGCCGACGTTGCTACCATTACCACGCCACGCTCTCGTTCACTTCCACGTTATCCCATTGTCGGTTAACGTTAGTCTTTGTACCCTTAGATCGGAAGAACTGGAAATGCACAAGTCAAATTACGACTACGCAACATTACCATGGGTTATCCGCACATAACACGTCGGTCAAACCCCATATACGCGATGTCAGTACGAGAGAAATAAAAGTACACTTACCGAACAAAAACTTTGAATCTTCGCCGTATTCTTTCCCCCCACTGCGCA
The DNA here is from genome assembly GCF_964276395.1 of Gasterosteus aculeatus. NCBI lineage: Eukaryota > Metazoa > Chordata > Actinopteri > Perciformes > Gasterosteidae > Gasterosteus > Gasterosteus aculeatus. The sequence goes on from NC_135700.1 coordinate 11,572,255, forward strand.
TGCTCTTACTACTGCTGCATACAGCTGTCGATTAGAATATCATTAGCATAAAAAGCTGGAATGAAAGGGCTGCGCGTACAATGACCATATAAGGAGTGCGGCCGTTGAGTTTGAACGGGGATTCAACCAATCGCTGCTTTCCTTGCGTACACTTCAAAAGACATGAATGACGGGGGGCGTAGCAAACGAGCGGGAGATTCCGTCCCGTCACAGCCGTTGGCGTCCTTCTTTCAAACTCGATTTCCCACAATCCACCTGGCCTGATGCTTTAAAGACAGACCGCTATCTGATTAGGCGCGAAAGTTTGTTTACATTTTCTCAGGAGGGAAATGAACAGCGCTAACAATAGAATCAATGCTGTGTTTCTTTTCTGAGGGTTTATATGACAAAGGGAGCTGTTTTTGAACACAATGAGATATTTACCTCTTTTCCTATTTATAAATCAAGCAAAAATTGTCAAAACTGTTTAAATTAGATTTTGGGCTTTAATTATAAACGTCCCATCATTGATTAATCAGCATATTGTTATCATCCCAATTTCCCAAAGCCTAACTTTACATATTTAAATTGCTTGATTTGTTCGACTGACCGTCTTATAGTTAACTATATGTTAAAACTAAAAAAACAAATATTCAAATTTAAAAAGTGTATTTGTAAACCACATTTCAACTGAGGCACATACAGCAGATCTTATTCATTGAATAATGAAAAACGATTACAATTAAATGTACTTTAATGCGTTACATATGCTTTATTCTTTTTATATTTTTACACTGTACACTGCTGCTCACTTAGTAAACACTACATTACACAGCTATGTTAATAAATGTACAACGGTATTGGAAAACAAAAATATATATCTCCCAAGATGCTCATGTGTGGGTCGTACACAGACGAGTACAACACAGTCGTTCCAGACAGTTGTTGGCACAGAAAAGAATGCCTTCACATATTAAATCTCATCTTCTGCACAATAACGTTCAAAATAGGGCCCGGTAACACCATGTGTCTGTACGGGGTTGAATTTTCCGTTGTGGATATTGCATAGCAAGAAACCATGATGGCAAAGTCAGGAGCAGGAAAGAGCTGTCCTTTTTGTTCCCCACGTGGGAAGCAGGAGATCGTCCTTCATCAGGAGTCGACACACATCATCACACTGTTTTAACCAGAGAAGAGGGCTGTAGTGTAAGGGCTGGGATTTAGGACGGGGGAGAGGGCCATGGAGGTATTTACACGAGGCTTTCTCTTGGAAGACTTGTATCTGGAACACAAGCCAAAGACGTGGGGTATTTCCCTTTATCCAAATCAATACACCGTCCATCACTGAACACAAGGTGAAGCCTCACAGTCTTATTAACGTGCAAAAAGGACCAGATACTTTACTTAGGGCATTCCATTTAAAAGATCTGCACAGCAGTACATTTCACAGGGAGAGACTCAAATGTGACAGCTGTTTAATGTTGATGTATATAAATCATTCTCTGAACCCACCCCCCCCCTGTCATACACATACTTATAAAGCATACTTCTACATAATTTGCTTCAAGCTCTGTGTAGTGACATTGGAATCCCGAGTTGACAACAGAGCAAGCAACTTGACTGATTTAACAAAATAATACTGTTTTTCTCTGAAAATATAGGAAGTTTTGATCCTCGCTTGTCCTTAAATAAAGCCATTGTCAGCAGTTCACAAGAAAAAACGAAAACATTTAGCTTTTAATAAAACATTATAGCACAAGTAAGTCATGGTCAATAATGTGAAAAGGATGGTTCATAATAGAAAACATATTTTTAACATCTAATGGCATCATCATTGAGGATAAAAATAACAACAAATTTTGAAAGGCTCATTGCACTTAATATATGGCAAATGTAACAGTAGCTTTAAAATAAGCCAGAAAATGTCCTTTGTTCAAGTCTTTTCCTCCATATAAAAGGTAACGTTATTCTTTTTAGTGGTCCCAACTGTGAGAAACCGTCCTGGTCAGATACAACTGGTGGGAAGTTGGTTTGTTTTTAGATACCAACACCTTTGACAAGCGAAGCCTCCAGGGTGATGTTGAACTCTTGCAGTGTCTGTAGCACTCTTATTAGAGAGTTCACCAAAGAGCGGTCCTTCATCAGTGCGATCTCTTCATACATCTGATTGGTGATTGGACAGTCTGCGAGCAGAGCGACCCAGTGATGCAGCAAATGGTCCCTGAGAGAAGAAGAAACGCGTGGAGTCAGTGCTGAAAGTGCATCTTCTATGTAAATTCAACATGGACCATGTTTTTGTGAGTGTTTAGTCTAATCGGCTAATAGGGACAATGATTTCTGGAATTGGCCCCGGTGCCGACCGAGAGCATGGCACACAGCAACGGTTCATACGCCGCAATCCAATAAGGGAGAGGGGACGTTCAGTGAGAGTGCTTTGTTTTTTAACATTGTGGAAAGAGTCCAGCCCGGTTTTCGTTGGGGTGCGGTTGTCACACACTAATAATAACAATCTGAGCCTGGCAGGGGCGAAAATAAGCACATGTAACAAACATCCCACTGACGCTGCATATTCGCCGCCGAAGCTCATTTAGATACAGCATAAGGATAACAGCCTTACCCCTAAATACTGAACCGCTTTTTTTTATCCAACCAGCACCCAAAAGCTATTATGTGTAGCAGAGAAAAGTGGCAACGTTTTGTTTTCTTGATAAATTACAAACAATTAATCGATTATGGAAACCCATTTTCAAGAAAAAGGATAAAATTGCTACTTAGTCAATGTGCAGAAACATCCACGCACCAGGTGAAACCAATAAAACATCTGATACTTTGACTCTTCTTAAGGAGAGATGCTTTTCACTTGACTCTTTGCAGGTCAGCATGAAGGTCCGATACTGAGCACAGAGTCCACAACAGCGTTCTATAATCAACTAAATCCTACACAAGTTGTAGTAGCTTCACTCTCAGGACTAACAAATGTCTAAAATGTTAATTTAATCTGAAGGTGTGTCATTGGGAGGTTGATGACTGCTGCCGGTCTACCTTGCACCCAAACAGACGAGCATCTGGAACTTCCCGTCCTTGCCGATGTTTCTGGACGTGTTGTTGATGGCGCGCGTGAAGCGGCAGAAGTGGCGCACTCGGGTTTGCCAGTTTTCATCTGGAGTCTCCTCCCGCTGCTCTGCACTTTCAAAATATACTTGGGACTTTTCTGTTAGAGCAAAGATAATATAGAGATAAATAAATCAGTTAACAATGAATTAAATATGACGGGCTTATTGAGTGTTGACATTTAGATTTTGGCTGTAGTACGGAAGTAATATACAGGAGTAATGATATTAGGTGTTTACCCAAGAAGTCCCAGATGAAAACATTCTTAAAGAGTCGCGGGGATTTGAAACCATGCAGGAAAACCTGCTCCAGGGCCCAGACGAGGCCGTACTCCCCACAAAGGAGGAGGGTGAGACTTCCTCTCTGTGTAGAGCAAAAACAACAAGGAAAGGCAAGCTGTTACAACTGATTATAAGAATCAAGCAATTACAACAACAACAAAAATATTTCTAGATACAGGTATTAACAGCTTCTCAGATCCAGTTATATGCATTGAAATAAACAAGTTAATTACAGACTCCCTCCATTGTTCTGTCAGAACTGTAAAGAGGGGGAGGAAAGTGTGTAGGGAATTTCCCTGTAAAAATCCTTTGTGCGTCGCCTATGCAACGAATGACTTGTAAAACCTATAATCAACACATAAGACAATAAGCATCGCCTTTGAATCCTGATGACCGCCCCTGTGTGCCTTAATAAGTAATACTTATCAATGTTGGTCCTTTATATTAGCGTCTATACGACATAAAACAAAATAGTAGAAGCATACTAAATATTTAAACCGACTAAATGTTGTCTGTAATGTGTTTTTGATGATGACCATGACGATGATGCTACCAGCTGAAACAGTAAACATGCTCTATAATCCCCTCTCCATCCACCTTGGAAGTAGGTGAAGTTGTGCCAGTAACACTCCGCCTGCTTCTACAACTTCTGCTTTGACAAAGTGAATTACACCACAGAGCCCTCTGTTGCTGAGGAGCTCGAGGAGCGGCAGAGCAGAACGCTGCTTTTCCTCATTTGTGATAAATAATAGAGCCGCATGTTGGGGCCTGTCTAGACTGCCGTCTCTCACCTCCTTCTCTGGCTTGTGGAAGTGCTTCACGATCCCATTGATGGCCTCCCCCACTCCCTCCTGGATCTGACCTGTGTTTAACTCTGCATGAGAAGGAGAAAACACAGACGCAGTGAGATTTGAGTGTATTTAGAACAATAATTCAAAAAGAATAAAGTAGAAACACTGTTGTCCTATACTTCCGAGATTGAGCTGAACCTCAAATTGGATACACATCTTAATCCTTAGCTTAACACCAAAAACACCACTATTATTGGTCGTTGGAAAGGGGCTTTATTGTTGTGAAGTCGAGTAACTTACTTGGTCTGCTGTTTGGCGAGATGGTAACAAACCTCCTCATCATCCCGGGTGACTGCTGCATCGGGGGGGTGCGGCACATCCTTTCATCGTTCTCTGTGCTGGGGGTGATCAGCTCCCCCACCAGGATCCTCTCCAGACTGCCGTCGTCCACGCCCTTCCCCAACCACCGGCCACACGGAAACCTGCGCGCACGCATTCAGTTCATGGTTTTGGAGCGCGGCGCGGTCAGAACGGTGTCACAGGGAGGGGGAATTCCTCTCAAAAAAAGAAGACACGCTTACTTGTAAGTGTGGCCCGTGATCTCGTTACGGACCACCACGCACTCCACCAGCCACTTGGCGTAGAGCCCCGTGTTATCGTGACCCATCTGCACCGTGGTGAGCTTTCCAAGGTTCTGGCACTGAGACAAAGAGAGAGAGACAAGCGCGTGGACATCAAAGACCCGAACAACAAATCTGATGCACGAACACGATGGAGCTCATATTCATAAAGGCTTTTCTGGTTGATCACAACTTCGTCGCAGGAAAAGTGACAAAAGGGACAGTCTGTAACTGACCAACGTCTAAGATCAGCATTGACCCATTGTACTGACAGAGTCTGCTCGGTTTCAGCCTAAAACAGTGATTTGGATTAGCTGTTTAAGCAGTTGTCTCTGGGTTAGTTTGATGTCATAGAAGTAACACGGCTGTGTTTCTATGGTCGTAATATTAGTTACGGTGAACTGTTATATTAACGAATGGGAACTAAAAGAAATCCTCACGAAATATCACAAACCTCGAAGGTGATCTCCAGAGTGTTTCTGGGGACCTGCAGGACTCCGGTCTCTGCCAGCTCGCCAGAAACACACACCCAAGGGTTGGCTGTGAACATGGAGCCCCCCAGCTTCTTACTGGACACCACCACTACGTGATAGGGGATCACTGGGAGACGGAGAGGAGCAAAATGTCATCAGAAAATCCTGCAGTTTATTGACGGTGTTGTTTGACATCGAGGCAGCACTCACTGATGGTGGTAAAGACGTTGGTGAAACAGAAGTAGTCCACGGCATTGAAGGACAGGAGGTGGTAGAGAAACTGCTCCTTCTCATCATCACAGCGGAGGAAGGCGTATCGCTTGTACAGTTTTCTAAAAAGGAAAATTTTTGATAAAAGTGTTAAAATACATATTAGTACTTGGGAACAAAACAAAAGGATTTATCATTTTTTAAACAAAAAGAAATACATCCCATAACACGATCACCATTATGATAAATGGCGATTTCTCCTTGTTATAAAGTAGAACTGAAGGGACATTTAAGGTCAGACAGACAGAATTCCCCCCCTGACCCAGTTCACCAGTCAGATATGAATTATGAAGAAAGCTGTGAAATATTCATGCTGGCGGTGGACGACAGTAGGATTTGATTTGCAGTTTCAAAAGAGTTAATGTATTATAAATGGGTAGATCACACGACATCTTCATTTCATGCGAGGCAGACATTACTCCACAAACGGAGAAAAAATGACAACAACATATAAGAGGTGGGAAAAGATATGTGGGGATCTTAAAAATGTTTTATATTAAGACTGGTTGTGAATAACTTAGGGGAGAGTTGGTTTTGCTCACTTGGTCAGCTCGTGATCTGAAAGCAGCTGCTTCAGGTGTCTGGAGAGCAGCTTCTTCTCCATAGAGAGGCGAACCCAGGCTCTGGCTTTGCCCACATCTGTCTTTATCTCACTGATGTTCTGAATGTGTCTGCGAAGAAAACAACAGTTCAAGGAGTCGGACAAAAAAAACAAAGGATATATATATACACAAACAAACAAAGCAAAGATCATTTTTTGTCATGTGAAAATGACACTAGGATACATCTTGTATCCATTACATCGGTTTTACCGTAAAACAATAATACTCAAAACAATGAGCCAATAAATGTCTTTTGAGGTTGTTTTTTCAGTGTATATTATAATGCACAATTCTGTGCTCTAAACTGATGACAGGCAAATGTTCATTGGCCCCGTCTAAAAAAAATCATTTGATTGATAAAAAGCCTATAAAATAGTAAAAAGTTATAATATTGCTTGCTTTGATCAAACAGTCAAAAAATAAAAAGCCAAATAACATAAACTTTGGCCATAACAGAGAAACGCCATAAATCCTCACATTTGAAAAGCTGCAACCACTTTTGCAGCTTTTCTTTCTTACTTTTGATTGATAAATGACAAATAATGAACCAATACATTGATAAATAATTTTGGCACAACAAATGGTATTCCTAAACTGTAGATATATATTGTGGACACACAGTGTATCCTCCTCCGGAGAGGCATTTACAGCACATACATTGTCCCAGTCGAGCCTCTGATGTCCAGACACATTCCCTTCCACTCCACCTGTGCCAAAGGCTTCTTCAATGTCTCCTCCTCTTCCCTCCACCCCCCTCCGTCTCCACCCTCACACGAGTAACCCACTTTGCTCTCTGCTCGTCATCTCCATGGCAACAGAGGAAAACACTTATGCACTGCTGTTATTAGGCTTTGCGTGGAGAGAACAGTGCAAAGCAGGTGAGCAACAGTAATATTAACTTAATATTTTCAGTATTGAGTACAAATTGTATCGCCTCTAAAGACAGTTGCTTCTGTGTCGGTCTTCCCCGAGTAGACAGGAAGGTTTGTGCCCTGAGCTGACCCCTCTTCTATTTCTCAGTCAGTCTGGCGGGGGTCTGGTAATTAGGCTGGAAGTAACGTGCTGTTACAGACCCTGTCTGCGCCTCCTCGCGGCCTCACACGCCCCGACCCCTCAACTGGGTACGACACGCACGCAAACACACACAGGTGTTTAAGAATGCATCCTCTCTCTCTTTCTACTTCCCTTCTCTCACAACTCATACAGATTAAAGGGGCCAGAATAATACACGAAAGGGAAAAGGGGACCAACGGGTTTTTTGTAACATTTCCACTAGAATGGACAGGAAATAAAAGAATAAATATCATTATCAAAAATCTAGTCCATCATTTTTGTCTGAATCAGTGAAAAAATATTTCAGCTGAAGCAGAAATTTTAGCTGAATTACTTCATTATTTTATTAAGCAATCCAGATATTTGTGTGATCATGTCATATTAATATGGTACATATAGTATGTCCTATCCTGTTTTAATTTATGCGTTTCTGGAATATGAGCAACCTTGAATGGTAGTTGCAAATAATGTTAGAAAAGTTAATTTTAATATATTAATTGATCTCTCAGGTACAAAAGAGGGAATTTAACCCGTAAGAAATAAAACTTTTGATTGTTTAAAGCAGCCCTATGAAGAAACCCTCGTTTATCTGGAACATGAAGTCTCCATCGGGTTTTGCAACTGAATTAAAAAAAAAAGTATTTTGGTCCACGAGAGATTGCTGTGGAATTGTCTCTTGTTTGTGTCGAATAACTGAATGCAACCCTTGATAAAACCAGTTTAAAAACACCAGTTTTATACATTATTTCATTGGGATAACCCGTCCCCGGATGCATAGACTCCACTTTCCCTCCAACATAGAAAAGTCCATTAGGTTGTTCTTTGACACTGAACCACAGGGGGGCAGTCTTAGGCCAATAGAGTCTCGCCTGATTTCATCATTTAACTCATTAGCGATCATCCAAATAACCCAAATAACGCGCAGTCCTCACCTCATGTCCTGTGTCAGGGAGACTTTAAGAGGTGGCATTGCTGCTCCACCACCATCAGATTTGCGTCTTTCTGTGTCATGAATGAAACCTGGTGTGTTAAAAAAAAGGATGTTCAATAGGAGTCACTTATCTATTAATTCATTTTGTTTGTTCTGGGATTTCATCCTTTACCTGGAGGTCCCAAACAACCTGGAGTTGCATTTTTCTTCTCTTTGCTCTCCTGATAATGCAGCAGGTGGGACCACAAGGCAGATTTACCCTAAAAAGATTCATTAGCGTCATTACTTGCACAGAGAAACCACTGTATGTCCCCCAGCTGTGGAGGATCAATAATGAGAAATGGGTTGTTGGTGTTCCTGACCTGTTTGACCTGCAGCCCGTGGCTCCAGATCCTCTCCAGGAGGTCACAGAGGCTCGCAATAAGAGTGTTCTCTTCAACACCGGTGATGCTGACCTCTCCGTGGCCCAACTCCACGGCCTCCCGACCCATCTTCTCCACCAGCATACGCTTGGTCTGCAGGGAGAGACACACGCACTGTTGTTACAACGATATCTACCTCATAATATTGGATTTTTCAATGCCAACTTTAGACAAATCCTAATATTTATTTTTCGTGCAGTAGGAAAATATCTAAAATTAATCCGTCGTTTTTTACTGCGTTGTTAAATACAGAAATGATAAAACGCTGAAATTCTCCGCTAACTTCATCACTGTCGTAGTCATTCTGGATTGATTAGTGTAACAAATCTTAAATGTGTAGCCTACAATGTGCTGAAGCTTTTTTCACCTGAAGTAATGCAGCAAATGCCACAGCGTGAAGAGCCAACTAATTCCCTAACCACAGCACGCCCAGTCATACACAAACCTTGTTCCTGCACTCCTTCAGCAGTCCTTCAACAAATTTCCAGTTAGTGTGAGCGATGACAGAAGGCGACAGGTTTGACAACTTGGGCTGTCTGATGGTTGTGCCCAGGTTCCTGGCTTCCTGGATGTACTTCTGGTAAAAGACAGAGAGAGATGAGTACTCTAACCACAAAAGGAAACAAGAGATATACAGAAATCAATGCTTACTGGTGGACTCACAACACTGGGGACAGTTTCTACAGAGGAACCAGGGTTACTAGAATCACTAAAGTCTATATGTCCAGTCGATTACAACAAAACTATTCAGGTCTGAAATAAAACATGCAAATTATCTGGAAACAAAAGTCTAAAACATACTGTATGTTCTAATTTAGTTGCCAACATTGGTTAATAACATGGATCTACAGATTTAGCTCAGCTGGTGGTGGTAAAGGAAGCAGAGGGATGTAACAATCACATGGGTGGACAAGGTTTGCGTGGCCCCAGTCTGAAAGCTAAGGGCCCCACAAACAACCAACACATACCACATCCACTGTAACCGACTTTAGACATGGCTGGAAGGACTGTGAGAGCCAGTAGTAGTCAAGAAACAGCAGGAGCTGCCGCTCGGGAAGCAAACACTCTACATGCTGAGAGTAATGTGAGCGTGAGTGCCAGAGAGAGGCAGAGAAAGGAGAAGGTGAACAGAAGTGTGAGGAGGGGGGTGGGAGAGCAGACGAGATGGTGAGAGCAGAGTCAAAATAAATCCAACGGGTCATGCAAAATGAATAAAAACAGGCGGTTAATCCGTATGAGTATGAGTGGGGTGAAGGCGACGCGGCGGGGAGCCCCTCACCTCCCTCTGGTCGTTGTCTAGGTAAAGGTGCTCCGCGTGCTGCTTCTGTCGATCCCTCCTCCTCCACTGGGCGGGAGCACTCCTCTTGGTCCATCTGTGACACAAAAGAGCCGTCGAACTCGGATTTAACACGTTCAAGGAACATCCTTTTTTGTTTGTTTGATGGGACGGCAAAGTGAAATGCTGACTTGTTGCTGGTGGGCCCAGTGGAGAGCACATCAGACTGAAGGCGGGGGAAGAAGCCCTGCTCGTAGCGTCCCTGACCGATCTTCATGTCCAGCAGGTGCGGGTGCAGGGCGGTGTGGTCAATCTTCATGACTCTCATCTCGATGGCTCTCTCTGCGGAGGAGGTGTGATTAATGGATGCATCATAATCGCCTTTAGCCTGATCAACGGGCTGTCATTTTCAAGACGCAAGTGACTAAGAGTCCTTAGGACACCAGCATGTCTTAAATATGAAAATTGACAAGTTACAATGGTCTGGTAATTAATTCCAGTTCTATTCCAGTCTAGTTCTACGCAAAGAATAAATTCTTTGGGATTGATGAGGGAGCCATTTAAGGGTAATTATCAGGAAACCAAATAACCACAATGTCCCATAGTCAGAAACAAAGTAATTATTCTTTTTCACCTTCTTACCAATCATTCAAATAAGATTATCATATTTTCTGCAGCTCCTTGTGTGAAGAAGGACAATTTAAAATGTCCTTTTAGCAAACGACTGACAACAGAAGAAAGAGAACAATTTGAAATAGAAAAATATATTTCCTCCCAAACACCCACAGAAGCCAAAGAAGAATAAGTCTTTTTCTTCAGACACTCATGTATTCAGCTTTAGACAGTGATTTTCTGATGTCTGATTAACAACCCACCCACACACGAGTCATGTTAACAAAAGCACCCATTAGTTTAGCGAAGAACAACAGAGCCTAATTATATAAACTAAACAATGTAGAAAACACACGCACAAAAGGGAAATACGCAGCACCAAAATGTACGGAACCCACAATTTGACCCCAAAGTTATATTTACATTCTTAACAACATAATGTTCTCCGGGCTTTTCAGAAACTGACATGTCTGAAGTGCATTAAGGATCTGAAGGAGGGTTTATAAATTTGGAGTGATACGTAATTAAAATACTTTTCGCACATCCAAACTAGTGTAAAACATGTGCTTTCTGAATTTTACGAGGCCCAGGAGCGGCAGAAACAGATTTTTCATAACTATGTAATCATGATCCCGTCAGTTTATCAAATAGAGCAAATCACCTGACAGAAGTTCACACGGTCAAATTACAAAGACAAAGCATTAGATTGGAACCGTCTTGGTTTTAAACAAGTAAGTAATCAAACATTACAGAGGCTCCTTATTTCTGATGTTATGATACTACGGTGAAAAATATTCACTTTCAAATTAGGACCTGCAGCTTTATCGGTGCCAACCAATAACACAGAGATTTCTTGAGACGTGTTGAGGCTTTCGATTCTTATTCCTCTGTAATCCACAGAGCTGAACTCCCTCCTTACCCGCTTCCTCGATGTTGGTGCATTTCTGGTACATGGAGGTGCGCAGCGTGGGCGTGCGGACGTTCAGCATGCGAATCTTATCCACGCGGTAGTCAAACACCCTCAGCGTGTGCTCCTTCTCCTCATCGTCGTGACAGAGGATCTTACTGTCGATGAAGGAGGCAAACATCTGCGTCTCCAAGAAGCGGGACAGGAAGGGCAGGTAGGGCTCCGGCTGGTCAGACAGGAAGGAGGCCTGGACACGTCAATTTAAAAAAAAGAGGGGAACTTAATGTCAGAAACCGTGGGAAAATAACACCCTTCACTACACTATGCTATTACGAAACTGCACGGAGCCCGTTTGACCTTGTCAAAGTTCTGCATCTGGTCTCGATTGGTGAACCAGGACTCTTTGTCCTGACTCGGCTGGATCACAAACACCTCGTAGTCTGCAAACATCTGGGTGAACCGGTTGGCGAAGACCTCGCGCAGATGGATGTTGATCTTGTGCATCTTCAGCTCTTCCTCGTCACACTGAACCCGCAGCTCCTTGTTGCTGCTGGCGTCCTCTCTCGCCTCCACCTGATGGGCAGCGAAGAAAGGATCACAAACAAGAAGACGTGTGTGAGAAAGATATCAACTTAGAAGAAGAAGCAGAACTCTGTTTTTCATGTATATCTTGTTCTACTGTTATCCGAAGCTGCCGATGAAGCAGCAGGGTTATGGGAAAGGAAGTCCTCTGTTTTGATTCGGTGGGTCAGCTGGACAGATGCCAGCACTGGGACGGGGGGCTACAATAACAACGAGCAGTACCACTGCGTGTAACCGTGAAACAAAATCCAGCGACGTGACCCGAGAAGCTATTTGGTCACTGCTTTTTTCTCTTTAATTCAGCAATGGGTTTAGATAAGACTACTTATAGGGAGGTCGGACCTCATGGTTGAGGATGGAAACAGCTCACGCACGATGAGCTAATTCTAAAGCAATGCTGGTCATTGGTGCGTAAGCTGATTAGGCAGCAAAATGGACAGCAAAAATAATTCCAGACTTCTCTGTGTTCGCTACCTTTTCTATTAACATGATGCTTACAGCACTGATGGGAGGATGGCTACTGAACAATGCTATAATATAAAACACGTCAGAATACATATTACCGCCATCATTTCTCATTTGTGACAAGTATCATTAACAACTAAAACACCTTAATATTTCTGTCTTTTGTTTTTAAAAACATATTATTTTATGAAAAACATAATATCAGTCGACAAAAAAGGGATCTTTTCAGTTAATTATCATGTAATTGCTACAAAATCAGCTGGTAAGATTTAGCTGCAAATTAATGGGAGAAAATAAATTCCATCAGAAAATGTATCTCCTGAATACAAGAAGATTTCAAAACTACCATCGTATGGCTGCTTTTACGCTGATTATTTAAGAAGAATTGAGTTTACGGCACAAGGGGGTCTTATTATGTTATTGTGTTATTAATGAGATGGCATCCTGTCTCACCTTCTCCAGGCTGACACCAGTCCTCTTGACCAGAGCCTGCAGTCGGGCGATGGTTTCGTTCTCCCTCAGCAGGTAGGAGTTGAGTGGCGAGGCCAGGTTGCCGTTGCGCTTGTCGGAGACCATGTCAACAGATCGGAACCCGCGGTACTTGGCCTGGCTCACACCGGAGTGGATACTTCCCTCTGGAGACAAGCCAAAGGACAGGAGTACCTCCGAGATCTCCTGAATGAACTCCAGCTTGTTGGGAAACTGGGGCAACTCCTCCGGCAGTTCGATGAAGTGGTTGTCAATGTCCACGAAACACAAGTTAGCCTGGAAAGAGACGATACAAAGGTGTAACATTGTTGGTGCCACTGAGCCGGTGAGTCCTACTGAGCTAATGCTAACAAATCCAACAAAGTCGATCTTTATATGCCTTTAGATCCATCCAACATGTTTGACAGCAGGTTACACCTCCGCAGCACGTCTGTCTCGGTGTGAAATGTGAAGCAAAAGACACCTTTTCCAAACGGATGACTGTGCTTAAATGACTGTAGGGAAAACTGTCCACCACGGCTGATGTCTGCAGCACAACAAAAGGCCTTCTATGCAGAATACCATCTATTAAACTGCTCCTTCTGAATAGAAACGCAGATTGAGATGAAGAGTGTTTTTTGTAGTAGGATAAAATAAGATAAGAAAATAAACAGCACATTTCCGCAGGGAAGTACTATACTAGGATACAAAAATGAGGCAAACGAAGGCCCCGTGGTGTGTTTTACCTCCTGCGGCAGCTCCAGCTTGGTGCGGTCGTCCTGGCCGTAGGAGTGGAGGCCCATGAGATACGGCACGGGGGCGTCCAGGAAGTGGAGGAGGGAGGCGGGCAGAATGGGAACGTACACATGCTGCCACTGATAGGGGAACATTAAGGCTGTGATGCTCTCTGCCACCGTCATCAGCCTCTGGTAATCTGTTTCATTCACACGTTGGACAAAAAGAGAAGTGTAAGTGAAGTGCTCCAGCGGTACATACACATTGGTTGCACAACTTTTGCCACGACTTATTCCCCTAAAAGCCGTGGGCCACGCTGCCTTTGCCTGGTATTTTATGCCCAGTAAACACACATGGCAGAGGAGGTGTGCAACACGTTATCTGCATAGGATTACATTATGCCTCTGCTCTCCTGGTTGCTGACAGAAATCCCTGCTGCATCCGCATATGCAAAGCCCTTCCTGACTCAACGTTTCTGTGTCTAAATCAGGATTGAGTAGAAAGAGCAAAGTGTGGCGGCAAGGTGGACTAAGATGACACGACAAAGGGAAACACCCAACCCTACTAGTATATTTATATGCGACAAGCTGTGTGCAAATTTAGGGAGTCATTTTCAGACCAAGGATGTCCAGTACGGCCCGTCCTATGATAAAGAACTAATGCTAAATCCTGTGTGATGACATCACACAGCAGCACACCTTCGTGCTCAGGGTGGGTGTATAGTCAAATATTTTTCCAGTCGTCCTCATCGGCGTTCCCGCTCTATCCCGTTGACACTTCTAGGAACACATTCGGCCGCAGCTCTCCTTCTCCTGTTATGGAGCCAAAATGAATAGTATTCCTTCATTTGGACATGTGCTGGTCCGTGGGAAGAGACTCTCCCCCCTCTTCCCCCCTTTTCTCAGTAGGCTTCCTCTCCCAGGATGGGGACCAGAATACTAACATCACCCATCTGCTCTTAGACGAGACTCGTGTAACAAGAATCCACTTAAGCTACGGTCACTGAGGGTCACGTGCTGCTGCTCCTCAACACAGATGAGAGGGACATTGTGTAAATGTTCATAGTGAAAACCGCTGGCAGTTTAGGCTTGGTGTTGCTTGAACTGTCAAGTTTTACGTACCGAGTGCTAAAAACTGCCACTATAAATACACCAAACACACAGAAGTGAAACTTGCGGATCTTATTTTACTCAAACAGCCTTTTACATCTAATGTGTGGTGCGTCCTTTTGAAGAGACACACCACACATACAAAACAGGGACGGTTTGATCGTCTGTGTGGACCAAACGCACTGACGGATATCTGGCTCTTGATTTGTGCTTTTCAAATGAAGCACCTCTGTGTCTTTGTGTAACCGCTGAGACCTCACTCTCCCTTCATCTATCATGTCTGTCTTGACTGCACAAATCACCTGAAGACAGTGAAATAACAACAACAAATAGTGACTTAATCGTAGTTTCTACACGTGATTCCTGTTTGAGAAGGGAAAAGCAGCTTTGCCGTTACAGCTACACAGAAGAAATACTGGCCTTTTTCATTCACCTCATACCAGGAATAAGAATTGCTGTTTTAGCCTTCAAAAACACACACACAGTTGTCTGCTTATTTGCAGAGCATCCCTCTCCTCTGTGTGTGTTTAAAGACGCAGTCTTTTTTCAAACAAGCCGTGGTATCTTCCCAGTGGAAGATTGCCAGGGCTTCACTCTACACAACACCCCTCCACACATTCTGCAGTGATCAGCCTCATGGGGGAAAAAAAGAGGAATGATGTCACTTCTAACCAATAATAATCATCCTGCATCATTGCCATCCTCCCAGTCTCAGGGTTGCCTAGCAACACCACAGCTTCCCCCCCCCCCCCCCCCCCCTTAAGAGCTTCTCTACCCCCGGCCCCTAGCGCTTTGTAAACCATTTGCCTTCTCTTGCGATTGTAATGGATCCAATCACCTCACCAGACTCTGCATCCCTGAATGATTTCCTTGTTTCTCTCTCCCCAGAAACACATACACACACACACACTAATGAATAAATACAAACAGGAATCAGCTGGCTGCATTTCAGGACGTTAGAATTTGATCAAATATTATACATCGCAGAAGAATCGCCAAAAAAGGCCTGCACAGCCAAGCGGTAAAAATGTCCTCAAAAGATGAACCTCACACACACACAGACACACAGATTGAGATGGGAGGGAGACTGAGCCGCCTGTGATGGGGGCCGACATTTACACAGGCTGGTCCTCGCACTGCATCACTTTCATGGAACCACTCAACAGGTTATGTAACTGCTTGGATAATAGCAACGGCGTGCTTATCAAACACGTGTTCTAACCTCAGGGCCGGGCTTCTACTTCCTGTATCACAAATATAAAAAAAGATAGTTTCTTTATTACAAACATACAGACTCTTTTTCAAGTTAGTGGGGGGAGCTTTTTTAACTCCTCTTGCATCTATTATGTAATAAAATCTTTGCTCGAATAGTATTTCAAGCCTCCTCACATCGGTCCAAAGTGTATTAACAGGGAGTCTCATGTCTCATACTAGTCTCATGTCATGACACTAATATGTCTCTCAGCTGCTGACACATCTCTTGAGACAGCCTCCACTGTAAGGATCTCCTCTCACTTCTCCAAAAACAGCTGCTACAAACAACGCTCACTTATCTCCTTGCCTGCAGCTCGTGTCCAAACTACACAGAATGTCACGGTAGCCCAGGAAATTGTTTTCCAAGCATCACTGTTGTGTGAGCCAGATGCAATGTCCTTACACCCAATGCACCCCGATGGGACAGGCCGCTACAGGCTGAGAGTAACAGTAGCAGGAGAACTACTTACGCTGCGAGTAGAGCAGTATCTGCAACTCCAGCAGGGCGCAGGTGAACAGCTGGAGGACGTTCTCCACCCCCAGCAGGTGAAACATTTCCCCGATGGCAAAGTCAAAGAGCGGCAGCTCCGACGTGCTGGGCCTCTGGCACACCACGGGCCCGTACACGCCGGAGAACTTGAGCGACCGCCCCGAGGGCGGCAGGGGCACCTCGTAGAGGATGTTGTAGATGAAGCTCTCCAGCGGCAGGGGCGGAGGCTGGGGGGACGACACGGCCTGGTGGAGCTGCTGCAGCACCTTCCTACAGGCCTGAGGGAAGGCCATGGGCGTTATCAGGCAGATGCACTTCGACACGTAGAGCGTGTCGCGGCTGATGTCGTACGAGTTGAAGCGCTGCAGGCGCGAGATGGCGGGCGCGGCGTGGAGCACGTGGCGCGGCACGGCGTGTTGGTGTCGATGGTGCTCCGGCGCCGGCGGGGAGGTGGGAGTGTGCAAGATGTCGTACTGCTCCGCGTTGTGCATGTGGTAGAGAGTCTGCATGGCGCTGCAGATCTGCTTGCTGGTCACCTCCTCGAAGAAGGTGAGGGCGAAGCCGTACGTCCGCGAGCCGTCCTCCCTGGTGATGATGAAGGAGTGGAACTGGGGCTCGCGGGGATCGACCTGCGTCCTGAACGCCAGACCCTTGGGCATGCAGAGCTGTGTGCCAGGACGGGGAGGAAAAGGCATCAGGGGGTGGAGGAAAATCAGTACAGATTACATCATTTAATTGTCTAACTTAAAAGGTAAATGCAAAACATTTTTGGCAGTTGGGTTTATTTTCTTGTCGGTTGAGAAGATCGACACCACTCTCCTTAAAATAACCCCATGCGTAAGAAAGCATTTTCACCAACTACAAAATGAAAGCGTATTATTACTGGGATATTGATATATCTGTGCAGCGATCATACCATGCCAACTGCATCCTGGTCAAATGGATTCCACTCGACATTGTCTGGATAATGTGCTAGGACTTTGGATTTGAAGGTTCTCCGCAATGGACTCTGCTCAAAATTCTCACCTGAAAGTGAAACAAAACAGGAAGAGAGAGAAAGAGAGCAACAAAAAAAAGATTTAAAAAGGAGAAAAACAGTTGGTCTGAGAATCGTGATGGAGGAACAGAAGAACAATCGAATAGAAGCAGGTTAAAAGTGCCAGGCGCAACTCCAGAGAAAGAGCCAGTCAGCATATTTGTCTTGAGAGGATTGCTGTATTGCACCATATAAAGCTGTCATCAGCACCCCGCTCGAGAGCAAAGAAAATAAAATATTCAATAAAGAAGCATCTTTCACTCTGTTTTACTTCATAGATCTTAATGCGTCCAGACAGCTTTAATGGTAATACAAAGAAACACAAAAATAATCAATAGAATAGAAAGCAAGAGTTGATTTGAACCCGGGATAAAGCAGAAGGGATGCACACACCAGCGCAGTACTGAAAAGTCATTCGGAATACAGGGAGAGCGTGAACACCGGCCAAGCAATGCCAGCGCAGGCGGCACTGGATTTGTGTGTGTGTGAGAGAAACAGAAGCAGTGATCGTCAAACATCAGCTCATTGTTCAGCTGCTGCTGCTGAAGGGTGTGAAGGAGGAGGGAGCAGAGAGGAGGGGGCGGGAAAAATCAGAGGAGCGCAAATGAAAAAAAGGATTTCCCCAGACCTGTGCAGAAAGATCACTGCGAAACTCACTCACTTTAAAGTAACAAAAAAGGAAGGAAAAAAGGAATAAGTGATACAAAAAAAAAAAAAAAACCAAGGTGTGCCAAGTTAAAGGTTGAAGGGTTGAAGCTGAGCTCGGGTTGAGAGGGGGAGGAGTGTGTGTGGTGGGAGGGTTACCTTCATCTGTCCCCGCCAAATTTCCTCTGGCCCCATCTTTGAATTTAGTAGCCTCAATATACTGGCATAAAGCTACACAACAAATAAAACAAAAATATGCAATTAAAAGCCTGGTTGTGGATGGTTGGGGCATCACTTCTCGTATGATGCGTACACATCCTGCCACAGCTAGCGGCCGGCCGACACCGGACGTTGTCGTGCCTCCGTCAGGTGGGGGGGTGATGTGTGCTAACACAGACCAGCTGGTGGGGTCACGATGGCACAAAGCAGCGCTTCTATGTGCTGGAGTTTCCTCTTCTTCTAGATCATGCAGAATCCACATTGCTCCGGTGTGGATTCGATTCTCACCACATGCTATCAGCTCCGCCAGGCTGCACAGTGATGCTTGGAGCTAAAACATTGTTAACATGCTCAGTGATAATGCAATCATGCTGTATAACATGTAGCATGTTCATCATCTTGGCGGCAACATTAGACATTTTGTAACATTTGCAAGTCAGCACTAAACAGGGAGTACAGGCGAGGCCGAAGGGAAAGTCATGAGTTTTGCATGCAGTACATTACATTAAACATTTTGCCCTTTTGAAAACACAAATCTTGAGGTGGGGCAAATCTTTCAAACACGTGTGTCTCATCACTGGTCAGGAGGTTGACAGAGTGAATGGCTGCCCTTGTATCGCAGACCGCCCGGAGCTGGGCTGGATTATCTAACAATTTATATAAATAAAACAGCCTTTATGCAACCAGGCAATGCTTTTTTTCTGTTTCCTCTCCGTGCGTGACATTTGCCAAGCACCGATGAAACAGTCCTGCAGGCACGAAAACACATTTATGCTGCATATCAAAACCAAATGTGAGCTGCGTGACAGAGGCCTTCGACTTTTTTCTAATAGCAGCACGTCAACCAGGCCGATGTGCCCTACGCAGCGGGCGGTTAGGAGTCAGGAAAATCTATTTTTTATTGCACTCTATTGGTTATTTTCCTATCTATACTGCCAAAAGGGAAGAAACTAGGAGTTAGGCATCGGAGACCAAAGATATGTCAGACTATTATTATCAGGTAGAACGAAAAGATGATCAAGCTCCTTCTCCACTGTGAAGGCGCCAGAATGAATGTATGATAACCATATTTAAGGCATGTAACATGTTTTATCTTCTTCAAAGAAGGTAAAGACTGTTGAGTGCAAAGACGAGCTCCCGTTGTTGGTCACCACGTTCACGTAGCTCAGATTCCACGAGGGAAAGTGAAAACAGACGGAGACGGTTCCTCAACTCTCTCTGGACCAACTCAGGAGTTGCAGTGAAGTAAGTTCATAGGTTGTTTTACTGGACCAACCAGTTCTTTGTAGGTAATCACATTGTCATGTATCCTACCTGTGGTGATGTCACTTTTATGTAATTCCAAGGTGTATTATAACCTAGAGTATAGCCTAAATTCATACAAAAAGATTAGATATATTAGATATATAGATATTAGATATAACTTAAATGAACTAACTATTGAACTATTTGGGGGTACTTTCTCTTAGAGACACTGAGGGATGGAAACAAAATTCTACAAAGGTCCACTGTAGGAACCCAACCAGGCCCTGATTACGTGATGAATGAAAAAGTGTAATAATAGAAAACACAATAAGAAATCAGAAAGGCGAGACGTGGTTTCATCAATATTCCTCCTTTAGGTTTAACTATGGTCGAGGGATCCTTCATCGTCCCTCACTGCTATTTACGCTAAGACTGCACAGGTGTTCTCTCACCGGCCATTAGCGCTGATGACCAGGCAGCCGACCCCCCCCCCGCCCCTCCCTGCCCCTCCCTGCCCCACGCCCGCCGAGGCCGCCGTCTAAAAGGAGCTCCAACAAAACATCCACTGCCACGGACAAAACGTGCTTCTCCATCTGCCGTTGTTCCAGCCAAACGGGCCGTGATGGCGTGACAGCGTGGAACCGGTCGCCGTGGGAGTGTGGAGCGCCGCGGAGTCCTGGCTCCTCGCCGCCCGCCCCCTCCTCCCGTAGGGCGGCGACCACCCGCAGCGCCGCAACCCCACCCGTGGTCTCGCACCCTCACGCACGGCCACACGGCTCCACTCGACTTGTCGCGCCAGCAGCAGAATCCGGGGAATGCGCCGGCATTCTGAGCTGGCACATCGCTGAAAAGTGTCCTCGTTTCAATGAGTGGGGACCAGCTGCCATAAACACCAGCTTCTCCATTGGGTTATAGAAACAATCTAAGAAATAACTTGATTGCAGGAGAAGCTTCCACTAAACACCAAGCTGACAAAAGGAAGGAGGGAGTGCGAGTTCAACGGCACTCGCAGCTTCCCGTTCGTCCATTTAACCCAATTTAATGTTACATTGCATCGCTCATTGGCGGACTGGTTTCAAAACGATAACACCCATAAGCCTTAGCGCCATTGTAGTTGAGAAGAAGCCGGTCCAGCCTGAAACTAAAAGTAAAGTGATTTAAGCTGCAGATTTGACACTTTAATCCTTCGCCTTCACTTTCATTGTCATCAAATGATTAGTTACAGCCGACTCCCGTTGAGCTTCATAGTTTGTAAAGATCAAGTAGCACTGCTCCCTTAAGTCACTGTGAGACGTGTAATGAATCTTTCCAAATGTCCATGATACTTTTTTACAAACGGGTGAAAATATGAAAGCCCGGATTATGCGTCTAAAGGCAGCTTTCGTGTTGAGCCGTTCATCCTCATTTGTTTGCCGAGCAGCACCGGGGGAGAGAGGCTGCCTGGGAAATCCAAAAGGATATTTAGCATCTGAATAAGTGGAGCCTGTGTGCGAGTGTACTTGTGTCCCCCGGCCAGCTCCCCGTGTTTCCCAGTGTGTCGCCCGTGAGGCTGCAGCATCATGCATATGCTAATCAGGCCCTCGCCGTGCTACCAAGCGCTGGGATTAAAGAAGGGCCCGGTCACTCCCGTGTGTTCTCACTGTGCATGAATAACCCCGGCATCACGCTAAACATGACAAACAGAGCGGGGTTTGATGTCGCAACTCGTTTGTGTCTCAGCGGTGTTCGAAGCGAGGTCACTTTAAACCATTACAGATGCTACAATCATAACGGCAGGTCAATAACTGTTGAGTAATGTCCAGTCACCTGTTCAGTTATTACGACGATCAATAAGCAATAAGCAAAGATCAAGAGATTGATTAGAAGGGGGAAGTTTTTATATATGTGTCGTAGATACAATTATCTACTAATCTACCAACACACAATTCTGACACGTATTTGTGTCAAATATTCCATCCCCTTCTCCCTCACTAATGTAGATTAAGATATGCAATTGCTTGATTGAGCCGACAACAGGAACAAATATGAGTTGTTAGATTTGCGAAAGCAGTTCTGAGTAGAGCGGATATTTAGAAGAAGCAGATCATACGTATCCTGTGACAATGGAATTTCCACACCACTTCCTCTCTCTACAACCTAAACTGAAAGTCGATGGGGGCAAACCTCTAACCTCTTTCTACAGCAAACAGCGGCAGTACGAAGAACAGCGTCGGCGATCACAGACCGCAGCGGCTCGGTTTCGGAGCAAGGTGTAAACCGCGTACGTTTCTGCCAAGTCAGAGAGACTTTAAAGTACAGTTGTCACAGGTTAGGATCACAGAAAAAAAACCTTTGTTCAACGCTATCGGGGGCATTCGGAAGGCGAGCGGGGGAAGCCGATCAAGAAGATATAAAAAATGGAAAGAACTTTCATCTAACCACAGCAACAAGTCTCTCACCACCTGCTGAGTCACAGTAAATCACACCGAAACAGGATGAAACAGACTCTTCTCTATTAATCATCGTGTTTGGGACAGAAGTTGCACAACAATGTTTTCTCCAACATTAGTAAAAACAAAAACCCCACAGTAATAATGAATCTGAACCGTCAATAAGAGAAAGTCCTTTGTTACTCTCATTTGAGTTGAGACTATGAAATGTCTTTGCAGAGACATTTTTCCCTTCAACATTTAGCGTCCTCTCTGAGGATACGAGTTACCAGGGGGCTTTTCTTTCGGGTGGGAGAAATATTTTGGAGCTGCCTGATATTTACATACACTTCTAAATGACACAAATCGAAATTCCACCGACACCTCGATTGGTCACGACTCTCAGAGGGGACACAACAAAATGTTTCCCCTTGAAGGAAGCACATTGTGCCGGTTACACAACCCGAGAAACTCCAGTACGAGACAATCCGACGTTCTTCATTCACAAGAGTTGTTAGTGATTTGAACATTTGAGTTAAATATAAATCTATTAAAGAGCAGTAGTTCACAATTATTTTGCGTAGACCCATCGGTTGGCCGAGCCTTCGTTAGGACCTGCTCTTCTGAGATTGAGATGTGCCGATACGGAACGTTCCTTCTGTCAGTTGTTGTCATGGTTACCCGGACAGCTTCACAGAGGGTCCTTGCTCCTGTTTGGAATTAGCTTGTAACTTAATAACTGCAGCGCGGTCGGTTGAATCTTGGATTCAGTTCCTCACAAGATGGTAAACCCATGTGTCGTCTCCAAGAGCCTCCAACACTAAGGGACGGTGAAGTTTGGAAGTATTCCCGACTGCGTAGGCCAACTGCTTGATAATGACATAACATCACTGTCGACTTCCATCATAAAATCTAAGTTAACGGAGGCATAACAATCCTTAAAACACAGGACTAAACATTTTACCATTTGTAATATCTAAAGTGATATTGATACAATCATCTAACTCAACATCTTCTTCTTGACAGATAACAAATAACAAACTGTTTCGTTTTTGTGTTCAGGTAAATAAAGTATCACATTAATATTAAACATTCTAAAAAAATAATATTTCCCTCAGTGATGAACCAATTT
Source organism: Gasterosteus aculeatus (assembly GCF_964276395.1). Classification (NCBI taxonomy): domain Eukaryota; kingdom Metazoa; phylum Chordata; class Actinopteri; order Perciformes; family Gasterosteidae; genus Gasterosteus; species Gasterosteus aculeatus. The sequence goes on from NC_135700.1 coordinate 11,595,371, forward strand.
ACGTTAAAAAGGGACCACTACCAGTATGACACCAGTATTAACAGTGTGATATTAGTACATTGCCCATCCCCACTAATCTAAATGATACTAAAACTGCAGTGACATTTAAGAAGTCAGCTGAACAGGAATATAGTGTGAGGGGGAAAACGCAGTGTTGCCGTGCCGTAGATCCCACGGCGTCACATGCCAATATGTGTAAATCTTCTCTCTTCCAACTTGTTTGTGCAGGGGGGCACGGGGAAGGGGGGGGGGGGGGGGGCTTCTATGAGGAGGATGGGTGCGTGCGTGCACAATGTGAATCTCTGGTGGATGCTGAGGATGTTAGGGGTCGATGGGGGGCATTGAGATGTGTGTGTGTGTGTGTGTGTGGAGGGGGGGGGGGGGGGTGCATGTTCCCCAAGGGCATCTGTTAACGCGACCTCCTCGTTATAGTATTATTACATTATATCCACATCAAGTGTTGTACCATCGTCGACTGACGCTGCGGGCTGAATGCGCTGCGGCTGTTGAGTGTGACTCGCATTAAAACGCATTGCTGCGCACGATTGGAACATTTAAAACAATATCAGAATAAGCGGGTTCGGCGATGACCTTTTTGATTTAAAAGGCACGTCGGCGACACGACGAGCCCGTAATCCCGTCGCTTCTCATCGAGCAGAAGAAGAAGAGAAGAAGAGCTAACCGTAGGCCCCTGTGTTTGGTGCTGAATGTATATATAAGCAGTATATAACCAATATACGCGAATAGAATAAACCACAAACCCCTGTAGACCCAGAAAATGCTAAATATTAACGCTGACATTATGTTACAACAGCACCTTGCGTCCTTCCGCGTTTGCCACGGCGTCAGCCCGACATTTACCCCGATGGCTAAAGTGCTTACCGGACAGTTCGTCGGGTTCCAGCCCGCTCTCGGTGTCGAGTCCGCAGATCACGAAATAATCTGCGAATCGGCAGGAACCGGAGCTGAAGCCGGTGGTCATTTTGAGACTGGTCCGGTGGTTCCTTTATCCCCCAAACCGGGAGCATATTAAAGGAACTCGGAGGAGGGCTTTCTCTCTGCCATCACGGGTGCTACGGTACTGCGAAGCTGGGGAAATCAGTACGGATAGCATGCTAACCCCCGCTGCTAACTGCAACGGTCATCAGACATCCGGTTGCTGTCCTTCACAATAAAACGTGGATTCCGCAAATGACAAGAAACATGTTCCACGAAAGAACAAAAAAATACAACCGTAGACCCGTAATGTCATCAAATGGATGGTGGTTTACCTTTGCGTAGCCTGACGAACTGTACACTGGACAAACATGTATAACACGTAGAAGTGAAAGGTAAAATGATGAGTACTACACAGATTCTGCTCCATTAGTAAGAGTATAAATAGCAACTTCGACAATGTTTGAGCACGACGTATATAACTGCGCTGAGTCCTGACAGGACTGTCAAGTGCAGGACGATTCGTCATGCACAATGGAGCAAAAGCTACTAAAGGTGCAGGCAACAAACAAGGCCCTCTTATTCTGCTCTCATATCATTAGAGATATGTTGAGTGCGTCCTTCTTTCCCATCATTTTATTAATGCACGCCTCATATGTACTTACAACATTATATATAATTAAGTCCAACTTGTATCGTTGAGAAAATTGTTTTATTTTGAAGAACATTTTCCCTTTTCCGACTCTGTACCAGCTGACTTTACACATCACAATAAATCAGAGCGTTGCAGTCGAAATGCATTGTGGTCCATCAACACGGCAGCAGCTGTAACCATCTGCCCTTAAACCGCACAGTGACACAACCATGAACCTAACATGATGTACACGGCAGAAATGGTGCAGGTGATTTTTTTTTATTGGTATTTTTTCAGCACTTAGATTTGAAAACATTTGGTGGTTCTTTACTGCAGAGATATGTATTATTTCACTATTAGTCAACCCATTCAACTAGGTTATATGGAATTACTATCGAATTAAAAGTAAAACTCCTAAGATTGTTGAAGAACGGGACCCTAGTTTAGCAGCTATATTTGAATCATCCCACCTGGTGGCACTGAAGTTCACTCTGGTTCTGTCCGACCCGACATGGACAGTTTGTTTGTGGATTCATAAACACACTGAAGTGCCAGTGTGAACTTTCTTTTAGGCTATGGAGACAAATGTCTTGTTCTGTCTCATCGACGTTCGCTGTAGGTTTTATGCTCCTTTGTTTGGAGAAAATAAAAGAACCCAAAAGAGTCTATTTTCAAGCTGAATCCATAACTGCCGATAAACTCCAAAGATTGGAGGAATCCCAGAAAATGTGTTCATCATTTCTGAATCCATTTTCTAGTCGTGCTTTCACAAAAGGCTATTAAACCATTTGATGGTTCCCAGACAGCTGATTCTCAAAACACAATTATATTGTGTAAAGATCATTTTAATAATTCAATAAATATTTGATTCGATAGTACAGACTTAGATGTGCAATCTTTGAACACTTCATATTGCAATAAATTAATAAAAAATAACACTGCTTTTTGAAATGTTAACAGAGGGTAACACAGTTATCTTACTATATCTTTGATTGGGTAATATGACAAAAAATACTTCGTAATTGTTCATAATATTTGGTTTAAATATTGCAGAATAGAGAAAGAAATTCATTCAAATCTAGCATCTTTTTTTTCAAACTGATAATTAAAGAGAATTTGAATGAAGTTCAATCAAGCTCCTATTTAAGTATTCCGACAAAAAAGTACATGGTTTAGGACGAATTTATAGCATCTACAACTTGTTCTTAAACACCTTAGCAGAGATGCACTTTTGAAGACGGTATAGCCGGAGAGAATAACGGTTTATCTGAGAGACACCTCTCAAATAAACCAGTAAGAACAATAATGACAAGCCAACAGACTGAAAGAATCAGCGTTCTGCCATAAAAAGACATTAATATGCTCATACAGTTTAAATTTCACATAAATTGATGTTTATGTGGCAGTGTTTGATGAGTTAATGATCTTACAGTAGTACACACACACACTTCTCAATAATAAGACTTGGACGTAAAAACAAGAAACCATGAAATGCACAAAAGGAACGGCTTCTATAAATGTGCCATTTTAAGAGATGAAAGGTTCAGTTACCTGCATAAACATTCACTGCAACAATGTCCCTAGTAACCATCCAGGACCTGTGTAAGCAGCAGCAATTTGCCACGGAAAATAAAGATTAATTATCCCCCAAAAAATTAAGGACCAAAAACTTAAATTAGGCATGATAATAAATTTCACCTGGCGAAAAATGAAAGCAGTCAGAAGCCACAGGTAAGGCATATTGAGGCCACTGGTGCGTCATCATAGTATGCACATCTCCATTTCTATACTGGCATCGAGAAAAGTATTATTGGGTGGAGATGAACGCACCAATCATTCAAATATGCGATCTCTGGGAACGTATCTGCTCCTGGAGTTGAGTCTCTCTTCACACCTCAATTACAAACCTGAAATGACATTTTGGGATTTTGGCATTCTGAAACTTTGAGACACTAAAATATCACACCAGCCTGGTCTGTTCTCTAAAGGTTAACGTGGCTGCTAATATAAATTGCTGAAAATGTGTGTGGCAGCAGATGCAGGAACCCTGCAAGTAAGAACATATGAAGTCCCCCGCAGGACCACTAGAAGAATTATCATCTTTGCTCACTGCGTACGTTTGCCAAAGCAAGCATCAGGTATAAAAAACTTTTTAAAAATGAACATCCGATGACCGTTATTGCTGTGGTGGTAAACTTTAGGTTTGTCACAAGCATGTTGAAATAAATATCAAAGAGAGTGGAAGTTAAAGATGCTACAAAGAGGATGCAGAAAATGTATAGGCTATCGACAAAACAAATGAAATAGCAAAAGTAGTTTCAGTCAAAAAACAACAACAGTACTGATCACATGGTTCGATTTCTAGCAAAAAAAGAGAAACCAGAATCAGTTTTACGCCAACATCCTACAAGTAGCACCTTTAATTTTCTGGAACGAGTCATAAAATAATAAATCAGAGCGTTCAATAAAAAACAAACAAAAATCTAATGTATCTTGTTCAAAAGATATGCCACAATCACAACGGTATCCACAGACACCCCCAGACGGACGCAAGCAGCGGCCAGCGTACACTTAACACCAGGAACCCCCCCCCCCCGTCCCCCCACTGCCTGCATGTTGTGGTCAATGGGTGCCTGTTTGTGCCAGCGGCCTGAGACCAAATTAAAATCTGTGAATGAGACGGAGGCACCGCAACACAAGTGACAGCTTCACGTTCCTGAGCCGGAGGGAGGGGGGGGGGGCGGCGAGGGACGCCGGGAGCAGCCGGCGGACGAGGTGCCGAGGTTCGCAATGCTCTACGCCAACTTCTTCTGCAACTTTTTCTGGAAGCAGACGGGCAAGATGGAGAGCACAGCGAGTACGCCGAGCACGGCCAGAGAGTTCCAGGACACTGCCTCGCCCGCCGTGGTCAGCTTGTACAGCGTTGTCCCAGCGTTGATGGCTACGAAGGACGGCGGGGCCACTCCTGTGGATCAGCAGGGGGGAATGCAGAGGAGTCAATGACAACACAGGGTACCAGAACATGGCATGGGCCGTTAGAAGAAGTAGACGGTCTTACCAAGAAAGGTACCGATGAAGAAAACCCCCAGAGGCACATTGATGACGGGTGAGGTGATGTTGATGAACCAGTTGGGAAGAAAGGGGGTGATCCTCAGGAAGATGATGTAGTTGATTAAATGATCTCGATGTTGTTCAACCTGCCAGCAAAGAGGCGAGAGCAGAATGTTTCATTAGCGACCTGAATGACCGACAGTGTATTTTATAATGAATGGAAATATCCGTACATTTCTCATCATAGTTATTTCAGCTACACCCCTTTACAATACCTGTATACTTTTGGTAAATACAACTTTGGCTTCTAGAGTTTCCTCGAAGCAGAATTAACATCATTCATACAAGGTGAATAGATTGAAAACACAAAAATGCTCAGAGAAATATACAGTCTATCCCAAACTACAAATTGTTCGGCTTCTACCTGCTGGGACCACTTCTGTGCCCTTTCTGTGAGGTATTTGTAGACAATGGGTCTGCCCACCAGATACGACAGCATGTAGCAGAAGGAAGCACCGAGGCCAGAGCACTGCAAGCAGAGGAAAAAACGTTGGTTACATTTAAATACCATTTTGCTTCGTTAATTGGTAGTCTAAGGATAGAAGGAGCTGTTTGCGCTACAGATTGTGAAGCCCCTGAGGTACCTTTACAATATTTAGCCTCTTTGATTAAATTGACCACTACATAACAGAAACAATTTGTTAGGGATTATTTCTTATTGTGCTATTATCATTGCGCAATATACGGTTTCATTGTCCTGGTTTAATTGCGTTAAAACAGGAAACGGTGGACTCAACCGTATCTTCTCCACAGAACTGAAAAGCAACTCAATATATGGGAGGAAAGTCCAAGACACATTTGCATACACTCATACGTTATCTTACGCACACATACGTTCACCCATGTAAGCGGTTTTAAACCTCGAGTCGACATACCCAGTTTGGTGTACAATACCTTTTGCTACTACTGTTGTACTACTGACCTTTCTAACAAACTCATCATGCTTACATAGTTCACTACCTCAATAAAAGGAAACTGCATGGGGAAGTCTAGTCGGAGTTGGCTGTGATCGAGTGAAGGGTCTCGTACTCTAAGATTCTTGACCGGGCTCCCCTTGCAGCAAGTAAAACAACAAGTCGAATGAGTGTCTTTGTTTCTCGTGCTGTGATTGTTCTGTGGTGTAATCAGCAGGGTTCGTGGTTTCTAACTACGACCTAACACAATTTGTTTGTGGATATGAAGGAGACCTTTTCATTCAAATGTAAGTAGAATCAATTCTAAGTTGTTGTTAGTTTTGTCTATTCAAATGCGCGCCATTTTTTGTCAATTATGACAAAAAAATGTATTATTACGAGGCACCATGCATCCAGGTTTCTATGCCAGAGCTGCTGGTCTTACAAAATTCAACATTTGTTTAAAATCACACATTTAATACTCACCAAGCAGACTAAGAAAAGAGCCAATGGGAAAGGGTAAAGATATCCAGAGAGGATGCTGAGGAAGATGGATCCTGGGATCGCAAACGTCTGCAGGCTGTCAAAAGCGTTAAGGTGATCTACTTTGTAACATGCATCCATCAAACAAACTAAGGAAAGAGGTTCTAGCTAGTGTTTGTCATGGTAGCATAACCAAATAAACAACCCAAAATGATTGTAGGTGTGTAAATGAGCTTAGCTATCTTAGTGCGTCTCTGGCCCCAGTTAAACATAACGAGGACGTAGTTGGTTGTCATCACCTCAAGCCGTACACCTGAATTTCGGCCAGGCATTTGTGAAAACACATTGACAGGACGCTACGTTAGTGGGTAGGTAGATAGATATCAAAGGATACAAAACATATGTCGCAAAGTAGGCCACCAAAACTTGGGAGTAGTAGGTGTCCTTGTATTTGGACAGCACAGTTCCCAAAGCCTTGGCATCATCCATGTCTTTAGGGATCTTGATTTTCTCCATTTCATCACTGAAAAGAAAATGAAAGAAGTCATACATTTTATACAACATTCTTTTCTCTATTCATCACAATACAATGCGTGTCAAAATGTGCTCAAATTGATAAAGTCCCCTCTGGATTTAGAGCATCGTGTAAAAATTAGTAGCTCGGTTCCACCTTTTCTGAGCAGAGAAGTACTAGAAAAGTGAAAGTCACCTAACCACTGCGGTGACCTCGCCCTGCCTGTGTGCGTCTCTAGCTTGACTCAGACCAGTCTCAACTTCTGCCATGACATCATCATTACGGAGAGACCAGCTGTCCTCTTTGTTAGGTGACCTGTTAACTTTTGATCCAATTCATCTAAATCATTTACTTTTTTACAAGCTTAAACCTCCGGTCCGCAGAGTAACATCAGGTCCTTCCGTCAGTTATTTAATTATATTTTCTGACACGTGTCATTCATATTACCCAACATTGTCTTGTCTTGTAATGTTTTTTGTTAAGAAATATAATATGTCTAATACTACTTTTAACATGGTCATGAAAATCAATAATGACAAGTTTCAAATTTATTTGAAAACAATAAGCAAATAGAAAACTGTTTGCATCAAGAGTTTCTTCTAAGTTAACTATATATGAAATTCTATTTACCGTCTATTGCTGTCACAGTCAGTTAAGTTTCTTTTTAGTTAAAGTATTACACCCACAACATGAAGAGGATTAACAAAATGCATTTCTGTAACCATGAGAATGAAAATAACAATACAAAAAGTTGTTTGTTTTTTTCTTACTCGTGAATACAGAATCAGTTTGCACTGTCGGCGATCAACACATTTGGTCAAATGTGAGGGGGGAAACTTACTCAGGAAGCTCTGGGAAGTTCCTGTACACCAGGTACATGACCGAGGCCGCGCAGGTGAAGATGGAAAACAAAATCAGGAGAGACATACGAGCGGAGCCCCCTTCAGTATGCTGAGCCTCTGTTGGGGAAACACAACTTAATAACCAAATAATCAGAGAAGCTACTCCACAAACAACGAACTAGCTTCCAGGCAATGTGTAATTAGCGCTTGAGTTTTGCATCACTTGTTAGAGCCCCAAAGGGAACTGGACTTCTCCCTTGTGGCAGAGTCTTCCTGCTTATTAGCTGCTCTGTTAAGTCATGCGCTCAATAAAGACTTAATGGAGAGCGAGGACTGTACCGGCCGTTCACTTCCTGTCTACCAAGGAAATGAGGGTGCATAGTTCAATGTGTGCGTTTACCAACTGCAGCACTCTAGATATACAAGTGAAAGATGATTGGGGGAAACCAAGGCAAACATGAATTAATAATCCCACCCCAACTCCCCCAAAAAAGGGTTGTTCGTTGTTGTTTGAATAAATTTCATCATAGTATATAAACTCTAGAAAAGAAAATGTGCTATTATTTATAAAAATAATTGCATACACTTTACTTTTCCATGTAATAGTTCTTATATTTTGTAAACATATTATCAAGAAAAATGTATTTCAAATATTAAACTTGAAGCTGGAAACGTATATTTTTCACATTTAACAGTTTTTCGAACCATTTTTCCTGTATGGCACCATTTGCGCTGATCCACTTGTAACGTGAGCTGCTCTGGGGGACACGGTTCCAACAAAAACTGTCAAGTCCTCATGTCAGTTTCGCGTTTTTTTTTTTGGGTGAGTGATGAAGCAGCGACCTCCCTGTCAGCCCACAACCCCCAGTTTGGGAACTGCTGGATTAATGCAATCAACGTAGATGTTTGCAAACATGTTCATAGTCATTCGGATAATACTTTGGATTTAAAAGAACAAGCAACAGTTGTGAAGCTGACGAAATCAATTCCAAGTAAAAAGATGTAGTGACTTTTATTTCATGTTTTTAACACACAAATATGTTATGGTATATTATGACGATTTAACATACTTTCCCAATAGTGTTAACTGATCAGCAACTAAGTATTTCACTTTTGAATAGTTGAACGATTGATAAAATATTTGTTATTGGATTTCTTTCTTATTACCATCCGCCTCAAGGAAGTGTGAACAATTTCAGTTAGTTGGTTTAACCTTCGCTTACGTTTATATCGTTTTATCTTATGTCACACAAATCTTCAAGACAAATTCCTCTAAGTGTAACATGTGGGGCAATAAATGGCTTCTGATTCTGAAGAGACCGGGCTGGGCAGTTGGGCCAGGATGAGTCAAACTCAGGTGGAAACCGCACAGAGATGTTCTGTGGTAAGCGGACTTCAAGTAGAACATCTGCAGTAGTGGAATGTGGGTTATGTGGATTTGCCAGTATAGCACGTACAGTTTTAAGAAGACTTATAATTGAGTATTTCATTTTTATGCAATCCAAGAAATTTTGGGAGGGAGTAAATTGTACTTTGTACTCCACTACATTTATCTAACTAACCTATAGTTACATCAGATATTGAGATATGACACACATATAGTTAATAACGTCATGTTACGCAACATGTGACGCATTGTTATAACAGTAAAATCATTCTTACACATTAATGCAACAGATAAAACAAATATTTTAAAAAATGTAAAAAAAATACCAATAAGTTATATCAATCATACAGGCTACTTCAAAGGAGAGTAACTGACATAATGTGTCTTTCAGTGCATCGGAGTAACTTAACATCGGCAAGGCAAATATTCTCCCAACGCAAAGTTAAACACGGTGGTGAAACTTCCCCAAAAACCACGGCTCGTTGGATAGTCTCTTAACGAGTATTTCTAACATTAGCCTAGCTAATGAAATAGATTTATTTTGTTTGCTCATTACCACGGCTTGGTGCCCATGTTAACTCAAACATGACACCGTCATTAACTAACGTTACAGCGTTTTAGCCCTCCGAGTGGATCTCGGCTAACTGTCCTCGCTAGCTGCCTGTGTGAACAACCGGTTCACGGCTAACATTAGCATTAGCATTAGCTCCCGTTCAGCGTTCAAGTCCCCACAGCAGAACCGGAACCCACCTTTCAGCTCCTGCGAGTCACTGGCGCTCGCCTTCACCTCCTCTTGAGTCGAGGACAAACCGTCATTTTCTCGTCTTTCCTTCCGCTTCTTGGCCATTTTTCTTTACCAATTTTGCGTTTCGAGGTCAACTCGGCTGGAGGTGCGGGTGGAGTGACAGCGGTGGGGTGACAGCCCGCTGGCACGTTAAGGCGAGTTTATGCTTCTGCGTTTTCAGAGCGACGCAGACGACGTTCTTTGCGTGCTTACGTGCGTCGACCCATTTTGCAAGCTTCCCGCAGCGCACCAGGCTGCAATTGGTCTGCTAACTACATCCTTTACGGAGTCTCACATTTCCGTTTTCATAGCACAATACCGCCATTATTAAAACGAAGAATGTTTACGAGAGAATCGGATCAGATTGAAGAACTTTTGTCGGAAGAAATGCATAAATATGATAATATGATTCATGGAGGGAGATCTCCGCAAACGTCGGTTTGCCGGTAGAGGGGAACAAAGTTGTGGAGGAAAATACGGGACAAATGTGTCCGCGATGAAAAGCAGCAGTGGCGATGCACGGGGCAATAAAGTCTCTGATAAATAAATCACAAAGACGTGACTCTCTAGGTCGTCTTCGACAAAAACACGTTACTAGACCTATTGTTCTGGCGGTGAATTGCTCTGCAACACACGCAAGCCTTAGAAGCATGAATTGAAACGGGTGCGTCGACGCAGACGTGCGCATGCGCCAGGCTTTACTCCGGCTGACCTTTCACCTCGGCTGCGCAGCAGGAAAACCTCAGTGTTTTCCCCCACAGCGCCCCCAGGAGAAGGCGTCCATGACAACGGTGCAAAACGTCGGTAACCGTTGAGGCTTTGACCCTCGAACCTCGGCGCATTGGTGATTTGAAGTCATTTTTCACAAATCATTTATTTGACACAGAGGTTGTGGACATAGCCAGATTAAACGCACGAAGTAAATCAACAATTGATCTGGTTTCAATTATTGCTTTAAAATACACAAGGAAAACCTGTGCTTGACTCCAGACAGCACCGTGTTTAATGGATAAAGATCCACTTTAAGGGATCCCGTCAGTTGCTTCAGTGAAGCATTATCCCAGTTTGATTTAGTCGATTCATGAGTATCAGAAAACTGACATTAAAGATGCACAACACATTCATTTTGCTGGTTATTACCACCTTATTTTCACCCAAGCTGTTTTCCAACAGAGACATGTTGTGTCTGTGTCTTTTCTTAAAGAAAAGGCATATTAAGCCTGGGTTATAATCACTTTAAACTGCAGTGCTGTTGTATTATATGTCCAGTGTCTGTGACTCACCGGGCAACGCAGTTATAATCAGATTAACGTGGGTATTCATTGATCAGATTTTAGCCTCAGCGCCGCTCACCAGAGTATACAAACATCTAACCAGGCTTTTCTTACAACTACTCATCAGCAAAAAAGGTTTACGCGCGTTAACCAGTGAAATATAAAGTAGGAACATGCATGTACCTGTATAAGGAAGTACTCAAGGTCATGGACTCCCGTGTTTGTTTTTTATTTGTTGTATATATAGATGGTTCATCCATACACCAACCAAAAGCTTGAGACCCTCACGATAAGTCCAATTGTACATGCTTCAATGATGTATTCAATTGAACTTTCAGTGCTCACAAACATGTCCTGTAGCCATACTGAACACCATGAGCATTCTCTTATCCTGAAATCAATAGTTTCCGAGTTGCTTGCTGATCCACTCTGTAAGCAGATGCTTGAAGAACAGCCATTACACAAGTTTCTTGCAAAGTAACAAAGTTACAGCTGTTTATCATTTTAAATAGTCTTCAATTTAAAAAAATTTGCAGTCTGATACAGAAGGCTAGGAGACCTGAACAATATGAAAGTGCTAGTCATTAATTTACAGAGATCAGGCATCACATAGTGCTATGAAGTATCCAATATGCTACATATGAATACAACTGTTAACACTTTACAAATGCCTCTGGTTATTTTTCAAGGCTACTTGAAAAATCAATAACCTTGGCTTGTATGTACATAAACGTGTTTGTTTATGCAGAGAATAATGTAATATCACCACTACCAGAGGTATAATCTTATTACGACCATTTGGCCACAACAGTGATAATGAAATATTAAGTCCCATCATCAATTTCTAACTGTTAATCCCCCAAATTTGTTTTAAGTGGGAAAACAAAAAAAAGGTTGCCATCATGGTAATCCCACACTGGGCTCCAGAAGACAACGTTGTTCAGAGCTTCTTCTCTTCATCGTGCTCAAGTTCTTGGTTTGTTTTCCCCAGCCATTGGTTGCATTTTAGTTGCTTTCCCATATCTCCTGGTGCTATTTGACAGACTGAGAAGAACCAGTTCTGGAACCACTACTTAAGGGAACAACACAAGCTTTTTTTTTTTTCACTTCACTACAATCAGTCACAGAGTAATAAAAAGTAGAACGGATGACTCAATTCATTCCCGGAGCAGTGCCTCCAAAGTTGAAAGTAGATGGCACCACTGGCGCTGTGAACTTGTACCCGCCGTGTTTCTCGATCATCTTGGACTCTGCAATAAGATAACAAGCAACAGTGCTTAAAAATCACAAAGGTGAAGAGAAAGTAGTTTCCTCTCGGGAAGTCTCGCCAGACAGTCCGAGACTGACAACGTGTTGTCACATTAAAGACTGCTTCCCGTGTCCCCGGGACAAAAAGGAACAATTCAGAGACAAGACTAGGTGCCACACACTGTGATCCAACACGTTTTAGGGCATTTTATGACTTTATTATTAGTCAACAGACAGATAACAGTTATGAACGGAGGGGGAGGGAAGAGAAATTGGGAACAACAGACTTAAACACTGCGGTTCATCAACAGCCTCTAAACACTAGGCCACAAGCGTCGACAAAAAGCCATGCAGGCAGGACGATCCACAGTGTATTGGCATTTTACAACTCAACTTAATTCCAACAAACATTTTCTTTTAAGATTCTTTTTTTTTTTTTAAATCATCCCAAATTCATACATTTGTGCCCATAAAAAAGGCACAAAGGTGGCTGATTGCAACATGCTGGACTGTACGGTGTAATAATTGGATTAAGGCTATGAATAGTTATTTTAGTCCCGGTAAATAGATTAGATTTAAATCGCATTTATAAAGAACATTTGGAATACAAAAAAAAAAAACAGGAAAAACAGAATTCCAAAAAGAAAAAAGCAGGAAATAGCATGTAAAAAATAATTTGCTTTATTGTCAGACTGAAGTGCCGCATCAGAGTTTAATTGGAAATTGGGATTGCAGTCTCAGCAGGCGCTCACCATGTGCTGCCCGTCTCTGGTCTGCAAGTGTGCCAATGTCCTGAAGGTGTTTGCCCTGATCCTCGTCAAGGGTCTGTGTTAGTGCCTGGTACCATGCTGGGTCGCGGCTCTGGATATCTGCATCACAGTAAAGTAAAAGCGATTAGTGATTGATTCTTGTTTTATTGAGACACAAGAGAAGGCTTAACACAAGGCTCCACATCAGCAGGTTGACATCTTACTCTGTAGTATGGCTTTGAAGATCTGATACTCGTCCACAAGGTTGTCTTCATCATCTACAGCTGTAGTGTAGCCCTCGAGTGCCGTTTCCTCAGCATCATCCTCCTCCCAGTCTTCATCATCGCCGTCCTCTCCCGCCTGCTTTGCCAGCATCTCCAGGTACTCCTGGCCTTCTTCATCAATGTCATCCTCGTCACTGCCCAGCTCCGCTACATTCATTCAGGGTTAAGAGAACACCTCAAAAACCACTTCACCCTGCAGAGTAATAGTGAAATAAACTTAATAAACCACACTGAATACAGCAACAGCAACACCTTACCGTTGTCGTCATCATCTTCCCCATCTTCATCGTCATCGTCCTCGTCATTCTCATGCTCTGCTCGACAGGCATATGCCCTCTTTAGGCCATTGAACAGAAGGATGGCTGCTGGAAGAAGCTGGATGGCCACCTGGTTGACCGCCTGAGGTCGGTGCTCCAGGTCAATGAGAGCACAAATTCCAAGAATGCACATCTTCCTGTCATGAAGGCTGAGGAGAGCAAACAGGAACAGGAACCTCCATTACCAGCCGATTGCACTAACGAGCCAGAGATCATTTGCCACCATGGAAAACCCTTAATAGCTGGGGCCGTTGTTCACACAAAATAAAACTGAATGATACATTGTGACAATTATTGTCATTTATTACCAGTTTACTGTTGACCGTTTTGTCAGGACTGGGTGTATTTGTGCGCTTATTCGTACTCGCAAAAACCTACCCGAGGAAGCAGTCGACATCTTTGAGCCACTGGGTTATGAAGTGGTTGGTGATGGGCTCCGTGTTGTTTGGAAAGCGTAGGTTTTCCAGAGTGTTGAGGAGGAGTGGGGGGCTATAGTAGAGCGCGGCGATGGCCACCTGCAGGCACATAGTCCTCAGCTCACTGGTCTTCACCTCCCGTGTCAAACGCTCCAAAGCGGCAGTCACAAACAACGGCACAACCTGCGACAGACAGTTTGGCTCCATTAGAGAATATTATAATAGGAATCCATTCCAGAAAACACTACATCCTTATTGATCTTTTTTAGCCAACTAGCCTGAAGTGAAAATGTTCTAGATACGGACCTGGTCAATGCCTCGACCTTTGCACTGCAGAATGATCACCTCCAGTAGTTTTGCAGCATGGCACTCTGGGTCCTCACCAGGATCACCTGTTAGCACCTGAGCACAGTGACAGACTCCGGTTAACTTGCCAATAAGCTTGACATTAAAGTATGTTGCATAATTCCATCATTGTACCTTCTTGCACATGCTATAGATGATCTCCAGGTATTTGGTGTCAGATAGGAGAGTATCTGTGTCGACTGTGACATAGTTGTGAAGAAGCGGCATCATATCTGAAACACACATTTTTCCCCACAGTCAAGTTCACAGCAAAACAATACGAAGGAAAATCAACGTTTCAGAATATGGACATGATACTTATGGTCTTACCATTTTACAATTCAAAATCCTGTTCGCAGCCAACCACGTACCTGTGAAGTAATCAAATCCATCTTGCTGGAAGACTTCATACACTAGTGGAAGGAGCTGCCACATCTGTGGGGACACCTGCTGGCAGGTCAGGCTGTGAGCCAACGACAAGATCTCCTCGTAGAACTCTGGGAAGAGAAAAAAGGTTTGAGTTAGTCCGTGGAGGTAAATACCATCGGTTGATAAATGTATGGTCTCTGAGGCAGGGAGACATAGCTTTAGTGCACCATGCTGGCGTAATGCGGCAGGACAGGAAGGACCTGCTCACCCAGTACATGTTGCTGCAGCACAGTGCCGATCACCTGCAGACAGATGCCCTCCAGCTGCTGGGTGATCTGAAAGAACACAAAGGTTCAAGGCAATGACGATTCATTCAATATAAAAGTGGAGAAGATACAGCTTCTGCTATATCTGTGTATGATTTCATCTCAACAGGTGCCTCATACTTCAAATACTGGAGTATCAACACACGGAACATCCTGTAGCAGCAATCAAGCTGGAGTTCTAAAATTAACAAGCTTGTTATTGACGAGACCTCACTAACAAGCTTTGAGCAACTCTGCAGACATTTAGTTGTACTACACCTTTCTACTAAGGACAAACAGCTATTTTAACTTTAATTGACCTGCAACCACAGAGAACAAGGAAACAGAATACATTACTTTAATATCCTAGAAAACGGGATCTCCTCCACCAATGTTTATTCATAATGGTGTGTGCTGTAGACATTTGGTGAAAAACGATTAAAGCCATATTTTAACCAAAAGTTTGAAATTAACCATATAAAACTGGTTGTAGGGTAGATTGAAAGGCACAATTCTTGACCAACCACCTTTGCTACAAATTAGACAGATAATCTCTTCTCCATGTGCCTTGTGTGTCAATATCCAATAGAACCTTTCCTTGTCAATACTTTGGTTAAATGAATACACAACTCTTTGAAGTAGTGTACACTGATCGCAACTGTATTGTTAGGACTTTTAAGCTGGAAATGATTCATAGTGTCAAGTTATGCTTTATCAAATCACTCCTGTGTTTTAGCAGATACGGCGGCAAGGTTTCTAGCGTCGGCTTCAGTCTGACTCATTTAAACATCGTGAGAACGGAGTGCGTTCCCAGGAGTTGGTGGGTGGCTAAAGTGTGTTGGCAGGAACACCGCAGCAGACCAGAGCTGCTTCTACAGAGGAAGTGGCACCGAGATGAGCGATCCGCCTCAAGTGTTTGGTGTGTGTGCGTGTACGCGCCTGGTGGCGTCACTGCGTACCTCTTTGTGGTCCTCCACTACACTTAGCAATGTGTCGATGGTGTTGAGGATGCCCATGGCCGTCACAGCCTTGTCATCTCCTCCCTCCTCGTCAGGGCCCGTCTGAATCACCTGGTTGAACGTCATAGCCTGACAGAGCATACGGAGACCATCATGACCATCTCGTTCGCCTGTAAGCATCCATACATTCCACCAGCGACTGTAGCTCAGTGGAGAGCAGGGTTGTCAGTCAATTACACGATTGGCAGTTTCGATATCAGGCGCCGCTAGTCTACATGTCAATGTGCCAGACACTTACAGGGTTCTTGCACCATTTCAAAAGTAAAATTTAATGCTTTTTAAGACCTCAACAAATATAATTTAAGACCCAAAAATGTCACAATTTCTTTGGAATACGCAATTTATTGCCTCCTACAATGGAAATCAAAAATTTCTTTCAAATTAGGAGACAGTATAATAACTGACAATAACCCTTCCAACACTGTTTGGCCAATATAGATGTAAACAATCAAAGTGATTGATACATACATACATACATACATACATACATACGTTTGGACTACACTAAACAACACAATGCATTGCGAATCGGGGAACATGGCAGCAAAGACATGATATGATATGTCATCATTAGATTTAAATGAATTGTGCCTCGTCACAGTATGGAGAACCCACAGTACCTCTGCCTTTTGGGTGTCTGGTGTTGAAATGAAACATGTGCGACTCGGCGGCTTTGAGCCCCATGGTCCCTAATGAAAAGGTCATTTTGCATAGTTTACACATTGCCTCATTGTTTTCAATCGGCGCCAACCACCTCGTAAATGCATCCTCTTCCATCCACTTGTCGTTAAATTTGCACTTCCCCATCTTCTTTGCATTTTCCACCTCACATCGAAAACCGCGTAATGGCGAGACGCAGCCTGACGTCAGCGTCTGTAGCCGACGTACCGTAAACAGCTATTCAATTGACTCATTTCGCACAATACTAAATAAATCAACTATTAGATGTTTTACGATGCGCCACTGTGCTTTGTCGTCATTAAGCGCACCGGCAAAAAAAAATAATTAAAATACCTACAGCAACTTTACGTGAAATTTAAGACAATTTAAGACCTTAATTACCCGAATTTTAATTTGACATTTTAAGACTTTAAGGACCCGCAGGAACCCTGACTTAACCCCAAAATAGCTCTCCTAGCGGCAGCTACCGTGTGTGAGTGGTAAGAATGTTAGCTAGAGTCCTGTGGGTGTATGAATGAGTGGCGGCATGTAGTGTTAAAGCGCTTTAGTAGTCGGAAGAAAATTTAAAAACGCTTTAAAATAAAATAAGGCCCACGGTTGCACGCATACATTTCAGGGTGTAACGGGACGCTTTTATACAAAATGGAGACACGTAGCGTCGTTAATGCACGCACTTACCAGATGCTGGGTCATCTCGACTGCAATGGGAGTCACCTCCTCACTGTATTCACAAATCATCTTTTGTATGACATTGGTGAGGTCGTCGTTTTCCGTTTCTCTGACGATGTGCAGGAGGGCTTGCATCACAGGTCGGATAAAGGGTGTGATATATTCTTTGGCTAAAGAACAAACACAAGTTAGTAAAGAACAAACCTAAACATACATCGGAACATTTTCTAAAATGAAGTCTGTGAAACTCCAGAAGTTTGACTTGCTCACCTTTCTCCTGGTTGCTGATGAGAACCTGCAGTGCAATAGCAGCTTCCACCTTAACTGGCATCTCGTTGTCATTGATTAGACAAAGGCGGGTCAGCTCAAGAGCAGTCTGCAGATTCTGGTCACTTTTGAACTTCACCTCACAGAAGTAATGCAGCACCCAGCAGGCCTGTGCGGAAATAAAAAAAAGTTATAAAAATTTGTGTTTATTCAAAGCCACTTTATTCCGTAAAGTCTTCGGTTTGCCTGCTGGGTATGATCACTTACTCTGGCTCTCATGTATCCCAGTTCACTGCGGAACAAGGGGAAGACGTGATTCTGCAGCATGAATTCCATCTGGTCCTTATAAATCTTTTTCTGTAGAGAGAAAGATAAAAGCAGTCAAACATATGAAGTACCCTGCATGGTAAACTTTATGTTAAAACAAACAAAAAAAAAGCAGAACAACAACTCATTGTATACCATCTAGAAATCTGCTGGTCAGAGGGGATGAAAATCAGTTCACGTTGAGAACAACCGGTTTATGACAGATTCCTTTGAGTCAGTCCTTCGAGTCGCATTCCCCTGGGACTCTCGATCCTGCTTCCTTTTCTTTTTTTCATGCCATGTACGCTTAGGAGTATATGCCGTGACACGCTCCAAGTTTAGGTTTGTTTGGGACTGGAGCGCGGCCGCATTGACTGGCGCCATGGCACAGAAGATAAAAACACGGACTATACAACCCGAGTCGACACTCCCCATTTACCTCCCGATAAGGCTCCATATAAACAACAAACCGAAACTAAACTGGCAGGAGAAGAATTTTAGCACAGTCATCTCATCTGGATGGAAATTTATGACTGAATGTCAATAGGGCAGTTGTAAAAACCGCAGGGTGAATATGTCTGTATAACTGTTTTTTTTACTGCAAATGGAAACAAATGTGTAATCCGTTGAAAAGAAGAAGATGTGTGTTGAAAAGATGAACAGTCGAGGATGGCTGACAGTTATTTACCTTCAGAAGGATTTCAGCCAAAGAGCCAATCATGTGGAGGGCGCCATCTTTTTTCCTGGGGTCAGTGGCGGGATCTGTGAGAATCTGGTAGCAGAAGCCCATAGTCTTTTGCAGTACCTAAACGCAACCAGAGCATTAGGCTTCAAGAAATATGAATTTTAGGCATAGTTTTTCCAAGTGACCAGAAATCTAAGCTTTCGAGGAAATTTCAACTCGCCTCTTTCCTCTTGTTGCAGGCAGTGAAGAGGAGTGTTTGGGCTGCCGTTGTTGGGGAGATGAAGTCCTCAAACACATCTGAGGGGCACAGCACAGATATAGTTAAGAATCACAAGTGCAAAACATTATTTTGAATTTAAGACAGCATCTCTGCTTACCAAACTTCATGCGAATGTACTCGTATGGATCCTCCTGCCACAGTTCCTCATCACTGTCTGTGTAACACATGAGGGGGAAGACCACATCCTGAATGATGCCCTGAAAAACAAACAAGTCACAATCAGGCAGTGAAGTTAATGACAGTACTTTCTGGTAAAATTGTATTCAATGTCAGCACTTTAGCTTCATGGAGACCACCAGACCATAAAAAGTAAGTCTTACTATGTTGTTACTGTATATGGTACATGTTTTACATGTACCTGGATGTGCGGTTTGAGGTTTCTCCACGTGAGAGCATGTGCTATGCCCTGGTTGATGTAGTTGAGGGTCTGCTGGAGTACTCTGGGAGCCACATATTGCTTTTCCTTGAACTGGTATAAGACTTTCAGCAACACCTAGAAGACAGAAGGCACAAGGAAATTCCTTTGACACTTGTGAGGTGAACTTCATAAGAAACAGTTGAGCCGGGCTTGAGAGCCGCTGCTTCCATCACGTCCTCTACCAAGTCCTTACCTGCTGTGCAGGAACGGCATACTCCTTGAGGAAAAGTTCAGCAAACTCTGCATACTCTTTTGTGGTGTTGCCTGGGCTTCCATACCTGCAAAAGACAGTTTATTATATTATTGTTAACCATGTTCAAATTTTTTTTTTTTTTAAGTGAGATGTGTGTATTTTTTACCTCTCAAACAGACGGGCCATGATGTGGAGGGCCCACTTCTTACACTTCCACCACGGCAGCTCAGGTCGCTCATCTTCATCTATCTGCATCGTCTCCTGCAGACCAAAAACAACATTGGCACAGTCAGCTTTCAGATTACTGAAATGTTTACACTCGAGGGGGAAAATCCTTTGTAAGAAGTAACAGGCATTGTTGGGGCAATCTGAGTGCAGTTTGTCTTTTTACCGGAGGCACATCTCGATCGACTACCGTCTTCAAGATCTCCATCCACTCAGTCAGGTTCTGTCTGTTGATGAGTTCCAGGGGGAGGTTGTACTGTGGAGATTAACAAGAAAGTATTTTTTAGGAGACATCTTACTATGCCGTATATTTAGACATATTACCACAAATAGTGGTCATTAAAGATTTAAGAACGAAAAAATAATTGATAGACATTGCACTGTAAGTGTAAAATGGCCGCATCAGAAAGGCGCGACATACAGAGCCGTTGCTGCACCTTTACCGGCCCTCATCTATACTGGCCAATGTTGACCTGTGCTCGAGGACCACAGCCCTCCTCTGTTGCTCTTCCTGGGGCTTTGTTGCTTATCTTTCTCTCCCAGTCCAAAGATTTTTCTGTACTGATGTGAGGGTGAAAGGATGCCGCATCTCTATAGATTGCAAAACCCTCAGAGGCAATTTTGGGGCAATACAAAACAGCTACCAACATTTTCTTTCCCCCTACCAATGGTTTGGGTGCACAAATGACCTCAACCTCACACCCACTCGGCCATGGTGGCTGGCCATGCTCACACAGCCTTGAATAGGCTTTTAAAACTAAAAACAAAGACAATTTTGTATTCTTCATTATCTCCGTCCTTTAAGCGAAGGTGCCATGAGCTGTGAAATTACCTGGAAGAGGGCATATAGGATTTTGAAGATCTGTTTTTGTATGAGGACAGAGTCACTCGAGTGGTCAGGGAGCAGCTGGATGAAGCGTTCCTTCAGCATGGGCATGAAGATGTGCATGGCAGCCACCAGAGGTTGACGCTCTTCTGGTTTCTTGTATCTGTTTCACACACGGGTTACATCCGCCGCACAAGCACAATGTCAGCCACACAGCACGTGTTACAATTAGGGCGGTCAATAAATAGAAAAAATGTAAAAAAAATCACACATTTTGAAAATTCATTGATCGCGAATAAGTTTGTTTTTCTTCTAAAGACTAAAAAAAAGTATTGAGTATTCACTTTAGAAAGCGTGTATTTTATACACAAATTATATTTTTAAACACAAAACTTGGAGGCACCTGGTAAAACATGTTGAACTAGCGTCTCTTCCTGACGTCCTCGTGCACTTTGCTCTCAACTCTCCATCATTTGACGGCCGTGTTTGAAGTGCCAACAATCTCCTCACATTTAGCCCGGACGTTTTACAACCACCGTCTTTGTTCACCACCGGTTTCATTTCCAGTCAACTTTGTTTACTTCCAGCACACCAGAAATAAACAAAGCTCAATAATAATCACACAGACCGGCAGAGACCAACGCGTTAATTTTGACAGCCCTAATTGTAATAGAATATGAAATCGTGATTGCAAGCCCCGACTTACTCATAGTTCTTGACGAGCTGGTAAAGGCAGAGCAAGATGCCCAGCCATCCCGAAGTGTTGTCCGACTGCAGGTAGAAGCCGATCTTGTCCACGATCGTCGTCCACTTGCCAGGGTAGTCATGCTTGATCATGTGGTGGATACATGTGGTCAACTGAACTCTGACAAGTTCAAAAGCACATTAGTCACATTTTTATTATCCACATGTAGACATCAGAAAAGAGGATGGGTGGTTGTGGGGGTTTGTGTGCCTTTACCTGATGCGCTCTGGGGAGTGGATGATCGCCTCCACTATGTTGTCTCGAATAAAGAGCCTGTCGTCATCAGGGATGTTATTGACGGGAGTCTCTGTGCTTGAAGCCTCACCATCACTCCAGTGTTGGGTTATCATGTTCTTAAGGTAAATCACACCTGAGGGAACAGCACTAGGGTGAGCCCTTTAACAGCAAAAAACTATAGAATAGGCATAATTTCTTTGAGGAAGAGCTAAATCTTCCTTGTCTTGCACACACCAGGGCAAGTGAGAGTGCTTTGTAAAGCAGCAGATGATACGGTGAGATTTTACACAATGTATAGGATTTTAAAAACCAAATGTGTACAACCTCATGCACCTCTTGAATGTGCACCCATCATATCGACTGCACTTGCATCACCATGGCTGTAAACGTTGAAATAAATTCCTCCAGCTGTAGTTCAGTAGTTTGGAATGTGGCAGATGAGTGAGTCGGGTTCACATCTACCATGTGGGCGCCGCTCCGAGGTGTCTGGGGGAGTGGACGAGTGGGGGCCGGGAAGCGAACGTCAGACTGCTGACACGAATGTCTGCACCACTAGCGGGACGATCATAATCCCGTCTATCAAAGCTGACTGAGCACAAACCCCGACCAATCGGCGGGGGACCGACAAACCACTCCATCACTGCAACGAAACTATGAAGCCATCGTAGAAATGAAGAGTTGTGGGCAGGAGGAAAATTACTTACTTGAAAATGTCTAGTTAAGTGAAGATTTAACATATGGTAGCAAATGACTAATTAAACTTGGTACAATACAGCTGTGCCACATAGGTGCTCGCTTGCAAGGGATGATAGGTTGTTACAGCCAAAGTCCTCAAATGATGAATGGAATAAGGGAAGAAAAAGGAAAAAAACTTGGCAGAAAGAAAATCTCAGAGGCAGAGATCTTTAAAATATCATGTAATGGACATGCTGCCAAAACGGATTCAAAAACTACTCAAACCCACATTTAATAGTCACTGATGCCTTCAATCATCTACTCACATAAAATATTTATAGAGCCAAATTAAATCATAAGACGGAGACAGTTTTCACGAAAAAGCATATTTGACGGCTTTCCAACAAAGCTAGAAAGCCACCGGCTGAACAAGCCGTCAACCCTTTGTGTTTCAACCAAATACACAAAACAAGTAGAAAGGACAACGCGCATTTCAACAGAAGCGTTTAACGGACATGATTCACTGCAATGGTAAACACAGCAAAGTAAACAAAGGGCCATTTCTACTTAAAATGTTTCTCAGAGATCAGGAGCACAATGCCCGCATGACCGACTGCAGTCAAGCAGTCGCCAGCGTCTCCGTGATCTCATCAGCAGACACTTGAAATGCTGTAAATCAAACTGCATAAGTGAGAGCAGCATTTGACAAGAGAAACAAGCTATATTTAACAGACTGCACTTGTCCAATGCTCCTCATAGAGGCACTTTAGCCACACACAAAAAGTGTGAAAAAAACCGCAACATAGCTCAATTATCTTTTCGGAAACCGTTATACAAGTGAGCCGTTTAACTTGGGCTGATGGAGAATATCTAGTCAATTTGTCATATTGCAAATGGATACAATTTGATAAAGTGGTGAGTAACACAGAGCCAGAGACAACCCACATAGCGGTGGAAATAGAAAATGACCACTTAAATTCCTCAGCATATGTGATATTCTTTAGTTTGAGCATTGATTGAAAATAATTAAATAAGTATGTCTTCATATCTCAATCTAACTGAATTTATATTTAGGGATTTGAGCTCAGTTGCGAAGTCCTTGCATATGAGAGCTGTGAATTTAACATTAAAACATTAACTCTTATCAGTCTGTATTGAATCTCCATCTCAGCTTTACTTCAAATCAGTTGAATGTAAAGATTTTCTGGTTCTGCTCTTCTAGCTGCCAGCAGATAACAAGGACTACACATTCATTTTGAGTGATTCATTTAAAGTGCAATCTTGAAGATTGTAATTTGATTAAATGTCTCCTCGGTCAGTTTCTCTCTGAAGGAGGTAACAGAATGCTACTGAAATGAAGAAAATATGGTTGTTTTTGATCTAATAGAAATTGTAAATGAGCCAGGAATGAAAACAGGATATTACCTTTAAGGTTGGCAACTACTACCATGAATAAGAGGGATTTTATGTCCCATCTAGTTTTATATTAAAGATAATCTTTCATAGGACGGCACAACTTTTTTTTTTTCCACAAGCCAAGGTCTAGACTTACCTGCTTGCCTGACAGGTAAGTCCAGCTGATCAGACATAGTGACCCGCAGCAGAGTGGACAGAAAGTTCACCTGGGAGTGACCCTGAAAAATCAGAACAGACAACGGTTATAAGGAAAGCAGTCGTAAAACAAATGTTGAGATTCGGGTTCATATTATTGGCATAAATCCTACTTAAGAGCAATTAAGGCATGAGGTTGTGGCAAGTTCAGTAGGCATTAGGTTTACCTTACAGACGTTTGTGAATGTTGTTGATATGTGACATGGCACATGTCAGAAAATAAAAAATAAATCCCATGGGATTCAAAGATCATGTAATTAACTTTAATATTTTCATGTCGTATTCATTTTTTTCTGAGCATTTTCCTCAAAAACCAAAGTCAGAGGACAAAGCAAAGCACCGTATTGCTAAGATATGCACTATTTTTATTGTGCACACAATACTCGCCATGCCCTTCAAGTGAGTCATTACTATGAATGCAACGGTGGGTGTGAACAAAACAAGACATTTTCACTGCCAAAAATAAACGTGGAGGAAGAGGGGAAAAACATGCTGAACACACATGTGCTTTGGCAGGATTATCATCGCTTGTATGTACAGTGACTTGGATAGCGCCGCTATGTGCAGGCTGTTGCACACGTCACGCACAAATTAGGCGTCATCTTCGTCATCAATTACAGCTGACTGAAACAATATCTGACTTCTAAACATCTTCAGGAAGAACGACGCCATCATGACATGAAGGCTTTCAGTTATATTTAGGACCGATAAGACATTTTTAAAAAGGGGAAACTATGCTAAATGATTAATATTATCCGTAACTATACATAACGACAAGTGCCAAATGAGGACTCTATAACCTCGAGTCAAGTTAAAGTCCAGTACATAAATGCAAACTAAAATACTATATAGTAACGTTATACAATACGTTTACCAATGCAACTAACTAACGTTAGAGTTGTAAACTCCCCAAAGTGTAAGTTGTTAACCACATAGTTAAAACCCGGGAGGAACCACTAACAGGAGATCAGCGCTTTTATAACAGCTCGGCTGCTTGACCCGGACTCGCTAACTGGGTAACGGTAGCTCACGTGGAACTCTGCTAACGAACAACTTAAAATGTGATACGTTTGGCGGAGTAGCCACGAAGCCCCAAATCTCCTAATAAATACATGCTACGCGAAGTAACAACGGGACTTAAGTCTATTAAGAACCATCCTTGTGTTGCTGAATAATGTCACCACTTAAGGGCTTGTCAGTGACACGTGAGCAGCAGCTTTGTAGCGGAGCTATCCAAAAAGTAAGCTAACTTAGCTAGCCGACGTTAGCCGCACAGCTAAGACTAGTATCAAACGGTCAAATACGCTAACTAGCACACGCCCCGCGTTTGAAGGTGCTTCGCGTGTGGTTTATCGCGTGTCCAGTGTTATTCTTACGTCGTGTCAGCTCCGACATTGACACAACCATACCAAAAAATGTGGGTGGCGACCTAATAATTATCTCCCCAGCGGAGCTAACGTTAGCTGGTTCGAGTTAGCATTAGCGACACAGCTGGCTTCATATGAAGCTAACGTCGGTTCCTGACACAGGAGTGTCATCCAAATTAAAACAGGATTGGATTCATATTAACGGCTCAACGTAGTTGATGGGAAAGAGGTCGCGCTGTGCCAAGTATAACCGCTATTTGAGTGACGAAATTTAGCCCGCGGTCTGTCCCAGCGGCGGTAGCACAGCCCAGCCTGCGTGACCGCTCCATCTTGATGTTGTGAACGGCCGAGGCCCGACGGAGCGCCGCGCCACAACCTCCATCACTATTAACGCCGAGCTCAACTTTTACCTCGTTCAGCTGTCTCTCCGCGGCCTCCCGTAGATTGGGGTCCATCGTGCCCCGGAGGGCCTCGACCAAAGACTCGGGATCCATTGCGAAAACTCTGCTCACGGCTCGGATTTTTTTTTATTTCAGAAGTCTACCAGTTCCCAGTCACTGCGCACATGGACGCACGGCTCTCCGGTTACCCGGCGCGAAAGGAAGCAGTGAAAAAAAGTACCCGGATAGAACAGCGCCAAATTTGTGCAACACGAACATCCGGCGTGGAGAGTAGAGGTGCTTGGGAAATGTAGTTCTCGGCATAACGTTGGCAAAACTTGCCCTATGTTATGTACGGGGCTTCCAACAGAAGGGAAGGTGACCCCCCTACTGGTCGCCCTCATTCACAAAAAATATTTTGACTGATTTTCTTACAACGAAACAGTCAAATTACATTCTTTAAGAGGTTCTTCTTCCCTGCTCGTTTCAAGGAGAGTCACAAATATCAATTAACTTTTGACTAATCAGTAAGTAAAATATTCTTCTTTAAAAGAAAAGTATTATAACATGTTAAAACATGTTTGATAACAAACGTGGAAATAGTGCAGCTGGAGCGTTTGGAAATAGTTTCTATATTTCATGCATATTTGTATTAGTAACTTGTTGTTTTTTTATCATTGTTCAAAGCGCAGCCCGCTTTGAAAAGCCCCCTCGCGGTTTTGAATTGATGAAACAGCTCACGTGGGTTGATTTTTGTCAGAGTTTGCATGAGGAGAAGAGATGGAATCGAACGCGTCGTGGCGCAATCATCACGCGTCTCTGCGCTGTGCCGCCACCTATGAGTGCGCGTGAGAGGCGCACGTGAGACACACAGGCGACGACGCACCGCTGAGGGACGGAGCTCCTCTGCTGCTGCTCACGGGAGACAAAATGTGGCTTCGAGAGGAGCTTTTGAAGTCCATATGGCACGCGTTCACAGCCCTGGACGTGGACCATCGTGGGAAAGTTTCCAAATCTCAGTTGAAGGTGTGTTTCGGTTCTCTTTTATTATTGTAGTGTGTGTTTTTTGGATGCCTCTCCCATTTACTGTGTACTTCATCTTGATTCCCCACCGTTGTGTTAGTTGTTGATGTAACCGAGACGCGCAATGCTTTTCTTTTAATCTCCATCATCACGCTGGTCGCTGGTGTAATGGATGACGCGGGGCCTATTTCATCCAAAATGTGTTATTTCACTTTTACTTTGACCCTATTGTTAAAATAGTTGTGACTGTTTTTGTTCGGACGTTACATGCGTCTCCTGCATGCCACTTATTTTCCTCCCATTGTGAGGTCAGACCAGTATTTGTGTGTACTCATGATACAATGCTCTCATTTTACTTTACCTGAAGGGGCGAGATTTCACCTTCCAGAACAACAAGTAACGCTTGGCTGGTGAAGCCTGCGAAGGATGGTGAAAGGTTTTTGCATGAGCTTTTGGGAAATCAACAAACCGTAAAAGCAATGTTGAGTTTCATGTTCAACTCGCCCATAATATGACCATTTGGTATATTTATATATACCTGTATATGTATATTATACGCCCCTGATCTGTTCTTCTTATGCTATTATACCATTCACATAGAATATTGTTTCTTGACAGGTGCTTTCCCACAGCTTGTGCACAGTGATGAAGATCCCTCATGATCCGGTGGCCCTTGAGGAGCATTTCAAAGATGACAATAAAGGGCCTCTGTCCAACCAAGGGTACATGCCTTACCTCAACAAGTTCATTCTAGACAAGGTGGGGACAAATATGTTGGAATAGTACTGTGTTTTTAATTCCGGTGACACGTCATTTGCAAAACTTACCACGGCAAGGTGTCGTTTGAGTTGATTGTTTAAGCTGTGTAGTTTTTAAGAATAGTTTATACTGCCCAGTTTATTAGTAGCTGACAATGAATCCGTTGTATTGTTCTTTATTCCCGAAGAAAGGAGGAAAATACATAACTTTTAGCTCAACAGTAAATTAAGTTAGAATGGTATATAAGCAACGCCGTAGCTTGTTGTTAGTCAGTTAGCATTGTGGTTACCTTAGTTAGCAGTCAACTGACTGCAGTAAAAAACTAAATCAACAGACATGCAAAAGAAAAAGTAACCACAGATATCTAAGAAGGACATTTGGGTTGTTCATAGAAGAGGCCTCGTGTCTACATTCAGGGACTATCTTATCAAAAAGTAAACAAAATAGCACATCTGGCCAAAAGTAAAAAGCCAGTTGTTGGGACTTCACTAGGTCACTGCTAAGAAGTACTGGTGTAGCAATGAGAGTCTATGCTGAACGTTACACTTTGCTATGAGTAAAAAGGCCTTCAATTCAAACCTACTTAGACAGTTACATAAACAATGAAATGAAAACAACATCTCTTTTGAAGGGTGTGTGACACTGATGCGGATGACTAATCATGACCCGTTTGGTTCTGTGGGAGAGGAAACAGTACTTTGGCGCGGAACAATGCACTTTGTCTATTTTTATTCATTAGTAGACTAATATATATTTAGGCAAAAGGGCTAGCATGCTTATACTCTCTGCTCAATGTTGCCTCCATTGGAGTTTTTACCCTGTAGCCCAGCACGCACAGTGTAAGCCTCCACAAACACATCTTCAGAAGTCTCATGTCTGTTGGTAAGCTCCTTTAGTTTCATTCTTTTTACTTGGAAGCTGTTTTCTTGCCTTTCTCTTGTGGGTTCTGACTTGAATAAAAATGAGGCATCTAATTACATCAGGTCTGTACTTCACATCCTGCAGACTGGATGTTTTTGAAAGGAGACAAACACCGGCCTCCTGCTTAGCATTTGTAAACACGCTGCCCTCACTGGTGCTGACCAGTTTGACTTTGACTGAATGGGGTGTTTTGTTCCCAGGTGCACGGGGAATTTGATTTGGTGGAATTCAACAAGATTTGCTGGCTACTGTGCTACAAGAAAAATATCTGCACTAAGCGTCTCCTCTTCTCGGAAGACAAAGCTTTCAAAGTCTGGTGCATTTTCAACTTTTTGTCCGAAGACAAATACCCACTCGTCATCGTCACCGAAGAGGTGAGGAAGATCCTTCCAATGGTTCTCTGTGGGGTTTGTCACGGTTTTGAAGCGCTTTTTTTCCTCCCCAGATTGAGTACTTCCTGCAAAGGCTGTCGGAGGCTATGGGGAGTGGATGGAGTGAGGAGAAGTTTGCAGATTACAAGCTGCAGCTCCACACAAAGAATAACTGCCTGACGGCCTGGGAGCTGATCGAACTGCTGGGGATGGGTTACTTCAGCCACGGCATGAACTCACAGATCCTGTCCATGGGTATCACCGAAGTCTTCCAGGAACTCATTCTGGATGTGCTCAAGCAGGTAAGACCAGATATTTATGAGGAGTACTGTGTGCATAGCCAGCCCATAACGTCACACGTTAGGTTTAGAGCATCCCGGTAATTACAGCGCAATGAATATCAGGCAATTCAAGAGTGTTTTGCTTACACGGTGTTTCAAAGGGATACATGATGAAAAAGGGACACAAAAGGAAGAACTGGACAGAGCGCTGGTTTGTTCTTCGACCCAATTCGCTGTCATACTACGTCTGTGAGGATCTCTTGGAGAAGAAGGGAGACATAATTCTGGACCGAACATGCTGTGTGGAGGTGTGTTTTTAACTAAAGTCTATAAGTGTGCACAACAGGTAAGTTGACAATCATTTGACTTGACTTACTGTATAACTGATATTCCCTGAAGGGTTTTATTTAGTTTAGAAACAATTGATAATGTTAGAATTTAGGTACAAAGGGGCTATAATGTATAAAACCAAATTCTCTTCTCCAGTCTCTGCCAGATAAAGAAGGGAAGAAATGCCTCTTCATTATCAAGTGCATGGATAAAAGCTTTGAGATTAGTGCATCGGATAAAAAGAAGAAGCAGGAATGGCTTCAAGGTACAAAGTAGTCATCCTCCTCTACTCCGTAACTGAGTCTCATAATCACCACTTTATTTTCTTCACCACGGTCTCATGAATCTCCGATTTGTCTCAATCTGGCCGCGGGTCGCGGCAGCTATTCAAACATGCATCCGGCTGCTGAGGTTGGGGCTGTCGTCTCCTCACCGCGAAGCCCGGCTGCGGCGCAAGGAGCTGCGGCAGAGGCAACAGGCGGAGGAGGACGACGTGAGCGAGAGGATGAGGCAGCTCCAGGTGGTGAACGAGAACAAGCAGAGACAGCTGGAGGGTATGAGGAGGGTACGTGTCCAGGCTCCGGCTTTGACAAGGAGGCCTTTTGGGGTCCGGAAAGCATTCGCACAACTCGATTAGTTTACACGGGAGTCGTGGGTCAAATCATGTTTCAGTCTCAGACAGCAACAATATTTTCTCTACAACAGGAAGTTGCACCTTTTAACAGGATGTGGTGCCCAAACATTTAAATAGAGTTATATTCTGTAAACACAATCTAATAACACAAAAAAACTACTGGCTCCAAAATACCCCGGTGGGGTTTATATAGGGAAAATATCCTGAGGAAACACGTCACACAAGAGTAAAATAATCTGCTTTGGAGTTATAGTGGGTTAGTCATCTTCAAATCAAAGTCTGAGATGCTCTAAATATGAGTTACTTGCTACTTCCCGTCTGTCACATATTATGGTTTGAGATTTAAAAAAATAAACATTGCAAAAAAAATCACACAAGATGCAGCAGAACATTCATGTTAAAAAAGGGAAGCAAAACCTTTTATGCAAAGAAAGCATTTTTCAGCCAGAGACACCTGCGGAGAGGACAGGCCTGTGAACTCAGTTGACTCGGAGCTGCAGCAGATTGTAGCTCCTCTCTCACTTCTCCATTTTACCCGCCAAATGTTTTTTCTCTAAATGTCAAACACATTTATCTTTACATTTCCAATTACTGATCATGTTGAAAGTTCCATAACCTTTATTTATTTATTATCGATGGATCTTTTTATATAAGACTGCAAGGAAAATATTATTTTTCAATAAATTATTCTTGACCTAGAAATGCACACCGAACCTTTCTGAAGTGTCTACATAAAGGTCCTCTGTGTGGCTTCCCCTAAATATCTCTTTCCTCTTTTGTGCTCAACAGAAAATAGACGCGGCTGCAGCTGAAGCGGCGATGGAGGATCACAGGAGGAAGCAGACGGAGTTAGAACTGCAGGATCGCCACCGTCTGGACCTGGAGAGAGAAAAAATGGTGATCGCAGAGCCGCAGTCTGCCGTCCACCTCGCGGCTCCTTTGTCCCGACCACGTGGGCCGGTGACGCTGTTGCATATGTGGTGACACATCGTCGACAGAAAGTTCACAGAGAAAACGAATTTGTTTAGTCTTGACAAAGACAACTGAGATTGTCTTTGTCTGTTGTCTGATTCAGTCACTGTTTGTGGCTCCTTCCTTCCAGTAAACACCTGCTAAAAATATGCTAATGTTACATCCCATGATGTTGAGTCATGTTTTGTCTGAGTGTCACACGCACAAGTGTATTAATCCCCCCCCCCCTTAAACCAGTGACTAAACAGACAAATCCCTTCATAAGATGAAAAACATTTCATTGTTTGCTCAGATGAGATTACATGATCGCAGCAACACGTACAGCTAGAATACAGCAATGTCACATCACAGAATGTCAAATGTGAAGATTTAAACTGTTACACAGATTACTGCTCGGTTCAAGAGTCGAGGGTTTAACAACGTGAAACTGCACGTGTGTGTGTGTGTGTGTGTGTGTTGACTCAATCAGGTGCGTCAGCAGATGGAGGAGCAGGTGGCTCAGAAATCCTGTGAGCTGGACCAGTACCTCCAGCGCGTCCGGGAGCTGGAGGACATGTACCACCGGCTGGAGGGGGCCTTGGAGGACGAGAGGCAGGCCAAGCAGGACGAGGAGGCCATGCGCAGGCTGCAGGCCAGGTCTCAGACGCACAACCTAGATAAATGATGCTCTTGCGTGCCTACTAATGGGTGAAATACCCTCACATTGTCAAATAATGACTGTATTTGGGTGTTTATTTTGCACGTTTCCCTAAGTGTAGGTTTCGCGCCACAATCCAAAGACATGCAGGGCAGATTTACCCCGGTGTGAATTGTCCGTCCTCAGCCTGTATGAAATGTCGCATTGTGTATCCAGCATTGTTGTGCTTTCCATAACAGGCTGCTGGAGGAGGAGGCAGCAAAGAGGGCAGAGCTGGAGCAGATCCACCTGCAGCAGCAGAGGGCGCTATCCCAGACCGAGGCTGAGAAGCAGGAGCTGGTGGCCGAGCAGCGGGCCAAGGAGAGGGACCTGCAGGCCGCCATGCTGCAGCTGGAGACGCTGGAGAGGGAGCGGCACGGAGCCCTGGAGCAGTACGAGGTCAGGTCACACATGTGGAGGTTAACGTTCTTCTGAAAACTAAACATTAGCAGAAGGTAGTGTTTGAGCCCCTGGTATTAATATTTGTATTTTTTTTATGTTCTTACAGAAGATGTCAATGAAGCTTGAACGAGCAACTAACAAGACCAAGACTTGGAAGGACAAGGTGGCCAAACACGAGGGGCTGGTGCGTCTCATCCAGCCAGGTAAACAGGAACACTGATTGTTTCATAATTCAACATTACACGGATGTATCTGACCGGCATTTAACAACTGCCAACAAGGCTTCTCAATTTGGAGAATTTGGTGTTACACGATTTGAATCTAAGCCTAATTTACAAAAATAGTTTTAGCCCCCAAAGTTCAAGCGAGGTTCACTATATGAGCAGAGGTATTTGGTCAAAGCTTTTCCAACATGACAATGCTCCCGAGCACGAGGTGCAGAAGCAAATGTTTCTTGTCAATTTCGTGGTGGAAAGAACTGTTATTTCCAGAACCCTGAGCTTAAAACCGTCCGATTAAAACCATCCAATTAAAACCGTCTGATCCCTTTGAGATGAACTGGAGCTCTGGGCCTCATTGCCCAGCACAGTTGTCAACCGCAATAACATTTTTCCAGAAGAGTGGAGGTTGTTACAGAAGAAGATTAATGCCCTTCGTTTAGAATATACTAATTAAATGTACTATGCAGGTATTCTTTTTACCATGTATAGTGATTTGCAACCTAAGAGCATGGAAAACCCAAGACTTCACACCACAATGCTCTGCTTTCAGAAACACTAAATGAGTGATTTGATTACGTCCATCTTGCAGAAAGGCATACAATTATTGTCTTTTATACGGTCTTTTAGGTCACAAAGGACCTCAGAGGATCACTAACTGGGGTCCGGCTTCATTCACCGATGCCGAGCTGGAGCTGAGGAAGAAGTCCTGGCAGGAGAGTAAAAACCAGGGGGCCGCGGCTCAGTGAACCATGTGATTTGATTTGGGTTAGTGTAAAATAAAAGAGCTGTGACTAACTGCATCAGTTTAGCGATTCTAGCAATAGAAAATAGTTTGACAAGATCTTGAATCATTTCATTTGGAGATTCTTAGCCGATGCCGTTTGCTCGGCAGTCTTAGAGATGGTGATCGCCTTAAATTCAAAATAATTTACGCTAAAACTATTCAACTACTTTTGCAGTTTTTTGTGTTTTGACATAAACTTTTAGTTGTATAACAGTAGATTACATTCGACTGTAGTTTGGTTTATTAGCTAATTTGATTCTGGTTAAGTCATTATTAAGATGATTAAAAAATAAAACCCACCCTATTTTCTATGAAAATTGATGGCTGTTTTCATTTCAGAGATCCTCGCACCTAAATGTGTCTAAAAGCATCAGGCTTTCTCCCTTTCTTTCCTTTTCTTTGGATGGTTTAATCAAGACTTTGATTTCATCACAACTCTACTGTATTCTGACTACGAGCATCCAGCAGGTGTCACTATAAGACAAAGCTCCTCCGTAAATTAAACCCCCAAACACTGACAATGTTTGTTTAATTCATTCCTTTGCATGGAGTACTTTTTTTAAGATGCTTTAGGAGCGATGGAAGCGGAAATAGAAGTCTGTTGTTAATTTAACCAAAATCATTAATTCATCTCCCAACATTAAATTTTTTAAAAGCGGATACTTAGTTTTAGCAGGTTTGTTGGGCAATATTTTCAGTGACAACAGGGGAGTTTTTCTACACTGACAACCGTTCTTTGGAGAATTATTGTCATCTGATCTGATTTGGCCTGTATGTTGTCGTAATATGACTTCATTGTTCCAGTCATCTCAAAACAAGATGAATCGCACCCGATGCACATGACTTGCAGCACGACGGCTCCGTTTTGCTGCGTCTGTGTCAAAACAAATCACCCTGTGCAACAAAGGGCCGCTGTTCTCGCCGGTACACCTCACCGCTGTCTCCTTCTCCACCCACGTTTTAGGAGAGAGAAAAAAAGATGCACCGTCATTGGAACTGTGAAACTGGATGAAACTGGATGAAACTTGTCTTGTGTCTGCACACTGAGTGTCTTTACTCAAAAGCAGAAAAAAAAAGAAAGCGGAGTTCATGTCGAGTTCAGAGTTGTCAGAGCAGGAAATCAGATAGGAACCTCCGTTCATCAGTGATCAGAAAGTCAGCGGCATGCAGATCTCTTTATACTGATGGGTCACTTACTTACGTTACTTACAGTTCTTTAACATTTGCCACATTCAAATTGGGACTATTCAAATAGATTAGAACAAACAGTTGATGATTGATGCATTGCTAGCCGTATATTTACATCCCAGTAAAAAAATCATTTTGCCTTTTTTTCTTTTGAAAATACTATTGTCAGAATTAGGAGTTTCTAATCTCCACATCTTAATTGTACAATCCTACCCAACATTCCCCAAATAAGGATGTGTCTAATGATCTCACTCTCCCCTCATGTGTACTAAAAGTACCATAACGGCCATGACAAATATATCGGAATCCTGTCAAAAATATCCCCATCACAACGGATTTGAAGCAGGACATTTTTCTTTTTCGGGGGATTGTGTACTGGTTGAAGAATGTTTGGCAGATTCCGCTGCTCTGGTTTAGATGACTTCCCATAGTGACCTCACCGCCCTGAGCATTTCTCATGGTAGAACGGACTGTGGACACTGTGGAAAACAATCACCAATCAAACAAAACGCAGACTTCATAAACCCGAGTGATAGCCCTTCAAGCTACAAATCAAATTTGTAATTATGCTTTTTCGGCTCATTTATGAGAGGTCGGTGTCCAGATAAGATCATCTGGAGCTCGGTTGATACATGCATTTGATCGCCTCCCTGCAGGACCCCCATGTGCTGCAGGCCGCTGACATCACCCTGATTTGTAGGGTGGGACTCGATCATGTGTGTCGAGACAGTGAGATCAGTATTTGGAGTCGTTTTCGATGAATTTCAGAGCAGGTGATTGCTCAAGGGCCGCGGGGCCGCAGTGAATCATGCATCATTGCCGAGGCTCCCAGGAAATGTAAATGGCAACATAGTTTCTATTCATTGTGACCACGGGGCTAAAAGGATGATAGGATTTGGAGGACCAATAAAATAAATGGGTATCATCTGTCTGGAGTATTTTTGGGGACATTGGAATGGCCAAACAGCTTATTTTTTAAAGCTGTTTGGTTGGAAAAGAGGAATTTATTGCAGCTGTGACTGTGTGTGTGTCGTACACAGTCACACAGGCATGTACGGCATCCAAAAACCAACAGATAGGTGCAATCTTAAAATTTCTGCTTTTGATTTTCCTTTTCATGTGATAGTTACTCCCATTTAACCACAAAAAAAATCTCTAAACATTAAGCCAAGTCACACAAGATCGCAATTACACTGCATCTAAAAAAACACCGTTCTTGCGGATAACATGTTTTCATCAGTTATTTGTCTTAAGACTTCAGAGATGAAATACACTGCAGCCTGACTGACCTCATGGAACAGCAATTAGAATGTATAATTAGCATTAATGGAATGGTTTGGTCCGGTCCAAGGAATGTGGAATCAATGATTGGGGGAAATGTATGTAGAGTATTTCTCACGTCGGAGGAAAGGATTCCTATCATGCCACTAAACACCATCCTGCTGGATAACCTCCGCTGCTCCCTCTGTTCATGGCCAGAGGGCCTAATCTCCGTGCACAAAGCACACGGCTAAATATGGAGAGGCCTGCCAGAGGCTCTTCCCAGATGCTCTGCACCTGCTGCCACTACGAGCCAGCTGATAGACCGTCAATGAGGGACAAACACAATCTCCTTCAAAAAGCCCTCGCTACTCTTCTACAGGCCTTTATTTTCCTCTGAGAGACAAACTCTTTGGGACACAGCAGTCCCGTTCAGGGCCGCCAAGCAGGCGCCAGGTTGCCCAATCCCATAATCACGGCCGAAAAGGTGTTCATTACAAGAGCGTGAGCGATTACAATGGTTTCGGTTTTCTTTCTGTATCGTATGACCTGCTGTGATGCTGGCAGCTCTGCGAGGCAGAGCGGTGCCTTGTGCCCTAATGCACTAACAATGTAAATGCTTAGTCAAGCTGGTTAGCATGCAAACATTTGATGTGTGGGATACAGCACTAATAATAACTGACTGAATAACAATGGAAGAAGCTTTGCATGTTATAAATGATGTGGCATTCCATTACCAGGTGGTTAACAACTGAAGATCTGATCATGCATCTAATCGTTGTCTAGCAAACATGCCTGTGCAGGAATAAACTGCCTTCACTTCACAAGTTAAAGAGGAGCCCGTGCAGGCAACATTTATTTGGGTATCTGAAGGTTTGACCATCTTTTATTGGGAGTCGGCTCAAGTTCAGCCCATAGAAATCCTCCCTATATATACACATATATTTGTAAACCAAATTTGTAATTGGTTCATAAAACAAACATGCGTAACTCTGATGGGAACAAAAACATGCAGATTGTTCCTCTAATGCATTAGTTATAATACAACACATAACTTTTATAACTAACAATATAAACAGTACTTGTCATGCTTGAATATTATTTGTTCCACATAATTTCTGTGCTTCCACATCAATAAAACTTTTACATTTATTTATCCTCCTACTTTTACACAGTAAACATCCCTTTGGTATTGACTCTCTTCCACTAGAACACTGGCACAGAGTAGTTTCAAGTAGGTTTGATTTATTTCAAAATATTAGTGTCATCACAGAACATGGTACAAAGATTGTTAGTTTCAATTTTTTTTCTTTTCTAAATGTAAGTGAATCGGTTGCACAAACACAGGATGAGGATCTCTGAAAATTACAATGTCCGACAAGATGTATTGATTTATTTCTTTAAAACCCCTTAAAAGACAGAGCCTGACAGTATGACCACCAACAACAACAACAAAAGAAAGGTCTCCATTTAACTTTCAGAATAGTGTTTCATCACAAACGGGAAACAGGCAACTCAGGCTTTTGCACCAGAAACGACACATGAAAGAAGACTAATTAACTAACTAATTGTTGTCACATTAGAATTAAGGTTAGAAAAGTACACTTATGTTGAGTACATCATACAGTATAAAAAATGAAATGTCACACAGGTATTTACAGAAAAACAAAGCAGCTACACCTGCACACACTACACTTTTAATAAAAAATAATAATTTACATTACACCAGACACGTGTTATCCAGAAGTCCATAAAACATTTAACAAAATAGAGAAAAGATCACGTATTTAAATAGAAAAATGTCAGATAACTCTTTTTGAATTCACTGTGCAAATTTCTTTCATTTATTCTGTCTGGAGGAAATGTATGTACATTGTAATGCCTTTAGCCTCGCTGTTTGCACCTGTAAGAAATGTATATTGGATAAGGAGTGCATACTTTAGAGGCAAGTGCAAAGAAATAGTTTTTTCATGTTGTGCATTATAATCTGAGTTTTTGGCAGTGGATACATTTCTTTAAGCAGCAATAACCTTTTCCTCGTGGTAAAATATCCGATAGAAACTACTTTATAGGCTATTTAAAAAACAAAAAAGAAATCTAAAATTGAACCCACAGTTTGATTGGCCAGTGATATTGCTTTGATCTATTTACAGCTTGAGTAGGATAGCGTTTCCTTGGAAGCGCCGTCCCCTCAAACATCAGCTTATCTTCACTTCATCTCTATTGGAGGCACGGAGGAGGGAGCTGACACAATGCGTTTGTTCGACTCCACTGACATCCCTTAACAGTTGCTAAAGAGGCGGCTGATTGGTGTTCTTTCTCTACTTGCAGGCACTTTGTTCGCCGCGGCCCCCGAATCGAAGGTGGCCGAAAGCGGAGTCGAGCGGATTTCACGTCTCTGCCCTGAGCCGCCCGGTGCCTCCTCCGGTGTCCTCGCCGCTGACGCCGGCGCTCGGGGGCCGCGAGGCGCATCGCTTAGGCATCGGAGATGCAGTTCTGGATCTTGTCCATCCACAGCTGAGCGCTGGGCGCGTCAGAAGCGCAGAAGTTGTACACCCGCTTGCTGGTCTTCAGCTACAGGAGGTATCAGACAAGGAGGGTTAAATGGGGGCCAAAGGGCAAAAGGAGACTTGAATGAGCCACTGCGTTCCTGTTCTCCACTCGGACAAAGGTTCATCTTTCCTCCACCTTAAAGTATTAGGTCTTTTTTGTAGTGCTTATAGTTCAATATTAACAAGAAAAGTGCACTCAGTAGGCTGCAGATCTCTGCCAGCTGTGTCTCATACAAACACCCGCGTCTCGACACCGAAAGGCTTTAAGGCATCGTGAAACAAACGTCATTCGACCTAAAAAAGAGCATCGAATAATGCAGGCGATCGGGTAAAGAAGATCTATAAGATACAAAAACAACAGCAAACTCACCAAGCTATCTGCCAGCTTAGTGACTGCTGAGACGCTGGGAGGTTCGGCAGTGAGTGGAATGCTACTTTTATGACCTGTTAGCCAAATACTTGGTTCAAAAAAATGAAATAAAAATGCAGCAATTAACTGCCAACCTAAATTGCCAAGACTGCAAGATCAGCCACGGACGGACAAAGAGAAGCTCAATCACTCACACGTCTGGCCCCATGATCCCCAGACACACATAACAATAATTATTTATCCACCAGTGTGCAGAAGGAAGAAATGTCCTCTCTTCTGCTAATATGTCTGATTAAAGACAACTTTTAAAAGATGATGTGCTGCAGACCGTAATTTCAACAAATACAGCCACGAAATATTGAAAATGATTTGCAGATGTGTTTGTAACATTAGCAAAACCACTGCTCAATACTGAAGACGTGGCATCCAGCAAACATTCGGGTTAACTCGTACTCACGTCAAAGAAAGCCTTTTCGCTGATGTGCTTGGGAGCTCCTAAAGTGGGCGAGGCGATGATGACGGACTCCACCTCCGCCAGATCGATGTGGCCTTTGCAGTTGGTGTCCTCTCCGGTGTCGTAGTACCTCATCTGCGAGGACGTGAGTGTTAATGTGCGCTCAGTCACTCAGGTGAGGGTTCAGCGGTGTTTTTTCTTTCCTGAACGAAAACGCTCACCTGGTGTTTCGTTATGTCCAACACGAACCAGCGAGGCTTCCAGCCTTTGAGAAGTGCTCCACGTTTATACAGGATCCCCTCGTAAGACCTGGAGAATAACACACGCTGAGATCCAAGTACATTTGGAACGGATGTTATGTCTCTGTACCTTTTGCTACACTTGCAGCTGATGGTGTTTAAAGTTTGGATTTTTTTTGGCGAGGCTTTTGTGTAAACAGCGGTCAGCCTGCTCCCATTTGGAGAAGCAGGCTGTGTGAGCAAAGCGATGCACCACTGTGGACCAGGTCAGAAGCAAAACGTAACTAAGAAATCAATACTCTATTTGGAATATTGCCACTGCAATTTTAAAAGTCCAAACTACTCCTTTGAACAGTCAGCCTAAATTTCTTCTTTGGACCCGTTTATCTTGGTCATGATGAAAGATAGATGGAGATGATCCCAGCAGTGGTTGTGTAGAAAAAGCAAAAGGACCAACGCAAATCCTAACTTTTATGTTTCAAGAACAACTCCGCTCTGTTATATAAACATAGTACGATATATCAAAGTTCTCAGTATCAATAATACAGCCGTATAGTATCAAAATGACGTATTATACAGCATATTAGAATAATTTCGAGAATTGCATGATGAAGGATAATTCAACATGGTTCTAAGCTCCAAAATGAATATATATCTATATATATCTAGATATAGATATATATAGTATATATACATATATATACACATCCCAACACAGCAGAAACTCCAGATATTAAAGACAAGAAACAGTTTAACCTCGTGGTAATTGTAAAATTACACCAGAGTACAGACAGTCCTCACAAACATGACAAACACAAACACACACACACACACACACACACACACACACACACACACACACACACACACACACACACAAACACACACACACACGCACACGCACACACATACCACAGCGAAGACTCATGTTCCCAAACCGGACCGCTCCGGCGCAGTAGTTTGAAGGGAATTAAATGTGCACTTCTTACTTGTTCCAGGACTCAGGAAGTTCACAACCCACCTGTTCTCCTCGCTCTTGGGGGTGAATTGGTTATAAAGTGTCGCGGCTCGGCGGTTTATCCCATTGGCCGCGGAGGTGCTGTGGTCTTCGCCCAGCGCGCTGTCGGGCAGGTGCAGCATGGAGCGCCGCTGGAAAGCCTGCATGCTGGGTGTGGGAATGAGGCCTGAGATGGACACCGTGGACTGTTTCCGGAGCTGAAAACACACAAGATGAAAGATGCATTGTGAAAGAATGTCACGCAAATGAACAACTGTGGTTAGTTCTGTTGTTATAAAAACAACATAACACGCACGTTTCCTTCCTGGGCGAGGTCTTCCTGAATGCTGATTCGGACTCTCTCCAGAGTTGTTTGCCACTTCTCAGAGGTCTGGTTCAGCTCACCTTCCAGCTTCCATATGTCCTGCAGCACCAATAACATGGATGCTGACGTATGATGCGAGGATAAAAGAGATAAAAGTCCAGATATCCAATATCCTGGTGACAACGCTTACGGTAAGGAGTTTGGTGATGGCGTCAGGCTGGGCGCGGCTGACGCTGCTGTAGCACGGCCACACGATTCTCCTCTTACTGTTGGAGAGAGTGTGCACCTCCTCCGAGCTGTCCGACCTCGCGGCCATCATCCCCCAGTCGTAACGCGGCCCCGTGGACAGCGTCTCATCGGTGAAGTAGTCCCATTTATTCAGGCTGGGGATGCCGATGGACGGTTTCAGGATCGCCTACAAAGCAGAAGAAGCCTCGTTGAGTTCATTATGCAAAATGCTGTGGGAAAAGGGTGACCTACATGCAGTTAGATTTATTGTTGAGGACAATCAAAGATTGTTGTTAGTTCTGTATTGCTGTTGCACATAGGCGTCTTGCAATAGACCAGTATTGATATCTGCGATATCGAAAAAATTAAATTAAAATATTATTAACATGTTAATACACATGGCAATGTGTATTATTGATATATAAATGATCCAGGACTTTTAAAATGGTTGCAGACTCGCTCTCCACCTCGACACAAAAACTTTGGGTAATTTGCCAAATCTAAAAGCACAATAAATTAAAAAGATGAATCTGACCAATGCCATTATACTCCGCTCAATAGGGGCCTGAACCAAGAGGGCAACATCTTTATTGCTGTAAACAGCAGCAAAATACAACTTCAATCTCATGTACCCTTATTTTCCATGAATCAGAACTCGCATCATCAGTCTGTGAAGCTAACATTGTCTCAAGCTGCTCTGTGGGTGCACAGCTGTCAGTTCTTAGGATCTGCTAATGGCCGGTGACTTTCTTTTACTTGAGTAAAAGTAGCAATAGTGTAGAAATACATTGTGCACAAAGCCCCAAGAACATTAAAAAGCCATGTCAAAAGTGACCTTTCTCCTCTCCTCAGTAACATGTTTTTCATGCATCAGTTGTAGCGGATCAGTCAGGCAGAAACACTCACGTCGCTCTCTGTGGGGCTGTACAGGTAGTTGAAGAAGACGGGACTCCTCCGGTGCATCCTGTTCATGCACTCCCAGATACAGATGCCTCTCCGGGCCTGTTTATCACCTTTATCCTCAAACAATGTGCCTGCGAAACACATATTCATCACACAGATTGCTCTGGCTGATGCAGCGCTACGGTAATTAAAGCTGCAACAAAATGTGAGAAGAACTAAATTCTAGCGTACACATAATCCACAACACCTAACCTCTAATTAATTGAATCAAATATATGTAATATGTAAGATCTAGTGTTTTCCGCATGAATTTGTCTGTGATAAATGTTTTTAACAAACAATAAACCGATCTCTGGTAATTGTGCATCTAGCATAAGCATTGTAGGGCCTCTGATAATGCTTTATTCTGTTGCGGGAACTTATGTACATATTTAATGAGTAAAGTAGTAGTAAAGTGCTACTTTTGGTACAATAACCTGGATGAAATGTGCCTGCTAAGTTATACTGCAGAATTTCTGCAGTTTGAAAACAGATAATAATGAGTAAAGGACACTGACCATGTTCCAAGCGCTCATAGTCTGAGTCCAACAGGAAGTTCTTGAAGCGGTTAGAGATGTGATGATAAGCCAGGAACTTGAGATAATACTGATTAAACTCAAACTCCAGAGGATGCTGCTCCGAAATCTGCAACGGCAAGAAAATATGGATAAGAATGACATTTCAGTGTCAGTAAGGGAGGGTCAGAGTGTGTGTTGCAGCTGCATCGTGTCTTTGTGTTGAGCCTTCACATCCCTCCAGTGCATAAATGACTAACTAGAGACAGGAAAGAACGTCTCGTGTCCTTTGGGGGCAAAGGTCCGTGATATCATCACCACCAGACACAGTCCAGACTGAGGCAGCAGGACTGCAGTTCCATTGTTCCCATCAGAACTGAGAGGTGGCCAACAAGAGAGAAGTGTTGAATATTTGAGGCCACCTGGGTCTATTGAAAAGAACAACAGCTGTTCTGGAGATGAGGCACTTCTATTTTCAGCTCTTGTCCGAATCCCCTCTCTTCCCTGTTTACAGCTCACCCCCAGGACACTTGCCAAACCGCCTTGGCTGCCAAGCATACAGTTTCAAAAGACAAATGGAGAAACTATGTGTTGATAAGGGAGTGGGTCCATGTGACCCCAGGAAACACACAAAATAACACAACCTTCTAGAAGTTAGCACTTCAGAGTAGACACAGGTTTCTGGAGAACATCTGCATCAGCTTCATTCTCAGCTCCACTCTCCTCCTCACACCCAAACCTTCTCAGAGACCACCAATCCCCAAAACTGCAATTTCCCACCAGCAGCTCTGAACACGCACTGAAATGTGGAGGGATGCTGAAACACGCGAGCTCAGCGCTGAGGTTCACAAGCCATCTGGGCAGCGGCCTCCCCGCACACATTCTGCAGCAACATGGTGTCGAAATGACACATCCAGAGCCGGTAATGCGAGGTGCAAAACTAAACCAAATGTATAGATAATGATATCTGAATGTGTGCTTTTGAGGAATGTGATGAGCTCAGCGCGACGGTATGGATTGTGTTGCGTCGTGTGGGGGTTCAGGAAGGGGAGAGAAGTCACACAACGGTCCGTAACATAGGGTGGGTCACCATGGGTCACCTGCGGCACCGCAGGTAAACCTCACCTGGTGCACACAGTCCAGGAACTGCAGGAAGACGGGTGTGAAGCCGCCGCCCTGGCTGCTGGGACTCAGGTTGCTCCGCTGGCTGAACTTGTGGCCGAAGGACAGCCACTCTTTCTCCAGCAGCACCTGGAAACCTTCCAGAGTCCGGTAGAAGGGATCGCTCAGCAGCTGCACCAACGACACCACCTGCAGAGGGAAGGAGTAAATGTGCAAATGTTATATGAGGAAGAGACTGGTCACAGTACTGATCTGCAGAATTATCAATCAACCAATGAGAATAAAATGATCATTCTGTTCTGCGCGTTTCTCCTGGATTGTGGTGTGTTTGTTAAATAAAATGAAAATGACGAAAATATGAAACTACAACAGGAAATAAGCACTGGCTCCATATTTTAACGGAAATTAATTTGATAGAACAGATGACCTGCGTCATCTGTTTTCAGTTAAGTGGAATAATTATGACGGAACATTTTAAATCAAGCATGACTTTGAACAAATAACCGGATTAAACTTGGAGTAAGTTTATATCTTTCCGTGTGACCCTGTGACAATGTTTAGTGTTTTATGTACAATGAAAAGCAACATTTGACCTAAATCTTGTTTATGTCAAAGTTTAAAACATTTGAGCATTGATACAACTTTTATAAAAATGAAAAGAATATTGAGGTACTAAATAACTGACAAATTGAAGAATTTATTTGAAGAATAAAACTCGGTGGTCGTTATAGGTGAAACATTTGTTAATACCCTGAATCATTTGTTCAGCTTTGTTTATTGTTACAATATTTCCTAACATTAGCTATACCTGCTATCTGGCATATTTTGTCTCAGTGGAAAAGTATTTGATCAACAACCCACCTTCAATGCCACTGAGATACTGAATATGACTTTTTATTATGTTAAACATACAGGTTTTAAGTCCTTTGGCAAATGAGATTGTAAATATTGAACTACTAAAGGAAAGTAGCAGCAGTTTCACCGCCGCGGTGCAGAATTTTTTCAGAGTGTCATGTTTGATTACAATTCAGCATAGATTATTTTTTTTCTCCTTGTTTGGGATGAGTTTGCTTTGCATCCCTTCAAAGGATCTGCGCAACATATTCTGCGTTACAACGTAACATTAAACAGATCATCTGCTATCAATTACATTTAGCACTTTTCTACACATGCAGTTTGCAGCCCGTGTCATCTCCCACACAACTAATGAGCCCTGACGCGAGGAATGAGCGAGAAAATCAGCTAATGGCTTCCCCGTGAGGTTCTAAAGAACCGCTAGCCCAGAGTGGTGGAGTTAGCCCCCTGCAGCCCCGGAACCGAAATAAACCCCTCGGATTATTCATGAGAGCGGTCCGAGAAATGGAATTAAAGAAAGACGCAGAGCACGAGAGAGGCTTTCTGTGGAAAAACAGGGTTTGAGAGAGGAAGCAAAGGCCGCTCTGCATCCCGTCTTCTGGGTGTCTCTGGTCGGCGGACAGAGGCGGGCGTGCCAGAGCATATGGAGCCCATTTGGCTGTCCGGTCTGATCAGCACCCGGCGTGATGGAGCCGGTGGCCCGCAGAGAGAGATGCTCCGGGGCGAACACGTGCCTGGCGTGAGGGGTCCGCAAACCGCGGTTTTACACACCAGCCCGGGGCTTTGCAAAGCCAGCAAACAAACTGTGAAG
Source organism: Gasterosteus aculeatus (assembly GCF_964276395.1). Taxonomy (NCBI): domain Eukaryota; kingdom Metazoa; phylum Chordata; class Actinopteri; order Perciformes; family Gasterosteidae; genus Gasterosteus; species Gasterosteus aculeatus. The sequence goes on from NC_135700.1 coordinate 11,640,078, forward strand.
GACGCACGCTTGCGACATGTGCACTTTAACGGGTCAGCGTGGAAAAAATGAGCTCAGAAAGCAAACATGCGATGAAATGGTTGAATGCAGCAGGAAATGGATACAAGTGATCTGGATGGAAATCCACTTTTAGTTTGCGTGCGTTGAAAATCAGAACCATGACAGCGGAAAACCAGAGTGCCAACGAGAGTTCTAGAATCTATCTCTGCATTGTCGGCTCAGCAGTGACTGAGAAGGAAAAGGCAGCTGTTCTAGAGGTTTTATGATTCACAAATGGCCCAGTGGGGCCGGACTGGTGTTAGTTTGTTTTTACATTAAACCAAAACTTAGTTTTATGAGCACCTGGAAATAAGTAATTCGTCTTCAACCGGTGATATTTCAGCAAAACACTGTCCAAAGAGGATGGGACAGAATGAGACAGTGAACTGAGTGCATTTAACGTGGTGTAGGAAGGACGACCGTTTTGGTTTGGTTCATTTAGTTTCACAAGGCTCTACCTCTAGAACACATCTTCCAAGGAAAAATACGGCGGTGTGTCCCTTACACACACAAACAAGATAGTCGCATGTGGTATACAATTTATTCTAAATCCTGGCCCATTCTCAGTCTCCAAAAGTGTTTGTTTTTTTACGAAGCCTGCACTCCTACCTCTCTCAAGTTAAAATCCCTTAAGTAATCTATATTTGTAATTGTGCATCTTGCTCACTTGTGTAGTAATGTCCCAGCCATCCTCCAGGCTGAGGAGAACAGATGAGCCGCTGTCCAGAAGCTCTACCAGAATCAGTGCCAGCTGCAGGATCTTGTGGAGCTGTGGGAGATCAACATATGTGCATTTGAAAACATTTACACGCATCGTCACACACACACAATTAATCCTTACTGTGCTTATGTTTATATTGGTCTACTGGTAAATCGTTTGCCGAGGGATGCTTGTTGCCTACGAAGGGTTTCCCACGCATAATGTTTTCTGATGTGTTCAACGTTGGGAACTTGGGCCGCAGGAGTCCATCAGATAACAACTCGGCTGTTGTGAATCAGTGGACGTCGTCAGTATGTGAATGTGATTCACGGGATGAGCACTGAAAGCAGACTGCCTGGTAGTCCCCCCACCATTTTTAGAGTCCGACTCATTACGAAATGCAAAATGTTTTTGTGTGTTTATTTACCTGCAGGATCCATTCAGAGTCTTCCAAGGCTTTGAGGAAGGAATCCTCCGAGTCGGACGAGGTGGCGCTGGGAGCGCTGGCTCTCAGCAGCTTCTTGAAAGAGGCTTTCACCTGCCGTGTGTCGGCAAAGTCCACCGGCACCAGTTCACAGTTCAGAGAAGAGTCCACTCTGAGGCCCTGCCCGACACGGAAAGATATCTAATGTATACATGTATGTATTAAGGTAATCCATTCAGTATTACAACTTTCTTTCTAGAGGCCGTGGCTTCATCAATGAAAAACAATGATTACAAAAAATAGATTACATAAAAATATGATTTTCTTTGCATGTTGACACATGGTATCAGCTTTTGAGATTTTCAGGACATGGCTCCCAATCAGAGTTGAACTAGGGGCCTCGTGGGACATGGTAGGCGTCTTAACACCTAAAGTAAGCCACGGGGTGTCCCCAAATCTACAGAACATATGGGCGGTTTTGGAGACTAAATGTCCCCCAAGTCTCCACAGAGGTGCCCTCCTTTTTCATTCTCACCCTTAGATGGGACTTCTCCCCAAAGACGTAGAGTGCAGCTTGCCGTTTCAGGAGCTGCGCCTGCAGACTGACGCTGCCGGCAGGGGGCGCCAGATCCTTCCCCGCTCGCCTGGAGCCCACGTCCGCCGTCGACGGGTGATGGCTGAGTCTGCTGCTGGAGCGCAGGCTAGCCCACATGCCTGCAAACACACAGATATAAACAAAAGTCACACACACTCGCGCAGGTGCTGCTCTCTGCATGTACACATGCTGTCAAACAAACTAAGGCTGAATGATGAACAAATTACATGCGCAAAAAGGTTTCCGTGCACCACAGCAGTGCAACAGGGATTATGACATTCTTTCAGTCCACCAACAAAGCAGTTGCCTCGGTTCAGTTGTGTCGAGATATTAGAAACAGAAGAAGTTGGAATTCTTTTGCAAGTCAACAAGTCTAGAAGCATGATTCTCTGAAAACCAGCATGCAATACCTTCCAGAGTGAATAATCAGGGAGAAGGTGTTTTTCACAGTACTGTAATCCCTTTCAGATCTCAGGAGTTGCATTTGTCAAACTGACTCCTTTGGGGAAAACGCTATTGGTGACACTTTTCGTGGATATGATCAATAACGATGAGTAACGTAACTGTTTACACCGGATTGAAAGGATTGCTGTTACCTGATATTACTCAGAGATAAACAGACTATAAAAAACACAATTGCAAAGCCTTTCAATCCATTTTAAATTATAATATAAATGTACTATTATGTACTTTGACTCAAAGTGCAGAACACAGTCTGTCCTCATGACACTACAAGATCAGCGGTGCCTATTTTCCTTCCGGCATGACAAACTGCTCTCTTTCCTCCTCAGTCTGGACCGGCTTGTAACGGACCCCCAGTTAACCGCGCTGAGCCAATACAGTAACAACGAAACGAGCCCCTTCGGTTTGTGAAAAACCACAGCTCCCACTCACAAAGTCAGACATGATGCGCACCATGGCTCAGAAGGGCTTTGTAAGCAAGGGGTTACGAAGCGCGGTGAAGTGAGCTTCTGTGTCGGTTGGAAAGGGAAAGAGAGGATGAGGCTTGGAAGAGGCATTAGAAGCATGACCAGCGCATTAAGAGGACGAGCAGGGGACAGACGACCGTTGGACTGTTACCTTGATGGTGGATTCTCTCCTTACTGGCCGGTTTTTGGTTTGAGTGAGCGAAAAGTTTATATCTGTACTCAAGCACTGGGTGGTTGTTCGTACAGGAGGGAGAGAGAAAAGATGAGGGCAGGGAAAGAGGCATGAAAAAAATAAATCATATCAACATCACATGGATATCACCACTGGCTCTAATGACCATTTTAGAAACATGCAAATGAAGAGTTGAGACTGATCCCCATTAAGTTATCTCTCAAGGGAATGATGGTCATAGCATGCATGAATATGTCCATGGTTGTGATTGATGGTGTGAAAACAAAGACTTGTGTGCCACATTATTGAACAGAACGGGTGTGACACATCTGTAACTGCACTGGACTCAAGTCACAGTTATATCCCTTTTCTTCAGACAAAGATTTCTGTGAACCATCCTGCAGTTCAAATACAGGGCAGTTACTTATTTGCGTGGTTGAAAAATGGAAGAACCCCCCCCCCCCCATATTTTTAGTAATCAGGAGTGTTATCTCATCCTTTTTCGTGCCATTTAGTGATCGTGCATCCGACTAACACACGCAATTCACTAGCATCACGCACAACATCTGGCTGAGACAAACAGTCCTGATGGATTCCTCTGCGGAGTTCACATTCCAGTTAACACATTAATGAAGTTGTGTGTGTGTGTTTGACAACATGCTGGAATTTAAATTGAGAGATTATGTTATCTGGAAAGGTCACGAGAAGATACGAGGTCTAGGTGTTTCTCTTATGGCTCACACGAATACCAGATAGTACACTATACAATTTCACAGCTGCAAACCACTGTTCACCAACCATTTTTCACTTTAGGCACTAAAGCTAGAATTCATTTTCCACATCTGTTCAGACACACTCAACACTCGCATTCATGCAGTATAGTCATAGTATTAAGACTACAAACAATGCGGTTGGGAGACTGTTTTTTTTAGACTTACTGTATATTAAAAGGAACATTTCCATCAACCTTTGCAATTCGTTTTGAAAAATTAAGTATTTGGCAGCTGGGCGACCAATAACACATTCTCAGAAATGTATCCAACTTTCCCAAGTTGCAGTAATATCATATTTTTCAGAGTTCCAGGATATCTTTAATTTAGCGGTCTTTTGTCTTTTGAGTTTGACTTTAGTACACTTACACTCATATTTCTAAAATGTGAGAGAAAATGGGTTTTATAACCCATTATAAGAGAAAACAACACATGTGACCCGGGGGCACCAATGAAAGAACAATGTGGGAGGACCAGGAGCGCTGGCAAATCAATCTCCATAAACTATTGTGATTATGCAACATGTGAGTAAAATGAATGGAGCCCCTTTCCTTTAAGAGACTAGATGACGCTAAAACACTACTAACTAACTTCTGACAGATGGCAGGTTCTGGTGGTCACCTGAAAGCAGGAGGGCACATGTTGAAGTTCAAAGAAGGAAACGGAGGTCCACACTAACCTCCTCTGGTGAAGCTGTTTGAGAATGGGAGGTCTAAATGGACAGGAGCCATCTTTGGCATCCTGGATGTCCTCCTGTCACTACCTGATGACAAAAACAATCACACATTACACCGAGATGAGGAAGGTCAAATCATACACGAGAGAACGTGACAGATGTGCACTCTCTTCTACAAGCAAAAACAGAAATTCATTGCAATGATAAGTAATCACTATTGGCTCAGTTTGAACCCATTGTGACACTGCAGTATTGAGCTCGATCCAATCTCCCCACTCAGAGCCCTGAACTTGATCTGAGCGCTTTAAACACAACATACATGAAGGTTAAATCAGTGTGTGTGTGTGTGTGTGTGTGTCTCTGCATCCCGGACACAGCTCCAGTCCAGTCAAAGGAGATGAATGGGCAGTGACCCCAGGTTGTCCTGTGATTCTTATGTTCTTTTATTGCACACATTTCCTTCCAGTTGCCGAATATCAGATTCAGTATTTCTCCCACTCAGCCTCTCTTTGTCTCTTTCTCTCTCCTAAACACACACACACACATAAATATAAGTAGGTGAAAATAACTGGACCAGAGAAAACACAAAAGGGAGGAGATTGCCTGATGGCAGAGAAAAAACAGAGCTCCAGTGAACAAAAATAAAAAGTGCAACTCTGCAGTTTTCCGCTTTATCAGAAGAAGTGAACTCATGGCCTCTTGTCCCTCGCAAACAAACTACCAGCTTTTCCCACGGCAGAGCCGCTGCCATTGCACAGCAAATTCAGGTCAGCTAGGTCTGATGTCTCTAATGATAAACGATATGTAGTCACCTGACACGAGAGGTTCCGCCTCCCTTTGACGTGTTACTAAACAAAAGAAAGTTATATTGGTGATTTACATGTTACACACTAGTAAATACGTTAACCCCCCAGGTGACATGAACAGTCTTACTTAAATCTGAGCTTTTCCTCTTTCCAGCAGTGAAATATTGCTGCTGCATTATCAAACACTCAACAGTCACAACAACACAGAAGCAGAGAGAATGAATTAGGCATAGCAAATCAATGAGTAGTACCTGGAGAGAGGCCTTGGAGGGAGCGGTTGGACAGAGTGTTGTTTCCGTTCATTTTGAAGTAAATAGGGATGGAGTTGAGGATGGCTTGCAGATACTTTTCTTGCTCAAGACTGCTGGACGATTCTGAGGACGAGGCCGGAGCTAAAAGGCAGATCACATCGTTTTTACTCAGACGGGGAAAAAAAACGGTAATTTGAATAACCAAAACAAACAAATAAAAAAATGACAAGCTATTGTAAGCTTTAGTGGGCTCAGATTCCGGGAGTCACTTAGCTTCAGTAGCACAGCGACTAAATCGCTGAACCTGTGAATGCACACCTGTGGAGGAGGGGTTCTGAGACTTGAACAAGCCCACCACACTCTTGCCGTGGAATCCTCCCGAGCGGAGCAGCACGGCTTTGGTACGAGGATGCTTCCAACACACGACCGGCAGCCGGTTGTGTCTGTAGCAGCGGGCCACTTTGTGTAAGCTGCTGTCCTGGACCGCCTGAGGAACCACCAACAGACCTGGGTAACTGAGGGAGAGCGACAGAGAAGAAATAAAGGTTTGTGGAGCACCAAATGATGATGATGAATGATGCAGCTGAGGATAGGACTGTCACAGCAAGATCATGGCTTTATTGTTGTATTGCTGAATTTGAATATGTCTCTATTGATCAGAGGGCAGTGGAGAATTGTAAACCACCACCATGTAGAAACATAAATAACATGCCATTGTGTAAATAAGATTGATAACATGAGGCTGTCTGTTTAAAAGAACAAGGTAGGTGAGGGGAAACACTAGTTATTTATCTCTCCCATGATTTCAGCCTGTGAAGTGTGTACCTGCGGCACAGGTAGTAGAGCCTGTTCACGGCTGTGACCCTGAACTGTTCGCCTGACTTGGAGCGAGACGAGCTGGCGGTGATGGTACCCAGGCCCAGACGCTGGTAGTCCCGGAAACACGACTGCTCCACCAGCTGCTCCATGGTGGACTTCTCCGATGCTCGCAAAGTGCTGCTGGGTGGTGGCTCGCCGTCGTCCGATACTGACACAAACACGAAGGGGAATGGAGTTTTTTTGTCTTGCTTTTTTGTCTCCCGCAACGCTTCCAATTCTAAATGTGTCATTGCTCTCACTTGAAACATCGTCGTCTTCATGCCACGTCATCCTGCTGCCTCGGTCGTTCTTCTTCAGCGTGGTTTGGCTGCCACGGCCCATGGTGATCTTTCCGGCCCTCTTTGCTCCTTTCACAAGAGTTTTGGAAAGTGTTCTGTGTGGAGTGCGGGGCAGAAAGAGATGTCATCACTGTGTGCAATTTCAGCATCAAAACCCGAGTCTATGGAGGAGAAACAATCCGAAGAGACATTTATTTATGTTCATTCATATTTCAGATGCCTCTTTGACGTGGTGATGTTTACAACGACCAGTCAGTCAGGCGTTTATCGTCACTGAAAAGCCACAACCCGGACCTGAAGCCAGTGTTCCTCTCCTTTTGTTTTGGAAGATTGAGCTGAGGTGCTGTTTGTCCTGCTGCAAAAGCAAAGGAGCTGAAGATGGACTGTGGGTAGCGAATCCTCTGCAGGTGCTTCCTGAAAATCTCCACCATCTCTGAGCTCACCTCCTCATCAAAAGCCACCTTTATCAGCTGGAACAGATTTGAGTGAAACAGATTATTCAATGACACAGTAAACATTTCATATTTATACTGGATTACTACTCTGTCCAACGGTACAAACATGTGTTGGTGCCATTTTCAAATGTTGACAGTTGGAAGAATGTTTATTTCCTATTATACACACACCCAAACAAACACATTTAGACACTAAAGAGACGTACCCACGGGCCGAGTGACCTACACTGGGCACTTTCTTCATCCATGTTAATAAAGATAGGAATGAACCATAAAAACGTTTACATCATTACATCTGAAGACTATGAACACATGCTTGGCTTAAAAAGGCGTTTCTTTTTGATTCTAAGAATTAAGCTCATGTTATAAAACACAAGAGAATGGGATTTCTGCAAGATGTGCCGCACAAGTTGTTTTTTATTATTTCAAGTGTTAGGACTTTTAGTCTGAAAATCATTAGTTTGAAAATCATTTAAGACCCCAGTGAAATTAAAAAACGCCTTTATTTAATAGAATTATGTGAATTTGAAAAAACGTAAATTTAAGCTTTTTGTTTAAAAAAAATAATCTAGAAGGAAGCCACATTAGCAAAAAGACACTGCATGGTGCCCCCTCACTTGTATCGATATTGGACATAAGAGTGGAGCCTACCTGAAATGAGGCAGAGCGGAGCTGCAGGCCTTCCTGCATGTTCTGCTGCAGCTGGTTCTGGATGCTGATCTTCTTGTCTTTGGTCAGCGTGGCTATTGGGAAAGCTCTGATCACTGCCTGCTCCCCAACTGCACGCAAATGGTTAAAAAGTAAATGGACTTGTACTTGTGTAGCATCTTCCTAATCTTCTGACCACCTGGATACTACTCATCCATTACCCATTCACACATACACTTTCATACGCTTTGCAGCATTGCATCATACAGCATCTTACTGACACACACGACCAACTGCAAATTACATAGTGTACAAATCTTGGATAGTTGACAAAAGAGAGGCAACATTAACGTGGGAAGAGAGAGATGGTGAAAATAATTTGTTATAAGATGGCTTAACAACAAAAAATGGCCTTTTTTATATGTATTAAATTTAAAATAATGATTAGCTAGGACATTTACCCAGTTGATCATGGGGGGTGCCTTTGAAAATGATGCGGTATGTGGTGAGAAAGAGGGCTCCCTCTGCTGGCAGGATGTGAGGGCCCCCCGAGAGTCCCCCAGTGGCCTCCTCCCTGCCGTCAGGGTCCAGGACCACCCGCAGCCCCTCTGACACCAACTCCTCGCCGGGGAGCAGTGCAGGGCGCAGAATCTTAGGCTGAAGGGATTAAAACGTAACGCATTATGTGTTTGGACAGAGCTGAAGTACACAAATCAGGATTGTCTAGGAAGGGTTGTTCAATGGTTACGGTTAGGATCCCACACAGAGTCTAAAGTGCTCTTAACCAGGGATTAGAAGCATTTGCGTCAGAGAATCAGATTCGAAAATCAGTACTTCATTATAATGTCAAATCCCACAGCACCACACGACCGTGTTGGACGTACTTTAGCATCACATGCCCGTCATAGTATGAAGCACGCACAAACACACACACACACACACAGACAAAATGACAAATGGCAATCCAATATAAATAATGCATACTAATTCATGAATTAAAACTAATTCATACTCTCTGTACAGACCTATTTACCATTACAACCCAATAAAAAGCCACTTTTTTACACATAAACACATGGACTGACTGATATGAGGGCTTTTTACTTGATGATCAGTTCCTCAATTCATATAATTTTTTTGAGTTTATGAGTTTGGAATCTATATTAACTTTTTAAAGAATTTTACATTCGTCTTATGAAAGAAAACGAAACGAATCAAAGGTCTAGTGCCTCATAGAATATGCACTACTAGGCTATTAAACCCATTAATAATACAGATTGACAGACAGAAAAAAAACAACAGGGGTCAACTTTTATCTACTGCATGAACTGTAACAGTCAAGTCTGCACCCGGTGCTCCTTCTGGAAAGACTTGTCATAAATCCAGAGGCAGCGTTGTTTACACACTTTTTTAGTATGTTTTGGCATGCTGCTTGCAGCTTGCAGGCCAGTGTGGAAGCTTAGGTTAGCCGCACAAAATACCACAGACAATCCGCCGAGACTGCTCACCACAGTCTCCAGGTGGCTCCCGGAGCGGCACTGGCACGATGTTTGTCTGTGTGTTTGAGTGTGTATGAGAGGAATCATCAAGAGCTGTGAGACATGGAGCATAGCAAGATTTATAAGTCTAAACCTAACCCAGGTGTGATGATGACCTGTAGATATTGGAGGAGATCAGGAGTCTGCATAATCTGAAGCCTATGTTTGCCTCAGACGTTAAACCAGACTTGTATATATAATAAGAATTGTTCTGAAGCAGATAACAATATTGGAAATGCCTCTGAAACTGCTTAAACTGCTGCAAGTATCAGGTGTTGTTTATGTGGCGATATAAAACAGACATTAAAGAGGGAATTATAACCCGTTTCCCCGGTATGCACTGCACATGGAACTAAAGTCCCAGCAGCTTACAAAGAGAGTAAAACTCACCTTCTGAATGGGAGGTAACCTCCTGCTCTCCCTGTGAACTGCTTCCAGAGCCTCCATCTGCATGGCAACGATGCCTGTGGGACACGAGTTGGGCTCAGCTAACATATGCACACACACAGAGCTGGTACAGAGATACGCATGTATGTACACGCGCTCTTACGAACACAGTGTGTATTTAAAGATTTTAAGGCCATTCAACGTGTCGGGGGATCAGCTCAAAGGCTTCTGCTGCCGTTTGTGTGAGCTGAGAAAGCACACGGGCGAGGGTCCCGCAGCGCAAAGCTGCCGGACTGTGAACCCCGTGAGCGCTGTACCTGGAATCATGCTGTGCAGGCTCTTGATGTGATCCTGGGTTACTCCACTCTCTGTGCACACCTTGTCGATGAAGCGGGCAACGAACCTGACCACCGAGTTGGCCACGTCGCTGTTCTCAGAGTCCTCGAACCCGCTCTCTGTGTCAAAGCTTTCCGCAACGCTCCCGGCAATGCTGTGGAATTATGGGAATGAAAAAAGGGAAATGAGCCGAGAAGAGTGTTGCGCATGACGAGGTGATGCAACCAATAGTTATTGAATCCAAAAAGGTCCTTTGTGAGAAAACAAAAGTGGTCCAAAAGGGGAGACAACTTCCACACCAAAGAAATCCATGGCTGCAGCGTTTGTCTTGTTATTGGAAATAGAAACAAATCACTGTTTATATTAGGGACATTTGTTTGGTAACGCTCAAATGCTGTGCATAACAAAAACCGTAGCATTGTGTTCTTCTCCAGAAAAAAATCTTTTTGAACAACAATATTTTTAGGCTGCATACCTTCCAATTCTAAGATAATACATTAATAAGAGATCTTGACATTATTTATTTCATTGCAGTTACTGCAGAGGACGGAAAATCACTTCCACAGCTATTTTGTTTGGTTCGAGTGAGTCCAGTGTGGCCCCATAGAAGAAGCCCCAACGGCTTTAAGCTTCCTAACAGAAGTAAATGAGCCTCGCTCTGTCTTGTACAGCGGCGTTATAAGCCCACAGGATGGATGTGGGCCGGAAATGGGAGACGTACTGTGTTCCATTTGGCTAAATAGGAAAGTATCATGCAGTGTGGCTTATGCCACATCCGCCCACATCCGAATCACCACCTCGTTAAAAGAGAAACACATACTCCCAAAACCACGAAACCTTAACTCGAGGTTTCCTCCAGATAAATGTGATCGTTCTAACTTAAACAGTTGAAAGAAAATCAAAAACCCGCCCTGAACCATCACGCCGACCTGTTTGTGACGATGCTGTTGCTGCCGCTCTCCCAGTCGGCGACCGGGGCGCTGCGGAGCAGTTTGATCTTGCTGGTGTCCAAGGGGATGAGCAGGTAGACCATGAGGCTGGCGTAGTGGATGGCCTGGCTGAACACAGTGCTTTCCTCGTTCTTCACCAGCTCGTGCTGCTTCTCCTTGCTCAGGCCGGGCCACGAACGCAGCTGCATCGCTGCCAAGGCCATCGCCGTGTGCTCCTCGGCGCCGCCCGCCGCAGCCTCGGGCCCCGCATCCTGGAGAAGGTCAGAGCCGACGGATGGATTGACGGATTTATTTAAAAACACAACAATGGCCGATGAGTGGCGACCGGCACAGATGCAGATAGTTCAATCGGAAGATTATCTTCAACTTTTTTATAACACAAGACAAAGAACCGCAGCAATTGAAGAGCTGGAAGTAGGACATTTAAAAATACTGGGTCCAAACAGGACTTCATAACGATTCTCAAACAATATCTTCTCATATCGGTCACATTTCTTGTCTTACCTTTAGCCGGACAGTGATGCAGTCTTTACCCTGCGGGGTGTTAAGATAAAGAGCTCGGATCTGGCTCTGGACCTCGCTGTAAAACGTGGCCTCCCAGAACTGCTGGTTGGTCCAGATGGGATGGTCCTGAATGCATGTGTAGGCAAACTGGTTCACCCCGGCGGCCAACTTCTGTGAGACAAAACATGCAACTTGAGTAGAGGTCTATGTTGCAGGACATCACACCTCTGCATGCTTGTGACAATATGCCACACAACAAATAGTAGAATATTTCCACAGCCAAAAATAAGGCAAATATCTACCCGAGAGTTCCTTTTTGACACAGTTTAAACATCTTTATCTTTGTTGGGGAGTTTTTTGTGATTAACACAAAGCTACTACATAAAAACAAAAAACGGTATGTCACCGTATTAAGCCTTTTTAACCATAATAGGCTGTATTATATTGGATTTATTTCTACTAATAGTAGCTCCCGTGTAAAGTCAATATATCCTCTGCCTGCAATATTTGTGTTCATTCCCGGGTTACCCGTTAGATTGTAATCGCTCCACTTATGGGCAGCCAGACTAAGTGCAAGTTTATTTCCCATTGGGTATTTGCATCAAGAAGGAATTTGGGCTGCAGTGACTGACTCTTTAAAAGGGACTTTGATAAAATAATGTGGAAATAAAAAAGAGAAATAAATCATTCCTTCTGAGTTGTAACTTTTTAACAGATAACAACCCCAGTGGAGCAAAGGGCCAACCCTCCGTCTCCTTGTATTTGGAAGCAGGGCTGTTGTTTTTCATTAGTGCGGACTGAAGAGTAAAGCACCTGCTGCTTGCAAAAACAGCGAGAAGAGAGAACATACAACACATTGCTCAGCTAAAGGCAGTTGCTGCTGGCTCAAACTGTGGACTACAAGTGTTAAGTGAGGCAGGCGCACCTCGGGGTTCATCTCCCTGTAGAGTCTGAAGGCCAAGAGTGAACTCAAGTCTGTTATTTGATTAGCTTCTGATTTCTCCCCCCCAGAGCCTGACAAGATGCACTGTGTTTTTCATATTCCCCCACCGTTTGACTTCGAAATATGGAGAACCGGAGAGCTCCCTGTAATCACAGACAGTATTAAAACAGCTCTACTCCCAGTGAGATGGGCCATGGGCCAAGAGAGCGGAGAGCTGGGAGGACACAGAGAGCTCGTGCCCATACAGCAAATAACCTGCAGGGAGTGTGGGAGTCAACCGCTCCTCACTAGGATTCAGACTTTTTTAGCTTTTCACATTGAACACAAAATTTAAGTTAAGGAGAAAAAAGTAGGAATGCGTCTTGGAAACAAATATCTAACTTAAGAAAAAAAAGTTCATCAACATTTGCAAGGTGTAAAGAAAGGGACCAGGATATTCAGTTGAATCATGACAGAGGCAAAAAAGAAAAAGATTGAGAGGAAATAATTGGCATGGATTTAAAGAAAATAAACATGGAATGCACTCCTGAGAATTACTTAATAACTCCCTTGAAAAATTACAATTAAATTTGATTTATTAGGCAAGGTACAAAAGCCTATCAGATTTTAATTTCGAGAACCTGAACATGATTAATACTCTATTTTAAGGTGCAGACCGAAACCGTTGTTTGAGAATCGTGACGCAACTAAGGCAAACACGTAGAGACCGCTGGCGAGCCAGCAAAAGGATGGGAGTTTGTTTTGATGAACTGTTTTCCTCTCCGAAAATAGAGACGATTAGATTTTGCTGCCATCAGAGGAGCCGAACATACCAACATAAATCGAGTCGGGGGAAATAGGCCAATTACACTGGATGGCAAATCTGCTTTGGCAAGACGTGTTTTAAAAAGAGACCAGACTATGGCTCACGTGGCGTCTTGACTCTTGACTGATCGATTGACTGATCGGTTAATGAAACAAGGCTGTGAGGATTACAATAAGACGTTGTTGAAGGCCTTCGCGTAGCACGGTGATACCTTTCTGTCCTGGGAGTGTGTTACATGTCATGCAGCAGATGCTGTGTGGGTGTGCGTTTGTGTAGCGGCGTTGGGGAGGTGAGGGGGATCTGTGTGTGACTGGTCTATGCTGTCTATGCTCAGCCTGGCTGTTCTTTTTTGACTTCTCAGATATGTGCAGGTCATTTTGACCGAGGTCATCTCTTCCCAATATGATAATACACGGATCTTAAAGAGACACCCACATGACCGCAGGAGGAGGACGGGAAAGGGAGGAGTAAAAGAAGGTGAGAAGTGAGGACGGAGGGGAAGGAGTGAGTACATCGCTATCTGACCCATCTGGCTGTGTGACTGGTGAGCAGAAGGAATTCAGGGCGGAGGGAGAATGGGTAGAAAACAAGCGGGAAAAAAAACACAAGGGGAGAAGAAAAAACGGGAAAAAATTATGTGTACAGGTCAAATAAATTACATTGTCGGGATTTGGGATCTTGTTTTGAACTCCGGGACATGATGCCGAGGTTCACAGTATGATTCACTGGAGGCTCTAAACATCCGCTGGACAACCATCCAGCATCACAGCACTCAAACGTGTCTCAAACATGTTGAAAGTCAGACTAAAAAGCACTAAGAAACACAAAAAACCCTCCATTATTGCTCCCTTGGGCAGTCACTGTGTAAAAAAACACAACGTACAAATAAATATTTCAAAACAAAGTAAACACAGATACGGTAAGTCGTGAGCTGGACATTTCTTAGATGTAAAAGCGTCAAGCCGTACGTCATTTTCCTCGATGGTGAGCCGTTTGATTGAGCAAGTCGGCGAATCCCTCCGTAAATAAACTGTGGCTGAAAGAATGCTAACAGTCAAGCGTTCGGTGCTCTATCCAATCTGTGCTGTCCCATGAAAGAGGAATCAACTCGGCTCGACAATTAGAAATGAAGAAGACACGTGGGACCGCAAAAGGGCCGAACGGCAACAGACACAAAGACGTCAACGACCAGTCCCTCTCCTGATAAACCCACCGCTCATTAGATAGCGAGTGCCAGAGGAACTGTCCATGCAGATTAGAACAACAAGATGTAGAACGCTCACAAAGGGCCACTGTACAAGGGTTGCGTGGCATTTAGATACACTTTACCTGCACGGACCAAATGGCACCACCTGGGCACGATCGAGATTAAAACAGATTCCTTTTAGCTGAAATATACACAAACCTCCGTCAAATACTGTATACTACTGCTTCAGTTCCCACATTCCCCGACTTGGAGACTTTAGTGCCACTGTGTGACCACACAGTGAGCTCTGGCCAAGAATACCAAAGAGGGGCTTGACCAATATCTGACTTTTTCCCTTGAACCAACAGTCTTTAATAAGCGGCTGCCTGGGTTGGGATGCGCTGACCCAGGAACCAGAAATTTGAGTGGTCCGAGAGAGAACTAGACTTCTAAAACACCTTCTGACGGAGGCCTGAAGCCAATCACAGACCATTTCTGGGAAAAGCAGATGTGCATGCAAGTCTTTTAGGTAAAACCCAGAATAAACAGTGTAAAAAGCTGCCTACGCTGCAAAGCAACCCAAAAAGGGATGGAAGTCTTATCAAAAAGAATAAATATCGAAGAACCGTTTCAGGAATGGAGAAGAAACGTTGCCAATTGTTTAGCCTTTCGCTCACGGCTGCAGTAACAAGACTTTACTAGTGATTTGAAAGAAATTCTTTACTAACAGTATTTACAAGAAGCTGACCGTCCTACAAAAAAAACAGATAAATGTCTCTGCAGGACTAGTCCAGGAAATACAACCTTTCCTGGTTGGCCAGGATCGATCTCTTTCCAGGTATAAACAAAAACTTACTGTTCTCAAAGTTCCATGTTCTGTTACCTTCACATTTCTTTCAATGACTTCCGCGGTCTGGTGAGGTTAATCATTTACTGTATAATGTATTCCCGACTGTTAGCAGAACACACAGCTACTGTAACGTATGAGCAACAGTTCAGAGGTCGTTGCATACGTTTCCAGTTCGGACAGAGCGGGGTCTCGAGTGAGGGGCCTCTGAAAGACGAGATGATTGGGAATGCCAACGTGTCATCTTACATTATTGTTCTTGGCAAAATCAAAGAATTCCAATCATGTCAGCAACCTTTGTGCAACTGAACTGAGGATTACAGAATATTTCGGCCTCCCTCCTGACCTCACTTTACTTTTCACCCTCTGCGTGAGGCAGATCTCAAGCTTGTCAACAGTTCCAATCATCTGTTACAAACAAGGGTAAACGGTTGCATTCTCAAGATATTCTTCCCTCTTATTATACAAAACAATTTCTCATCTTCACACTGGAATGGCTGGAAGTCACTCCGTTGTGTCTGAACTGTGACCAACAACAGGGATAATCTATCAATTAAATAAGCATGCTAAAAAGCATATATACGAGTGGTGAATCTTAAATAGAGATGCCCCTAAAGATAAACAAAAGGCTTAACCAAGAGTGTTGCATCAGGCTGCGGCATGTGAACTGGATGAGTCACGTGGCGGTAGAGAGCAGGTCATGTCCCAGTCCAGTGCTGAACTTGTGCCACCGGTACCCACCACAAAGCCGATGCGGACAGTTGTGCCGGTCCCCATAGCAACGAGCGAGCTGTGGGAACGTAGCTGCGGTGACCGATGTAGCTTCCCCCCGTGTTGATTATCTGGTTTGGAAACCAAAGGCCGTGGCCCAGCATTTTGCTACGGAGGTTTAGACGGGACGTTATGTCCATGCGCGGGGATGCAGTGTTCAATAGAGCACAACTAGTACTGGACTTTTTTTTGGGGGGGGGGGGGGCAACACCAACATAGATTCAAGATATGATGATTAACAATGTATAAAGGATATTCTATTATCTATTAACAACTATGTTGTTGCGAAGGTTTACAAACCACAACGAATACATTACAGTCAATCTGCACTTTTATGTATGTTACAAAAATTATGTCATAAATTCCAGGGGAAGGTAATTTCATGTGTGTAAACGAGTAAACTAATCACGGGTAGGGTACCTCTCTGCATTGGGTTCACGGTCATCTCCTTACCCTGTAAAAGGCCGTGGAGAGGGGCAGCACAGCAGCAGCCACCGTGTACTCCTCCGAGCTGGAGCAGTCCTGTGGGTCAAACGTCACGGGAGAAGTGAGAGCAGAGCAGGAGACATGTGACACTGCCCCGACAACGGCGTTTTTTACACCGCAGTCCAAAAACAAGAGCCGCGGGGTTCCGACAGAGAGGTCGTACGCTCGCAGGCCTCAGGGGAAACAATTCCGGTAACCTTAAAAACAAAAACACGTCGTTACAATAACACGGTTTCCATGTTGACGTGGTTTTGTGTGTCGCCGAGGTGTCTTTTCATCACGTGAATGTTGAGAAAATGTAAACCCACAACACAGAGATTTGATCCGGTGGGGTCACTGGGGGTGAGGGGGGAAAATCTTCAGCAAACATAACTCTTCATGTTCCATAAAAACACTCCTCCCTCCTGCCCTGTTAAATATCCGGTCAATGCTAAAAAAAATAAATAAAATGACTAAAACTCTCTGCTCTTCTCCTATATTAGGACATATGCTTTCAATAGCCTTATATAATCCCAGCCTTGACGCAATGTTCAGAGCTTTCCAGCGTTAAATTTATTGGTAATTTTATGTTTTACATTCTTGCACTAGATTGCTTTACAAGTCTCATTGAGGAAAATTGCAAGGCGTTGCGTGAAAAACAACTGCGTTGTTTTTGCCACAACATGCCGTGTCCATTTATCGGACTAGCGAGGAAGCCAATCTGATTGTGTTTTTTATTTTGTTTTGTCTTTTTAAATCAGGGGACCGTGTAAAATATTCCCTCGTTTACACAAGTGTCTACGTATTGGGGATAGTTCCGGGTCAAAGAGGTTGCGCTTGGTGGTGCTTTTAAAAGAGTGGCACTAAGATGAAGGGTACATTAAGAGGCTTGGGGGGGGATTTAGGGGCCAAAACAAAACTTTTCTCCTAGAACGCTGAGAAAAGGAGAATAAGAGAAAATGATGCAAGTTGGATCTAAAAGTACATAATTGACAGGAAATTGTTACTTATCTCTGGTAAGCTTTGTTGGGATTTTGTTGTTGAACTTTGTAAATGACAATAACCAGTGGAAACTTGATTTAAGACCCAGTGCCGCACCGTGAACCCTCAGTCCGAACTCATATCCACAATATGTTTAACTAACACATTCTCTCGTAATTTAATTGAAAACCTCCTAAAAGTCTGCAAGATACTGTCAAATACTTACCCGGGTAGTTACTGGTAGAAGAGATAAAGGGAAGAATGCAAGTATGATAGCGGTCTTTGATGGGGCCCTCCGTCACCCCCCCCCCCCAAAAAAAACACACACTCACACAAACACAAGAATGTAAAGAGGGAAGAAAATGCAAAACACAAGTTGCACCGCGACACATGAAAGCCTCCCGCCCGCCTCCCACCCCCCGTGTCGACTATGCAACATTTCTGCTTTATTATTCTTGTCGCTTATGTTTTCTCTTTGCAGTTATTTGGGCTGCGGTGAAATGTTCCAGCCTGGACCGGCACAAAGCATTGTTTACCGGCATCCTTTACAATGCTGCAGGTCACAGGAGTTCGTGGACCCCCGTTGAAATAGAACAACAAATGGAAACGCACAAGCAGAAAAGTGGGAATAATTAACAGACAAAAAAACTGAAACTGAAAGAGTGAAGTTCAGCGATGCAAGTAGTCAGTTCTTTGTAACAGAAACTGGCGACAGCAGACGTTTGTTTAGCGCTGAAAAGGCCGCAGTCATGTTTCTGATGAAGAAAAGCTTTTTTCCGGCGGCTGCTTCAAAACGTCGTACCTCTGGTTGGTATTTACCAACAGGTTTACCATCGGCTGAATAGAGCCACAAAGTGCATGCAGGGGAAAATATGACAAACACTCGATTTGGGATTTCAGGAATGGAAGGAGAGGAAGGCATTGTGTGTCCTCTGTTTGCGAGGACACTCTGCTGTCTTCTTTCCCCCAAACATTTACTGAAAGTCTCACCATTTTTCCCCTCATTCTTAAAGCGGCAGGAGCTATGATGACTAACATAGCTGTTGTGCCTCCGGACATGTACACACCAAGAAAAAACAAGAAGCATGAGCATGTGATAGAACCGCTGGAGGATGTGAACAAAAAGCAGCTTCCTGTGTTTCATAGAACGTAGCACTTTCCAGGAAAGCAGTAAAATGAACTGCCGCTTTCGGCATTCCATCATCGGATATTTGTGGCCAAGCCTGTGCAAAAATGTCTCAACTCAGAGGCTATCAATGTTAATTGCTGCTTGAATCACTAATAGGGAGAAGATTAAGTCTCATAGTTGACCCCTGTGTCGTCCAGAGGAGCAACAAACAGAGTCAATTACAAAAGCATGAAATGTGACGCATATGTTTACCTGGTCACACTGCCGGACGTCCTACAGAAGCAGTTATCCGAACATGGGAATGACACACAGGTCAGATTCCCAGTGACCATGTTACGCAAAGCAGTCAGTCAAGACCACGAAGGCCAGACAGAGGACACGTTCTCACAGCAAGGGACAAATTTATGGTCTAAGTAATGTCAAAATGTAATGAAGTCATCTATTCACTATTAAAAAGAGAAGTACAAAGTAATTTAAGCCGTCACGGGGAAGAGCACAGACCAAGTCGGGAGGGCCTACGGTTCATCAGCTCGCAGTACAGCGATTCAGACATGCGTCATTCAAAGTGCATGCATTCAAAGTGCGTCGTACTCGCCGACTACATCTGTGTGTTACGTTGTGGCTGCTTCCCATGGACATCCCGCCTTAATTCCTCTCACAGTTAACTGCCACTCAGAGTGTGTTTTTGAGCATCATGAGGCCCTCGGCCACGAGACAGCAAAGGGCTCATAATCCTATCGCACAGGAAATGGTTGGGATGCCTGGATACATCCACAGCAGGACTCAATCCCCCACATGGTTTGCGCAACATTTTCTTATAAGAAGAAGCTGCAGCACTGACCAGTGCACGCAACCGCAAAACACACACGCACACAAATAGCCTAATGTATCTCTGTTTTAATTTAGACTATAATACAAAAGAAGCCAAGCAAAAGAGAAGGTGGTTTCATCCAGACATCTTGACACTCTTAAGCTTTTCAACAGATGAACAACAAACTACTTTCAGAGCAGCACAACGCTCTGCTTCTGGGATTGAAGCAATCAGACATCATGCGACATAAAGGGGACAACGGGCCTTTCTTTTCCCCATATCCTGCATGTGTGGAATGGCATAAATAGTTACATCTGCAAGTCAGAAGCCTTGGCAGGTAGACATTATAGCTGAGAAGCAAATGACACATCCAATGAACTTGCATGTCCTTGGCCAAGGCAGATGCTGGGATTAATAGGCCTTCTATCATTTTCTTTTTCTTTCTAGGGGGTGGGGGGTGTCCGACTGGAATCTAAAGTCACTCCATAAAAGTTGCACTCTGTGAGGACTGCTTAAAATTATAACAATCCTTGGCAGCGGGCTGATTCAGAGCAGTAAAACATGAGGAACTACCAATAAAAGACCCGGCTGCTCTGGCTGAGCGAAGCCACACTGACTCTTTATAAGCTGCACAAAAACACATTACTTAAACACGTTGACAAGTGGTGGAGGCATGAGGGCACCAGAGAGAGACAAAAAAGTTTGTTGTTAAAAGAGAGAAAAAAGAAGCTGAAGAGGATAAACATGCTCGTTCTTAACATGTGCTTGTGTACTACGGTGACGTTGCTTATGTAAAACTAGAACAAATTACAACTTATGAAATATGGCATCTGCCGCACACGTGTTGTACACACAGCACTAAAGCATTTAACCAGATATGTATGTATTACAGTACTGTGACCGTTTTTTTAATATATATATATATATATATATATATATATATATATATATATATATGACATGTAAAATCGATTTGCTCTTAAACAGAGTTAGAAATACTGATGTATGATACAAATTCACTGAATGTTGCATTATAGGTGCGGCCTGTTTATCAATCAATTGAATGTTCAGTCCACTGACTCAAAGTTTGATTTAGTCATCAGCCAGCCAGTTGATTTCTTCATGGCTGTATGGACTACTGTACATGTTTCAGTACGGACGCAGGAAAGAGGCTCGATTACTTGTGTTGGCATGACTTACCTGGAGAGCACAATTCATCAAGCGAATTATGTGATCAAACTGTTGGTGGTCAAGTATGGCACGGTTCTGCTGGACATGAAGACTCAGTTCCTCGGTCAGACAGTGGCGAGCTGCCTTGCTTTTAAGTGCGCGCAGTGCAGCCGGCAGCGCCTACGGAACAGAAAAGTGGACAAAGAGGTTTTATGAAATGAAAATATACCTCTAAATAAAGTGCTTTACCGAATAGGAGAGGTTGATTAGCGAGAGAGACAAATTGACTATTTGTAAGGGTTAAAAAAAAAAGGTTCTGGAGGAACAACACAGTGTTCCCAGCTACTATGACCTGCTGTGTGGTAAATGACCATTTGGTGGGGAAGGATTTATAGGCTCACGGGGGGGGGGGTCAGAGGATACATGCTATGCATTCTTACATTTGCAAAGAAATGCAGGCCTGGATTATATGCCTCATATATGAAACCAGTGGGATCCATAAAGTAACTGGCAAAAATCCCATTTGAAACATATTGAATGCATTTATGTTAAAACCACAAACATGGGGCCACAATGCAGGACATCTTTGTGTAGTGTGAATTCATTTAGAGGACAGGAACTGATTAACCTCGGAGTTAAAACAATAACCAATGCATCATGGATGGGGTGTTTAATCACGCTATCTATTTCTGTGCGGCAGCTGGAAGATAGCAGGATGAGGAAGGTGAGGAGAGATCTGTAGCTTCTTAACAGCCTGCTGATTCCGCATGACACCACAATGCCATCGGTTAATGTGCTCGTCTAAAGGTCGATGTGCTCAACCTGATGAAAGACATTGTGCGTCACCTTTTCAGTCTCCAGAGTCTTGTTGTCAAAGATGAAGGAAATGCAGCTTCGCACCACCTCCAGCCTGCGCGCACTGTTAAACACGGAGCCACTCTTCCCCATAATGGACACTAGAATACAGAGAGACAGAATAAGAGAGGAAACACAGCAGGTTACAAATACAGCTGCTGCAAACGGCAAAACTTAGTCAATATGCATCTACAATACAGCAGTCGAAAGTTGACCATACCGACGGGTGGTCCGGCGGGTACAACGCACTTCCTTTCAGGTCGGGTAGAAGCAGGTGCACTGCTGTGTTTTGCCACGCCCTCCTGCAGCATTTTCTCCACGTGCTCGTCATCCAGCAGAGGGAAGGGTACCTGGTGCACCCGCATGTGGGACCCCTCCGAAGGCCGAGGCACTTTCTGGAATGCCATGTGGGGGTTTGGATTCTCCTATAAGTACACGTGTCAGTTGACCACTTGTATTAATGGGATACAGAGCTGAATGAACAGTAGAAAACGTGAAGAGTATGCTACATTAGGAAATATGTCCTATACAGTGCAAGACAAATACAACGGAGGAGATTTAGGTCTTACGTTTCTGTAGAGCTGCTCAGAGAACGCCCTGATGTGCTTCTGCAGCTTGGCAGGGCTGGCCTCTTCTTCCTTAAAGATGTCAGTGTCCAAGGCCACCAGCTATAAAACATTCAACAAAACAGTAATATTCAGTATCGGAGTGCTGGATCATCTCGAAAATACATTCAAAAGCATCACAGTACTCCAGCAGCAGAACTAGGTCACCATCATACCTGATAAGAGTGTCGTTTATATGTCACCAGTACACACAACTTCTACACTTACAGCTCAAAAGTAAAGGGCAAAGTTCAGCTTCAAATGGAGCATCATGGGACAGTACCTCATCAAAGAGATCGCAGGCTCGGTAAGGCGGACCTCTCTCTGAGACAAAGCCAGCGAAGGCCATGCCATCCAAAACCTTGGTCAGAAAATCGTTCTCAATCAGGCCTCGCTGGCCCAGGAAGGCAGTCTGGATAATGTCAGAATTAGATCAGTTACAATCCCACACAGATGGGAGCAATGTAATCACGGTCATATGGATTTGTTGCAGACTGAAAAGGCAAGCATAGTAATCAAAGGCTTTGTCAGAAAGTGGCCCTGGGACCAGTATTCATATCGTTAAAGTCATGTAAAACTTCTTCAGCATGCACAGAATAAGGAAATGAATCTAGTTTGCAAATTACTACATGCAAATAGATGTAATTTACTTCACGCATAATTATTTGTGCTCGTGGAATGAAGAGATAAAACACAGTTTGCTCAATTCTTCCCCCACTCAGCAGTTCCAGGCGAATAAGCTGAGCATTTGTTTATAATGTGATCCATGTGGGGTACTTTGGGGATGATGTGCCGAGGGGTTACCACGGAGACATCACAGACAGGAACAAACAAAAACCCCGCCACAAAACAAAAATGTAAACCTAATACGTTTCATATGGCTCATTGCCGGGCTTTGCCCAAGGTTACGGGACTGTGTCCGAAGCTTGCATAAACAAAAGGATAGCATCACAGGAATCATGGAGCCTGAGCAACAGGTTTAAAACAACACGCATACTCACACATCCACACACACTTTACACTATCCTGACAGGTTAATCTGTCAAGTCTTAACGTAATTCCCCTCTCACTGATGGACTCACAGTAAAACATTCTTGGCAGCTAAAGAACAATGTGTTTACTGCACAGTATTTGCTAAAAGAGTTTACTCTAAGGTTACATATTGGAAAATGTGTTTTTTTTTTGCTGGGAACTGGGAAATCCATTATGTGGATATCTTACCTTGTGAAAGTGAATAACGGGTTCAGAGTGGATGCGGATGAGCTGCAGGCAGGACCTGTAGCCCTGGAAGAGTTGTGCAAACAACCTGAGAAACACGGCCCTCACCTCCTTATCCTGGAACGAACACACACACACACACACACACACACACACACACACACTCATCAAACAACTATGCTGCAAATGCAGTCTGATAAGTTCATTACACAACAGACGTGCTATTAATCTTGAGGGTAATGGGTTACCGTAAGTTAGTTCCCCCCCCCCCTCAATCAAACGCTAACCGCAGTAAGATACTTTATTTTTAGCCTGATTGCAAATGAAAGGAGGACATGTGATAAGGATGCTGACTGACCAGCAGCTTGGGGTTGGAGGCAGCCGTGCGAGGCGGAGGGAATGCATTGTCTGCTATCTCCAGATCAGGGTGCAAGACCTACACAGAAAAAAGGTTTCTGCTCATTATTCATAAATATATGTGAACAAGTAACCAGATCATACAGGATAACACAAGTGACACATGGTTTAATTAAGAAAGAAGAACATCAAGCTGCCACTCAACACGTCAGAGGGAAAGGAGTGTGAATTACTGTGTGTATATTTAAGGGTTTGTGGGTGTTAAAGATGCACAGACAGATATGTGTACAGATGCCAAACAAGGAGAGACTTTCATTTGTCTACTCTGTGTCGGAAGTTGAAGGCTTGCATGTTTGTGCTTACCAGAGACAGGGAAGTCTGTGTTTGATGTAAAAGAGGTTCAGGGAGTGGAGACAGGTGAATACACTCAGGAATCTTTATTGTGCCTCCATCCAGGTCGGCAATGATGACATCCAACTGGTTAAACACAGACAGGTGTTTTTATTGCAGATGGAGGGAGGGCAGTGAGAAACTTGTGTGCCTGACAAAGATCAACCAAAACTACTCAAATAACAATTCTGTAGCTTACTTCATCTGCTTGTCTAAAAAAATTCCACGGTCATTGATGTTTATGATAATATGATAAAAATTCAAACGCGTATATTTTTCAATAATTCACAATTTAGGAACTTCACGTTCTGTGAATAATAATGAGAGAATGCCGGGAGACTCATACACATCTTCACTCACCAGATCCTGGATTTCAGTCTGAAACATGGAGTGAACTCCAATGATGAAGGGAGTGGGCGAGCTCAACACCTCCAGCAGCCGTGAAGGCAGAATGGGGATATATGGGTAACTGGACACAGGGAAGGACATAGCAGCATCTACAGTGAGACTAGGACTGAGAAGTGAGTGGGCAACTGAGAGCTTAAAGTACACTTCATTGCGTTTGAGTGTACGTGATTAAGTGAAAATCAGGTTGCCACCAAATTAAAAGATTAGAAAGCAGTAAAGCCAAAAGCGACCTTGTGCCATTCACATGAAGTTCACACATTGGTCAATGACATAAAAGCTTTTACACGGTCGTCTATCAACATGCACGGCTTGATAGCCGATTGCTTTTATACAAAAAAAAAGATCAATTAAAAGGTTATATATTTTTTTGTAGGATCTACCATAATGTTGCACTCGCATACAGTATAATAACAGTCTGAGCCTGGCAGTAGAAAAAACGTCGAGGAGCAATTGCATTACAGCCTGTGAAGCAGCGGTCATCCTCAATATCCAAACAATGTAAAAATATATATATATATATTTACCTTTAAAAAGAATAAAGGAATAATTATCTTCTTACTGAATGAAATCTTATTTTAACCATCGAACTCCATCTTCTTACAAACATGGGTACCTATAATATTTATCTACTTTAAAAGGCAACCAGAATCTAAATCAGCAAAGGAAGCATGTATAAATTCACACTATTGTCATTTAAACGTATGCACGCACACTGTACGTGACACACATCTCTGTTTTTTCTCTCAGAGCAACGGAGCGGTGAGCGTCTCTTCCTCTGCCGTTACGGGCGCGTTGTTGGGACGCGTTGTTGGGGCTCCTGAAATGTGCTT
Organism: Gasterosteus aculeatus; assembly: GCF_964276395.1. Lineage (NCBI taxonomy): Eukaryota > Metazoa > Chordata > Actinopteri > Perciformes > Gasterosteidae > Gasterosteus > Gasterosteus aculeatus. The sequence continues at coordinate 11,665,186 of NC_135700.1, forward strand.
CAGTGGTTCTAGTGGTTGTGTTGTTTTGCTCAGCTTTCTGGATGGTTCAAACAGAGCCATAGCTATAGTCTAACCATAGTGATGTCAGAGGTTTATCCACAACGTCAGACAAAATGTCTGCTCTAAAAACGGCCCATTGTCTTAACGCGTGTACGACGTGTTTTGTCTGACACTGTTTGTTCACCTGTTTTGTTGTGTTTGTTATGTCTCACTTCAACACTTAATGGGATCAAAGCAGCAACATGGTGCTTTCAATTTGTAAAAAATTGACGCAGAGGAGAAACATTTTTCCTGCCGAACTTCCCTCTGAGTTTAAGAAATACGTTTCACAAGACAAAACTATTGAGTATATTTCTACAAAAGAGAGAGGAAGTTAAGCAAGCGGCACTTCCAGGAAGAGTAAATTCTGAAAAGTGGAAATTCTTTTGAATTTACTGGATATACAAGGTCAAATTGTGTGATGCTGAGAAGTGATTCAGATTTTCTCGTATCTAAAAGTCTACACAATAATGAACAAAGTAAATCATCTGCTGAATCACAAGCCACGGAACTCATGACACCAGCTGAGATGTTGGTGGAAAGTCACATGAGAATATTACCGCATGCTTACCTGTACTTAAGGGGAAACATAAGGGCTTCCAGTGCCCGACACGCCTCCTCCAGCCTCTGGTAACTGGTGGAGTGAAACAAAACCTTGTGCTCTGTCAGAACCGCACAAAACAGGCTGAGAACATTTTGGATTCCTAAAACAGAAAAGCAAGAGAGAACAAAATGAATGACGTATTTGTTGGTAGTGACAGTCACTTGGTTGCACATCATCAATCAAACATTAAGGGCTATTTGTTGAGAATTTACAACTTCAAACAAAGATCAGATCACACAATATTCTTCGGGGAGTTCTGTTTGTATGCGTAACAACTTCAACACTGATTACTCTGTGGAGTAATCTATATATATATATATATATATATATATATGTATTATTTTTATATGTCTCATTTTGAAAACGGGAGTCGATTTTGATCCCATTTGTCAAATTGAATTGCAGTGTTTGAGACTTTGCAATAAAAAGGCTGAGCAGCACAAGTGTTTGACACAGCTGTGGCAAAGCTTCCTTTATTCCATAAAAACAGATTTCACTTCCCCTTGCACTGGTTGTGTCTTCGGCAGCGCTGTACTTCTTTGTGTTTGCAAAGACTCAACACAAATACGTGAACGGTTTTATGTAACTTCATACTTTTTCAACAATGATTATTAGTTTGCATTAAACCCTTTTAGTTCTTTTTTTTCATCAATCAAAACTACTGCGATAATACAAAGCCGTGCTCATCAGCCCATGATCGGCTGTATGACAAAGCTTTTTTGAAGGAACCGGCTTGCACATGATGGCAGAAGCAATGCATTTTCAAGACCAAACTGATAATATGCAGTTCAACACTGCATATTATCATAAAGCAAAACTCCTCTCTGGAAACAAAGGAAATTACACACTCTCATGCGGCATAAATAACATCTCAAATACCGACGTGACAACCAGGGAGAATTCTAAGTTTACAGTTCCTGTTATTGTTTCCTATCGAGCAACCAACGGACCAATTCATCACACGTTGCAGTGATAACGGGAGAGGAACCCTGGCAGACAGATCAGCTCCACTGGGGGCGCTGGGTCTGTATGTCTGCATGTCTGCATGTCTGAGTGAAGCACTTCGCCGATAAACAGGAAATGCGACACGATCCTCAACAAAATCAGGGATTTCAAGGTGAACTGACCTGTCAAACCAAACGGCTAGTTTCATGTGTTCATTTCTCTATTAAAAGCTCCCGTTTCATTATCACACCTCCGCTTCAGGTGTTTACTTATCTTGTGGAAACTGCAACGCACTTCCGAGCCCTAAATAAGATGTGACAGCAACATCCCAGGACAACAAGAGACACAAAGGCAACAAACAACAGGGCCATTGATGGCCGGTTTTATCTCGCCCCGGGGGACTGCACTTCCTGTGCCGTGTGACATGTTTAAACACATTCCTCGCTGGTGACTCGGGTGATCAGCGCACACAGAATTATGTGCCGACCTGCACAGCTACTCGCCAACCCTTATGTGGGCAGGAAGATGACCTAATAAGGGGAAATGGTACACTTTTTGTGGTGTAGCTGATCAGTGGACTAGATTAAACGCCTGCGTCTGTCAGTCACTTTCACTTAGTAAGCCACGAGCGCTTGACCCTCATAATTCAAGCATACATCTGCTGAGTCCAAAACAAATATTGTATATTGTATATTGTATGAAAGCTGACAAAGCCAACAACACGTTACAACAATTTGCGACCTGCTACAATACGACGCCTTTTTTTCCGGAAAAGATCAGAAGATTAGACATTTGGTGTCTATGGTCTCACACTACACATCATGTAAATAAAGAGTTTGATGAAATAAATAAAACCATTGCCGTGATTTATTTACATTGGCCAGCGGATGGTTAGCATAGCTCAACATATAAACATGTGGAAACCACCAGCATGGCTCCGTCCAAAGGTGAAAAACAATCAATTGGTTGACTTTCTTTTGAGAGGTTATATCTTGTTTGTTTGATCAGTAAACAAATGTGTAAAAAGAATGAAATATAGTTTTAAGGTTAGCCTTAAACCCCCTCAGTATTTAAACAACGACGTCACATATTAAGCAACGTGCACCTTTCCACCACAATTTAACAAGCGCTGCATAATGCACTGAACTGACTAATGGAAACAGGATTATGAGGACCGACAGGACCGGGCCGACTTTTGAGTCAAGATTGCTTTGTTTTTTCATTTCCAGATTGGCTACAAATGCGTGACTCACGCATAACCCCGATCTCATGATGTGTTTCGTGCAAGTACCCCCCATGTGCATGCTCATCACTTTGTCCAAACAAACAGAGGATGGTGTTAATAGACTCAGGAAATAAAACCCACTCTGTTTTAAATCACATTCTTCAGATAAAATGAGGATAAATGAGGGCCAACTTTCCATTACAAATCAAATTTCAGAATAATATTTAATTTCACTTTCAGCTCTAGCAGATGTATTCCTAGACCTGCAGAAAGCAAATTAAAACACATTCTTCCTAAATAACCTACAAATAAAAAAAATGTAATGTAGAATAGATCAGTTTGGGATTCATGCCAAAACATGGAGTTCATTTCCAAAGGCTGAGGAAAGTGATGGATATACTCCTTAAACACCATGAGTCATGGTCGAGAGGGCATGTTATTCCTTTGACAAAGCACGTATTGCTCGTGCAAATCATTTACAGTTTTAACATATTGAGCAATCCTGGCTATGCAAAACTAGCAAACTGTATCAAATCTGCATCATGCGCTTGTTCTAAAATCACAAAAACACTGATGGGACAAAGCGAAAAACCACATAAGCTTTTGGTGTGCAAATAATCCCAGTTCTTAATGGCTCATAGCTAAAGCCTCCTCAGTGTAAAAGTCCCACAGCGTTGCGGTCAACCACCAAGGGATTATCAAAGCAGAATGAGGCGAACCAAAAATCTGAAAGGATCAAAACGGAATGAATGTAAAATATGTCACAAACATTAAAGCTGCTTAATTCAATCAACTAAGAGGATACTACTTAAATGATTAAGACAAATGCTCTTTGAGTGTCACCACAGTCCGACTTCAAAATCTCTCAATGCATGAATGGGATTTTCACGCAGAAGTGAGAGACTAAAGAATATAAAATATTCATTCAGTAAGTTCTACGGCCGGCTTCACGTTCAAATGGAAAACATGAGACAGGGCGAGAACAGTTGAACAGTGATCAAAGTGCCCGGACCCACCCAGCTGCTGGAAGAGCAGGCCGACACTTTTGCACGTGATGGGCAACGTGTCGTTCAGCGGCGTCTGGATGAGCTGACGGTCTCCTGCTCCCAGGCTGAAGAGCTTCTGTGTATACACCAAAAAGAGAAAACACACAGTAGCAGTAAAAGGTTAGAAAACAGCTGTGGAAATGTTTACGGCCGTCCGGCCCAATATGAGGGAATTAAGATGTAGAACATGAATGTGAAAACCATCGGTCAAGTATAGATGAAAGGCGGGAAATACATGGATGTCCAACATGGAATCAAATCAGAATTTTAGGGCTTTAAGTGAACAGGCCAAATTGACTAGATCACAGTCTGATATTAACCTGAGTGATTAGGAATTCTCTCCACTAGAAGTTGTAAACATAGAATCATTTTCAAATACAACTGAGACATATTTAGCCTTGAAGGAGCTTTTTAAAAGTTGTAAAAACGTTTGTCTACACAATTTACAGCCTCGCTTTCTGCCACTTGACCACCCAACGGCAGTAAACTCAATGTATTTTTGAAACCATGTTATTTATTCAAAATAACTTTTCTTCCAAGCGTTCATGAACAGAACACAGGAGCTGCGCTGTCTGTTTTTCTACTCAAGACAGAGTTATTTTCCTCAACGTAACATGATGGAAAATGACAGAAATATGCATCAGGAAATTACAGCCTGTGGCTGGACAACAATCTCCAGCACCATCTGAACGTTGACATTCTTGATTGGCTGCAAAGCCGACAATAAATCATTTAAGTACCTGCACAAACAATCGCTGCCTCAAAGTCAAACAGACACGGGTTCTCTGGGCCCTTGCTGCTTTGAGCTGTGGCCCCCTGCGAGGAACAAGCCAGCAGCGCCTGCCTGCTTGGGACTAACCTGTGATCCGCCAGCAACGGGAACCTGGAACGCAAAGAGGTTGGCCACCAGACTCTCCAAAGGAAAACTCAGGCTGTCAATGTGCACGGTGTAGATCAGGCCCAAGCAGCCCTGAAGAGACAACATGTAAAATACCAAAAAGATGTCACACGTGGAGCCATTCGGAAGATGATAATCATCAGTTATACAGCGCACGGTTAAACATCTGTGACAAGAAGCTAATGTTTGATAGCAGTTTATTCTTACGTCCCCTAATGAGGCTGACGCTGTGTGTCTGCAAAACCTGTGATCAACTCAGTCTGTGATGAGAAGATCATATCTCATTTACGTCACTGAATTCATGCTTAAGCAAACCGGGGCCTATTTTGCAGACGGTACAAAGCAGATAAGCGTAGTCTCTGAGCTGCCAGATGAAAGCCTTGATTTGAGAAATATTCAGTAAAAAAATATTTTTTTAATCATATGATGTCTTATTACCCGGAATATTTCGGGATAATCCAGCCTGGACACGAGAATGAGACTTTTTGGCGCAAACACTTGAGCTGGTTGGATCAGGCCATCCTCCTCGGCCTCCTCATCTTCATCTCCATCAGCCTCAATACTCTTTGATCCCTGAAACATAAAAAAAAGAAGCTGTTCCAGTTGAAGAGTTCAACACAGTGCCCATGGACTACAGACCATGAAGTATACAGTGGAGCATGCCAGCACTGCTGGGCTCTGACTTGAGCACGCGAGTACATCACGTGCCTCACACTCCTCACACTGTACAGCACACGTCTGGCATGTAATATGCATTGCATGTGTTTTTTTGATTGAATTTTTTATTCCAGAAAATCTCAAATCACACCGAAAGGACGAGTGATCAACGTGATACTGAGTGATGCATGCAATTTATGAACTTGATGAGGCAACTAAGTCTCACATCAATTTGCCACGTTCTCTGGAGGTGAGTCACGAAATAGGCTGGGAAGTGAAATTAGGGAAAAGTACATTGTATTCCTACTACAACTCAAAAATAGCAACATGTAGCTGTCATCAGACAGAGTCTAACAAAAAACATCTTAAAAATCCTGGTTCGTCTCCAGAGACGAACTCACATTCGTTTAGACTATTAATTAGCCTTTCCCAATCCATCCTCATTCAGCACAGCTGCTCAAGCCGCTCATGATCACAACATATTTTCTGAAATCCCAATGAGGTCAATTCCAAAGGATCTTGCCGACCAAGAGCCAAAATCATATCACAGAATTTCCTCAGATAAAGTGAAAATTAGTTTTGGTGACTGACGGTGCCTCCCTCCCTGATCCGCATACCAACTCAGTGAATGCAAAACATCACAGACATGCGTAACAATAAGATGCGAACACATGTGCAATGCATGTAAATTACAGAAAACAACATTTACTTTATTGGTGATCACAATATTCAAATGTATTCTAAAGGCAATTTGTGTGATATATTATTACTCACTTGCAATTTTAGGGAATAATATCATCAGAAACAAACAATGAAAGCTTTACGATGTTGTTAAAAATAACTCTTATTATATTATAATAATAATAATAATAAATGCAGATATGTAGTGAGAAGGGTTTATGATGACAGGCTTAAGCAAAAAAGACTAGATAGAATTTTTTGCTGTGATCAAAGACGTCCTCTGATGCCCCCCACAATCCCAACAACCTTATCCTGCAGCAGCCTCGGTCTGCTTTTAATCATCTTCGTGGTGGATGCACGAGCCCTATCAGCGCACTAATACTCCAACTGCGTGCTCATTCCTCACTAAAGCCCTCCTCACAATCTGGTAGATTTCTCCGGGCAGTGAAAACATGCCATAAGTGCCTCAAGTATCTCTGAATCATCTGAAAATAAATATAAAATTAAAAAAATATCCCATTCAGATTGGAGTCACGTTTCACCATTAGTTTTAGGTTTTGGTTAAATTATTAGACGGAGCTAGAATCTCCCTGGAATCTAACACAGTAGATAAAGATGAGATTTAAGGTTGTTTAAAACACCCACACGTTTCATGAGGATCGCGGTGCCAGATACTGAATCCAGCCAGGTGTGTTTATTTTGCAAGAATATGATGTTGGATGAGGCCAAATACAGCCGTAAAAACAATTAACACAGTTAACAAGTATCCTCAATATTGCTTTTATATAAAATATCCTAGTCTGTTTTTGTCACACACAAACGTTTCAATCATCACTGATCATCCAGCTGAAATTGCTCCAGTAATGAGAAGATTCAAACTCTGCTTCATTTAGAAATGAAGATAATAAGACTTTGCCAGCAGAGATTGAAAAACGTGATCAAATTCGTGAGGTGAAATAAAGACAAATATTTGTTCATGAGTATATTTCATTTTCAAAGTCCCTTTTCATCATAACCACTGTTTATAATTAAATATATGTTGCAAACATAGTCTCTGCATGGAGACAATACAATGTCATTCACACGTTAGTCACCATCGTGACAAAAATGTACTTTCAGGAAGTGAAAACATGCAGTAAAAAGGGAAAAGTTCTAAGGCATAAAAACGCCTAGCTAGCAAAATGAAGACTTATATCAACATTTTGTATTGAAGAAACCTTGAAACTGGTGATTGAGGTCATGAGCTCATGCTTACAATTTTCACCAAAGGTTAATAATTCAAGTGTGAAGAAGGATCATTTTCTCATAGACTCATTCTCATTCTCATAGATGTCCCAGAAAACAAAGAGGTTTAAAACCACTAACACACCCAATTGGTCCTGCAGATCTGATTCAAACAGAGTGTGAGACAACAACTCACTAATAGCCTTGGCTGTCACTAGATAACAGTTAACAAGGACACAAATACAAAAACAAGATCGACCGTCATCTAGTCTAGATCTTTCATTGCCTACGTGAGAGAACAGAAAGCCGACCAAGGAGGAGGCTCAGGGACCAATGAAAAGCCGCATTTGTAGGCTCTTAACGAAACCACCATTACAGTTAACTGGGCTATTTCTTTTTTTTTTGTTTTACCTTTGAAGTGACAATTTGCCCTAAATCCTTCCTCCTTTCGTGCTTTTAAGAAAAATGTGCCTTCTAGTGCAAACAGGGATGTTTGTAATTATGGTCCAATTCACACAACAAGCTGATGACGAAACATGAACTACTACGGTATTGACCCCCTTCCCCCCGCGTTGAAAAGCCCACCTTTATTTCTCATACGTATTTCTCCACATTTCTTATTTGACTAAGAAATGTTTTGCTGATCACCTAGCGGGATTGACGACTGCCTTCCGATCGAAAAAGGATGTGAAGTCACAGCCGGCAGAGCGACAAGAGTCATTTGAGGGCTCTAACAAAAGGAAACACGGTGAAACAATCAGCCTGGCATTCTGTGGGCTTTTGGCAGGATTAGACATTAATGAGATCATTCATGAGTAAAAAAAAAAAAGAAAAGATGATCCCCTCCAAACAAATCTGCTGTAATCAGTCAGTTATGGGGCTTTTGAACATTTGTGCCGTGTCACCACTGATGTGCAATCAAAAACAATCTTGTATGCATGAGAACTTGAATCCAATGAAAAGCGCTGGAGGGGATCTCAGCCCCCTTCCTCTCTTTTACATCAGCTTCTCTGCTGACAGTTTATTAGTTTTCGAATGCCTTCAATTCTGGAAGACATCGCGATCACGCACAAGACAGGAACTCCTACAAAATAGAAAAGTTCCAACGGAAAACAGAAAAAAAGAACCATCACAATGCCTGACCGAGACGTCCCGGTGGAGAGAGTCACGAGAGAGAAGCACGCAGATGAGCTTGGAGCTCGGGGTCAAACTCGGGGGTTAGCGATGGAAGGATCTCACATGGGGGATGAGAAGACCGCTGCTCACAGGGAAGCGTTGCGGAGGTGTTTAACGGAGTGTGCAAAACCAAATTTTTGTGCTGACAGAATGGCCTGTGTCGTTAATGAGTCCACCGTGGCGGTGTTCCCTCAAAGCAAGATGTCATTAGTATGTTTTAAAAGGTTTGTCACATGCCGCTCCCGTTTACTCCAACAGTCCACAGCTGTACAGCAGGTGGGCAGAAGAGCACGACTGTGATCAGCCCTCTGACGGACTTTATGGATTTGCTTCATTCTGGGATCGTTCACGGCTCGTGTGTGTGTGTGTGTGTGTGTGTGCTTACCTGGAGATTGACCTCGGCCTCGTAGAAAGTGAGGCAGGAGCAGTAGTGTCGGTCTGAATCGATATCTGTCAGCACAACCGTGAAGAAGGTGGGTGCTTTCCTCTCCCTGGACAGCCTCCACCCTCCAGGCTGGCAGAACTGGAAAGATATTCAACAGAAATGCCATTAAATTAGTATATTATGAATTGCAATTCCCAAAACAAACATCGAGAGTTATTGTGGGCTCCTACTGTCACTTATGCGCGAATAAGTTCAGTGACATTTTTTTTGGGAGAGTCAAAGATTAGAAGTTGCCATCTGTAACACATTCACACCTTAAATGGATCAGGCATCAGCATATTACTCTAGCTGGTCTTATCCCAGTGCCCCCATAGTGAGCGTAGACAGGATGTCCTGTTCTAGTGCAGCAATTACATCTGCCTGTTAGAGCAGGAAGTGGCATGTTCACTATTTATTTTACTTGAAAGTCATCAGTGAAGGTGCCGGGGCCAAACCGCCTGAGCTCATTAACTGATGTCAAGAAAGAAAACATCTTGAATAAGTTGAACGTAAAATAAACCACGATATAGATGTGTGTACAGAATAACCAACAAGGTACGGTGACAGTACAGACAATGCATATTCTATTTATATTTAATGAACATGATGATTCATCAACAATTGAATGCTGACTGTCTGAGTTTAGATTCAAAGTTATGAGCGGAGCTTTGAATAAAAGTAAAGCAGACTTTAATTATGATTTTCTTCAAATAAGTAAAGTTCTCCCCAAATCTTCTTGGAATATTGCATTGTTCACATTTGCAAAAATTGTTTACTGAGAGTTGAAGAACCACACACATCTAGAAGATTTAATGCGTGACAAAACAGAACCGTTTTCAGCAAATTTCCGGCTCTTTACCGTGGAGAGTTTTATCATAATAAAAAGCACGTCAAACAGCTTTAAAGTCTCAAAGGAGTAGTATGTCATAACCCATCATGACAAAACATCTGCAAGAATGGGACGGGAAGGAAAAAAAGCTATTTTCTTTATACACTGTCGTGTAACAAATGTCCAGCAAACTAAATTTGTAGATTAATTCACACAAGTTATCAAACACTAATAACAAAATTTTTGCTTTCACAAAACACTTGACCCTACGAACCAATAATAAAACCAACCACTGTTTAATGGGTTCATAGAGCGGAAGGAAAATCCTTGATCTCAAAACCCCAAAAAGTAAGTGTTGATGATGGTTGAGGGGAAATTGATGAATTATTGTTTGAGAGCCCATTAGAAAAGAGTGCCAAACTACGGGGGGGCAGGCGGGCATTCGGTCTGAGAGACGAGTTGTTTGTGTCTCGTCTCGCTCTGTTTTTGCTGGAGGCCCGACCGGCCCTGGCTCCGACAGCGGTGTTTAGACTGCTCCTCGGGGGGTTACCGGGTGGGGGGGCGGGCGGGGGGGGGGATTAGTGGACACATGGAGGAAGAGGGGAGACTGGGTGAAAGAAGGGGCGGGCGAGGGCAAAAACAGATGGATTGATGGATGGATGGATGGACCTGCGTGCAGCCAAAGACAAATAAACTGGCCGGCTGGAGTCTCCTGGGGTGAAAGAGAAGAGCAGCAGAGGGAAGGACGAGGAGGGAGGGAGTCTGGTAGGAATGGGGATTAAAGCCTCTTTCGCACATAGTTGCCTGAACATTGCTGGAATAATCTGTCAGTCGTCGCCAGACATAGCGGCTTTTACTCGAGCCTTACACCCAGGAACATTTGCTTCCGAAGCATTTTCGATGGGGCAGGGGACAGTCCAGTAGATGGTGGTGATGCAACACTTTTGGATGCCAACCAGCTAAAATGCACGTGTACGCGGCGGAAGACGCTTCTTACTATTTTGACGGACATTTTGGTCCAGTGCCAAAGCTTTTTTGCAGTATTTTATATTCAACAAGTTTGCAAAACAACTCTAAAGAACCGTGAAATGAGCGGCGCTAACGCTAAACCTTTAACGTCATAACAGGTGCTCTTGAGAATGGTTCGCTTGCCCCGCAGGAAAGCATCTTTTCGTCAGCTGGACGCAACCCTTTACTCGCTTAATTCCTGCATTGTACTGCTCTAATTCACAACACAGCTGTACCACTGTTTTCCCGTCATTGGCACTACGGATTTTCCCTGAATATCGATTGTTGCTCCCATAATAATTCAGGGACAGGGATGTGTGGAAGGGACTTAGGAGAGGAAGTCGGGAAAAGGTGGGAGGTAGAGGTCGCATTTGGCTCGTTCAACCTGGAGGATCGGACCAGGATGCCACCATCATCCAGCAGATACAATAGCTCGCAGGAAATCTGTTAAACTTGCTTTGTGGTGAAGTGTGTGGGCTTGTGTGTGTGTGTGTCAGTACACACTCAGGAAAGACAGGAATCAAGGACAAGTGCAGATAACTGTGATCATGTCCTAAACTATTCCAACTATGCTATTCATTGTTGCCAAAATAAGAGAAACACCTTTGGGACGGCGTAGTTCCAGAAATCCCAGATATACCATCCACGTGTCTATCTTGTATTTGTTTGTGGGTATGAAATGTGATAGAGGGAATGATTGTAAGGGACAGAAGGAGAAGGCCCACTTAATCCTTGATCTTAAATCTGTGTTTCCTTCTGGTATCTCGCCTGTAGGTCTTCAGAAAAACACTTGTGGGCTGGCGCAGGCTCAAAGACACTTTAGAGAGATCAGTGTTTGGTAAACTTCACTTTATTCAGGGACCAACGCATCCATCCAGACAGACTACTGACATCATTTTAAATGCAACTAATGGTCGTCTATCTTATACATGAATGATCGTCTTGCTTTAATTAAAAAGGATTTTAACAAGGGTCACTTCAATAAAATTCAATAAGAAAACCATATTATCCTCTGCAGTGTTCGGACGTTTGGATATACACATATGACAGAATAAATAAAGATGTTTAAAAGGAACAGGAAAGATCGCCAAACAGCAATAACTGCAGAAAACTAAAAGCCTTTGGTTGTTATTTTCATTCTGCGTGTGTATTTGTGTCCCGCTGCGATACCTTCCGCAACCAAAACATTGAATGACACTGGACAGAAGGACACGTACGCTGAGAAACATTGCCTTTATACAGACATACGCACACACCAGCGCACAGAAAGGACATCTCCTATTCCAGAATTAGATCGAAGTCAAGTGACAGAGGAACTCGGGGATCTACTTGCTATATTAATGTCCGAGCCGAGTGAACTGCCTCCCTCCAGCTCGACCCTCTGCATCGCATCATGTGCTGCAGCCTGGTATGATCCACTCCATGAGCCCGACTCAACCATGACTCGCGTACTCGGCCAGTGACACTGGATCTTCGGTCTGACCTGCAAAGAATCGTCAGTGCTTGAAGAGCACACCCAATAAAAAAAAAAAAAAAGAATAAGCACCCAGACCTTTTCCTGATCAGGACATGGCTGCATTCTCATACTGTGACAACAAGACACTGATGCGTGGTCAGGCTGGCACGGGCCAGAATAACTGTGGCAGCAGCCATTACTAAAGATGACTCTGCACAAAGGGACCAACAGTCAACAGCGGCGTGTCTCCCTTAAAGTAAGAGTTGTATTTCTCTGGTTTGATTAAGCTGTAACTTTACTGAAAATAAGGACGTTGTGTTGTGCAACTCCACATTTAAGAGTCCGGTACTTAGTAAATGCAAACAGAATTTTATGGATCATTAAACTGTTAAGAGTTTCCGTAACCATTAATGAGCTCAATCCCGAAAATCCTTGTGGGGGAGGAGGTAGTTTGGATTAAAAAAAGAAAAATAAGTTAAGCGCCAAAGTTGCACATCACACAAAGTTAAAAACATTTCTAAAAAAAATAGTTTCCACATTCTCCAAACACCACGTCGGACACTTTGTCAAAGAGACTTTTGGCTCATGAAATCCTGAAACCTTAAAACAAATGAGCTTTTTTGCATTGTTTCCGTTGTTACAGAGTCAACAGTTTATTTGAATGTGTTTCTGTTTAAAGGGATTGTTACGTTTTGTTCTGAAATATAAGAAACATCCCCTCTCATCAATTTTGAAGAGTCTTAAAAATGCGGTTGCTCACAAGTGGCCGTGGTGGTTTGTTTACAGCTTATTGAGCTTTGTACTTTACCGATTCAACCCATGCTTCAAAAAAAGTGGTGCGCATTTGTGAAGATTGTTTTGCTAAATAAAATCTTAAAATTATCATTAGACATTTGTAAAAATGTAAATCCACTTCCAAACTCGCACAAAATAATGTTTTGGTACTAACTGAGCGGACAGTAAAGGTTACTATGAAGACGTTGTGTCGGGGGGAAACATGGTGAAGAACTGAATTGCAACGTGATATTCAATCATTCCTTCTCCCGTCCCCCTTCATTTGGAAGGAACGCATGACAGGAAGACAACACGACAACGGAAAGAGAAGAGCGCGATGCAGGGGAAAAGAAAAGGGACGGGCCAGAGGTGAGGAGGTCAGTGGCGTGCTGCCTTCCCAGAAATCCTGCTTCATGGAGTCTGCAGGATGAGCAGAGAACAAAACCAGCGCAGACAGATGCTCCGCTCGGGCTGAAGTGGACGTAGCCGTTGGTTTGTGTCCGGTCACTAAGAAACCTTTAATCCAGCTGTTTGCCGTTGCTATAATAAATTATTGCCGTCGCCGCAATATGGTTTATTTTGCAAACCATCGTGAAATAATGGCCATATTTTGAACGCGGAGGATTGACGCGGTGACGCCGGATATGGCCGTGCTGCGGTAGCGCCACAGACATGCCGATCACAGAAAGCACCTCCGGACGGATTGACGCTTCTCTCAAAATGACCATGATGTACAATATGAACATTACGGCGTGTTGAAGATGACTTTAGAGTGTTGGTTGTGAGCACAAACCGTTTACATGCCTACAGTGTTACTAAAAAATAAGTGACGAGTGGGGTTCATTTATTGCGGCAGCACCTCGCCCCCCAATAATTAATTTATCAAGTATGACTTACTGCACCAGAGAAGCATCTTCACAGAGGAATCCGATGAGGTGGCATCACCCCCTCTACTTCCATTCCCCAACTGCGCTTCCCCAGTCACAAACACTTCTGGTTTCCCTTTACTGATCCGTTATGTAATATCTTGCACATATGGTTCATTTTAGAGATTGATATTTTTAGATGACTATGATGGACCACAGTAGTTGAGAAAAAATGCCTAGTTAAGCAGAACAGGGAGAGTCATCAAGAATACGTTGCACACTACTACATTTGCTGTACACAAAATGTCAGGCTTCATGAATACCATGTGTGTGGGACACCCTAAAAACAACTTACACAATGCGTTCTCAACCTCACTCCTTACACCAAACCGGAAGAGTGTGTGCAATGTTCACGGCTGCCAAAATCTCATTGCATTGTTTGAGGTTCTCGTGGTAAAACTGATGTTAAAACCACTACATAATTAAATACATTGTCTCATTGCCAAAACGAGTAGAGCGGTACGAACAACCGTGTATAAATCACAGCATTTCCCCCCAAATAATCAATGACTTCTGTTGAAGAAGGACTGTCAGGTCATCCCTTCTTACTAACCAAGTTAGAAACGGCATCAATCATAGACTGAGAGTTTGTCAACACACGGTCAGAGCCATGTTATTAATATATTAGTTCCCACATTCTTGTCACGTATTAAACAGAAATATGGCAGTTCCGTCGTCGGTTTTGCAGACCACCACCAGCCCCTCAGACTTTTCCCCACCAGTGTGCGGCGGCCCCGATGGCATCCCCGGACGCGTGCTGAGCAGCTGACCAGGGTCCTGACCGGCATCTTCCACCTGTCACAAGCAGCTGTAGCCACATGCTTCAAAACCACCTCAGAGGGGGCGGGGGGCAGTCGGGCAAACGACCTGGTGGTCCCGGTCCCCTGCGAGAGTCACGTGCGGGCATACACGGAAACATGAGCGCACATATGTCGGGGCAGAACTGTCAATGCGCAAAAATGTCAAGACTTTTTTTTTAGGGGGTCGGGGGTCCCTCTGATATAGCGGTAGGGGAAATACTTCCGATAACATTATCAAGTTTGCACACACAACAACAGTAACAACGGCACATTGGCCTCTCTCTGAGGAGCCTGAACGCATCACTGGTACTCCACTAGTTGCTGTCGAGGTTGTCCACCGTAAAGGTCAGGGACACCTCACACCCGGCCAAAGACCGTTCGCCCTCCTTCCCTGCAGGAACCGCAGTTCCAGGACCAGCAGGCTCGGGGACAACTTGAATTCTTCACCATATCTTCATCACTTCTGGTTTAATACTAAAACTGTATGTTGTTTTCCTACTACTTGTACTCAATGACAATACAATCTAATGTAAAAATGGCAAATTACCTAAATGTCCATCAGTGCCACATTCAAACTATAGAATTATCGTACTCCAAGTTATCTTTGTCTGTGCTCGTCTGGTTTAGGTTCGCCATGTACCATAATGCTCCCAAGGAACTGCTTTAGGGCCACATCTGGCTTCCAACCGCAGGCTGCATGCAGCTGTGCATTCAGCCTTTAAACCATTCACCTGCTTCTGCCTGTCTGTAACTTGGTTCTGGATCTGTTGGCACTGGAGCGGTATAGAGCACAATAAAGGCCCTTAATGCTCTGTTCAGCCCGGTCAGACCCGTGGGAAGTTAGCGCCGTTCCTGCTGACCACGTTTGATAGTATTTTAATTGAGCACTAAAGTCAGGATTTCTTAATCTAACACAGTGGTTTGAAACGAAGCCTTTTCATTTCATAAATGCGTTACATAGATATTATTTCCTTTTCCTCTATCAGCTGTGAGCAGTGCCACACTGCTTAAGCCTTTTCTTTTTAAAGCGATGTCATCTGAGAGTAGGCAAACATGTTTGTATTTCTATCACATCTGTAAAAAGTAAACAAAATCAAAATCCAGCGCACGTAGTGATGAATGAAAGCAAGGTAAACAGTTTTGTCCTGTGGTTGTGGATCAGCACAATGGTTGTCCTGTGTCAGACTGCTGAGCCCCGGCCTTTAAAGCGCTGTGAGGTATTGGCTGATGATGACCTGCCCGAGGAACAGGTGCTTCCTTCACCTCCTTGCGAGGGGCCTCGTTTAGTAACAGCATTCACAATAGGCTGCGGTCATGATACGCTTAGGTCAAACCACAACATGTTTTGTAAAATATACAATGCAGAGTGAGGAAAAAAAAAAAAGTGAATCTGAGCGTGTACGCGAACAAAGATATTCTCAAAAAGCGGTATTGTTGGAAAATGGTAAATATTGTGTGAACTGAAAGACTGTGTGTGACCCCGAAGAGACTAAAAAACATCCCAACAGCCACTCACTGAATGGTACGGCTGACAATCTCACTGCTTAACAACAATGTATAACAACATCACAATATTATGCTGGCAATGGCTAGGACTGCTTTAAACGGATTTTACTATTTAAGACCGAGAATTTCAAACATCGAGTATATAAGAGTATCTCTAATACTTATATATAAATGTCTAATATATGGAGACGATTAGTCTGTTGGATTCCTACACCTTAAGTATGCATAACTTCTGATATGCCGATGGCCGCAGACAGCAGCAACATTCACCCGTTGTCAGTTGTTATTTAGCCGCAGAGCTCTTGGGGCCTTTTAACCTGTCTACTGATCTCGGCTGGCCAGAGTTAGTCGTCAACCTTTTTTCATGTTTTTATTTGTTTGGACTCTCAGACTTCAGGATCTCAGTGTATATGACAAAATACCACGAGAAGAAACAATCAATACCCAAAACAAGTCATTCATAAACAATAAACCATGACGACACAAGTTTTCTACTGTACTTCATCCAAACGTTTACGTGTGTCGGCTCTGCAGCGGACGGTGGCTGCATTTCATCCTGCGTATTCCCATTTCCTGGTGAGTTCACTGTGGTTTTCTGCGCGGAAAGCCCTGCTTGCCTTGACAGCTCCGGCTCCGTTTCCTGATGTGTTTAGCTCCACTGGCACACGATGCATTGATTACTCATGTGTGGATCTTCCTGACAAACACATTCCCCCCTCTCTGCCCCCCCTCTCTGCCCCCCCCCCCCCGGCATCCTGCTATCTGGAATGTACTGTTTAGTTTTTCTCTCATAGTTTTACAAACATCACAGGAACGACGTGCAGTGCGACATGTCAAGTTATGGTCACTTGAGGTGATTCACCAAGTGAAACAATTAGGTTACATTCTTTTGTCGTCTGGCAGTTTGGCACAGAGCCTCAAACTAACTAACCGAGGCTGCCGATTAGCAATAATTTGGTTAAGCGTTGTACAATTTACTGAACTCAGACCCAATTTACTGCTCAGAGAACCAGGTCGGAAGAATGAATTGTTGCAGCAATTTATAAAGGGATTTATAAATCAAGTGAACTAAATCTGACCTTCAGAGGATCATACTGGAGACATTTTTCTTTTTCTGAAAACAATATATATTAAAAATGTTTGTATATAAATTTCCAGCAGTCCACACACACACACACACACACACACACACACACACACACACACACACACACACACACACACACACACACACACACACACACACACACACAGGCGCACGCACGCACGTACACACACACACAGGCGCACGCACGCACGTACACACGCGGCACCGGCGGTTTACACATTTTTTGAATAACTTGAGCATCCTTCCTGGAAGTGCCCGGCTACGTTCCTCATTACAGCCGGGATTTGGGGGAAAATTAAGTTCAAGAGGTCAAAGTTCTAGACAGTTGACACAAATGTTTACAGTCTGGCCAAGTCAGTTAAAATGTCCTTGATCAGAGGAAGATGGGCTACAAGAGGTAATTTTTTTTTTTTACAAGTCTACAATTTATTGTACGTCAGTCAGTTTAAGCTGGCATGACATTTGTGTGGTGTAATTACAAGATTTCCTTCTACAAACAGAAAACATTACATTATCTTACTCTAAATAGCCGTTGTTTCTCTTAACAACTAGCCTTTCACAAGCCCAGCTTATATTATCGGTCTGGGGACACTTGCATTGCTGTTCAGCAGAGTGAATTGGAAGAAGGACCAAACAAGTGAATAAACACCCAGAGCAAAACCGATCAAACAGATCTTAGGCATATACTATTATATACATTTGCATTTGGGGTTTACATTTAAGAGTATTACGAACAATAATATTTTCCTCCTTAAAATCATAGATTTAAGAAAAGTATCGCCGTAGCGCCTGTCCCTCCCCGTGCTTTGGAAGCTTGTTTTGGAGGAGTAAATTTGGGTTTACCACTGACCACCGTCTTGGCAGTTAATGGGGTCAGACTGTATCAATGCTGTGAAGGATGGAGCGCTGTAGAGGAGAGAGAGAAGGAGGTTGAAGCCACCACATCCTAACGCGACGGACAAGCAAACACACTCGAAACACGTAGCTCTACTTTTACAAACCACCCAAAGACAACATCTAATTAGCTGATGAGACCAACACGGATTTTAAAGAAACATCTTTCCCTTCAAAAGACTTTTGATTAAAAAGGGAAGACTTTCTCTTAGTAACAATTATGGCTACCAGTAAGTATCTGAAACAGTGGGACAGAAAAGCAAATGACCGGCCTGGTATGTGGTCAGAGACACAGCTCGGCCTCCCGAGCTGACTGAGTGGAACGAAAACCCACATTGCACAGTGTGCCGGACTGGACCAGTACAGGATCACCATTGTCCAGTTCTACGACAACACCCCGTAAGACCCAACACGTGAGACTTGGACAGCATTCTGAGTATTAGTATAATATTCCCACTCTTTAGCCTCAAACACCTGCTAGTAAATAATAAAAGCCTTCAAACTAAATATACAAAACTCAGAAGCACATCAACCAGGGACAACGTGCAAATGGAAAAGTCAATCTCAAACTGCTAGATTTTTTTTCTTTTAAAAATACAGATGCTCATTAATATATGACATGCTAACGTTATACCAAACACTGAGCAGAACCCAACCGCATCACAATGAACACGAGAGCCGTTAGCAGTGAAGCCACGTCAACAGCTCTCCTCCTGGCAATTTGAACACGGATCGCTTTTTTTTAAACTATTTAATATTATCAGACATCAGCGACTAGGAAAGAATAAATGTAGATGTCCTGAGTTAAGTGAATATTGGTGGAAAACGGCAGTCAGTAAAACTTTATCACACTGTGATGAGTACCGTTAAACTGCAATTAAACCGCAGTTCACATCTGTGCCGACAACAACCAACATTGTGAAAATAGGCAATAAAAGGTTCTCAGAGCCAACAACTTTTGAATTTCTTGTTTACTTTGACCCACTGACAAAACAACGGTTACATTTTGCTCGCCTCAAAGTGATTTGTGGTATAAAAGTAGCTTCCCATATTTGCCTTCCTGTTTTGATACCGGTGCTCTTACTGAACACTCTGCCTTTGTCCTTAGCAGAGCTGATTGGTGGGGAGCTCCTTCCATCAAATTTCCCAAAACGTAAGGTCAGATTTAAAGATCTAAAATGAGAGCGCTTTTGTTTGTTGGGGAACGTGACGGTTGTGGCGACAGCAGGAAAGAGTCTGGAAACGCAGCGTAGACCACAGGATCCGTGTAACGGACTGACCCTCGTGTTGCACACTGAACTTTGCGTTGCTTTGGAATGTGTATGAACTCTCGGCCATCGGCGTAAAGACATCACTCCTCACCCAACACAGGCACACAGTATATGTGTATGCATGCATACATGCACACACATACAGACAGAAGGCCACGCAGAGCAGGAAGGTAAACAGCCAGCTGATTCAATGACATCATTTTCAGTATATGGTGATTACCATCTCTGTTGAAGGGATTACGTGCTGTTCGACAGCCGTCAATCAATTGCTGCCTGTCAAGTTATGTGTACAGCATAAGACTGTATTTAGGGGCTATTCTGCGTTTGAACAAATACTTTTTCCCAAATTTAGAAATTGGATTAAAAGCTGAACACATTTTGATATTTAAATGATATATATATGATATTTAAATAATGATGTATTGATATAATGCAAATAAAATAATGCTAATTATTGTTGAGTTATGGGTGCCCTTTCTCTCTCTCTCTTCATTGTATTTTAAGTACAACTCATTCTCACCACAGCTTTCCATTTGCCATAAAGAGTTAAATAATTTAACTGATAACATTTTCTTTTTTTAAACACGTACCGTTGTCTTACAATGTTGACTATATACCTGTAATGAGTACAGAAAACGTTGCCTGAAAGAAACAAGAGCGAATGAGGGAGAACGGATTGAGAGGTGAAGAGTGTACCGCTCGCTAATCTACATTTGATACCAACACATGTTGACCAAAAACAGCGGATGTTATGAACATTCACAAACTCCCAGCATTTAACAAATGGTGCTTGCTGTTAAACAAGCCAACACCAAACACCAAAGTCATTCCAGGAATCACTCCAGTGTTTGTGTGGCGCTTTTTTTTGGTTGTTGCTACAAACTGTTTGATGTTAAATGTAAATAACAGAATATAGGCTGTAAACCTTTAAACTACATTTTGTTTCCTACAAGCAAGCAGAAACAGCTTTTCTTGAAAAAAAGTAGGACTCTTTGTCACAGCAAGGGAAGGATATTACAATGTTCTATTAAATCATCTAAATCTATTAATTCATTTCAAACAGCCCGTTTCTGTATTTGTTATTTATTTTAGTAAAACAAAAAAGTAAAACAGCGCAGCTACTTTGGTCGGTCACATGATCCACATAATAGGGAACAAGACATATGGGCACAATATGAGACATGAGTAAATTAATGATTTATATCAAATTATTATTATTTATTTTTTTACTTGATTTAAAATATACAACATAATTTTAAAACATGTATCTCGTGCCACTCAAACTTTTACCTTTCCCGTATTGTTAATACGTTCTAAAGTACATTTAGAAGCCCTGATGTATCAAAAGTGCTACACGTCACCAATAGATCTAAAACGTAAAAGCCATCTATTTAACTAGTTCAAGTAAAGTCAAGACGGTCTACAGTAAATCACGAGTGCTGCGTCTTCATACATGAGGGAGAGGTGATTGAAATGTATTCTGAACTCCATCCACCGACCCGGCTTATCCGTAACAGATGAGGATTTGAGCTGGTTCCTATCATCATCACTTGCCTGAAAAGATTAGAAACACATTTTTCCTAGCACAAGTTGTAAACGCTTTTTTCTGGGTGCATTCCTCATCTGTGGTTATTTAGTTTGCTGGGGGCCTGTTGTGACCACAAAATGCTTTTCGTGCTCAGCTCCATCCTCTGTTTTCGACAGATGTGCTTCTTAGTGTTTGTAAATGAGTCATTTTCTTTTTCATGGAGCAGAGAAAATCTGCAAATAATAATGGTTTACATTCCAGGCCGAAACAGAGCCAAAATGCAAATTGCTTAGTGGGTCTGTTAAACACTATGGAGTATCTTCATTAAAGCTTCAAAGCTGGAATGTCCGTCATTTGGTTCTAGAACAAAGTTTGTCACACAACACGTAGCAGGAAATTTCTGAAACGACCCTTCTTTCCCCTTCTTAGTCAGTCTTCTCAGAATTTGTGAATAGAGAAACCTGTAGCTGAATCTGACATTTGATTCAAAAATGTATACTATATTTAAATCACCCATTGATTGTTTCAGCCGTATCGCGTATTCAACCTGCACATTGGACTGGACATTGCAGTATGTCTCAATTTCAGTCCATCTGACACGTGATGAAGACGAATTGGGGGATCACTTCAGCAAGATGGAATACAAAAAATGCGCACACGCGCACACGAATGAAAATGGTATGCACGTCCACAATGACATCTGGAAGCATTAAGCTAATAGATTCAGCTAAACTTGCGGCGGCGCCTCTATTTTTAACTCTATGAAACCAGGGTACTCGAGGGATGACGCTGAAAGAGAAGAGCCACCCCGGCGCATCTCCCAGAGTCACAGAAAGGTTAAATACCACATATTAACAAAAAAACTCTCATTAACATTGTTCATCTCTAAGCAGTAACTCGCAACAAGACCGTAGAGCGAGGTTCATACACATTTTGACCAGTAGATTTCCATGACTTTTCCATGACTTCAAACAAAATTTCCATGACCAAATAAGTGTGAAATCTCAGTGTATACATGAAAAAGTGAGAAAATGTAGTATTTAAACTAACAATGAGAATACCAAAGCATACAGTGTTTCCCCCACCATTCAATTCGGTCTCAATATGTTATAATTATACAATTATCCACTATGGATGAGTATCGTTTGGGGTTTTCCTGATACCAGTGCTAAAACGATACTTATAAAACATTCCGGTGCCTAAACAGTGCCTAAAACAATACTTGTTTTCCATTATTTTACTTCAAATTATGGACAATACATGAACTGTTAACAGTTTACAGTAGACACACAGTCTCTGTAAGAGCCAGAAGTGTATGTATTACTTCATTGGAATTTTGGGAATATTAATCATTTAATCCATGGTCATTGTGCAGGAACTAAAGATATGTAACTTGTATTGAACGCATTTATGTTGGATTGCCGCTCCTTGTGGGTCTCCATGTATTGACGTCGTGATTGCAGTAGGTGCAACATAGAAGAGCTGCATTAGGCACAAGAGCATATCGTTTATCTGCCGTGTGACAGAATGTAGTAATTGTATATTATGTTGATGCATTGCGGCATTAAAAAATACACAAAACGAAAAGAATCCAATGATCTTCTGTCATTCGAGGAGGAAAATGAAGTCACGTGTCTGCAGCTTAATACGGCTCAATGACAAAGACCACCGAAGCAACGCCGCCACGCCCTCTGTTTACAACTTGGAACTGCTGCTAGCAGACGGGCAGCGCACGTACAGCGCCGGTGGCCGAAGAGAGAGACGTGCTGCTCGGCATGGTGGCTTCGCTAGCAGTCACCCTCTGATGGGGTTTCTGTAGTAGCTTCACTAGCAGCGGCGCTGCTTCCTTTAGCACGGCTCGTTAATGCCGCTCTCCCATGTTTAAAATATATAATGTTCCGCCTCCACATTACTTACATTCTGCTCGTTCCGGGTCTTTGTTTGTCGTAACTCATGGGATGCACTTTTCCATATGTAGCCAACCACGGTTAAATCTACACTTCCCTGACACTGGATGATTCCTGGATGATGCGCGTTTACACCGCCGCGGTGCAAATTATTTGCGCTGCGAGTATCAGAGCGTCCTGCGTCTCTTTAAATCCATATGAATGATTTCAAACGTAATCTTAAATGAACCACATGACCATAGAAATATAACACATTTCCATGACTTTTCCAGGTTTTCCATGACCGTACGAACCCTGGTAGACTGATGGCCTTCAACCCACTCATTGAGTTTCACAGCAAGATGCCACTCAAACGCCCCACTCACAATATGTCCTCAATTGCCCAATGAAGACCATAACTCGGGGTCACGGTGTAACACTATTTGTGTTAGATGTATATCGCTTTGACACTGTCCAGAATAATTCATTATTGTTCTCATGTTTAATGTTGAACTTCTACATCTACTAATTAGGAAGATTATTTGGACCCAATCAAAGTGGATAAAATCACCTAATTATCTAAGCATGTGTCGATGGTGAACACCTGTTGTAATGATTAGCTCTGTCCATTTATGGATATAGATATTTTACCCATATTACCTAACTTGTTGGCCTTTACACCTGTATCTTTGGCTCCTATATTACATTCCTAACAGGAGCTCAACCAAACCAAAAAAACATACCTGCAACTGAAATAACAGGCAACTTAAATTTCTCCACAGCTTTTAAATTCATCTATTGCTACGGATCGTATGACTCTTGCCTGCATCTGTCTTTAACGACGTGTTGTAAAGAGCAGAAAAAGGTAAGTATTCCAAAAGTATGAGCTTGCTACTACTTTCAAACAAACAATCAAGCAGTGTGTTGGGAGTCATGTCGCAGTTTTCCTTCTTGTCGACTGCCAAAACCGCTCATTAAAAGCTGATTATCACGACCCAATTTAAACAAGCAAAAACAGGCACAAATGTCCTGTTTTGATGCTGTTAACTGCTGATGTTGCCCTGGAGATACAGTTTTTTCCCAGTCATGATAAGCACATACTTGTCCATGTATTGTATTGTCCCTATAAGGACACCAGACCCCTGTCACAGACCCCCTGCACTGCCCTCAAGCCAAAATGAGAGGCAGCATGTTCCTGATAGTAGGCTGGACATTATGAAAAAGAAGGTTTCTGCTCTCCAATTAAGGAATTTGTTAAGTATTTCAAACAACAACAATCATTAGGAATTTATCTATAACAGGAAATGCCGATATCTGCTGCGCAAGCTCCAAAAGGGCAAATATGTTTTCAAAACATGAAAATTCCCTGGGTTATAATCTGTCTTATTGTGACAGTGAAAAGGCCGGATAAATCCAATTGAATGCAGAAAACATTCTCAACTTACAAAACCAGGGAGCTGGTAATGTGTAAGAGGGTGAAAAGACAAGGACACTAACTAACTAGAAAAAGGCCTGTGCACGTCACACATTAACTGGTTCCAAAGACGCTCTCCAATCATCGGCTATGAAACTAATATTGGTCTTCACGGCAGAGTTAAAAGGCCACAGACACAATATTAATACCACCGTTGAAATATCGGCTCGTTAATGACGTTGACAAATTACGATTAAATGACAGAGACAAACAACCGCTCACTCTCACACCAGCGGGTAGTTTGGTGTGACCAGCTGACCTCACCCAGTTAACCTCACCCGCCGGAGCAGGTCTCTGGACTGTGGGAGGAAGCCGGAGCAGCAGGAGAAAACCCACGCAGACACGGGGAAAGGCTGCTGGTGGTTTCGCACCCGGGGGACCTTCTTGCTGCGAGGTAACAAACCAACCAACCAACCAACCGACCGAGGTAACCACCACACCGCTGTGCTATGATCCTGTGGCCTTTTGTGCTCAGATTTAAATGCATTTTAGTGTTAGAACTAACCGTTGTGCATCTCCGTGTTCCACTCTGAAGAGTGTAATTTAAATACCCAGGCGGTAACATAACTATGCTCCTTTCATTTGAAGGAGGACGTTATCACTCACCATTTCCACCCCCTGAGGGAAGGCCGTTCCCTCCCAGTCCTTCTTGGGGAATCGCTGAATGATCTTTCCACATCCCTCCCCTGAATCTGCAGATAAAAAGACACAAAGATCTGTCAGTGGAGATAACAAGTATAATCATGGCTTGTAGAACTTCGCACGTCCTGCAGGGATTTGGGCTGTTGTTTTGGTAAGAAATAGGAAATAATGGCAATGCACCCAACCGTTGTGTTACTAGCACACAACAGAATTTCCTACATAATTCCTGCAAGGAGGAATAATGCTTCCAAGCATTGCAGTTAATTGATGTGTCAATGAAATTCGAAAGCACTTTTACTTTGTTATTTCAGCACTTTAACACAAAATTAATTTTACTAAAAAAAGTTGCATTATTTACAAAGTCAGTGCAAATTCAGTATATTTTGGCCACAAAAATAACAAAAGTTTAAAATATGCCTTTTTTTGGGGCTATAACGAGCGAGCACCGGGGTTGAGGTTAAACCAAAAGAAACATAGACTGGCCACAGATACACTATATGTTATAGATGCACGGTGCTGTAAGACAGAGCAATACACAGCTACATTACGGAGTAGTGTGCATAGTACTTAGACAGCTGGTACTGATCTGTAGCAGGTGTAGCTGAAAGCCATCAAAAGCTTTACCAGCGATAGAACTCTCTCATAGATTTCCCTCAGGTCTTGCAAAACTCTGAAACCTAAATTGGATGAAATAATGTATGTCAGCATGAGTGCAATCATAGTACGATATGTATTTAGGAGTTGATATATGACGGCAACATTTTTGTTTAGCAATCTGGAAAGCTAATAAATAGAAAACACGTCTAAGAATAAAAAGGATCTTCATTTTATGTGCCAAAAAAGCTTTTTTGATTTTAAGATCAGTTTCACAATAGGCGGTTTGTCACACTATATTATCGGACCCCATTACTTCATCACAACGTTATTTTAAACTTTTAGTCCATGTTTGGAAGCGAGGACAGGTTTTCTATTTAACAGCCAAGGGAAAAAGTTCTATCGAGCGAGTAAGAGACAGAAATGAATTAATTGTGGCCCGTTTCTTGGAAAATATTTATATAATGTTGTTTTGTTAATGTCAATCACAAATTGTCAAATCAATGCATGCTGGGTAAATCCCAGATTCACACATGCTGCAGATGGTTTCCGATCAATTATTTGTTAATATAAATATTTAAAATTCAAGTGATTTTACCATCTGCAAAACGACATTTGCTTCCACTCAGAAGGTAAAAACTGGAATGACACAAAACACAGACAAACTCCGGCTGGCACTGGAACTATGTTAAACTCGAAACGGACATTCCCATATCTCTCATGTGTGTCATCAATTTCTACCATCAACTTTTTCTCTTCACCATAAAAGAACGCCAATAAAAACAGGCTTACCGTAACACTACTAAGAAAATGTGTATCGCATCAGACCGTGAGGACATTCCTGCAGTGCTCGTAGTCAAAGCTGTCAAACTATGAGAAGCATCGGTTAGGTCGAGACAGGAAGGCCAGCGGCACATTACGGCTCCTCGAGACAATTTATGTGCGTGTACCTGCGCTGTGCTAGCAGCTCTCCGATAGCGTGTGAGGCTACCAAAGTGTGCGTGTGGGTGTGTGTGCTTGCGGCTGAAAGAGCCGGTACAAAGTTGGACCAACATTAACGCTCATCGCTACGTGTCACAAGGAAAAAAAAAAAAAAATCTACTTTTAATGTTTGTTGTCATCAGCAGCTAGATCACCATTTGAGGAGATCACGGGTGGCCATTTACAATTCTAATGATTTCCTTAAAGCTTTTGGTATTTCCTTTTCAGACGAATGTAATCATGTTCTCCGTGGGGAGTCCTACCCAAGCGCACGCAAATGCCGTGACTCAGCTAAATACTCATCGGACGACTTCTGAAGCCCACCATGTCACAGTTTGGCCAGGAGGTCACAAATCATACCCTTGTGAATATAAAAATAGGAATAATGGGACAACGAAATGTTACACATCGTCATAGAGAAATTAAATGCCGTCCCGCCTGCTGTCCACCACCCCGAAAGACACAAAGCTGTGTCCATGAGAGGGAAGAACGAATCGTGACGAGGCTCTGGTTTTAGTTTGAGGGGAAATGTCCAATTTAATAGAAGGTAGCGAGATGATGGTTTTACTTTTACTGTCTGTTTTCCCGTAGAGGCTAGCAGACACACGGGTGCTAAAAGAACAGCAGTCTGCCCGAAGGGTTCGTGTCTTACGGTCTTTACGGCTCCTTTAATTCAAATCAAATGCTCGCAGTGCTCCCAAGTTCAAATTTTCAAAAAGGTGGACGAAAATAAATGACAGAATTCCTCACATTCCACAAGGCTGCACTCTTGTATTAAAACAAGCCATGCTTTCAAATACTGCCCCCCTGATAACTATAAAGAACCCCGTCACGAGGATAATAGAAGCCAGGCCTATGAGTACATGCTAATTTGCACATCCGCTTGCAAAATGTGAGAGATGGATTCCAAAATAACGTTTTTTTCCCTCCTTTTTTGGCAGGAACTATTTTAACAACAAAAGCCCGTCCCAGCCCACGGCACGCGTGTGCATGTTTAAGAGCTTGGCTGATTTCCATCATCTTTGCAGCACAACCTGTGTGCGGTACAGCTGGACTCATTGGAAGGTTTTTCAGCTTTGTCATGAAATACAATATATAGAACTGGCAAAATATATCTATGCATAGTTGTGCACACAGGTTGTTCTGGAAAAAAATAGTTCACATTTCTGATTATTTCCTTTCCTAGACTCCACTATTTAGACCCCAGTTTAAAAAGCAGAAATCCCCCCAAAACGTATTCATTATTATTATTATGCTAGTGCAGTCATTAAGAGATTTAGAATGTCCTCACAGCCACTGACACATTTTTGATATATTATATCCTAATGAGCTGAATGCAGCGTTTTTTGTTGTTTACTAGACAATGTGGCCACGCTGCAGGAAAATCAGCCAGGATACCAACATCTTTCCCTTTATTTACAGCATACGGAGCGTATTTCATTGAACAGCTCCATTTGGCTGATTGTTGTAATCATCTCTGCTTAACTTGGACCGTTTCAAATTCATAAATTAAAAGTACAATTGTAAACTTTATGCCAGAGGAACTTTTCTGCTTTAGTATAATTGAATTGGCATTGGAAATGCAAAGTAAGGTTTGCATGGAAAAATGGTCTCTAAGATTAACAAAACTCATGTTGTACAACATTTCAAATTCAGAAAGCTTTGCAGCCTTCAAAGACAGCTGCAGGGGAGGACATTATATTAATATGTGTATACACAGACACACACACATACATATGTATATATGTATGTATACATACATACATGACCACGTACCACACATTTTGACTTTCCACTGATGTGTGGGTCTTAGGTGTGTTTCTCTGATCAATTGTCATTTCTTTCACCAGAACACAGCTATTCAAATACATATCCATGCTGTCATCGCTTTATTCTAGTAGCTAAAGAAATGATAAAGCTCTTATAACACCTGATCGAATGACTGAGAGCAGCACAACAGTAGCCAGCGGAGTTTTTCCGACATGTCAGTTTCAAACTACAACGGAGAGGAAGGAACTCTTCCAATGTGGTCTGAATGCCTCCAACCACAAAGTCTGAATCCAAATGACGGGACCCGAAAGTGGAGTTCAAAAGAAAACAATTAATGGAAGCAGGAAATCAAATCTCAACACAGCTTTAGTAATCAATCACTCAGCAGCAACAGATAAGACAAAAGCCTTTGTTAATGAAATAATGCAAAAACACCTGTGATTTTTGGAGGATTTTAAGCAAAAGGAGAAATGAGTGTGTGGTTACATAGTGTGTGGTTACATAGTGTGGTGTATGTGTGTGTACATAGTGTGCGGTTACAGCCGCTGGTCTACGCGGCTCCAGAAGGGTTTTTTGTGCCACTGTCCCAGAAAACATTTTAAACTCTCTGAAGTTTGTGTAAACTAGCAAAATAGCTCAAAGTTGTGCTGTAGAATTGTATTAGTGATTTTAGTCGTATGTAACAAACATATTTGTAGATTGTAAAGAGTTAAATATTTATTCAAAAATTTCCAAAGAACTACCTTGGATTTGAAAATTGAAATATTATTTGTTGAACTATACAATAATTAATACAATACGTATATATGTTTACGTATTGTATTAACTAACGTGAACCAATTGGAAGTTTGTTGAGGCTGATAAAAACAAAATAGACTACATAACTTAACTAAAGTATTATAAAAACCAAACACAAGTCAATAACAAATGAAGTCAACATCTCCAGCTGTTGGCAGGGCCCGGTTCTAAAGCAAATCATATTTACTTCATGGCACCATTCAGCCAGTTTTAATACTTACTTAAATAAGTTACAGATGGTTCAGCAAATCACTTGCATTAATAAAAAGCTGTCAGATATAATCTTGGACTGATTATCAGGGGTTAATACTTTTGATACACTTCTCCGGCTACTTCCTTAAAACAACATTCTTATCTTGGGGAAACATTTTGGCTCGCAAATTCAGTTTTAGTAATGAGAAATTTGATTTTAGTATTAGTAGTATTACAACTAAACAAATTGACTATTCAGGGCTTTCTGGTTTAAAAAAAACCCATGATGTAATTTCATGTCGCAATAGAAAATTTGCAATGCTGTAAGAAAAAGCACAACATTTCACGTAGTCGGTAAAATGCAGCTGGGCAGGCACATCCCCGAAACGGAGAGAGAGCACTGTGAGCTCATACGCCAGCCTGAAGCCAGCAAATGTGTGATCTTGAGAAAAACAGCACATGGAAGTTAATCAAAAGGATTCAGTGAACGAAACTATGAACATCAGCTGCTTCAGACGACACAAGCCCGAAATTGCTTCACAGCCGGGAATGTGGTGAAAACAGTGACGAAAGAGTGAAGTGCAGAAACCTTAGCTTTGGTATGGATATAAAAACAGACGTGCCTTCTTATTAATATGCATATTAAAAGGAGTGATTCAGCGTTATCAATGCTCTGGTTGTATTGAGTGGGTTAAAATTCTCCTCAGATTTAGAACAACTTTTTCAATCCATCCTAGCAATTCATTTTCAACTTTACGTAGATCATCCACACAGCTTTGAAACGAATAGGTGATGAATATGTCAAAGGCAACAGACCATGCAAGCCATGTTAAGTCATTTATCTCTTCTTGCTCTGTAATTTGACAATATCTCCGCTCTTCATTTTCAATACTTCCTTACTGGACTGTGTGAGAAATTATCTAAATTCATGAAGTTTTGAAGGATAAAACAAAGCATCAAGTCATCCTTGGTACTGCTGAGATAATCCCCAAAAAGCATCTGTGCATCTCATGTGATGAAAATAATTGCCCCATTTAGCTTGAATCCTTGCATTTCTACCGAAACTCACAGCCAAAGAGGAATCTGCCAAAGGAAGTTGTTTGTTTTCAATAATTTCAAAGTATTGTTTTTGTTTCTTGCATGTTACGTAAGATGTTCTCCGAGTCCAGGACAGAAAATGAAGACCATAAAGACAAAAATACAGTTTGGGCATTGTATCGGCAACACATTTCAAAATCTGTTTGATTCAATAGGGGATGACATCCAGCCAATAAACTGTTAGAAAAAGAAAAAAAAAAAAGTAAATTCCTTTTTCTTTTCACTCAGCAAATTCAAATTTATGGCAGACAGTATGCCAGGCAGAGACAAGAGAGACGGCGTCCCCCTGCAAAAGGAAAATAAAGGATCAAGTGCAGATTCGATACAGACTGCATCCATCTCAACCGACAGGCGTTTTCACATTCCGACATTATTCATGGAAATAGTTCCAAGGTGTGTGGCTTGTGACACGGACCCCCAGGGGAGCAGCCTGATCGCTTCTCTTGGAGGAATCTGGGTCTCGGGTCATGCTCTCTTTCATCACATTTTCATTTTCACTCACGAGATGCACTGTAATGACAAACAACATCCCTGCCATAGATTTTAAAGGTCAACAACAGTGACTTGTAGTATGGAAGCTGCTCTACTTTGCTGCTAGTTTTACTTTATTATACGTCCCCTCGATCGATTTGAATATTGGTTACATGTGTTTTTCTAAATAGGTCACCAGTCTCGCCAAAAGAAATATGCCAAGTGTTTTTGCCGGAGACACAAAATCTAGATTTAGATTTATTACCAAGGGGAAAAAGTATTTGCAAAGAAAAGACCAATATAAGGCAGTCAATAAGACCAAATCATGCGAATGAAACGGAATACAAATAATTGTGAAAGGAACAGTCATTTAAAATGTTTGCTTAGTAGGCTCTTTGTCAACACTATTATTTCACACTGTGACTCCAACTCACATACTTTCACTTTTCACCATCATTCCTTAACTTATTGTGAAAAGAAATACAATTAGTGCTTCTTAAAAAGGCATGGAGACCTAATCATTGCGTGCTAAGCGTTATTTCCAATTGTGCCATCCATTGTAATCTATCAATGAGAAGTGAGTGAGGCCCGTGCAACAAAAGCCAGGTAGGGGTCCGTGGTTTGTATTAACAACTAAGGTGGACAGGGAAAGCTCTGTGCATATTACTATGAGCAGACTGGTTAAACCAACCATACAGAGCTCTGAATAGTTGAGAGAAATAAGCAGTTGTTTTGTTTTGTTTTTCCGTGTTTTTCAAATCCAAAAGTGATTTAGATTTTATAGTTCTGAGAAAAGAAATCCCTTACACTTAAAGACAACGGCATCTCTGCAGCACGGAGTGTTCGACAGAGGCTTACACGTGGGTGAGACGTAAGCCCCGTCGCAGCGTCCTAATCAACCACAATCTCACATGCAAAACTTTTATGGTCGGCTTTCTAGGCTTTGTCGCAAACAATCTGCTGCGGCTAGCGGAAGAATTCACTGGACTCATGATCCCGGAGTCTTGTGGCGAGATTTGACTAATTGCGAATACGTTCGGTCCCTTCTGGTGACGCCCAGGAACATTTTGTCCACGGGAGGACACAGAAACGCAGCAGTCATTCGGCTCTTGGCTGCACAGAGCTGACTAAAGACTCGGTTCACATATTGCTCTTTGCGAGGGTTCAGCTGCGCCGGGTGGAGATACCAGGAACTTTGATTTGTTCACTCATGGAGTAACTTGGTGATTCCAGGACCTGGAAGCATTTACAAAATGTCATTCATCATATGGGAATATGTTACGCCAGCGCCAAAGGGTTTTTCTCTACTTATCCATGAATGCTTGGAAATGTGTGCAAAGCTCCTTTCTCGGACGAAGATGATTTTGGTTTTGGTTTTGGAGGCTGCGCCTGAGGCACAACATGTGAGAGGAAGCATGGGGGGCTCTCAGAGCAGTGCAGAGGGAGGAGAAGGAAGGGGATCTGGGAGACCACAAGGACTGACTTTTCCTGGCAGCTGTGTAACGTTCCGCCCAAAATTAAAGGAAAATTACCACAAAAAAGGAAGTATATAAATCACAACAAGTTAGAGACAAGCATGGCTGCTGAGGGGGGGGGGGGGGGGGGGGGATAAAGACAAAACAGCTCGCAGGACAACAAGTAGCAACAAAATCACAGCCAACAACATTAGGAAACACAAATACAAACACCAGCTCACAATACCGACCTCGAAGCAAGGCTATTTTTTAATGCTCTTTAGTGAAAATGGTTCTGCGTGTGTCGCACTAGCTGGCAGGAGCTCGCGCAGCAGGGACAGGATGTGACACATTGTGAATCCATGAAAAGTTTCGATTGATCCAAGTCAAAGAGAGCAGCCTGTCGTGTGTAAACACCCACCGGCGTGTCCTCGGTCTTTAACCACATGCCAGCCGTATGGGGGTTTTCTTTAACTATCTGGTGGGTTAGCGAGAAGACCCCCTCCCCCCTTGCCCCCCCTCACACAGATAGCGTTTCCAGGGTTGCGTGATAGCTGGACGGCTAACGGGAAGCTAAGCGAGAAGCTATCTAGCATCAACATCATCACACACCGACTTGACGGCCTGGACACAAAACCAGAGCCCCGCAGGTTCAACCCGCGAGCCTCCACCTCCGTCGAAACTCACCGACTTTCTCCTGGTCGTATCCCACGACGATAAAATAGTCAGCAAATCTAGCCATGTCTGCTGCTTTCCCCGAGAAACGCCAACACAATTCAGCATTTTTCCTGCTTCGAAAGCACAGCCATGTTTGACAGAAGGAGTGTCACTGCGCATGCGCCCGCAGAGGGAGCGCTCCATGGGCGTGGGCCCTCCAGTTTACAAGTACAGCACTGTGCCCCAACAGAGGGTCTTTCAGGTCCAAACTTTGGGGTCCCCACCTTTTAAAACCTGTGAAGGAAGAACCACCAGGATAATACTAAAATGTACTGCGAGCGAGAGAAAGGTGGAAAAACACAATTTACAGGAGTAGTTTGAAAGAAGCTTTTTTTATGTCACAGTGAATCATTTAAAAACACCCACACAGGTGGTGGATAACATTTATAGAATAACAACTGGTACTGAAATCTAATACTTGCCAAATATGCCAACGGTGCAAAAAAATACTGATAACTTGGCGTAGGCTGCTCCAGCTGCAACATTAAAATGTTTATGGGGTTATTCTTGGACTCATATATTTATGTGCACTTTTGAACACAACTTCATGTAATGCTTTAATCAACTGGTAAGTCCCAATAGGTTAAAACCGATCATTTAAAAAAAACATTATTGGTACTGTCTAAGGCAATTTGTGTTTTAAAATAGCTCTTTCAATCTTAATATGATTGACTTTTGACAAAACATGTGTTTTGTGTAAATTATTGAAATTTATGAAAATAGGAAATCACTGCTCTAGCTAATGTGTGTAAGAGAAACACAAAAATGACTACGGTTGGAATTGCAACCAATTTCCAGTTTCTCCTCTGTAATTAGTTCCTTCTTTGTCTTTCTATTCATCAAATCTATTGTTTTGTATGCTAGTAAACGGAAGATATAGGGAGAGGTGGGTCAAAGAGGTGGGTCAAATAGTTGAATCATGTTCAAAACATTACGAAATGCATACCAAGTGTTTGCATACCAGTGTTTGTAATAATCATGATTCACCTGTCAAAATTGTCCTTTTGTGGTCGACACACTAATTTTCCTGGCACGACTGGCAAGTCACACATACCTGCTCATATGAATACAAGAGAAGGACAAAATAAAGAAACATGTCATCCTAAGAAAGCAACTTCACAAAGGACAAACAGAAGATTTCTATATAAGGAGACAAAGAGCAGCGGCAGAATTTGGTTGTCATGATTGCACAATCTCCTGTTGTAAAGTCAACAACGAGGATTACTTATCTGCCAGAGGCAAGCATCATTACAAAGGGCTTGCAAAAATTCGTTGGTTTTACTGCACATGTGTTTGACATTTTGTAGTCTTTGAGTCAGGTCGCTTGGGATATAAATACACTCAGAAAGAAAACAATACGTTATGGATTATAGGACGCTGATAAACCAGAGTGGCATGTCAAGTGACTCCAGTATTTCTAAAGGGATGTTGAAAGAGCTCTGGGGATGGTTTTTCCCCTTTTTTGAAAGTGAAACAAAAATCTAAAATTAAACTAAAATTACATCGAGCATCTAAAAAAACACAAATTGAGCCCGTACCTCGTGGACTTTCCTGCAGTGGAATTTCTGCTCTAATAAAAAGTATTTTCTCTGGTACTTACAGAATTTCCTATACTGAAGGTGTGTACAATTTCAATCTTTCATCATCACATACTCAATGTTCATGAGGTATAGATCATTTCTTAATATGCCCGACACAGAACAATCTACACTAGGTGTTAGTCTGCTGAAGGCTGTGATTAAAAACAACAATGTAAACTCCGTAACACGACCATCACATAAAGTCAGGACATAGAGGCAGACTTGATGGTTCTCTTGTTTATCTCCATTATATTCTTGGTTTTGCATTCCTCTGGCAAAAATGTAAGTCCTATGAACTGTAATTTATCAATTTAGCCAGACTATAAAAGAATATGTCTATGCCAATATTGTTCAGTGTCTTAGATTGTTGTTGAAGTTGAAGTGACCCCGATTAGATATATTTTGAGACACATTGTAAAATTCCATTTTGCATTTATCCAAATATCAAAATAAATGGTAAATCCAGGGTCAAATATTTGCCTTGTACAAACAGATAGATTGACACTATTGTGTTTACAGTTGGGCATACTTACTGTATTCAATCATTTACTCAATGCTTGTCTTTTTCCAAATCTCAAATTCATCATCCAGTATACTTTCAAAGCTAACATGGAACTTCACTGAGTAAGGGAGTGCCCTGAAAAGCAGACTATGGAAACAATCCTATTCCAGGCATTCCTATTTCACACAATTAGCCAGTTAAACTGAAAGAAACAATGACAAAAACTATAAACTAACTTACTTTAAAGTAGAAACATCACACAACAAACTTTTTCTTTTGTGATTACTTACTCTACGCTACGGCGTATAGAAAGCAGTCAGTCGAGATGAACACATTGTATTTATATATTATCGCACTTTTACAAGTGATGTAAATCAGAATACACGGGATGTGTGCACTCACTCAAACGATTTTCCTTCATCACTCTAACTTTTTTTTAGGTGTTTTTTGTTGTTGTTGTTGACAACATGAGCAGCAGCGCAGCGGCAGGGTACTGGACGGGGTGGGGTAAAAGGATGAGAGGCCGTGTGTGTCAACGGTGAGCCCCTCCCACCTCCTGTATAAAGGCTCCCTGTGCGGCGTGCTGGAGCTATTAGCAGAGTGACACAGCTCCCTCACACAACCAGTGGCAATTTCAAGAAACTTGTGGAGTATTCTCTTACAGCTGACTGAGCTTTCTCATCCATCTGAATTGTTTCAGAGAATTAAAGGTATGTGCATTTTCTTTTTTTTACAAACATGTGATTTGCTCTGCAACCAGCTGATGGCTCAAACCTTGCTTTTTAGAGGTCAGGGCACGTGTAGGGACAAGGACAGGTTATCTGTCTGCTTATATAAGCACTTCAGCCTTCGATCTAGCTGTGTGTGAAATAATTGCCTTCAAGCATCTGACAGAGGCAGTACATCATATCGTTTATTAGTTGCATGTGATTTGCTTTGTTCTTATCAGACAACTGTGTGGAATAGAATTTCTGTTTTTGTCTGACTTGTGAACTGAGTCTATTTTGGATCCCGCATTGGTAGACTGTCCTTCGCGTTATTGGCCAGCGGCCCAAAGCGTGGTTGTACGTTTACTTAATGGAGAAAAAATCTGACCTTAGCTTAACTTTTTAAATAAATGAATGATAAGTGCAAATAACTTGGCTTTTGGACCCTTATGTAAGCAAGTAACACTGTGGCACATATAGGAATACTGTATGAGGGTGTTTTACATAAGGGACAAGAGGAAATTCATGAAGTTAAATGTCAATTTATAGCATGAATAAATAACTAACACATGTTTTCTCTACTCTCCGCAGGAATCAAAATGCAACTGATCTTCCAGTTGTTTCTCTCCTGCTGTCTGCTGGCGACAGTAGCACACTGTGTGGAGCTTCAAGTGAATCCGGAGTTGAAAAAAAGGTGCGTTAACTGAGGAGTAATTCAGTCAACAATCAAAATGTAATATGGATGTTTTGACAGTTTGTCAAGTCTGTGACAGCTGTATGCTGAATTATCTGCCTAAGACTAATTAAGAATGTTGTTTTCCTCTCTCAGACTAAGCATGTGGCTCGGGAGCAGATTCGAACGGGATCTTGACAGTGTATCAGTAGAGAAGACAGCAGAGTCTGAGTACTTTGTCAGACCAGACGATATCAGGGACACCAGGCTGCCACTTTCCAGGTAAGACACTAAACATGCATTCTTGAACTGTCTCCATTTGGCCATCATATAATGGTGTGTCGTAAAAAAAAAAGGATTATTGAATTGAATTCAAGCATTGTAGCTATTAACAACTACACAGCAGAGATTAATATTCTCTTCTTCTCCCTCTGTCCTGCAGCACTGACATCCATGTCCGAACCAAGAGGTCCAAAAACTCGGTTAGACACGGTTGTTCGCTTGGCACCTGCATAGTGCACGACCTCGCACATAGCCTGCACCAGCTCAATAACAAGCGGAAGATTGGGAGTGCCCCGGCTTCCAAAATGAGCGCACAGGGATACGGCCGGAGGCGTCGATCACTCCCAGCGCACAGAGTCACACTGAGGCTGGAGCAGGGCAGGCTGAGGCCCGTGTGGAGCACCAGTGATTCACAAGTTCACAAGCTCGAGGCTCTCCTCAGACGGACATGAGCGGATCCCAGGAAGAGGAGATGGGAACCCAAGTGAGGGAGTTAGTGTCCCCTCTGTTCTGAAAATTCTCGAAATGCCTTAAACTTCAGCCAAGTATTTCCCAGCACATTTTTCGCGGCACGAGAACTGAGTCAGAGCGAGACTGGCTGCACTGAGTGTCTCTAAAGGCTGAGCCGCGGAGCTCAGCACTGTGGAGCGCGCAAACAACTGCAACAGCTGGCGTAAAGACACTGGATGGCACAGCGTGAAGTGAACTACAGGTGCTGCACTTTGCTTGGCAGAGGGAAATGAAGAGTGCTGAGACTTGGCAAAGTGGACACATCCTCTGGCTTACAGAGGGAACTCTCTTCTGTCATTCTGGGACCATACCCATTTTTTCCTCAAGGCCAGGACTTTGATAAGTGCTATCCTCTCAGGATTATACCCCCGTGTTCCAAACTGCCAGTACTTGTCTGCACTTTTCCATTTGGACTTAAAGTCAAATGAATCATCAGGAAAACACATCTTCATCACGATGCCAAACAGGAAGATAGGCTAGAGGGCTCTGAAACTCTACGTTTATATAAAGTTTTGGACACTGTATAAGGGAAATGTCTTTTTGTGAGATATGTGCCAGTCCGCGATGGATTGAAATATACTTGAAATTGTTATTTTTGTACAAAAAACATGTGCAATCTATATTTGTTTTTATTGCAGGTATATGTATTCATGAATTCCTTTATTTAAATATTGTATAAAGGTTACATTAAAGTACTTATGCAGATAGAACTATTTTTGTACAGGAAGAATTATATATATGGGCATTGTAGCTATTTGTCATTGTTCTTTTGCAAACTGTGGTAATAGGGTATGTGTTATATATATATATATATATATATATATTATATATTTGAAAATGTGTTCTATTTCATTTGTGTCGAAGCAATAACATTGTTATTCAATAAACATTTTGCATACAAAATCTAGACCTTGTCCAGACCTCCTTTGCTCATGGTTCTTGTCAACGGAAAGTGGCATTCTATTGTCTGGACGTGCGCCACTGCAGCAAGACACCCGGCACCTGGTCCCTGTTAAGTGATTACAGGGTCTCATTAGAGCCTCCCCTCCTCTCACTACATTCCCCTAGTTATGACGCTCCCCCTCAAAAAAGGGCAGACAGAGTGCCAGGCGCATTCCTGCTTGGTTTAGCTTATATTTGTCGGCTCACCCCACACCACGGAGAAGCCCTAAACCCATCAGAAGATACTGGAGCGTCCATCTGTTTTCAATGCTCGATGGTTGGGACACAAAAAGTCAACGCAGGGGGTTCCGGTCTTACATTCCTGGAAGGGCATCACAGAAACAGCTCCAACAAAGCACCGATGGTGACCTTGAAATATAAGCAGACCCCCGAGACTGAGACCAAAGGGCCGCAGACCTCTTGACTTGATATATTATCCAGACCTTCATGGTTTCTGAGAGTTCAGATTCACCACCCTAATTATATATATATATGAAATGAAAGAAAACACTGAGAGTTCTCCAGACGTGGTGTCTTATCCTTTTTCAAATTCTTCATTCCTGGATTAGATGTAAATGTCTGAGTTTGAGGTGAGTTATGTTAATTAACTGGAAAAGTAAATTACAGCTGTTCAAACCTTTGTAATATTATTTTTAGCAGGTTATATTGAAGCAAGTAATGGTGAAAACTTTCATTGCTTGTTCAAGGTTGCCATCTAGTGAGATTTGATGGGTAAAACTGCTCAATTTGGGTTTGGGGTTTTTCTTGGCATTATTTATACAATTAGACACAATTAGACATCTGAATTCATATAAAGTTTTTTTTAAATTTATTTATATTTTTAGGTTATTCATTTAACTCCTTCCCCTTACGCTCAGCAATTCACGCAGAATGGGGATTCAGGTACCTTTTAAACAATGACCCCCTACTTTCCACAATGCCTCATAAGTAGTGAATATGTATTTCAAAGATTGCTTTTGTGTTATTTAAATACTGTAGTTATTTAAATATTGCAGATTGCAGGGGAAGGGGGCGGGGTAACAAATGGTTAAGAATAAAACAGTGGAGTGTGAAAAAAATTACTGAATGGCATGAGGCAAATTATAATAAAGCAAATGTGCCATCTAGTGGCTCATTAATTTACTTTTCTTTCTACATATTAGATGGGAATTTAGTTTCTGCACAAAATTACAATCTTTACGGTATTTCTCACCACAGTAACACAATTATAAAAATAAACTGGATGGATCTAGATCTTTGAACAGTCAGTGTACTACTAAATGATACTGGATGATTCTGCACCAGGGTTGCAAAATTCCGGGAATATTCAAAGTTGGAAACTTGCCACGGGAATTAACGGGAATAAACTGGAATTTTTGGGGTAATTTAACTGTATTTACCTCGTCATAAGCAGACATGCATGCAAACATTTATAATACAACTTTTAAAAATTACATTTGTACTTTTTTGACATTTTGTGAGTAGAACGTTTTTCTTTCATCGAACAACAAAAACATGAACGTTGAATAAAAAAATCACCACCCCCAACCCAATTTTTTTTTGTTGTGTTTTTCCCTGAATCCTTTCAGGTCTAAATGCTTTCTTCCTGGACCTCATCAATGTAGCACTGTCCACTTCCTCAACATCTGACTCGTCGTCATCTTCGGTGTCACTGTCCAAGCTTGTTGAGGATGGCTCTGTGTCAGGCTCAAAGAGCCTTAGGTTTGCCCGGATGGCCACCAGTTTTTCGACCCTTGCATTGGTTAGCCTGTTGCGAACTTTTGTGTGCGTGTTGCCAAACAGTGACCAGTTGCGCGCAGAAACACAAAAGCTGAAAACCCCATAATCAATTGCGCCCTGCAATTGGGACTATTGGGAAGGTCAACATCATGGCACAGCTAGATCGTGCATACCAGCGGAACATTTTAGAGCACAACAAACAGACGGAGGAGAATTGTTATGTACTGGGGAGGCTGATATCGTGCATAAAGCTCTGTGGGAAGTGCGAACTTTGAGACTATGTGCGAGGGCGACACCAGGTTGCAAAGACACTACAATTCTGTGAGTCAAACTTTTTTTTTTTGGAGCTGATGGATGTATCAATGCAATATGCAAGAACAAAGTTTCGTTTGTAGCAGCATGTTTTGTTGTTGTTATTTGTTTCAGTTGTGCCTTCTGCTTCATATTGTGTACCACACGTGTGCCACAAGCTTAATAAATTATGCAAGTTATTTGAGCTATGTGTCTGTCTAATCTTTTTACTTTGTTGCAATCATTTTACTTTAATGCTGTATTATAGGCAACATCTTTGTGTCGCGCTGAAGCATGTGAAATGTATTTGAAATAGGATTTCTGTTCCCTGCTGGCACTCCAAATGCAGCCCATACCATATTTTACCGGTCTATATAGGTCTACTGCTTATAATAATCAGCTACCTCTAATTTTTGAACAGTGACATGACGTCATACAAAATTGCCCCACCAGAAATTTCAGCCTAAAATCGCCACTGGTTTACGTGTATGTTTCTGGCAGACAATGTTCCCAACCAGCTGGATTCAGGGTCCAGCTAAGATAGGCGTGCATAGTCTTGTTCTCAACTACATTTAAGTTCCCCGTTATATGCTTTTGCAAAAAAACGTAGGCACATTATTTTTTTCAAAATTCCCGAGCCAAAATTTCCGTGGAAACTTTCCGGAAACTTTCCGCCCCTTTGAAACCCTATTTAGCACTCAAAGGCCAACTATAAAAGTACCCTGATGACGTGAGCCGAGAGGATTAGCCTTGTAATCTCAAACACTGTTGGGCTAAATCAGGGACAGTGGGCCCCCTGCTGCTTATGACCACAGCAGTGGGCTTTATTCTAAGGCTGTGTGTGAAGTTCACCTTTGCTTTACTGCAAGCCTGCTCATTCTGCTTGGAAAAGCTATCAAAGTGCTGTTATATGTCTGCGAGACTCTATCCAGAGATCGTTAAAGTTATGCAGACGACTAGGAGTTTTGGTTTCTTTGCATCAGACTGACACGGTGTGGTTTTATTTCCTGTCTTATTTTGTAGTTTTCTGCTTCTGTCTCCCTGGGTAACTTCACTTCCTGCCTTGTCCTGTCATCCCCTGTAATTGTCTGATTGTTTCCACTTGTGTCCAATCACCTGCACCTCCCTAGTGTATTTAAGCCATGTGTCTCTTGTGTCACTTATCGCGTCAGTGTCTATCGTCCTGGATGTTCGTAGTTCCCGCCTGCCGTTTTCCCCCAGTTCCTGTGTGTGTGTTTTTGCTCGTTGGCCTTTTGCTTTTTTTGCCTTTTGACTATTAAAGTCTTTTTTGCTTTAAACGTCTGCATTTGAGTCCTGCCTTCCCACTCATCCCCTGACAGAATGACGCGACCAAAGAAGGGCTCAGCAGACCCGTTGCCAGATTACGGACCTGATTACCTGGACGTAAGAAGTCCCTTCTGGCAGCGGAAAACCAACTTTATCTTCGGTCCCAGGAGCTATAAGCTCGCCTGCCTCGAGCTCCGGGACCTCCTAAATCCCAGGAGGAGCCCTGGCAAGAGGAAGCACCAATCTCCCGTTCCCGCTGGGCCGCCGCAGCGCTCTCCGGTTCCCGCTGGGCCGCCGCAGCAATCTCCCGTTCCCGCTCCCCGACTAGCTCCTCCGACCCCCGGTACCAGCCCCGAGACTCCAGGCCCCGACCCCGCCAGTCTTTTTTGCTTTAAACGTCTGCATTTGAGTCCTGCCTTCCCCACATCCCTGACACAGACGTGAAATGCGTGCAATGATAGAGACGTCTACTGTACAAAAGCAGGAGCAGAGTTTTCAAACGTTTAAACAATTTTGTCTTCCAAATGAAAACTGTTGCTTCTTTGTCCATTTTTCATTTAAGCTAAATGTCCTGAAAATAGAACAAAATAGGATATGATCAGTCTCTTAGACAGAAGGAAGAGATCAGGGCAACACTTAATTTTCAGCATAATTCCAACATCCATTATTACTTCAAGTCAATCGTTGCAAATGGCCATTATTTCGTTATAATTATTATCTGCATTTACTCTGATGTGCTTGCTGCGGCACTGAAAGAGTTAAGGATGAATCGATAACCTCTGCAGGGCGGTGGATGAGATTTCGAAAACTCCAGCCATAACACAAGAGAAGCAGTAGTTAGATGTTTTTCTAGTATACAAAGCTCTGAGACAGCAGAGCCTGACGAGGTGAGTGCACTTATTTGATATATTAGTAGTTGAGAACCAGTGATGAGGTGGGGGGATTAAAGATCTCTTAAAATCTTGTTATATCTCCGCAAATATTTACATGCAGTTTTTCTTATGCTGTATGTGATAATTGTTGAATGTGTATCTCCATGAAAACCCATTCATCAACGCAATTAAAACACTTTGCATCCAGACTTAGCAGAAATTGATCTGACACATATTGGAGAATA
Source organism: Gasterosteus aculeatus (assembly GCF_964276395.1). Taxonomy (NCBI): domain Eukaryota; kingdom Metazoa; phylum Chordata; class Actinopteri; order Perciformes; family Gasterosteidae; genus Gasterosteus; species Gasterosteus aculeatus. The sequence continues at coordinate 11,707,913 of NC_135700.1, forward strand.
TCTATGGGTGAGGCAGTTTTGCATTCATGGATGAGCACACTTCCTCCATTTTTATCTCTCCTCCAGGTCCTGGCCACTGAGAAAGATGAGAAGAGGAGACGCACCCCTTTTAAAGCAACAGTCAAGTCCTTGCCTGGGAAAGAGTGAGCTTCCTTACTTTCCCTTGCTCATCGCTTTCTCTCTGTAATGTAAATGCTTTTCTCTTGTGTTGTTGACCTCTCACAGATATGATTTTGTCAAAGAGCCAACTTGGGAGCGCAGCCATTAAAAGCACAGTGTCAGGGTTTGTGTCGGGAGGCAGGATTCAAACGCAGACTTTAAACAACAGACTTTAATAGTCAAAACTCCAACAAAGTAAAAGGCCAACGGGCAAAAACACACACAGGAACCTGGGGGAAAAAGGCAGGCAGGAACGAGACAGGGACACGGAACATCCAGGAAAGACAAACAATTACACAACCAGTGACAGGAGACACACACCGCTTAAATACACAAGGGAGGTGCAGGTGATTGGACACAGGTGGAAACAATCAGACAATCCCAGACGATGACAGGACAAGGCAGGAAGTGAAGTTACCCAGGGAGACAGAAGCAGAAAACTACAAAATAAGACAGGAAATAAAAGCACACCGTGACACACAGCCCTAGAAACTGCGTCTGAAAATGGGCTATAAGTGGTCGTAATGGCCTACTCTGGGATTATCACAGTTAATGGAGAATAATGAATGTTGATTCCCATCCTCCAAAGTATCTGCGCAGATGATTTAGTCAGCTCACATTTCCAGTGCATTATAAAGAGAGTCACAAACACAAGGGGCACACAGACTCACATTAGCACAGAGCGCCATTAAGATATTCTAGAACCGAGAAACAATACTTTCTTCTGAGCTACACTAAGTATAACTTACTGTTACTTAGCCATCTGATCTGATGTTTCCTGATCCAGATAGAGGCTCTCATTGATATTAATGAGTTCATAGTCACTTTCTTATAAATAGCTGTTTAGGAAGTATAGGCATTAATTAATAAAATGCACCATGCACCTCTGCATGATGCTCAGACATCAAATGAGGGATTGGGTCTGAGTTGTCTTTGGTATATCCCACAAATGTGAGTGAAAATCTGAGTGTAGGGACGACCACCTCGTTGAGAAGCCTCTTTGCGTTGCACCACAGTGAGGAATGTATTTCGCTCGTTACCCCTGTAAGTGTGCCCAAATCTGCGTATGTACGTGTAAGAGTGAGTGACATATGTTGTGTGTGTTTGTGTCTGAGAGAAAAATAAATAAATAGAGGAGAAGCCAGGTCTACTCAGAGTGAGTTGGCCTTTCTTGGCGGCCAGTTTTCACATGGGCTCGGGATTAGAAGCAATGTCAACATAAGGCCACCGGCTCCTTAAAATAGAGAGATGAGCAGTCAGGAAAAAAACAAAACCATAAGTATAAGCCGCTGTGGAGTCATATATTGATGGAGTGTAACCCAGATGGATGCAGACAGAATACCTTAAGATACCATTGAATCTGTACGGTGCTTCACTTGAGATGACAACACCTACAGATACGGCTATGAGCAGCACTGAAGGTAAGCACATAACTGATGCATATAAAGGTAAAACAAAATATTAAAATAATATAACAAAATGGCTATGTAGACAGGTTACAGTATGGGCTGCTCTCTGCATCACTGCACACATCTGAGTCTTGCCAACAGCAGAGAATATGAGGTTGAGTCAGACTCAATGACAACTTCTCATTCATTCTGATTGCCAAAAATCTGAAATAACTAACTAAATTTGAACAGTTTGTTGAGCATGCTGACTCATTCTGACTTGATGAAAGGACTTGAATAAAACTAAATTAGCATATTCATTTTAAACATGTTCACATGTTAACAAAAACGCTCAACGTCAGACACGTTTTTTTTTTTTAGAATGACGCCATTTTTCTGCCACGACCTCCGGACCCGGTTGCCACGGTGATGCCAACTGTTTCTTACATTTACATCGTTTTCTTCTTTCCAAAGATACTAACGTTAAGAATAAATTACCAGCGGCCGCACCCCTGCGGGATTAACGTTAATTCTTACACTCGTGCTTTTACGGCGAAGTGCGTGATACAGGTCAGTAACACAAATATCATCAATAGGCCTATGTATTATTCATTTATATTTTAGTATTTTAATGACGTGTTTATACTGCGCATATTGTACCGAGCAGTAGGTTAAATAGGTTTTATCAGCGCGTTTAGGGTGGCTAACTGTAGGGATGATATATAATCCAACTATCTAACGCGACTAGCGTTGTGTGGATTAGACTAACGGTGAAGAAAGTGTGTCTGAACAGTGTATCGCTCTACACGCAACAGTGGTTCCCTTTTCTGTGAATTACAGACACAGAACACGTGATGGAAAAATAAGTTTTTTCCAGAGCCGTTTAATTCAATTTCCCAGGCAGTAGTTTTAATCTCAATTTGTGTTTTTTAACATCCAATCATAACACTTATCAATACTCCCCGTAGTTGTGTGCAGCTGTTGTCGGGCTGCGGTTGTGTGCGCTTCCTGGAAGCACCCTGGCAGAGCGGAGATGGTCTTTTATGGCCCCATTAGGCTGCATTGCCTCTCTCCAAATGTTGCCTCAGCATTCCAAGGACCAGAACTGCATCCTGCATCACAAAGATATCTGCAAGATCAGATACAGCTCTGACGCATAGCTGCTGGGCCATGTGGGTCGCTGAGCATGGCTGTGAATACATGTGTGTATTATGGATTATTTACAGCCACCATGTTGACAAACGGATAAAATAGAATTACTTTTATTTTTATTAAAGGTTGTAAGTGACTTTGTCTATAAAGTAACATGTCAAGAGGATTTGCATTCCAACAAAGGTCTTTAGTCGAGAGAATTTAATGAAACAATCTGACTCAAGTTATTTTCAAAAGAACATTGTTACGACTGCACAATACAAAATGCTTTCATCTGAAATATGATGTTCCACGGGACGAGCTCATGTTTTCATTTTAGTGTCCCATCACAGCCATTTGCTGATAATAGTTTTATAGCACCCCCTGTCAAAATCTAAGTGACTTAGTAAAGAAAATATAGATAGCGTGATATAAGAAATGTCAATAGTGACTTTATGAAAATCGGCTCGGGTAGGTATTGTAAACCTACGATATATTGACGGCACATCAAACTGCGGGTTTATTTGTGGCACCACAAGAAGGGATTTCTTAACGATTTTTCATTGTTGAATTTTGAGATAGAACACGGGTTTGTCTTGTTTACAAAACATAGTAAACTGGGCAGAGCAAGTACAGATCTGATAAACAGGGCAGGGCGTCTTAGTTTCCTATGCATACACGTCACTGTCACCAGTCATTTCACTGAAGCCTTTACCTTCTTGCAGACATGCCTCAACAATTCCCGAAGGTAACTCTGAGTGAGGCAGAAGAGGAGACCCAGCTGTTAACAGAGAAAGTGTACGCATCAGCGCTAAAGGAAGAAGACAACAAGGATGCCTTATCAATGTTCACCGTGCCAGAGGACTGCCCGATCGGCCTTCAGCAAGCCAAGGAGCATGAACTGCTTAAGGAGCTTGCAGAGCAACGTTCAGAGCAGAGTACCAAGAGGTAGGCCCTGCTATTGGTTTGGCACCAAATCAAAAATGACATCTTGTCACTCAGATTGATATCATAAATGAAACGGTAGCTTGTATTCATTTCATTTCTAATGTTGCAGGAAAAAAAGCTTGAAGATGATTCGTTCCCATTCAATGTTGCTGCAAATGCCAGTGAACGCGGATTGTAGCCGGCCAGTGGCAGTCACGCCGTACCTGTCCCCCAGCTCCACCTGCTCATCAGTGCCAGAAAACTGCCCCGATTACCAGAGGGTCACTATTAGTGGTGATTACTGTGCTGGAGTGAGTACTGTAAACATAAATGTGTGAGAAAGTGATCATTTTGCTAAACAAATTGTGTATTTACTGCTCCCATCTTATGGTGTCGTGGTGACAGAATATTGAAAAACTTTGGCCGGATTGCAATGATTCATGTTTATTCTCCATTTAGATCACAGTGGAGGACTATGAACATTCAGCCAAAAGTCTGTTAAAGGCTCTGCTTATTCGCGAGAAATACTCAAAGCTAGCCTATCATCGGTTTTGCCGAACAACAGCCCAGTTCCTCCGCAGCGCTGAGAACATGACATGGAGGGAAGAAGATGAAGTTCTTCCAGGTTTGAAGTGCATATATAAACATCACTGTGATACTCTCACTGTTGTTTTATTCTGGTTTGTATGAGGGTAACAGAATAATGCGGTGGTCTCCAGATATGTGCCCGTGTCCAACCGGTGGAGAAGATCCCTACAGCACCCACAACATCCCGGAGGATCTGAACTATGAGCTGAAGATGAAGGATGGGATAGTGTACGTGTATGACAATGCAGAAGCTCTGAGGGAAAACCAGCCTCATGACCTTCCTTACCCAGACTTTGAGACCTTTGCCGTCGACTTCAGTCATGTGCTGGCAATGATTGCAGACGGGCCGACGTGAGTTGCCAAAACAAATCGACACAGCCGCTATGCCGGTCGAATAAACAGCCCTGGTTGGAAAACTGGTTGTTGCCGCAATTGCGTGAAGTTACACAAATCGGACCACTTTAATGTCTCGCGCTCTGATTTTCAGGAAGACGTACTGCCACCGACGACTCAACTTTTTGAGTTCAAAGTTCTACCTCCATGAGATGCTCAATGAGATTGCCGAGCTAAAGGAGCTGAAATGTGTGCCTCACAGAGATTTCTACAATGTTAGGAAGGTTAGATTACTGCGAATAATACACCTCAACATGTTTTCATGTTCTCACTACTGCCTTTAACTGTTGTGTGTAGTGAACACTGAAGTTGTCCGTCCAGCACACATTTCATTCTTTTTCGTTCCTTTCTCTCAGGTGGACACACACATTCATGCCGCCGCCTGCATGTCCCAGAAACACCTGCTGACCTTCATTCAGGAAACATATAAGGCCGATGCCAACCGTGTGGTGTTGGAAAATGCTGGACAAAAGATAACCCTCCAGCAGGTTTTCCACAGTCTCAATAAGGATCCCTATGACCTTACCGTGGACTCTCTGGATGTGCATGCTGTAAGAAAAATCAAAAATGCCACCACTTACAATTCCTTCTCTCTGCCAATTTGTGCCACCTCCATCTCCAGTACAGGAAAATACCAGTATTAATTAGAACTTTTAAATTACTAATCATTCTAACTTCCTGATTTTGCTTTTCATTTATCAACTTTTCAGGGCAGACATACCTTCCACCGTTTCGATAAGTTCAACTCAAAGTACAATCCAGTCGGAGCTAGCGAACTTCGAGAAATATTCCTGAAAACGGACAACCTCCTGGACGGAGAGTATTTTGCTCGCATCATCAAGGTATTGTGTCGAGTAATCACTGTACGTCTGAACCTTTGCAGAGACGGCTTAGTACACTACTTCTCTCCTTTAATAGGAAGTGTCCCATGACCTGGAGGAGAGTAAGTACCAGCACGCAGAGCCTCGCCTGTCCATCTATGGACGCTCTCCAGGGGAGTGGCACAGTCTGTCAAAGTGGTTTATTCAGCACAAAGTACACTCTCCAAACATGAGGTGGATCATTCAAGTTCCCAGAATATAGTGAGTGCTACAGGCTTAATAAATCCTCATGCTTCTAATTGAATAGATATTCTGAAAATGGCAAGTATTACATTTCCTAAAAATATACGTTTTTATTTGTTTTGATGTGTTTCAGTGATATTTTCAAGGCAAAGAAACTGGTACCCAATTTTGCCAAGATGCTGGAGAACATATTCCTTCCTCTATTTGAGGCGTCTGTTAACCCACAGAACCACAAAGAAATTCATGTTTTCCTAAAATACGTAAGATATTGTACAACAGAGTTCTCGAAATGATCAAGAGCCTCGAAATGATCAACTTGCGTTCACCAAGGATTGGCTCGTGTTTCTAATTCATATCATGTTTGATTTATGTTTTTTATTATTTATACTCTAACATAATCACTGCTAACCCCCCATGTAAGTTGTATGCGCAGTATATGAACACAGATAAGTTGTTTATATAATATATATAAACAACTTATGTATATAACTTATTATATAATGATGTGTGTTTTAATAAGTATTAATCAAAAATATAATTTAAAAATTACAGTTTGTTAAAACCATTCTGCTAAACCAGGGTCAATGTAATGTCTTCTCTTGAAGAAATAAATGAAGTAATTTGAGGTAAATTAAGCAATTCATAGAATAGAACAAACAAACTAATATTTGTGACGTGAATATTGAAACAAATTTCCCTTTGGTGCCTACCAGGCTTCATGAAACCATCCCAGTAGTAAAGTGATATTTTTTGTGCAGGTGTCAGGGTTCGACAGTGTAGACGATGAGTCCAAACACAGCGATCACATGTTCTCCTTCAGGAGCCCAAAGCCAGAACAGTGGACTGCAGATGAGAACCCTCCATACAGCTACTACATCTTCCACATGTATGCAAACATCATGGTCCTCAACAACCTCAGAAAGTAAGTCCCAATGCCTTCTTGCCTCTTCAAAACATACTTCTTCATTAAGGGAAATTGCTTTGCTGTAAGATTGATGGAGGAAAATGTGAAATGGACCTAAACTGGTGCCGTGGTTCCAGCACTGAGTGGACAGTTGACTAAAGCTTTAAAAGGGAAGAAGCTATTCATTGATACTTTCTCTGACAAGTACTGAACTACTGAACTCACACCTAGTGAGAGTAACTTTGACCTCTCGAAAGGCTATGCAGCTGATGTCTATAAATATGGTCTTCATGATGAATACAAGGATGAGCAGATGTAGACTCTGCCATGATTCGCCGACACACAGTATATTGATGGTCCTTTTGTGTCCTGTAGAGAGCGCGGACTGAGCACCTTCCAGTTACGTCCCCATTGTGGAGAAGCTGGATCCATCACTCACTTGGTCTCTGGCTTTCTCACATCAGACAACATTTCCCACGGACTCAACCTGAAAAAGGTAGCTCATAATATGGGGCTTGTACTATGTGGGCTAACCTGCAAAGATCAGTAGTATGACAAGCCTCTATGCTTTTTTTTAATAGTAAATTGAAACTGAAGACACAAAGTGAAAACACAAAGGAGTTTTGATAACAACATAATCAACAATTAAACTTTTGAATTCATGAATTCATCATTAAATGTATCGGAACTCACAGCTATTATATTTAACAACTCATTATTTGTGAGTCCATGCGCACCACACACATTCAACCGTAACAGAGCTTATTTCCAGCTTTGTGCAGAGCATGTGGTCCATTCAGTATTTTTTTTCTTATGGTTATTGTTTATCTGACCGAGAGAGTTGTATTTTTTTAAACTTCCCTCAGAGCCCCGTCCTGCAGTACCTGTACTACTTGGCCCAGATTCCAATCGCAATGTCTCCACTCAGCAACAACAGCCTGTTTCTGGAATACTCCAAGAATCCTCTCCTAGAGTTCCTGCACAAAGGTCTGTGTGTGTCCCTGTCCACAGATGATCCCATGCAGTTCCACTACACCAAGGTAAACGGAAAGCCACGATTCACTCGTCACTAGGCCAGAACATTGGTCCATGTCTCTACAAACATACTAATGGGCTTTAGACGCCGTTAGTACTGCAGTGTAAATAATTCTCCGTTGTTTTGTCCTGCTTGTAGGAACCACTCATGGAAGAGTACGCTATCGCAGCTCAGCTGTGGAAGCTCAGCACCTGTGATGTGTGTGAAATAGCCAGAAACAGTGTGCTGCAGAGCGGCCTGTCGGATGAGGTAGTGACACCGGTTTCTCTGCCGTCTTTCCTCATATTGAACATTAATCCCACCGGTTTCCCAGTACTTTTTTTTGTCGTTTGTTTACAGAACAAGAGGCACTTCTTGGGAGTGAACTATCTGAAAGACGGACCCGAAGGGAATGATATCCGCCGGACCAACGTCGCCCAGATCCGCATGGCCTACAGACACGAGACACTGTGCAATGAGCTCAGCTTCATAGTCGATGCAGTGAGGTCTGAAGCTATGAGTTGCCAGTATGAATGATCTAGACCTTGCATTAGACAAGCAGGCTTATTTTTTGTGCCAACGATGATAAAAAGAAAAAACACAATATTGTGTCAGTAAAAAAGCAACGTCTGTCACGAGGTGATGGTTTGGTAAAGTGAAAGCGCATGCTTTGGATGAGTGACGGCACTTTGTTTCTCAAAGGTTTAGACAAAAACTGTCGAAAGCCAGACGTGGGAAGTACATTAAATAACTTATGACACCAGATCACTTGTAGTTGAGAGAGTGTTACACAATGTTTGAGGCTCTGATAACAGATGACGCCCGGCACCTTTCTGCTGTCTCTCCCTTCAATACTGTGGCATGTTTTGGAAGAGAAGACATCAATATACTGGGAAACACAGAAGTATGTAATGACATGAAATGATGTGTACGTGTCGCTTATGCTCATCATCTGTCGCAGCAGACGTGTTAAAAGCATGAATGGTCTTTGGTTTTATTAATGTGCATTGTAAGGCAAACATGGCCCTCTAGTGGCTAAACTGCACCAGGTAACAAAATCAGATGAATGTAAACACTAAGATACACTTATAACATTAAGAAAAGTAAAAGCTCTTTATGGTCATTCTGTTACATTTTATTTCCAACAATACAATCGATACGTTTTGTCTTTAAAAATAATATTACTGAGTTGTTGTCCATGGGGGCGGGAAAGTAGTTTAACTTGCATTGTCTTCCACTTCTATCTTCTCATCTTCCTGGGCGGCTGTCTTGGTTTCCTTGATATTGTTCACACATGTCCACTCTTCTGTCTGGATGTTTTCTTGCTGCGGCTTCATGTCAGAGCTCAGAACACAACTCCTCCTCCTTTTCACAGAGAGAAAGAATCAAATCATATAATGCTCTTCTGGTTGTAATAAAAAAAAAGAAGGACAAACGTGGTTTTGATGAGCGGTATCTAAACAGGTTGTGTAATCAGTTTATCCAGAGCTCCTCAGTGCTGTTGTGTACAGAGCCCACTGATTAACTAATCAATATGTGTACCGTACTTCATACAACATCATTTAACTTCATGAAATATTATCAATGTGAAAAAAAAACACTCACATTTTCATGTATGCAAGGATGATTATTGCAGCAAGGAGAAGGGCAAAAGTCACGGTGAAGAGTATAGCCTTTACTGGAAAAAACGTGTACAAGAAAATATATTAGTCATAGGAAACCTATAAATACTTATTTACTAGATTTTTACTTATATTTTTTCACTCATTATACAGAATTTTTGTTGCAGTATGAGTTGGACAAAATGTTCTTCCAAAGCAGTAATTCCCTTATACCTCCTGCTGGTTGTGCCTCACTGTGGATGGTTTCAGGAGTCAAGGGGGTAGACAATGCAGATTGTGGTCTCCATGTGGGATTTGCTGTTTTAGGAGGAAACTGAGTTTGTCTTGAGTAATCGCTCCTGTTCAAAGGGCTATCGGTTGTTGCATCCTTCAATTGTGTTGCAGCATCTGTGCATGAGCATAAGCATATGTCAGCACAATTCACTCCCATTAGTCTGAGATAATACCTTCCGATGAATATGGTTCATTTACAAAACAAGTCTTGTGCATTGTTAAGAAAAGCTTGCATTATATATACACATTAACATTTGTCACTTGATAATAAATAAAATGTATATACAAAGGTCCTACCGGATTCATTGAAGCAAAACACATCAAATTTTTTTGTAACAGGTGCTCGCCATGGGACCAAGCCTTTCTGATTTTGGCCACAATTATTAAGGGCTTTGATGCGAGGAATGACCACATAATGTTCATCAATCCATCCATACCTGAATAAAATCCAAATACGACAACGTCAGGAACATTACATGAAACTCTACTGAGGTGACTGAGGATCATTTCTTCTCTGGTCTTACCTGCACGTTTCTAAACCTCTAGTGAGAGCTTCCTGTAGTTGAGCTTTTGAGGCAATGTTCACTCCGAGGGACGAGCACAGCCACCGAGCTTCAGAGGCGTTGAAGGAATACTCAGGCTGGTTGCGGTCATTTAACGTACTAACCTGGAACACTCCAGCAATACTTTGGTTTTCTGCTGGGAAAACTGGAAAAGGCATACAAAACATTTTCCAATTCAGAAAGTTTCCAGTGGAGGAATCCTTATATTTGGAACAGAATAATAATTTAACAAATGAATAAAAATCAAAACTGCTGGAATCACTTACCTCTGATGCGGCTCGTGTCAATAGTTTGATCAGAGGTGACTTGAGTGAAAGACAACAGCGAAGTGATGCAAAACCAAATCATATTTATTTCTGGTCAGAGTCCAGTCAGATAAAAGCAGAGCGATGGCAAGTAATGCACAGTTTATGTGACTGCGAGCCAAATGACAGGGTTAAATAGGGTTGATCCTTTTCCACTGGGGCGTATGGACTCGGTCATTACCAGAAAGTAACGGAAAAGGAAGAGGGAAGTGCTGCTCCCGGGCCAGATCAAGAGCCATCATATGTTCTCGGAGCAGGGCCCAGGAGACAAGCAGATAAAAAAATATGTCAACAGGAGATAAAGCTACGGGAATGCTCAATAAAAGGTGGCTAATTCATGCTTCCTGATTAAGTGAAGAATTAAACTGGATTCCTCTTGTGAAAAACATGGTATGTAATACGAGAGGAATGTCCTCAAGTGATGCACTATTGCTGACATCTGACACCGGGCACTACGTCCAAATGACTTCCTCCCACGGGAAATTCCTCCATCACGAACATGCTTATGATGTCTGGTATCCTCCGATGAGCCTTTGGCACACAACTACATCCCACTTCCACAAAAAACACATCCACACGACCTGGTGGCAAGGAAATGACGAACGCGCAGCAGTGTTTTTGTCAGTGTCATGGTCCGACCTGTCCCAATTGACCGGCGCAGCTGTAACACGTTGCACTCATCGAGCACCTGATCGTCCCCAAACGAGGAACTTAAAGTTACGGCTGAAAAAACTCCACGCAGCCTGGCTCGCTACCTCTCTGGATTCCCCGCCAGCTGCCCTGTGGAATATGGTTGTTTACAATAAAGACTCTTAAAACCACTTCCGTTCTGTCTGAATTCTGCTCCTGGGTCAATCACTGCCACAACAACATGACACTCAGATGTGAGGCGTCGACGACGGCACAATGAATTACTATTGGAAAGGACAGATATTCAACTTCTCTTAAGGTCACTCTGGACTACTCCTATGAGATGCGTTGGAAAGTGAGAACAGACATGTTGGTGAGCAAGAAAATAATATGCTGCTTTCGTGCCAACAGTTATATTAATACCAGTATGTTACCTGCAGGATAATGTTACAATCAGTATCTACATTTATTTATTTTATTTACTACTCAGGAAAGTCACCAAAAACTTGAGTTAAGATGTGTTTATAAGTTGTTTCCACTGCAAGGTTAGAAGATAGAATATAGCACCAATCAACTTTGGTAACATCTTATATATCTCAGTAGAAACGACTGCCATATCTTTTAAGGCACCTTTATTTCAGGGAGATCCTGAAACTTACAAATAATTAATAACCAAGGGTGGCACACATGTGCAAAGAAGATCTAATCAGTGCTCTCATGTAGAAGAAATCTCTCAGTGCTCTGAAGGCAATAGGACACACATGATCAATCAAACACAAAAAAAGATTGCACTTATAATTGAAAGCATTTAAATACACATTATAGAAATGAACAGAACATTCTTTTATATTGTATATCTTTAAATATTATATGAAATCTCAAAGGGGCTTTACTATTAGACCTGATGAATTGTAATTATAACATGAATGTTGAAAAATATACAATTTTATAGCATTTAACACCTATATATATCTATATAGATATATAGATATATATACATAGAGACTATGCACTACATTGCACTATATAATTGGTCCCTAAACAGAATTTCTTTTGTCAATTTGTCATGTTAAGTTAATACAAATGAACTGTTAACTATAACAAAAGCAACATTATCCATTAAGCCTCCCAAAACGTCTTTAGCCCTCAAGAGTCAGGGTCATGGATTCAAGTGGGTCTGATTGTTGTCACGTGGTAAACTGGCAGAGACAAAGGACAACTGGCTCAGTTATTCTGTACTTTCTTTGGTTGTTCTTCTACAATCAGTCCAAAGATCTTTATCTCACCTCGAACAAAAGTCGGTCTCTGCTTACGTGTCCTCTCGTTTTTTGTAGTAGTCACTGAAGAATGTAAAAATACTGATAACGAGACACATCACTACAAACAGTGTCAAAGCGATCCAGAGAATTCGTCGACTCAAGGGAATCTTGGGACAAAACCGACCAAGAAGAACCAGGACCTCCTGCATCCTCCTGTGGAGTTAATTACAGCATTCAGTACACATCGGACTTGCTCATATACGTCAGCAGTTAAAACATTTACTTCAGCCAAATCCCAAAATCATCAACGAGATCCACTTCTTGAAATTTGGCTGTTTACTCCTTCAAATTTGAATACAGCCTTTTCTTTTTGTTGTATATTAAACCATTAATTGATAATAATTAAATTCCCTCACAATAAAAAGCCTCTGTGTCTATAATTTAGAATGTTTATCAAGATAATGTCAGTGGCAGGAAATTGGGGTTTTTGTATCAAGTATGAAAATAAGAGTATGTGTAATGTCACTTTCGTTAAACCACCAAGTCTATTAGGTCAAACTGTCAGAGCTTCCACGGAGCCCACACTGTCACTAACTACCGTTCCCAAATAAAAAACTGCAATCTACAAAATGAGTTAGAGGGACATATGGAGGATGTACGGCTGATTCAGCATGGAAAACAGGTTTGGTGCCAAAAGAGATATAATCTTTTTTTCTATCATGATAGACTTTAGTCTGCGTTCAAGGGGCGGGTCTTTACAACAGGTCGATTGATCCCCAACGTACGGTGGCCCTAAAGTGCTGATTGGACAGACGGACTTAACTTTAATAGAAAGAAACTAAGGCCAAAAGACAGCGAAAAAACATCCCAAAATACTATAATATTTACAACACCAGGAGGCTCTCCTGCTACTGATTTCTTGATTACCGTAATATCCAAAAAGCTGCATTTCTCCGCTTTCTGGTGAGAGACGGGGTTCACCCTGGATTGGATGCCAGCCAATCGCATGGCTAACACAGAGACAAACAACCATTCACACTCACATCCCACACCTACGGCGAGTTTAGAGTTACCAATCAACCCGATCCCTAGAGCATGTCTTTGGACTGTGGGAGGACCCGGAGAACCCGGAGAGAACCCAGGACCTTCTTGCTGTGAGGCGACAGTGCTAACCACCACACCACCATGCCGCCCCTTTACTCACCAACAGAACACAAATAATCTGAGGAGGATTTTTATCCTGACAAATGAACATCCGACTTTCTGGAAGTCGATAACAAAATACATCTTAAAAGTTGTAAGATTCATATAAATGCTGAAAGTTGGAGATGTCCTACATAGAGACGGGTCTCACTGAGATTTACTTCCATCACGTAGATGAGTTTCAGGTTCATTTTTAGTTTGTTTTTAGTGCATTTTGAATGGAACTATCAATACAGTTTATTTATTGTTTATATGTTAATTTATTATTTGTTTTAAAGTAACAGGTTCAGTTTACCTGCTTGTTCTTCTCTTCTTTCCGCTCTCTTCATCCTTATCTTTTAATTCCAGCAATTTCCCTGCAGCGTCTTCCTCTTCCGGCTTCTCCCTCTGGAGTTCTTTGCTTTGCTTCAGTCCCTCTTGTAAGCTGCATTTATAAATGTTCAATTTAACCAGCAATATCGAAGGTCATACAGTATTAATATTTACATCCTATCCTCAGGCAGTAACATTCAATGTGTCACATATTTAAAGTTGTATGCTTAACATTACAACAACATACCAGATGAGCCTCATACATGTGGAGGTTTGTGATGACAAACGGCAATGTCAGTATACAATGTGTGTTTGTGTGTAGTTAAGGACGAGGAGAGACAGCCTCACCCTTTATTATACGACTCCTCTTCGATCTTTGTCTTGAGCTCGGCTCTGATCTCGGCTCTGATCTCTTCTAAGTTAACCGGAGACTTGGCTGGCACACTTTCCTGCTCCGACACACTCTTTCCACTGCATTGTTTCAGATGGGAAAGAACAATCAGCCTCGGACAGAACCACCATCACAGCAGAGGTTACAAAACGGATTAGTGGACATCTTGGTTCCATCACAACACCGTGGCCTTCGTGGTCTTTTTTTTTTAACAGCAAACGTGCTGCACTGAAGTGGTGGTGTGCATTATAGACATGATTGGAGGGGGGAAGAAAATGAATGGAGCCGGCACTTTGCTCATTTGTTTTTGCTATTCTTTTCTCCTCGCAGAACCTCTAGACACTCGAGAGCTCCACTCAGGCTCTCTGTATAACCAGGATATGATTCGAGCTTCGGGCCTGGACTTTGTCAAACTCTTTGCACAAATGTTTAGATTACGACCCAGGGCAGCTTATCCATCATCTGCAGCTAGGTTTGGTTATTTTTTACGCTGTCACCCCACTGGGGCTTTTCTCTGCACCGTAAAACACATCCTGAGAGTCATGCACACACAAAGCAGAGGTCTCACTGCAGCACAAAATGCTTTTTGATAAGGTTAATGTTTCGGGCTCCGCCCATTGTTTCAGGACTGTGTGGTGACCTTGGGAATCCAGCAATTGTATGTGTACGCACTGTGCATGCATTCATGTGTTTTTTACACGTGCGCAAGAAAACACCAGGAGAACATTAAAGACATACCATTCTGTGGCTGGTTGTGCTGCCTCTGTGGGAGCATTCCCTTTCACATCATTTGCTTCACACTAAAGAGGAGAGTGTTGAATATTTTAATAAATGATTTCAATAATACACAGTAAACAGAAACCACCAGAGACGTTTAGAGGGGAAATGCCTATTGAGGGAGACTCAAAGATACCTCACAAGAAACCCCAAATAGACAAGAACTACAACTTGTAGTTCAGTACTTTAGTGAATATGTTTTGTTACCATCAGTTTTGTTACTGACAATTAATATAGATATTATTGGACCAGCACTTATTATTAATAACCAGTAAATTACTGCAATAAAAGACAACTGGCCTACATTCCAAAAACAGATTGTCTTGAAGAATGTCTTATAAAGATGTATTTCATAACATAAGGGATGATTTTAAAGTAAAAACATTGTACAAAAGACTAGTCCATCAGGGAGATTGGGTGTTACCGCCTCAAATGCTTGATATCTAACTTCCCATCAGCTGCTGACAGGACAGGACAAGACATAGCAGGACAGGACAGGACAGGACAGAACGACCTACCAGGACAGGAAGAGCAGCGCCAGCTGCGGGTCCCATGCAGGGGCCGGGGCCGGGGCCGGCTATGGCTGGGGTCTGACCTGGGATGTTCAGGAGGTTGAATTTAGGCACCACTGCTACGCTCACCCTGCGTCTGGGCAGAGCCTGGTGGGGGTGAAAGGAGACGGGCATCACGTGCCAGTAGTAAAGACTGGATATGAGAATTGAGGGATGTTTTCTTTGTTGATTTTAAATAATACAACTACAAGGCCTGATGAAATATAAAACACAGAAACAAAAAAAAAGAAGTTTAAAAAAAACATTTTAGTCGTGATTGGCTAAACCATATGACTGCTTAGCATCAGCATGTTAGCATGAAACAAGCAAGCAGAAACACCCCAAAAAATAGTGCAAGTGTTCAATTTGAAACCATATGAAACTGAGAGAAGCAGACAATCAGCTGTAATGAGAGAATGTGCTTAGTAGAAGACGATTCATTAAAAAGTTGTAATTTTCTGATGATTAATTGACAAATATTTCATCACTAAAAAACAGTAAAAGTGAAGCACTTACCTTTCCCAGGGTGAGGGACATCGATCTTGACGGCCGTGGAACTCCATCGTCTTTATAGAGACATGCGAGACGCACAGAATACAGCATTACATGAGCACAAAACCATTACCTTCATGCTGCTATTCAGTTTCCTGGTTAAAAAATATGTTGGTGGGGTAAAGCGGCAACGATGCTAAAAAAGGAACCTACATTATCAAACATCAGAATGTTTTCAATGGCACAGTCTTACCTCCTGTGTCTATGGACCCTCCGTAACAGCGGTTTGAATTCTGGTTGGCCAGCTTCTTGAACTCCATCAGCTCTGCGTGGTCCTTCTCATACGTCCTCTTCAGGTTTTCCACATATTGCATCATGACCTCGGTGGCCTTGTTCATACGTTTCTCCTGTTTCACAAAGAAAAAACAGTCAATATCACAGAGCGCAGGCACGCGCCGAACGGTAAGCATTTTAGCAGAGAGAGTTGAAGCCGTGAAGCAGACTACACAAGTTGAAATTTGACCTATTTATCAAGGTAACTGCCAAATAATATGGAAATATATTCTCCCATGTATGTTGTGTTTTTGGCCACCGGATAAATCAACAGCTAAGTTTGTGTGTCAGCTGTTGATGCTGGGCAGGTAGCGTGCAGCGGGTTCATCACAGGCTTTTGCTCAAAGCTGCTGACAGCTTTTGGGAACAGGGTTGAAAAGAGCAGTGAGAACAGATTTTAAAATATGCACATAGAAAAAAATACCGTATGGAAAAGGTCTTAATACGTAATAAATACATGTAAAATATCCTGCTTCATATTATATAATAAGGGACTACTAGTCATCTGATGATATATGAGACTTCATTTCTGTACCATTGCTGTAGGCTTATAATAATAAGATTGTTATTTATGGATGGGTAGCAGTACAAGGAAAAGATGAAAAGGGGATTTTTTTTGGATTTATAAATAGCCAAAGACCTTCATACTGCAAGAACTAGTCTGAGGTCAGCCCAGGACATCAGATAGAGGTCATGGGCCTTTTTAAAAAGGTTGCTACGTGACCCTGTGACATCCTGAAAAATGCAGCGTTCTCTGTATCAGCCTGTTGTGTCATCTGATTGTGTTTGTAGGACGGCACCTGTCGAACAGCGCCGACGATCTCCGATCTGCTGGAGAGTCGCGTGGCGAGCCGGTGCAGCACCGCTACCGTCTCTATGAGGCGCTGGTAGGCCTCGCGCTGCTCCAAATTCTGCCACTGGGGCGAAGTCATCTGCGAGAAACACAACGACAGCTCTCTCCCGTGAAAACTAAGTGTACATCAATGTCGTCTTTTGTACCTCGGATCGGACTCAGGTGCGATAAATATTCGCCGTGCGACCTTTCCAGGAAACATTAAAGAGACGAACGAGCACTAAAGAGCCAGAGGGAATTCTTCTTTTCTATTCAATCTATCATCAGCGGCTGTATTCCAGGGCTGACCTTCAGTGCTCCTTTGAACTCCTCCAGTTCTTTCTCGGTGTCTTCCTCAGTCAGGTTCCTCTCCCTCTCTGCCTGTTTCAGCCTCATCTCAAGAGTGTAGTTGTCGTTACGATATGCCAGCGACAGCTGGACAAATGCGTTCTGCGGGGAGGAAGTTACTACAATGTAACACTTGGAGATGGAAATGAACTGCTGCAACAAACAAACTCAGAGGAACCCATAGAAAACCCTCCCACAGTGCAGCACACACACATGCACGCAGGCTAAGTGAGAGGCAGTGAGGTTGTTTGCGTAATAGTAATATGCATTTTTATTGGTTAATTGTGTGAGGGAGAAGAGAGCAGCATAACGGTGGGAATGCGACATTGGACCACTTAATGTTTGCTACATTGATCAAAGCAAGTCTGCGCAGTTTTCTAACATACACGGCCCACGACCGAGAGGAAATATATGACCTCTGACTTCCTGACCCAGACACATCCCAGTGGAAAAAGCCAGAGGGCCTGCCGGTTGAGCCTGACAGCGTCACTAATGTTTGGATTTCTCTCTACAGGAAATAACTCAAAGTGTCTCATAGGTCTGATCAGGAACAGAAAAATACTTTCCTGTTGACAAAACACCCTAAAAATCGGGCAGACAATTTTTAAAGAGGTAACTAACAACTTTGTAATAAAACTGATTATTATGAACATGTTCAGCAGTGACTGACACAAAATATACGAGAGCTCACATTGCGTTCCAACTGTGTCTGAACACAATGTATTGCTAAAAGTCAGCAGATTATAGTTGGCAGTCAATTTAATGACCCATTGTATGAAGACTCATGAACACAAGGAACTACTGCAGTGTTTTATAGGGGGAATTAGAATGAGAATATTACATTTGACGTTTTCTTTTGGCAAGCTGTTTCCTTGTTTTTAAGTAGTACATGTATTTACTATGTAGTACTATTCAGACTTAGCAACGTGATTTAAAGATGTTTAATAAGTAAATGAGCAGTTCAATATTTTTGGAAAATTTTGTGTTCGTGAGTGTTAGATGAGCTTTTTAGCCTGGTTCTGTCCAAAGCAAACACTGAGGAGAATAGTAGAATAGTCTGTCCCCTCAATTTTAAAATGATTAATTTAAATTACAGATAAGCACAAGCAAAGAACCACACATGAAATATCAACTGTAGCATGCACTGAAAACTTCCAATCACTCATAATGTCTTATGACCGTGTGTATTTTTAACAGATATACTTTTTAGACAAAATCTAAACAGATCAGATACCAACCTCAACTTCTTTTTCAGTGAGAGGGGGTGCACTGGAATGACATCAGAGAGGAACTGTTATGGTGAGTAATGTACATGTATTATTTATCCACAGTAAAATGAAGACTTAAGGCGCGTTACTATTAAAAGATTAGACTGGAGAAACAAGGCAGAACGATTAAAGTTAACTAAAGCAGCCGTTGTTGCACACCAGCCTGGTAGACCTCGGTGCAGTTTGAGTTTTCGCAGCATCACATCTGAAATGTTTGGCATGGCGTCGGACTTCTCCTTCGCCTCCTCACAGCTGCCTGAGGGTGGATAGGGCGCCGCTCCTGCAAACACAGTGTTGCATAAATCAGCCCCAAAGCAAATAAAATCTGAAATCAAGACTCAACTGGTTTTGAGTCTATATAAGAGCACACATCTTAATGTAAACGGGTCCACTGGGCCCACAAGTGGAAATGACTCAAAAATAATTTATTCTGAAAATGTATTATATATTCTTAAGAAGACAACGTTATTTCTTCTTTCAAACATCATGTTATCTCGCTACAGTTGACCTTTAAAACCAATTAAGCGTTTGTTCAGTGTCTTTGAAAGATTTGTTCATAGCTGATACATGTATTTAAAGTTGCAACTTGTGACTTCATGCATGATTGGCTTACTTAAATATAAGCCTGTTAAGTCTCAACCGAATCAAGTATAACACAACAATAAAGCTATAGCTCTGTGTCTTTCCAAAACACACCAAGTACATAAAGCCATTTTATTCAATCTACTTTGGGTGGTATTGTCCTCAGAAAACTTAACATCATGTCATCTGCTGATGGAACATGCAAACAGCATTTATTTCTCTGTCGCAATGTTGCCAGTAAAAGCAAGATAAACGAGATAAGATCATCATCATCATCTGCTGACTGAAACAGATTTTCCCTGAGATTCAGGAAGTGCACACCCTTGGCAACATTGCCGAATGTACTGCCGAAAGTACTTTCTGTCTTACGTGGCTACGAGGGGGAAAACAACAACTGTTACCTCTTTCCTGTTCAGCAGCTTCACTGAGGTCCGGTAACTTGGAACCCGCGATGCTTTGGTTACGCATTAGCTTGTGCTCCTGTACACAAACAAGCACAAACACGCATACACATAAAAAAAAACAAAGCACTCACACAACATTTTACAGAAGAGCCATTTGACTACCAAATCGGGCAGTAATGACGGCGACGCGTTCAATCTGCTGAACCGATTCGTTACCTCTCTGAATTTGGAGAGTTTCGGTACCCCCCCCTGCTGAGTGGGGAGGTCCTTGTATCCTGAGGCTTTGAAGGCAGCATCCCTGGGCTTGTCAGAGATGGTCTCCTCTGCTGTAGGCGGGAAACTCGGGGCGCCATTTCTAGAGTTGAGGGTGCCCACGGTGTCCCAGGAAACAGCCCTCATCAGAGGAGGGAAGGCGCCGATGGTCTTGATCTCCGCCGTACAGGGGGCCTGCTGGGTGGGGGGCCGAGGGACGGGCTTGGCCACGCCTGTGGCTGCCGCCTGGTTGGGGTTTCGACCCGGACCAGGTGCCTCATCTGCTTTACCGACTCCTGCGGGGTTTCTAGGTGCAGCTGGATCACAGTTCTCCTTCTGAACCGCAAAACGGGGCGTTAGAGTCCCAGAAGACACTTTCCTCTTCTCGGAGGGCCTCCAGTCCATCAGAAGTCTGTTGCCCTGAAGTAAGCAAGATAACAACTGGTTTTAATACATTTACATGAATACAAGCCTGTCCTATCACAATTAAAAACCTCTTTGAACTAAAACAACTGATCAAAACAAGAACGTCTGACCTCTTGATCCTGTGTCGTCAAGTCAGGCTGATCCCTCACGGGAGGAACTTCCAGATGCTGCAAGAGAGGACAACGAGCAAAGGGGTAATAAAATGTCCTCTGACAGTTTTAATAGGGGAAACATGAGCGTGCGTCAAAAATCGTCTGCATCACATCTCACATCCTTAAGAGTGAATGTTGTTTTTCAATTATTTTGTTACCTGTCCAACCGACTGCGAGTTGACAAATGTTGCCTCTGTGGGTCCTCCGGCTGAAACAGCAGTAAATAACCAACAAAAAGTCTTGCAAAGTACAATGGACGGAAAGTAATTTGGAAAAGATTATGAATAAATTGTAAACAGTCGTTTATTAAAGTACATTACCAATTTGAGGGGCGACAATCAGCGAGCTGCTTCTGGATGAACACGGGGAGGAAGACGGCGTCGGAGTTGGAGAGAGACCTTTGGGGAAAGAAACACATGACTCATTCAGTTCAATTCTGACTTTTACCTGTGGCTGAAAGAGTTTACCATAGAACCCTCAAAATGAGCAAAGAACATAACTTAACCTCACTTAGACAACAGAGCTGCCGTGTATTGTGTTAACATCTGTGTGTGCGTGCGGATCCGCTACCTGTGGGAGATTCGGAGAGCGAGCGGCGGCCGCGGCGCGTCAGGAAGCGGTCGCTGACCTTCTTGGCCTGTTGGAGCAGCTCCAGGTTCTTCTGCCGATCCTCGTTGGAGAGCTGCAGCTCCGGCAGCTGATCTTTCAGCAGGTCGATCACATTACCTGTGCTGTCTGAGAAAGAGGAATACGCACACAGACAAGAAGATACAAGCACACTTTGGTTTCGTGGTTATTTGTTTTGTCAAGAAATGCAGTAATAGAAAAACAGCGATGTTAATCAATAGTCTTGTCTGCCTGCTTAAATCCGAAAATATATGTTTTGTCCGATAACTCTTTGTGGACAAGAAGATACCAGAGTCTGAGAGTACTTCTGTATTCGAAGAAGATATTTGTCAGTATAAAATTTAATGACAATGAATAATTCACAGATGTGAGCCAACAAATCAGGTGATGAGGTTCGGCCAAGTCAGCGATGTTTTTATCTCTTTCGAGAAGGGCAACAAACTAAACATCAAAAGTAAGCAAAGCTGCAAAAGCATTTCAGGCATGTGGGAGGACATACAGACAGATTAATCTCTTAGGACACAGATGACCAAACTTAGTCGTAATGTGTTCTCTTAAAAACAGTGACTTTAATTTGGTGCTAAACTAAACCAAACGTTTTTCCAATGATAACATCAGAGAAGCTTTCACCATGTTGTGGCTATTGTTAGATAGAATCTGCAGTGTGAATGTGTGTGTGTGTGCAGGGTTTACCCACCGACAGTGGTGATGGGCCCTCCAGTGGAGTTTCTGGCCAGCCGAGCTCTGGGACTGTGTGGCCTAAGAAAGAGGAAACAGACACATTGTCCCAGTTTACAGTCAAAAAGAATAAAACCGGTTCAGTGTTTTAGTGTTTGAGTAGGAGGATTACCTGGTCTGCTCCAGAGGACGTCCGTCTTGTTGGACAATGGTGGCCTGCTGTGGGTAGACGATGGTGGGGGCCGTCATGACAGCTGGCATCTTGCTTAGTGTAGACTGCACAAAATAATTTAATAAAAACACAACAACACAAATGTTGTCAATGGTAAAATAAAGTTTCGGCAAAAGTGGCATGTGTTTTACTTTCATTAACACAAGTTTGCATCTGAATATGCATTATATTAACATAATATTAACAGACATAATATAGGCTACAGTTGTGCATATTCCCCAACAAATAAATATGAAATCCGGTGACCACAAACAATGAAAGTGGGTGCCTTTAACTACCTTGAGAGGTTTTGGCTTTGGAGCAGCTGTGCACTCTGATCAGCATCCTCCAATAATGACTCAATACTTCAACCCTTCTCTGAAAGTCCTGATCAACCACAGCTCTGGTTACACAGAGGCGTGTGTGAGAATGCTAGATATTAGTCCTCTCATAGTGCTGCCATTCAGAGACACAGACCACATCATCTAACTATTCCCACAGGCACAATTTGGACTCCTAGTGAAACGAGTCAACTGCACTTCCGAATAAAATTGGTAGAGCACTAAGTCCAATATTTGCCAAGCGTCACATCATCTTAAATTATAGGTAGGTCCGGTCCTGTTCCTTCCAAAACCCCTTGTCCAACCAACCTAAGGTAGTAAGCAACTAAACTTAAACTGAGATCAATCAGTAATTCCGTGAGCTCTTCTTTCCGCTTATCTCTGCACTAGAATCTAAATGAAAGGAAGGACGTGCAGCACTGGAGGTGGATACTTTCACAGTGTTGGCACATGGCCTGATTTGATTACTCAGCTTCATTACATTCGGCAACATGTCTTATCTATCCTGGGTGCTTATGAGTGACTTTAGTGGAAGACAATGTTCTCAGACTGTTTAACAATTTGCTGCCTCCAGGATGTTTGATGATTCAACTTCTGAATGTGACCCCTTCCAGATTACATGGTCCATATAAAGTTGTGACATGTTGAAAAACATCTCTAATATGGGGGATGTTTGTGATTCAGCAGGTCAGCTGACCCAAATGAGATTTGAGGCTTAAGAACAATTTGTGAATCTGGAGGCCTTTTTGAAGATCAAACGTAGGTAAGATAAGATATATTGGGGAAAGAGGCCCAATGTCTTCTCAAAGGATTGATTAAATGCTGTTACTGCTAAACTTCACAAAGCATTTTGAGATCAAGGCACAAAGAGGAAGCTTTGAGGGCAGATGTTCAGTAGCAACATTCATAAAGTCTCCTCACCAGAGCCAAATGGATTTTTCTGTGACAGATTTTGTGGCATCACATGCTTTTCCAAAAGCACAATATGTGCTTTCAAAAATTGATACTCACCGTACTGGGAGAGTCGGACGAACTGTCCAGCTCCTCAGGGGAATCCTCCTCTTCCTCAGGCAGTGTGGGCATGGTGTGGAGCAGTGGGGGGCGTGAGCGGGTGTGGGGGAAAATAAAAGGTCTCTCAACGTTGCAGAGGTCAGAACAGGACTCCTCGGAGTGACAATCACTTTGTTCAGGAGGGGATCCCTGCAGGACGCGTTCCTCCTCCTCTGAGAGCTGCGAAATCATGCACACACAAAGACTCAAACACAAGTATGTTAAGCGCAAGTAAACATTTAAGCATTAGAACTCCAAAGGTAACTCTTCCTCATTTGCAGGTACCTGCTGATCTTTAAAAAGAAATACTGACAAACAAAGAAAAACGTCACTGGCCAACTACAGCTTTAAAATAAACAAAGAACAAATCACAGAAGAGCTTAATAAACCATTGCTTTGGAAGAGCAGCTACTTTTTTTAACCCAAGAGGCAGAAATATCGGACACAACACTTTTAAATCTTTTAGTGAGAACGTGAGATAAGGTAAAAGATATCATGAAACATTTTGTCAGTGCATTTTGTCATAGTGCACTAAAGTGCACTCTCCACCAACTCAAGTCAAAGGTAGTTTAGATAATACTTGAAATATCACTTAAAGATGGGGAGAAAATATGTACAAGTAGGTCCTCTTTATTTGTAGTGAACATAAAACAAGGCATGGAAAAAAGTCTTGCACATATTTGGTAAGAATAAGAAACACTAAATGTCGGTTGACCAGAAAATTCCACAGGGCACCTTTAACTTTGGGAATATATTTAGTTGACTCTTCAAATCTTTACACGAGACTTCCATTTCATCATACACTGTACAGCCGAGTGATGGTCTATGGCACAAAAAACAAAACACAATGTTCATGCAGAATTCTCTGCTTCATAACTTGATAAATACTCTGTCTCACGAGCTGCCTGAGGCACATTGTAGTTATAAAACAACAGAGGGCTTGGGAGAAGATGCTGTGTGCCACAAGCATGGAAGATGGAGAGGTTTCTACTAAGAGTCTCAAATTTGTCTAGAATTCAAATTTGATGAAAACAAAAAAAAATGTCCTTTCAATTATAATAATCGTGTGACAATTAAATCTTTGATGCATGTACAATGGAGAAAAACTCTTGAATGTTGCCACAGACACCCAGTTTCAAACGAAACGAAAAGCCAACAAACTAACGTATTCATATTTTGGTAGCGTTCAAAGAACAATAAAAACGAGCAATCTGAACCTATGATATTGTCCATGCAAATATGTGATAGTGGAATACTAGATTTGTGATAGGCAGCCTGAATATGTTCATGTATCCTGTATTATGCCACAGATGCGACAAACAATATTTTTTATTTTTTTAATTAAACATTTCTTAATTAAATGATAATAAAACACATCCATTAGCGTGTAGTTTCCTATAGCTGAAAGCTGTAAATGGGAAATTTTGCCTGCTGCCACAAATTGATGTACTATGTACTGCTCCTTTCTTTTTTTTACTAACACGTGTATGCTAAGCTAAGTGATTTAAGACT
This sequence comes from Gasterosteus aculeatus, assembly GCF_964276395.1. Taxonomy (NCBI): domain Eukaryota; kingdom Metazoa; phylum Chordata; class Actinopteri; order Perciformes; family Gasterosteidae; genus Gasterosteus; species Gasterosteus aculeatus. Next base: position 11,732,876 of record NC_135700.1, read on the forward strand.
TTGAAGGAGAACAGTGCACAAAGACTCTGTATTAACAATTGTCAGTGTTTTTGTACTGGATGCTAATGTGGTCCAACCAAAAATAGAAAGAAATACATATGCATGACCTGCACAGAGACGGCTGTGTTTTTACAGAGTGAAAAGTGCGCTGAATTATCGGTTATTTCAGAGGCATGGCATGCACTCTATGCAATGACAAATGTTCTGTGAATGCAGAGCTACAATGTGCAGCGTGCTGTTTTTTTTTCATCACAAACATGACAAGTTCTTGGTAAAATATAGGGACAGAAACAATGTGAGTCACTGGGGAGGAAATGGGTTGTTTATCTGTCTCCCATCTGCAAGGATATTTCCTGACAACAACAGTACTGGTGTACAGGATTAAACTCCCCACTATTGCTCAGCCTGCACTAACTTTAATACAAACATTAACACTCTGAAGCTCTGATTTCCTCTGATGCTCACACCTGAAAGTAAGTCTCCGATGTCTACTTCTTCTATAATAATCAAATCCGAGCCAAAGAGGTCAGCTTTGAGGTTCTGAATACATGAATATGAAAGTGAGGGAAAAAATATTTATAAAGTGAACTAATTGCCAGTGAAGTACAGGTCAGCTTTGGTAGCAACCACCTGCATCTTTTGTTACTGACTTCATCAATATTCCCCCTTTTCTACAGTTGTAAGGAGAGGCTTAATTAGACAAAAAGAATACAAACAAATAAATCAGGGGTAAATTTAATCCTTTGTATTTGCACAACCATGTCTGTTTACCTATTTCTAAGAGAAAAATTATCTTAGTAAGCAACCAAAAAAGCTTGCAAATGCAACCCAACAAGTATCAGAGACAGCATCTTGACTCAGCCGAAGCAAAGAAGCCGACCTGAACTGCAGGAGGCTCAACGGTGCAGTCTGCTTCGTCAGCAGACCATGAGGCCGAGATAAATATTTCAGGGTAATCCAATCACTAAGATTGTTTCCTGTGGTGGGAACAGGACAGACCATACAAGCCCGAACACAGTACATACGCCGGACCACAACTCCTTTTGAGTAACCGTGTTCTTAAGGGATACAGTCATCCTCTAAAATATATTCCAATTGGTGGCAAAGACTAGCTGTCTCCTCGCTCAGACCGAGCCCCTCCCCCCCCGCCGCCTCTCTTACATAAGCTCACTCCCTCTTGCCAGATTTGTTTAAAATTTGGTTGTGTGAAGCCCAGACTACAGGGCCAGCAGAGGAAGTGGTTGCTGCACAGCTAAAATATGAGAAAACAGGACGGCGGAAGTTTGAGAAAAACAGACGAAAAGTCAATGCAGGGAGAGATGATGAGGTGAGTGAGCAGACAGAGACGACAACATGATAGCACAGAAGGAAGAAAGAAAAGTGAAGTTGAGTCTCACTTGCAGACAAAGGCTAGATCATGTTAACTCACCTCAGCGGCCACGAGTCAAACAAACAGCTGTCCCGAAAAGGCCCCAAAAAAACACACAAGTGCACAAAGCGCTAAGAGATGGCTGATGCTGCTCAACCTGCCAGGTCCTGGTCCAACTAAAGCCATCCCCCACTAAGCCACCACAGTTCCCCACAGCCGACCATCTGAACCTGTCCACAGAGAGCACGCAAGTTACCTGAGCCCACCGCCGGCGCTGTGGCCAAACACACACTCCCTCTGATATCTCCGACTCAGACCGACTTTCTACAGTCAAACTGCCACTCTCTGCTTCTCCCTGAGAAATATCCTCTTTCCTCGGGGCTTCTCCTTCCTTCTCCCGTCCCCTCTGTTCTCTGTCTTTTTTCAGCAGCAGCCTCTCTTTCACTCCTGGGAGCTTTGACCATTTAAGGAGAAGGGCTCTGTATGCGTCTTTGGGCTGCTGTGGGGTATTTGTGTATGTGTGTGTGTGTGTTCTCAGGCTGCTGCTCCACTGATCATCCCTCAACAAAAGCTGAAGAAAGTTTAAAAAAAGAATGTCATTTTTTTCCTGCAGTGTTTGTTTCTGTAATTAAAGTGTGGGAGACTATTTTGTGTGTATTTATGTTCGAGAGCATGTTTGGGAGAGATAGATAGATAGATAGATAGATTGTGTCCAATCTATGTTTACTCTGCAGCCTAAGAGGAATACATACATCCACTTATAACCCCTTAGAGTTAGTTATTGTTTATCAAACTGCATTGTCAAACCTCCAACCATTGCTGCCGCTTTTTAGTGGTGAGATTTTGGATCATCCTTAATTTTTTGTGTGCAACAATATCACAGCCCACAGAGACACATGTTTGGAGGAACGCAATTGTTAAACTCAACTAGAGTAAATTATTATAATTATTAAGTTAGTTAAGCATTGAGTTTGTGTTGTTTTACACAAATCTACTAGTAGAAGTAGTATTCAGATTAAGTACTGGTTAAACAATGTAAAATACGTTAGAAGTACAAATCCTGCACTCAAAAGTCTCTTTGGGTGAAAGAAAAGTATTGTGATGCATACATACCTGAAGAATTAACCGTACTTGAATAATATTTTTGACTGACATATTATTATGAAGTGCAATAATATTAATACTGTTGCAATTAGCATTTTACTGCTCTACACGTTGAGGTGTAGCTAGTTAGTCCAGCGGTTCATAAGAGTCACATAATAAATCTTGAAAGTCGTGAGACGATGAAAGAGAGAAAATTAAAAACAAAGTTCTAATACATAATTCTGTCCCATTTATGGAATTTTCCTCACATTTTTGCTCTTGCTCATCATTTAACTTTTGAGCCTCAAACTAACAAATTATCAGTTTATTTATATATATTTATATACTTATTTATATATTTATTTTGTTAAAAAAACATTATGATGTCCATCAAGTACAATAATAAGCTTTAATGTAGTGTATATACTCAAATAGAATACATTTAGTTATTTTCCACCTCTACATTGCCATGATTGAAATAAGAACTTTCAGGATATCTACCAGGCCAGTTAAAAAAAACATGAAACATACAAAATCACACAATATATTAGGCGTCCAGCGTAACTGCAGACAGAAATAATATCATGTTGTACTTCAGTAGAGACGAATGGAGTCTTACCTTGCTGCAGCTGCCTCCTCCTGTTCCACCTGTTGGAGCCACAGCACAGACAGTGAAAACAGTTCATTTGCATTCAACAGGAAACCATGTGCAATGCAAATATCATCAGACGTCAGAGAAAGGTCAGAGTGAGTGTGTGTGTGTGTGTGTGTGTGTGTGTGTGTGTGTGTGTGTGCATGAGAAAAACAACGAGAATAAAGTGTGGAAGAAATCAATTTAGTTTTCTGTCCTGTGAGGCGTCTTGATATTGATCTCGTCATCAGACGGTTAACTGCCGTTTCAGGAAGCACCTCCGCCCTTGTCCACCTCTATAACCAAGGGCAACAATAACCTGGCAACCAGTTTGAGTACACAGGGAGCCTGATCCGCTGGTTAGTAGCTCATGGTCCGAGTGAACACTGCTGTATTATCGGCTTTAGAGCTGACCAGCGATATGGCACTTTAAAGGCAATTGTGTTAGGTAAATGTAATAAAATGAACTAGTATAATTCAAATGTGACGGAATACATATTTGCTTTTATGTGTCTTCTTTGATGTTGGCAAGTATTTGAACTGTTAGAAATTCTTGCTCTTTGCTCTTTTTGCAGACAGACTTTCCTTCATAAAACATTACACAAATCTTTGAGAAAAAAGACCTGCAGCAAAGCTCGACAAGCTGAAGGTAATGAAGATGTACGGTCGAGTGTTTGGAAAGCCGCACATACCTTCAAACCGATGTTCTAATTAAACTTGATTTACACTTCATACACTTCATTTATTGGAGGCAGATTACTCCACAGTACCCTAGATGGCACCAAAGTCACATGGCACCAGGACAGATAGTACTGACAGACATTTAAAGGCCCACTTTTACTAAAATATTAGAACGCAATTAGCTACTGTTGGCATGCATGTTAAACAGATTAAAATGAAGCTAAAGCAATACCTGCCCCACGTCAGTATGTTAGCAAGACCAATGTGAGCATACTATAGTTTGACTAAAACCAGACGTACCAAAGCAATGCCTCACAGAACCGCTGGCATGACTCTTAATGAATGTATGTATATATACATAGGCCAATAGTTTATTTAGTCACATTTGATTTTAGAGATTTTTTAGTGGAATATTTTGAGAAATACCCTTATGTGCTCTCTTGTTAGAAACTGAAAAGTTATCTGTGTACTTTACATATGAAGCTCAGCCAACCTTTTGCCTTAGCTTAGCATAATGCCTGTCTCTGTGCGAATGTTGGATAATGGGCACCTATACTGTATCTGACAATTTATGTGAACATTTCTTCTGGCTTGCATTGGCCCGAGGATGTCCGGCCTCTTCTACTGATGGTTGGTAAGACACAACAGGCGTGTGCAACGCTTTCCTAGCAGCTAAAGAAAGTCACTATTGACCATTTCAAAGTCTAAAAATATTTCCCTCCTGTGAAAAGATGTGTTCTAAGTTAAGCTATACCAACCAATTTCAGTCTGCAATGTTTAGTGAACAGGGAGATGTGTGTGTAGCCACAGTCCTCTGTTGATCCGTATCACACCACTTTCTAGTGAAAGTGAAGTGAACACGTTATGGGTCAAACCAAATGCAAAGGATTTGCTCAAAATACATCTTGTGACTGTACACCACTCACACATTCCATTTCACTAGGAATAGTTCTCAGTACATGAGTTTAAGATACTTACTGTGAGTCACTTTGGAAAGAGTAAGGCCAAATGTTTACCCGTTCTCCAGTCTTTATGCTAAGCTAAGCTAAAACTATCACTGTAACTTTATTCTTAGCACAAACATGGCTCTTATCAAAAAAGCTAACTAAATGTCCCAATTTACATTTAAATAGTTAAATATTAAACATTGTTACAAACACGCTCAAAGAATCTCAGAGCAATACAGAGGAAAAGGTTAAGTAGGCTGTAACACAGAAATTCACAGAAACAAAGCAATCAAAAATAGCATGTAGCTAAAAATACTTCCCCTTGATGCTTTTACATAAAACAACATTCTGAACCATCATTCTCTCCATGGCCCCATTTGATGGATGACATACACACCTTATTCTCTCTTCCTCCTCTGCACCAGCTGTTATGTGTAATGTAAATAACTGCTGTGCCTATTTCCAGACATCCCTTGAGTTACCATTAGAGAGGGAAGTAGCTCTAATTCATCTGTGTCTACCCCAGAAACAAGAAAGTACTATAAAGAAGCCATCATACCATTCATAGGCATCTGTGGAGGCGCATTAAATTCTGGGAGGACGGCGGATGGAGGAAGACCTTCTTCAGGCTGAGCATCGAACTCAGCCGGAGAGTCTGAGGCGTCTGTTTCAGGACCAGCTGGCAGACTGGGACATGAAGACTTCAAGAAAGTACAGAAAGTGAACAGTTTATCACTGTCTTATATTGGAGACGTCAAAAGCGAAACAAAAAACTCTATGTTTTTCACTGTTGTAGAGCTGCCTTTTATGTAATGTGACAATCACCTAAAACTAAAGCAAATACTTTTATTATTATTATGAATCAAAGGTTACGAGTTTGGTTTCTCTTTGTTTGGGAGTCCAATCGATATGAACATGAAAATCCCCCAAAACATCTGTTAAACCACTATTTTCGCTCACTCCTTTACACCATTTGTTCCTAGTCTAGTGACCATGACCCCCACAAGAGCCTCTGAATGGAGGAAATAAGAAAACCTCGTTACTACTGCGCCCCATCATGTCTATCTTTTGAATATTGATTTAAAATGAGTTGTTTACATCAAACTAATACATAATTTTACCTCCTCGGGTCATTACTAATCATAGAAATGAATCACTTTGTTCAAACTAAGTGCATTTGTTCAGGTGCTGTAACGTAATTCAATTTTGGGGAACTTGTACTCTTTGTATTCTACAATACAGTAATAGATTGAAAATTAAACAGTCTAATACAGCCTCCTCCTTCCTCTATTTTCTGAGGTGCAAGTAATTTCATAACCCAAATTCTGAACTTTTAATGCAATATACTGTTTATTCTGGCAGATTTTGTTAACACGGGAGCATCATCGCGAATAATAAAAACATCTGCATGAAGCAGTTTGAGATTAAATCTGCAGTTAGAATTGAGACAAAAATGACAATAATTAATTTAAATGAAATGGTTTTAGAATTTGCAGGTGCATATAAGTTGAACCATTGGACATCAAAACACTTGACCTATTCATTTCAAGATCAGTAAATGTATTACATCGACTTTAACTGTCACTCAAAAAGCAAACCTGAGTTTCATCTTTTTCTGTGATCCTGACCACCAGAAGACTCAGTTGTTCGTCGGTGTTGGCTGCTCTTCCCAGAGCCTCCTCCACCCTCCCAGTGATGCTCTCCATCCTCACTTTCACCTGGCTCACCCTCTGCTCGTTCACTCTCACCAGCTCGGCGGTCTCCAGGGCCCTGTTGACCATCGTCTCCATCCTTCTGAGGTTCTCCAGGAGGCCGTCCGTGGTCACCCGAAGCTGGGTTTGCTCCTGCTCTGATGCTCCAATTGTAATATCCGTGGCCACTGCTGCATCCCTCTGACCCTTCACATCCTTCTCCACAGCTCTGTCTGGTTCTTGTCTCTCAGTGTTGGTTCCCTTGTCGATATGAATACTGTTGCTTTTTTCCTCCGCGACACACTCCTGTGCAGATATTAGAGAGGTTTGCAGCAGGCAAACCTGCTCCCTCATATCACAAATCGTCTGCTCTGCTTGTTGGAGCCTAACTTGTGTTTCGAGGGTGTCCCGGCCCGACTGGGTGTCTTTTGGCCGGGCCTTAGCCCCGTCCACGCTGCGGGCTTTCCACCAGTTCACCACAGCCGCCTTCTTGGCCTCCTGGATCTGAGTCTGGCTCTGTTTTTTCTCCTTCTCCCAGGCTGTCCACCGCTCCTCCACCTTCTCCCCTTTTTCCTCCCACGCACACTTGTGCAGCTCCAGCTCCTGCAGCCTGAAACCACCACCGCATCTTTATAAACACCTCCCCTACACACTGTTATGTCTGTAGTTACCAAGGGGTACTAAAACTGCACTTATCCTCGATACAGTCTAACCCACAGAGTATAGTCTTTCCTATAGGTTGCGTAATGGAGATGGCGATAAATAAAACCAGACACCCCTTTTTATTAGACAGAGAAAGCTTCTCAGAACAGAGACTAACATCAACCAAATCCAGTATGTGACCATAACAGGAGAGAAGGAGGTAAAAAAACTCACATACACTTTGACAAGCTGCTGCTTGATGCTCGCCTGTTGCTGCTGGCGGTAAGGAAATGGTGTCTCCTGTGTTTCTACAGGAGCAGAGTCCTGCATGTGAGAGAAGACACAAAAGACAGATGTATATGCATGTGCGTGTTACTGCATTGGATAATCATCATCTTCCGTGGATTCTCCCCTCACCCTCTCATGATATTTATTGTTCAGAAGATGGGCTACTTCTGCAGACTTAATCCTGTGGATGATGCTCTGAATATCGTCCTTGTATGTGTGCAGGGGCGGGAGGCTCCTGTCGTCCAGACCTCTGTGATGCTGCCGCAGACAAAGAAGGCAGAGGAATAACTGTCAATGTGAGACAGAACATCAGCACCGTTCATAAACAGCCTGTGGACAGCAGGCACTTCCTACCTGCTGCATATCCTGCATCTCACTCTGCAGAGAGCGCTGGTTCGGAGGATCTCGACTGTAGAGAATCTGAGGACTGATACAGTGTCTGTCATACCTGTCAGGGACAAAAAAAACACTCATTCACTATATATTGGATATAGGTCTCTTTAGTTAAACTTATATTAATCAGGCAAATCACGCACAATATCACACTGAAAGTATCAAATCCGTGATATTAGATTTTTCAGTTTCAGGGTCCTGGTATGGTCTGTGTTGCATCGCTGTTATGTGTCATGAATCATAGGGACATTTCTATTCATTTTTTGAATAACAACCGTGTTTTTCTTACAAAAAATCTGCCTGGGAAAAAAAGTGTATTGAGTTAAAATACATTCTGAATAATAGTGTTTTTTTTCTTTTCTTTTCTTTTCTATAAAAATATAAAGGTTGGTGCTTCTTTTGGTGATTATAATAAAATAAATCAACAACTTTATTTATATGGGACGTTTAAAAACAGAGTTTACAAAGTGATTTGACAGACAAGGCAAAGCTAAAAGGTAAGGGATAAAACCCTAATCAAAAACGCGCATTAGATGATTTAGATGAAACATAAAACCAATTGATACAATTGGAAAAAAACTAAAAACTAAAATAGATCATTATGATGATTGAGTGAATGAAAAAATAGCAACAATACAACGCACAACGAACCAAATTCCATCACTACACTTCAACTTCATGCCCAGGGAAATGGGTGAATAGTTTGGTCAGAAGTACCTTAAAAGAACTTGGTGGGAATGTTCCTGTAACCTCATCAGCTCCGACTGCAGTCCCTGCAACATCAGAATTAATTATAACTACATGTGAGATATAAAATACTTGATATTTTGTGTGTTCCTGCTCCATGTGCATGAGGTTTCCTCACTAGATACAATATACATCATGTTTGCTCATTGATGTAACACTGCTGATATTAGTGTTTGCATCACATTGCATATAAAACACATGATGCAGAGCACCTACTCTACTCTATATGTCAAATAAGAGTCACTCAATTCTACATCACAAAAACTTCTTTCAAATTGAAATTGTTTGCTTTAACACAAAAGCTTACCTCAATCATGTTGTGATTCTCCACGTGAGAGTTCTTCATCTTATCCATAAGAATGTCTTTCTATGCGGAGACATTTGTAAAGTTGAAGGACAAAAATGCTGACCGATAAATTATTTTCCCGAAGAAAATATCCAGAAATACCAACCTTTGTGATTTCTCGATCTCTCAGTGTCAACGCAAGCAGGGTTTCCTCTAGTTCGGCCTGTGAACATTTCGGTGTTTAACTCTCCACTCATAAAGCAGAGACAAATACTAAAGTGTTTTACTCATCTGTTCCTACCATCAACTCAGCGTTGACCTTTCGGAGTTTGCTGATGCTATCTTCTGAACACGTACTTTCAAAGCTGAGTTTTTCATTCTGTGAGGACACAAAGAAAAGAACACTAACTTTAGAGGGGGGGGGGTCTACTCCATCATCAGCCATATTTTAAACGTCAATGAGCTTCAGAAAACGAAGACACACAAAGACACCCCGTGCACGTCAGTAGAGCCCCGGAGGAGCAAGTAAACAGCTTTAAGTTCCTGAGAATCAGCATTACAAAACATTTGACACGATCATCCCACATCGCCATCCAGCTCAGGAACAGCTGTGCTGGGAAAACTTCCAAAGTTGTCATCAACTTTTACAAAGGAAACCATCTGTTGGAAAAGCTTAAATAACGTTTTGTCTTAGTCACACTAAGTTGTTGAGTAGGATATTTCTAATACCATAGTGACTGGAAAATATTACCAACTAGCTTGAGATGTGCAATGCGCAGGACAAAGGAGCAACAGGTTGGGAAACATCACATGAAACATATCATTTAAGGTATTCTAAACCAACACCTGTGTGTTTATCACTGTCAAGGCGATTTAGCAAATTCCATAATGTGGAATGTAGCATAATTGGACTATTTCTTCTTTTTTGTTTGGACTTCTTATATTTCTTTGTGCAACCCTTGTTGTAAAATGACAAAGCAGCCCTTGAACATGCACACATATAGACTTACGTTTAAAACTGCATTACCTTGTCCTCAAGCCTCCTAATATGAACCTTCAGGCATTCAACCTCCTTGCTCTGATGATGATAAAATATTTACATGTAAATAGTTGCCGTGGAAACTGATTGAACATGCAGAAGGTGGCTTGGAGCGAGGGACGTACCAGTTGATTGCAGCTGGCCTGAGTGCGGTTGGCTCTCTCCTGAGCCTCTTTGAACGCCCGCCGGGTCTCCTCCAGTTCTTCTGTCAAGGACCTCGCTCTCACTGCTGACCCCTGAGCACTACACACACACCCAAGAAACATCCACTCTCACTGCTGACCCCTGAGCACTACACACACACCCAAGAAACATCCACTCTCACTGCTGACCCCTGAGCACTACACACACACCCAAGAAACATCCACTCTCACTGCTGACCCCTGAGCACTACACACACACCCAAGAAACATCCACTCTCACTGCTGACCCCTGAGCACTACACACACACCCAAGAAACATCCACTCTCACTGCTGTGTTTACCTCTACTCCCAAAAAACAGAAAGAAGAGTAATTTTATTCTGTTTTTCCCAAATGTAAACTAAATGTCGTGAGTGTTAACTTCTCACATTGTAAAGCCTATTTTGTCCCTGTTCTTATTGAGATCTTGTCTTATTAAGAAAGTCAGCCTGTCCATCGCATGAACCTCTTTGGTCATTTTATGCCAGTTATTCACTCTAGGTGAATCAGCATGTAACTATTTACGAGGGAGTGCTGATATTTGCTGCTACTGTAAATATTTGATGGGGCATCTGTCATTTCCTGTTATTCCTTCTGGCAGAACACACAAATAAAGTGACACGCATGTCAATGGTTCCCCTAACCCTATGATGACAGTTGTATCTACGAGCTGATCCACAAGATGTTGTGGTGATTTATCTCATCCTCCCCACAGTTTCTACAACAAGCACCAACATAAGTGCAAGTGAAATACCAACCATCCACCTATGGATATAGTTTGTGGTAGTTAATCCGTCTTTTACCTCATACATGTTTTTTAAAAGCTGATTAAGAGTCACAAATAAACACGTGTGACAATCTCTGCAAAACATGTTCAGCTTTTCTTCTTCTTCCCTGTGGCTTTGCCGCGTACACTGTCATGGAGGGACACAGACACCTACTGGTGATCCAGTGGGACTACAGCCTGAGGATGATGCTTGCAAAAACTAATATTGCACCATGAATACAATTCCCTGTTCGTCTGTTCTTACTGACTTTCTGTGTAAAATGTCACAAGGGTTCTGAATCTGTGTCTACAGATCTATACAGATTATTGTGCCTTGTGATTTGTAAGCAATCATTTCATGAACCCTTTTTGATCGTGATGTTGAGGTTGATCCAAAGAATAAAAAAAGAAAGTAGTTATTTTCTCACCTGGCCAGTTTTGTTCGCAGCTCAGTGACCTCGAGAGTGAGCTGCAGGTTTACATCTTCACACTGTGCCACCGTCCTCAGCAGACCGCTGTTCTGCTCACTCAGCTTGCGGTGAGCGTGCTTCAGGTCGGCTACTGTGCCCAAAAGATCTTTTCCATCACTAACGCCAAAACAACAGTTATTATGACAACATACTGTGTAAACACAAATTATGATCAAAATAGACAAATAACTAACCAGGAACACTGGTGGCTTTCTGAGGAGGCAGCTTTTCTTTGACAAGGGGAGGAAAGAAAAGGAAAATAAATTAAGTTTAGTGAATTGCCATCTGTCGCGATTCTTACATTTTGCGGACGTCTGAACAAAATGACAGCTAACCGTTTACAGGCACTCTGGAGGAATCAGGCCGAGACACGTGACTACTGTCCACACTGCAGCTGAAACAGACAGAGTCATTAAATGAAAATCTTCAAAAAATATAATAATAATTCATTAACTCTAAATGGACAATCTGCTCTTTCATTTTTCAAATAATGTGCATGGCTGCTGCGCGAATAGAAGTAGTTGAAGAAGCATAGACCTATATTTTACTGTTCACTACAAGTAGAAATAACACAGTATGCAAATACTCCATTACGTGTAAAAGACCTTCATTCAAAATTGTACTTAAATAAAAAGTACACAAGTAGTTCTAACAAAATAGAATATTTTCAGTATTCAGATATTGGTATTTATCATATGAAGGTTACAGTATTTTAGCATTTTCAATGAAGCATTTAATTAAAATAAATGATTAATGCTGTCAAGGCGGAGCTAATTCTAAAACTTAGTATACAGTCATGTTGTTTAGTCTATAACAATCCTTTATATATTTAAAAGCATGAAGTGTTTTGGGTCTCCGTTTTAAAATGAACCAGTAATTTAAGATGATAAATAAATGCAGTGGAATAAAAAGTATTTTATCAACAAGGCTGTAATTTTAGTTGGAAAAATGGTAACTTAATGTTCATGCTTCTGGTTTCACTAACCAATTTTAGGTTTTCACAAGGTTTTTCTTTTGTTTGGGAACAGTCCTAAAATAGTTTTTATCATAAGACATTACAAGCTAAATTATAACATCTGAATATAAGGTGAGTTACTGAGGATTGATATAAGAGAACCGTGTTTAAGCTGAAAAGTCCCAAATATAATCCACAAGTGCTTCTTTAAAATAGGCAACACGCTACATGTCCTACAGAAAGTCTCACCTGTCCTGGCTGCATTGTGAGATCCACTCCCTCATGATGGCGTGGTAAGACTCCCTGCTCACGTGAGGGTCCTGACAGTCAGGGTCCAGAAGCCGTCGCAGGGCAGCCAGTCCGTCCTGCTCTGGACCCTGAGCCGTCATGGTCTGCAGGTACTGCATGATAGTGGAGGCCAACACCTCTCCTGAAGACAAGAGAGAGAGACAGGAACAATAATTGATCAATTGCATTTTTAGTACAGATCTTTGGGCCTGGGTTTTGATAAAAACCAAGACAATCCTGTGTACCTGTGTTGGCGGTATTACATGTATTGTACATGATGTCAAGGAGTTCATGCTCAGAAAATCCACTTGTGTCTTTATCCTTCGTCCCACTGCCGGCTGATCCACAATCTAAATATGTAGAGATGAGAGCAAAAGTTAGAGCACATTAATGTACATGAACGTATAGATTTACTTCGAAATATATGTTTATTGCTTTGACAAAGTGACAAAGTAACTGCAACACTTACCATCATTTCCGTCAGACATTGTTTCTTTCTCCGAAATCCCTTCAAGGCAAATGTGCTGATGGACTGTCTGATTCCTACGACCTATGACCTGGATCTTAAATGAACATCAAATACTTTCCTCCATTTATTATGATTAGGGTCCAAAACTCAAATCAAATGTTAGTGTCACATTAAAACCATTAGTAGCTAACATCGGATGTCATAGTATCTATGCTTCTAATAAATCCTTTTCAGATCTCACTGTTTTCAACGCTTAAATGTAAGCAGTGCGATCTCAGTAATTACACATTTTCTTATTGTCAGCACACAATGACCATAATTGGGTTGTATATAATGATGGTAATACTATTTTTTTAACGACGAGCACGAGATAGCTAAACAAAACTTCCACCAGCAATTAAATAATTATATTTATTAAATCATGTGTACATTGTATATCTTGTTTGTCTTTTCGTTTATTAACCATTAAATATATAAATCAAATATAGATTCTTACTTTTCAGCCCAGGAAAGTTCCCCATAAAAGAAAAACATGATTGTATAACGTTAAATCAGGAGCTTCGTCTTCCTTATTATTGTTGTAGTCTTGCTGTGACTCACCGTGATGAGGTCTTTGAGATTCCCATTTGCTTGTTCTAACTGCTTCACATCAAAACCAGCTGACGTCCCTCAGTCCCCTCTCGTCCCCCACCTCACCCCACTGCAGCTGACGTCTGCGACGGTGGATTTTTTCATTTCAAATTCACCAGTTGCGACCATTGCTAAATCCTCTTATTGGCACTGCAATTGACGGTCCTTTCTATATTATGGTAAATATTGTATTTAATTAGTGAGCAAATTGTTTCTGCATCCCATCAGGCTGACTCAAAAACAACTATGGTTATGGAATAAATGCAGAATATATATATTTTCATGCGAATACCTTATTTGATAGTACTATCACTGCGACTTTAGTCGTGTTTCCATCAAAGAAACAAGTGTGTTTACCTCCAGGAGGAACTCTTTGTGGATCTCCATCGACCTGCCCGGACACCATTTCCGTTGCACTCGCCGTGAGGTTGCTTCCTGTCAGAAGCATGAAGTAGCTACCAAAAGACAACGGGTTGGAGATCCTGTATATTTTAATACATCTAACTCTTGAGTGTACCATTCTCCAGTCAAGATGTCTCGGGGCTCCATTGAGATCCCTTTGCGGGACACCGATGAGGTAAAACTCGTCTAATATGTGAATTATATTGTATTTGTTTGACTTTTTTTTGGTGAACCTCGCTGTGCCGCTAGCCGTTTATGCTAACGATATCTAGCATCAGCGATCATGTTTTTTGTGTTTGATGTAGAGTAATGTCACGATGAGATGTTTAGGTATTTGCAAGTCGACCCGAAACGTAAACGTCGGTTATGTTAGCAGCCGACGTTACCAACCGCACAGTCTGCAGAAATGTGAGAGCGGGTTCTGGTGCAAGTTAGTACGTCAATTATTGTTATGTTTTCTATCATTGCGCTAATCATGCAACTCATATTGAATCCAACGGTTACAGTAGTTTCTATAACAGAACTTTGGATTAGTTTCCATATGTTGCTATACGGCATTTCAAACTGCAAAATTCACAGCAGAGGATATAACGATCACTATGTAGATGAAGGGTAATTGTTATATCAATGGATCTGGCAATGCAGATTGAAACACGGACCGTTTTGGATTATGAGTGAATTGACGATCGAACAAAACAAGGTTCTTAAGCGTGTTGATGCAAATTACATGTAAACGTACAACAATTACATAAAACATAATCAACCAAATCTGCCTAATTGACGGGGGTGGTATTACATTGATGGTAACAACAGTATAATAATGTAGTTAATACCCTTTATCTTCTCACAGCATGCATCTTTATATTGACTCGTAGTCATTCATGTATTAAAATATATATGGAGTCAGATGGTTGTCAGACTAAATGATTTGATTAATAACGTCTTGCAGGTCATCGAGCTTGACTTTGACCAGCTGCCAGAAGGAGACGAGGTCATCAGCATCCTGAAGCAGGAACACACACAGCTGCACATATGGATTGCTTTGGCGGTGAGTTACCTAGAATCTCAGCTAGATGAAGGACTTGGAAATAATCCAGAAATTGAAATCATCCCACTAGTTGTAACGTTCCACACGCTTTCATTTTCAGTTGGAGTACTACAAGCAGGGCAAAACAGAGGATTTTGTCAAGCTTTTAGAAGCAGCCCGTATCGATGGAAACCTCGACTACAGAGACCACGAGAAAGACCAGATGACCTGTCTGGACACATTGGCAGCTTACTATGTTCAGCAAGCACGCAAAGAGAAAAACAAGGATGCCAAGAAGGAGCTTATCACGCAGGCCACGCTGCTCTACACGATGGCCGACAAGATCATCATGTACGATCAGGTAAGAAATAATTGATGTGTGAAAACCGCCGGTTCTCCACTAATCCTGCAACTGAATATAACTAAATCTAAATGCTCTTTGCTCACTCAGAACCATTTGCTGGGACGAGCCTGTTTCTGCCTGCTGGAAGGAGACAAGATGGACCAGGCTGACGCTCAGTTCCACTTTGTCCTCAATCAGTCCACCAACAACATCCCTGCTCTGCTTGGCAAGCTCATTATTAAAAATAAGACCTCAATCTTAACCATCGTGATTAAGTCACAATAATAATCACATGTTTTTTGTAACAGGTAAGGCTTGCATCTCCTTCAATAAAAAGGATTACAGAGGTGCACTGGCGTACTACAAAAAGGCCCTCCGCACTAACCCAGGCTGCCCAGGTAAAGAAGTTACCTGCATCCTCCTCAAAACAGAGCCGTGGAAGTTCTGTGTTGCAGATTGTTCCTAATCTACCGTCTGCCTGCTTCTCTCCAGCTGAGGTCAGGCTGGGGATGGGCCACTGTTTTGTCAAGCTCAGCAAACTGGAGAAGGCCCGTTTGGCGTTTGGCCGAGCCCTGGAGCTTAATTCCAAATGTGTGGGAGCTCTAGTTGGTTTGGCGGTTTTGGAGCTCAACAGCAAGGAGGCCGATTCCATCAAGAACGGAGTGCAGCTCCTGTCTCGGGCTTACACCATAGATCCCAGCAACCCCATGGTGCTCAACCACCTCGCCAACCACTTTTTCTTCAAAAAGGTACTCGCTAGTCTAGTTGGTAATTGAAATACATGCACAGTTCTAAACCAGTGTGTGATTCAACTGTCATCACACCGTTGTGCCTTCTATTTTCTTATCAGGATTACAGTAAAGTGCAGCATCTGGCCCTCCACGCTTTCCACAACACCGAGGTCGAGGCCATGCAGGCTGAGAGCTGCTACCAGTTAGCTCGCTCATTTCACGTGCAGGTGAGATCTGACTTGATTCTGCGTAAAATGACAATCTATTTGCTTATCAAAGTACATCGCTGATATCTCTTTTTCTACTTCAGGAGGACTATGACCAAGCGTTTCAGTATTACTACCAGGCCACTCAGTTTGCCTCATCCACCTTTGTGTTGCCCTTCTTCGGCCTGGGCCAGATGTATGTGTATCGAAGGGACAAAGACAATGCGGCACAATGCTTCGAAAAGGTTTTAAAAGCCTACCCTAATAACTACGAGACAATGAAAATCCTGGGGTCTCTCTATGCTACGTCTGATGATCAGGAAAAGAGAGACATTGCAAAAGTACGTATGGTGTACAGATTAATCCTATGGCTTGTTAAGATGTTTAAAGTAAGCTTGAAAGAGATGCTAAAACATGTCTTTGCTCCCCAGGGTCATTTGAAGAAGGTAACCGAGCAGTACCCAGACGACGTGGAGGCCTGGATCGAGCTGGCTCAGATTATGGAGCAGACTGATATTCAAGGAGCGCTGTCTGCATACGGCACAGCCACCCGCATCCTGCAGGAGAAGGTGCAGGCCGACGTTCCACCCGAGATCCTCAACAACCTCGGGGCTCTTCACTTCAGACTGGGAAACCTGGGAGAGGCCAAGGTAGCTGTCAATACACACAACCGCTTGTAGAATAGAACAATTACATTCTCCTGGAAATTCATTGCACATACAGTGCGTGGACATGTCTCTCATTGTGTTATTTACAGTCAAATGTATCATCGAACGGGTTGTGTTTTTTCCTGCTTTTTAGAAATACTTTCTTGCGTCTCTGGAGCGGGCCAAAGCTGAAGGGGAGCATGACGAGCATTACTACAACGCTATTTCTGTCACTACGTCTTACAATCTGGCCCGCCTGTACGAGGCCATGTGTGAATTTCACGAGGCTGAGAAACTCTACAAAAACATCCTGAGAGAGCATCCCAACTACGTGGACTGTAAGCACGCAACATTATACAACTGTTAAAAAGTAGAAACGACAAGAATGTTTGTGGTTCCTTGGAAGACTTGCCTGTCTTTTTGTTTTGGTCAACAGGTTATCTGCGTCTTGGAGCAATGGCCCGCGACAAAGGAAATTTCTACGAGGCCTCTGATTGGTTCAAAGAGGCCCTGCAGATTAACCAGGTACTTGCGGGTGTATATAATAAAATCGGATCCGCTAAAATCAGATGTCCAACTCCCTTCAACGTCATGCGCTTGGTTGTCTTTGGTGCAGGATCACCCGGATGCTTGGTCCCTGATTGGAAACCTCCACTTGGCCAAACAGGAATGGGGACCGGGTCAAAAGAAGTTTGAGCGTATTCTGAAGCAGCCGTCCACACAAAATGACACCTACTCCATGCTGGCTCTGGGTAACGTGTGGCTGCAGACGCTGCACCAGCCCACGAGAGACCGGGAAAAGGTGCCGTTCACTAATCTCCTCCTTTATTGATGTGTGACGGAGATCTCCTACTGGTTTTATCTGAATTTGAATAGACATAGGGAAACAATAGATGCTCAAATGACTGTTTTTACTTCACTTTTGTCTCGACAGGAAAAGCGACACCAGGACAGAGCCCTGGCCATATACAAACAAGTCCTGCGAAATGACTCCAAGAACCTCTACGCTGCTAATGGCATCGGTCTGTTGAGTTTTACTGATTTCATTTGTATTACTTCTACTTTATACGTACCATCGTACTCAAAGTAGATGCCTGGTGTCCAGGTGCCGTCCTGGCCCACAAGGGCTTCTTCAGGGAGGCTCGCGACGTGTTTGCGCAGGTGAGGGAGGCCACGGCAGACATCAGTGACGTCTGGCTCAACCTGGCTCACATCTATGTGGAGCAGAAGCAGTACATCAGCGCTGTGCAGATGGTAAAGGCCTCATCGCCGATGACTTACGGAAACGATTGCCCTTGTTGATGTTTTCGCCCCCTGGCAGTTGAGTATTATGTTCTGCTCCACAGTACGAGAACTGCCTGAAGAAATTTTACAAATACCAGAACACCGAGGTGCTGCTGTACCTCGCGAGGGCACTTTTCAAATGTGGCAAACTGCAAGACTGCAAGCAGATGCTGCTGAAGGTAACACCACAGGGAGAGAAAAAGAAGTCTTTTGTCTCATGTGACAATATGAGGAGAGTACAGCTTTGTCTTTCTGGTGCGTTTCGATCAAGGCCCGCCACGTGGCGCCCAGCGACACGGTGCTCATGTTCAATGTGGCCCTGGTGCTCCAGAGACTGGCTACTTTAGTGCTGAAAGATGAGAAAAGCAACTTGAAGGCTGTGCTCAGCGCTGTCAAGGAGCTGGAACTGGCTCACAGGTGGGAACCTTGATTTCTACTTCCTCCTCCCAGTGGGATCCTCCAGCTGCTCTAATCCTGCCATTGTGCCACCTCCTCCCTCAGGTACTTCAGCTACCTCTGCAAGGCCGGCGACAAGATGAGGTTTGATCTGGCTCTCGCCGCTTCTGAAGCCAGGTCGGTCTGGGTTTAATTCCATCACAGCTTTAAGATGACGATTTTGACATTAAATCTTTCTTGGTTTAAACCCAATAATTTGGTGCGTGTGTGTGTTGTGGGATTGTAGGCAGTGCTCTGACCTTCTGAGTCAGGCTCAGTACCACGTGGCACGAGCCAGGAAGCAGGATGAGGAGGAGAAGGAGCTCCGTGCCAAACAAGAGCAGGAACGGGACATCCTGCGTCAACAGATTAAGAAAGAACAGGTACTTGTGGAAGCTTTTCGGTTGTAACTGATCACAAATAGGTTTCCTTTTTTGCATCGCTTTTCTTGTTAATAAGTCATCCTCAAACCTTGTTAGACGGAGAAGCGGAACAAAGAGGCGGAGGAACAGAAGAAGCTCTTGGAGCAGAGGGCTTTGTACGTGGAGAAGACCAAGAACCTGCTCACCTTCGCAGAGGGATCAAAGGAACTGGCCAAAGAAAAGAAGAAGAGCGGTGGACGCGTGAGTCTCTGATAACAAACTCGTCTCCAGGCCAACTTGCACAGAGTGCGGCGTAGATGACCTTCTCCATTCTTCTTTGTCTCTAAGCGTAAGAAAGGAGGCGACATGGATGAGTTTGTCAACGATGACTCCGATGAAGACCTGCCGCTGAAGAAGAAGAAGAAGAAGCGGGGGGGCAGCGGCAGCGAACCGGATGAGGGCGCGGAGGGAGATAAGCCGCGCAAGAAGAAGCGGAAGTGAGTCGGTTACTGGCGTTGATTGGGACGTCTGCACGAGGCACACAAGGTACTCAGAGCCATTTATCTTACAGACCTGCTAGAGGGGATGACAGTGATGACGAGGATGGAGGATCACGACCCAAGAAGCAGCGTAAACCCAAAGAACGCAAGCGGGTGGAAAAGGTACTTTTTGGTTCTCTCAATGTTATTTTGGGATTCTGGTTTTCTATTTATCTTAACTCCTTCTCATCACTTTTAGCAACAGCCTGAGCGTCTGCCGCCGTCTCTCAAAGGAAAGATCAAGTCTAAGGCCATCATCTCCTCTTCGGAGTCCTCGTCAGATGAGGATGGCCTGAAAATAGCCGAAGACAGGCAAGAGCATCAAAGTTCAAATGACAATTTACATTTTAGGGCATCGGGAAATTGATGAATGCACGTTCTCCCATACAGACACCAAAGAGACAGCGGTTCAGGATCCGATGATGGAGGCGGCCACAGGAAGCAGATTCCATCGGACAGCGAGTCGGACGGAGGGAGGAAACACTCGGGCAGCGAGGCGGGCAGCCCTCGGCGCTCTGGTGGCTCGGAGGACGACGACTCTGGCAGTGACCGTCCGGTGAAGAAGAGGAGAGTGCAGCGGCAGTCGGACTCGGAGCAGTCGGACAATGAGAGCAAGAGGAGTCGGTCGGGGTCCGACGACGAGTCCAGGCCCAGTTCACCCGCCGCAGCGTCGGGCCGGGGGTCAGATAGGGGCTCTGAGGCGGGATCAGACATCCAGGGCTCCCCGCGCCACTCCGACAATGGCTCTGAGCCAGAAGCCTCCAACAATGACAGCGATTAAGCTCTTAAAGCTATTTCCACGCAACACGGGAAGCTCTACTTCTGAATTTTTATTAAAGGGATATGAGTTTGAGACGGCTGGGGAGTTCGCTTAAAAAAGTTAAAAAAGTGTAATATTGTTTACCCAGCATTGCCATGTAGTACTCACGTATGACTGGGAATTTCTTTTCAGATGCTTTTGTTAAACATCTATTTTCTATTAAAGATGGTTAAATGAGAAGTGACCCAGAATGGAAACAATGCTTCGACAAAATGTCAAATAAAAGAAAATGAGATGTGCATTGTGTTCTGCGTTAAACTAAAGTGGACTTCTGCAATCGAAGTATAGATTTCGTGAAATGTCACAAGAAGCTCCAGTATGCAAATAATGAAGCTCGTGTCAGAATAAGGTCGACTTCTCCCTGTAAGCTGCAACACCTCAGGTTGGATTTACAAGAGCTGAAGGCAACGTGCACCCAGGGACACGTACTGACGCGCTAATACTGTGGTAGAACACCAGAAAGCAAATGTAAAAAAAAAACAGGCAGACTGGAGATTAACTGAACAGCGATTATATCAAGTTTCAGAGGGAACAATAAATTGGCAGGACAAAGAATTAAACTGTTAAACTTTATTCAAGGTTGATCTGTAGTTGCACACTGAACTTCTTGCACTTATCATGGTGACACCCCGAAAGAAGGAGAAAGTGTACACATACAGTACATTCTTTGTTATTTCATGGAGATTAAAAAGACCATTTAAAAACTCGACAAATATGGCAAACCAACGTAAAATTTCCACACATGGTGGTGAACAACTGGTGCACAGGAAACTAAGCTTTGGCTGTCTCAATGATAAAACCGAGACATTCAAGTATAGTCCGAGATACATAAGAGGTATATCCATATGAATTGATAAATTAAAAAGGCCACACAGATCCATGTCTAACAGCACAAAAGATTTGTACGGAAAAGATGGTTATTGATTCTTTAAACGAAATGTAGATAACTGAAATCACACTGTGCAAATCAAAAACAGCCCATTATCCAAATTTAGAGTGTTATGAATTATCAGGAAAAAAAAAGAAAAAAAGCTGCTTCCAAGCACATTAAACCATTATAGTTATGGCAGCCCAAAACCGCA
Source organism: Gasterosteus aculeatus (assembly GCF_964276395.1). Classification (NCBI taxonomy): domain Eukaryota; kingdom Metazoa; phylum Chordata; class Actinopteri; order Perciformes; family Gasterosteidae; genus Gasterosteus; species Gasterosteus aculeatus. Next base: position 11,754,310 of record NC_135700.1, read on the forward strand.
ACTCACAGGATGGTTTCTACAAATTAGGGAAATGGTATCTTACTACTTGCAATGACTCGTGATGTTGCGCAACAGTCACCTAGAAACTGATTTAACAAAATGCAGACAATGAGAAATGTCTCTATGAAGTATGTTAAAGACTTGTCTCTTTTGTAAACAGTTTGAGTAAATAGTTATGGCAGCACTTAGTGACTCCTACCAGATGTAACAGGTGATAAGATGGGTCAGTTTTTGGTGCTGGTACAGTTTCCTGGAAAAATACTGTTTACTTTTAAAGAAAACATACCAAGATTGAAATGTCAAAAACCGTCGCTGCAGGACATCAAATTGGATTGAAAGGAAAGCATAAATACAATATGAATACAACGGTGGTGACGCTGGCAAAACATTTCGTAGTGGAATGAATTGTAACAGTGGTTGGAAATTATTCAATAAGAGGGGAAAGGAATTGGGGACACGACTGGGAGGGGCTTATGGAGACAAGTAAAAAAGTATTCATTGCATCCTGATAACACATGGCTTTGGCCTGTTCCTCAGAACTCTTCATCCTCAGACTCCTCTTCTTCAGCAGTCTCCAGCCAGGTCAGCCACTGGTTCACCTGTACCAAAAACCCACCATCTCAATTAGGGCAAAATATTCTGGAGCAGAACTTTAGACAGCAAGTCTTACATTAATCATTTCCATAATATACAAGTTTCTAATCATCTGTATCAACCTACACATTACCTGAAATAATGCTTTCCCTTTCCCCGGATATTCTTGGGTGACATCTTCTTTCCATGAAAGGAAGGCTTCTTCTTCAATTATTTCCATGTCGTAAAAGTTGACAAAGTAGCGCAGTAACATACCTGGAAAAGCAGAGTAAACATTAAGCTTTGTCATCCATGTTTAATACCCGGCTTGGGCCTAAGCTGCTATACTGGCGTGTAAATACCTTTGGGGAAACCCTTGGTATTGCAGTGAACCTGCAGGGCATACAGCGCGCCGACTTGCAGCTCAATGTGATCGTGTAAGAATTTCTGCATCACTGGCTTGAAAGCCAGCAGCTGCTGCTTCTCCTCATCCTGCTGCTCCTTAGTGGGCGCTGAAAGCTGCTCTTCATCATCGTCAGGGTTGATCTCGTAAGCAATGTACTGCAAGAAGCTGGCAGGCAAACGCACAATCAGTATGCAGTTTCATTGAACAGGGAAATACAAACATTCAGGGGTTTGATAAAGGAGACAACTAGTTTTAGCATGGCATTGTCCACTACTGTACCTGGTCATGAGGATGTTGACAAAGCCTTTGTCGGTGTGGAGTTTAGGAGAGATGTTGTCTTTGATCCACTTGTAGATGGACTGGGGAGAGGGATCTACTTTGATCTGCTTCAGCAGCTCTTTCTCCAGTTTCATCAGTGGAAACAAGAAGCTGAGACCTTTGCCATCCAGAATCTCCAGCATCCGGTCCTTGTTCTGGTCAATTTCTATGAAGCAATACAAAAAGGATTAGCAAAAGACACCAACAAATAACATTAGGTATAAAAACGCGGCCAGAGGGGGGGTTTGGACGTACCAGGTAGCATTTTCTGCATGTTGACCTTGCTCTGCTGGAATAGGTCAGCCAGCCAATCACGGTCCTTCAGTTTGACAATCTGCTGCAGGCAGAGCAGGAATAGTGGGAAATGCGCACCGTTCTCCAGAGGGTGGGCCAGATCGGAGATGCTGACAAGATCAGTGATGATCGCGCGTGCAGCAAACTGTGCCAGGTACGACTTCACCAGTGGTACTTCCTCCTCGATCTTAGGACACTGGTCCAGGACACTCAAAAACGCCTGTCAAATAAAAACAGTAATTATGGAAGAAGAACGGCTTGATGTTAAGATTGTGTAAAACTCATGTTTAATACTTTCTGAATAACTTTTTTTTTTTTTTAAACTGACCTGCATTAGATTTTCACCCGTGGCGAGACCCTCTGTGCAGAGAGCAAGGACCAGGGTGCTTGCATGCTCCTTATCCTCATCTGAACGATCAAGGGAATAGACCACGATCATGTTCAGCATCTCGGACAAAAAGTGCTTTGGTGCCTTCATTTCCCTCACAGCATTCACTGAGTCTTCGATGTTCTTGTTGTTCAGGTAATCGGCCACCAAGGTCTCCTAAAAAGAAGAACAGTAGGGTTGTGATGATTCAAATGGCCGTAGTCTTAACAAAGAAACGTACCCTGCCTGATAATATAAATACAACATTTTGGGCCTACAATCCACGCACAAAAAAAAAAATGAAGACACTACCTTGTAGAGTATAGCTTAGTTAACTTACCGTCATTTTGCGCAACTCTTCCTTTGTAGGCGGAGCCTTTTTGGTAACCTTGGCAGGTTTTTCCTGAATTGGTGGGGGATTGATTTTCAGGCCAAGCTGTGGAGACTAAACAAATGAATCCACATGAGTTGTCTGGAACACAGAATTACCACATCCATTCGCCGCAGTTGTGTTTAATCATATAAAAGGTTACCTGTCCGAGTATGGAACCTTGGGTACTTGAAGGAATCATGGTCATCTGTGGCTGCAGCTTCGGGGTTTGTTGTTTTTTACTCAAGATGAAAGACTGCGCGGGCCTCAGGCTGATCTAGAGTGGAGAAGAGCGCAGGTTTCAAGCAATTATACCAGCTGAAACAGGATCTTTATTAATGGGATCCCAACTATTGGGTGCCCTTTAAACAATGAAAAAAAAAAAGCATTCTCAATTTACCTCATCAGCATTGACTTTCCCCTTCTTGCCAAATCGTGGAGCCATATCTTTAGGCTGCATCTGCACAGCATGATTCTGTTTGTGGTTGAAAACCGGTGAACTCTGCCCCTTCAAAAAAAAAAAAAAAAAAAAAAAAAGTAGTGAGTAATTTATTTTGCTGTAGTAGTGGTCATTCTTAAGTACTGAAAAAGGACAGTAGATGCACAAACCTGGTTTGGTTTTGTATACGGTTTGCTTCCCGCTTCAAATTGAGGCTGGTGTGACCCGTTGCTGTTTCCAATGTGGCCATTGTAGAGCGGGTTTGTGCGATGGCGTCCCATAGTCGGGGAATAGTGGTCCTGAATGACTCCTGGACCTGTACCAATGCCACTTCCTACGGATCAATACTTATTAATGAGACTTTTTTTTCTTTTCCCAAAATCACACAAGGGAATAAAAGCAGTGACATACCAGGCATTTGTCCAAACATATCAGCCAGCCCACCAAGAGTTTCTCTGTCAAATTTGATCCTTGTTGGTAGGAAGGAGGAGTTTTCCATGAAGAATTCATTTCTCATGCCATCGTTTTGAGGTGGAATAAAAACACCCAAATCCTGCAAGGCACAGAATCAAGTGAGATTGCAGGACAGCCAAGAGTTCATTGGTAATCCTTCTTAAAATTGTCCACACAATTTAAATCAAACTGGACCAGAGAGCTAACCTTTACTGCATCCCGACGAACTTGGTTGATCGTCTTTGGTCCATTGTCGCTATACGCTTTGCGAGCGGCCCAGTTGTTTGCCCGCTGCTCCACTGTGTTCTGCAGCAGGAACCGAATCCTAGCCGGCAATTCCTTGCTGTTAGTTAAGGACTGCATGCGGCTGAAGTACTGATCCATCAAGGACTGGAAGGAGAAGGCGTTTGTTATACAACAAAACCGTTTGAGAGGAGGCCGTTACTGGGTGTTAGTCTGCACACTCACCCTAGCCTTTTCATGATCAAGTTTAGGTCCCACTGTTCTCATTATCTGACAGAGACATTCCAAGTCTTCACCCACGTCCTTGAGTTGGACTCTCTTCTTCTTCTCCAAAAGCTTAAAAAAAATTTTTTTTTAAAAGTTAGAGCTTGATTTTGATACTTAAAAGTGCCATTTCAGTATGGGATTAAACAAATTACAAATAAAGTACATACAAAAAATGAATTAAAAATTCAACAGAACTTACTGTTTTGATGCACTTATGAAGGATAGATTCATGGATGAGGTTGAGTTTCCCAAGTTCCCCGATGAATTTGATGTTGCCCAGCATCTTGCTCTTTGCAATACCACGCTGCTCCTCCTCTTCGGAGGTGAGCGGATTGTCATGTTTGTCAAAGACTACGGGGCAGGGGAGGCAATAGAGTTGACTACAAGGAACAATTTATGCATATTTAGTAAACAACCATGACATATAGTTCAAATCCCTTACGTTCGACATTTCTGGTGCGGTTTTCAAATTCATCTTGAAGCTTGGAAATCAGAAGCCGTCTGAAGGTCTGTAAAACAAATAGTTAAAAATGAACAACCACAGAGCAGCAAAGCCAACCTCCCTGTGAAAATGAATTATGTCACAAACTTACAGTATTCTGCTTATTTGTTACTGGATTTTCTGTCGGGTCTTCAAAGTTCGGTGCATCCTCTGCCAAGCGAAGGCATAGTTGAGCATATAACTGACTATACTTTGGCTCTTCGAGGGCTTTGTCAACAATCTAGAATAAAAAAAAGAAAATATTTTCAAAAATCAATCAGTTATGACACAATCCCCACCAACATTTGAAATTCCAGAGGCTGTAGCAAGCCAAGAGTAGCGTGGTGTACTTTTGTGATTTAGAAGTGTGTCCAATAACTTACTCATGCTAGCGTGTAGTAAAGTAGAATAATGCCCCCTCGCTGCAGTATTAATTCAATAGGATATGACTGCATTGTTCGCATGAGTTATGATTAGTCCCGATTTCACACCGCAAGACTTTTAATGGCACTGTATAGAATATAAGATAAACCAGATGCCATTTAAACGTTCCCACTTAAGGACTACGGCCCTTTCACTTCCAAATTAGGACTAGAACAACTTTACACATTGCTTCTAAAAATTACTATGTTTAGGTGTTAATTTTAATACAGTGCAATACACTAAAATACCCACCAACAGGATGGTTCCTTTTAAAACATGTTTCGATTCCACACCCACATTGAGGAGCTCCAGGCATAGTTTGTCAAACTTCTCTGGGGTCAGCTTATTAAGTATGCTAAAAAACAAGAGAATGACACGAGTTGAAAAGACCACAGACGGGTATTACGGTCCAGGCGTACAATAGAAATGCTCCAATCAACTAAAGCATTATACCTTGAGGAAATAGAAACTTACCCTCTCACTTTCCTAAAGATTGCGTCATTTTGCCCTTTCTCGTTGGAGGAGTTGGCATCTCGTCTAGTGCTTCGAGAAGGTAACCATCTCTGAACGCCAGAACCTGGGGTTTTCCCCAGGAACTCGCTGGAAAAAGCACAGGAGTCAATACAGATAAAAATGACCCATTACAACAGGTATTCAGTCCTGATCCAGTGTCTGATCTACGAAAGGTCAATCTACAGATGCCCGACCATTACGCAATAGGGCTTGGTATATACACGTTTAAAAATATATTTTCCACCACCATTGCAGATGCTCCTGTCATTTATGCACCCAACTCATTTGTTTAGGTAGACTAAAGGATCCACAGGATCCCCAAAACAACATTTCTCAGAATAGAGCTTTTGCCGATGAGATTATGTCACTCTGGCGATGTGGAAATAGTTTTTACTTCACCACACAGCAAGTTGAAACTACGCATGTGAGTAATTTGAGACATTAACGTAGAGGTGCCCTGACCGGGCAGCGAAAGCTCGCATTCCCCTCTACTTGCTCTTTGATGAGAGAAAGTAATAAAAACACCCAGGCAATGCTAGTGATGATGATGAAAGTGCTTTTATTGCACTGTTTGGGGGTGTGGAAGCAGGATCTTATTGTGAAAGGCTAGAATAGAGTTCCTGAATATGTTCACAGCATTGATGACAACGTTGGCAGCTCTTACCAATGTTTAATCTCTGGCTGTCTGCCTGGATTAAGGGGAAATACCAGCGCACGCGGATTCACCGGCTAAGAGTAAGATTTTTTTTTCTAACTCCAATTAAAAAAAACGATTTGGCTTGAAAGGTAAGGTACGGCTTACTTTAACACTGTTAAAATCACGAAGCGCAAGCGCTTTCAGCTGATGTCAAAAATATTAATGACAATGTTTAATCAACCTGAATCATTGGCAAAGTGGAGTAAACTTGTATAGTGCTACTATAACTAGGAACCACCACCAGTGTGTAGGGTACCAATATGGTTAAAGAAAACGCCACTATTCCCCAGACGTGTTGAAAAACATAAATATGTGCAAGTGCAATTTAAGCTTAAGGAGATGATTATGGATTTAATATTAATGTTAAGAATGACTAGGTGTTCCATGAGAAAGTGTAAAACTTTGGGAAATCACCTGTTGCCGACAGTCTTGGGATAGTGCTGAGGTGCACCCCCACCTCCTCCCCCCACACTGTGATAAAAAAAAAAAAAAGGAAAAAAAGGTTTTAACTAAACATAAGTAGACGTGAGCCTAATCCTTTATTTAAGATGGTGTGAGTGTTCAGCAGTATAAATAGGGCCGATGCAATAACATAAATGACCAATACCTGAAACGAGAAGGACCCCCTGACGCAACGACACTCTCCACTTTGGCGGCTTGACAAAGTATATCTGAAAAGAATAATGTTCCGGGAAAGGGAAGGAAAGAGCGACCTGCAAGCAGAGGCGGATACAAAGGGAACATGTTAGCTCACAGCTAATCGCTGCGAAAACGCAGTCGCGTTTCAGTGTCATCGAGCGCATCACAGGCACGCTCAAAATCAATCTGTCATCGTACGCGTGGTTGTGTAAAGAAATAAAAAATAAATAAATGATCGGATGTCTTTTTGTCCTCAGCGTTGAAACGTGAAATGGGATTTTGTAACAGTCGCGTAGCAGCGGCATCGTGGCTGCGTCGTACAAGAACACCAAGCGTAGCGGTGTTGTGGCACTTTGGGTTTCTGATTACTGTGAAACAATAGAGACTGGTTTTGTTAAAACCGTCTTCGGCGAATCCTAATCATAATCCAATGGGTACCTTATATAAACTCGTTAAACCGTAACCACCGATGGCAGCGCCACAGGAAGAAGGAGAAAAAACACGTGCCTCGTTGGAATTATGTCAATTAACTTGAGGTTCATTAATAATTTGGAATCAAAATGAATCGTAAAGCACCAATGTGTTAATCTGCTTATATTACGTGGCTCGAACGCACCTCCCGAAAATACAAGATTTTCCCCAAAAAAAGGAAGGAGAAAAAAAAAGAGAAAAAAAATCAGGGCGTTAAAACGAGTGACCTGTAACGTTACATATATGTTATGCAACGTGATGATACTGGATATGGACATAACATGACGAAGAACAGACTAAAAACAAAATCCCATCAGCTGATTTTATGAGGTCTTTGTTCAGACACCGGATGTCCACACAGCGACATCTTGTGAGGTTTTGTTCAGCAGGCCGCCGGTACGCTAACAGCTAATAAGCTAACGTTGGCCGAAACTCTTCGAAAAACAAGGTTTTCCTAAAAAGGTAAAACCGGCAAATCTATACATCATAACACCAATGAAGTCCGTTAGAACCGAACGTGATAATTCACGTTGGTAGTACACCGCTTGGAAAACAAAATAAAATCGTAAAGAACACGAACTTCCTACCAAACCGGTGGCTTGGCTAAGTTAGCTGAATGCTAGCCGGGCTAGAAACCCATCGAGACAGCTCACCTTTTACAAAAAGAACGTCAGTGTGAAAGCTGGATGGTCGTCCAAATAAGAAAAAAAACAGATAGACGATGGAATTGAGCTAAAAAAAATCGTCTTTACACCAATGCAGTTGGGTGGTATTTTTGTTCGAAAACACGACGGCTCAGACGGTGATGGCAACCTGCTAGCGCAGAGAAAGAATGCTGACTGCTTATCTACGTCATGCGGAAGCCGCTATTTGTATGGTGCCATCTCCAGCGTCATCATCCCACCCTGTCCACGTTACGCACGGAAAACTCGCGCACGTTTCGCAATCTGCCCTCATCCCAATAACATGTGGTGCTGGTGTTTTGTCCGGAGGGTTTATTCTTTGCCACGGCACCGAGGATTACTGATCGTCACAGCTGGAATATAAATCAGAGTTTAAGAATTAAGTAACAGGTTGGCACTATTGCATGGTAGTTAACATGAGTTAATATCTCATATTATTGATATTCATAACAGTGTAAACTGATTTAGAGTCAAAATACGATTCCAAATTAGACTTTTAAGACTTTTTTAATTATGTCATGATATTGGCTTTTCATCCGATTATTTTGATTCATTATAGAGAGTTGTTATTTTTATCGGGCCTTTTCATGACCACGTGGACTGTAAAGTTGCTAGTGAAACTTTATTGAACCTCTCAGGGAGACCTCCAGAGGGATGTCCCAGCTTAGTGTTAACTACGGGGTATGGACTTTGGAGCCACTCGGGACTCGGTCTTTCTTTACTCAAGGATGCCACAGAGGAGAGGTAAAGGCTGTCGACACAGCATCCAAACAAAATGTATTCTGCTACCCTGATGCCCATAGTTTGTGGATGAGCCTGAAGGATAATTCCTAATTAATAAACCACTCAATGATGACTTACATGCTGGTTTCACACACATTCTTCTAGTTTCTGCCCACCGGCATGGTGGATGCAATGAGTCAAGATATCTAAAAAGGTACTGGCCTAATATGCATGACGTCGTCAACTAGAGGATTCCTAATGGTTCGGAAGACTACGTAACCTTTCAAAAGCCACCGTAAGGGCAAGATTTCTATATAATTTGCAGTGGATATTCATGAGACCCCCAGGATGAATCCTATGTCTATAGTGATGACTTGACCTTTCTTTTAGTACCATCATTAGCATGAGATGTAAAACAATTTCCCCTTCTTTCCAGCTAGGCTCAGTCAGTATAATATAAACTTTTCAGGATTTGTCTCCAGAGAGGTCTGCACTTTATTGCCTGACCTCATTATGTTTTTCTCTGGCTGTTGTACAGTGGAGTGGAAGTGTAACAGTTTTATAAAAAGTTCTGCAGATTGGGAGTTTATTAATGAGAATATAACATCCATATGATTGTTCACTTTGATTCAGCAACATGAGTCACTTCCGGCCGGGAAATTATTACCGCGCAAGACCAGACGGGTAACGCATTCTGCAAGAACGCCCATGAACATGAACATAATTCTAATGAAACAAATACCTTGGCAATCAACTCGTGAATTTTTATAGTGCTTGCTCGGAATGTGTTACCAATACAATGTGACATTTGCTTAGTTCCTGATAACAAGTTGCTGCTGGCTTTAAATTAAATACAGCAGCACAACATTAAAATCTACTCACATTCTCCATAAACAAGCCCTAAAAACACTTCAACCATCACTGCAATATTCTCATCAAATACCATATTCTGAGTTGGGAGAACCTCATTAAATTTACTGATGTGTGTCTGCTTTTTTAAATTTTATATGGTATGGCCCCGCCTCCACTTGGTGATTTTATTGAACAAAGCAGTCAAAGCAGCAGACTCACTATCTGCTTCAAGAGGTGATTGTGTTATTTCACATATGTCAAGCTGGTTTAGCAAATCTACATTCTCTGTGAAGGTAGCCTACTCGTGGAATGCTCTGCCACCACACATAAGTGCACAACACGCGTACAAAACCGTCAAGAAGAAGCTTAAGAATGGGCTTGTTGCCAACCAGGTGTGCAGGCATTGACGTGCTGTCAGTCCTGCCGGTTTGTTTTACCTATATGTGCATTTGTCTTTTTCAGTTTTGCTGTTTTCCTTTTTTTCCCCTCTGCGTCTATTATATGCTTCAGTGTTATACTGTATATGTGCTATGTTTGTTGTATATTATTGCACATATGATGCAGGAAATATTAAGTGTTTATATTGCATAGAGTATTTATATTGCACGCACATAAATTGATATCGTACAAGACGGAATGAGTATTGGTGTAGATTTGATCAAATCCTGTGAAATCAAGCTCCACACTTCAAATGAAATAATAATGATGATCCTGGAGAAGCTTTGTGTATATTATACATCAATTTTATTATTTCTAGAGGACTTTACATGCATTGTCAGATGCACTGCAACAGTCTCACTATTGATGACATCCTAAATATGAAGCTAGATATTTGAGAGCTCAATAGTTCACTCTGTATCTTGACTTCTTCCTACAATCCCGATCTGGGAGTTAAAGGTGTGTTGCATTGTCATTTTTTAGCAGGCTAATCACAGAAGTCCCGCAGAATATGTTTCTGTATAATTGTCCAGAGTGAAAATCTGGCCAACTATTTGGGTTAATTCATGAAAATCTCATCATGGCAAACAGTGTCAATTTTGCTGCCATGAAAGTGCTCAAAAAATGTAACATGCATTCGGTGTATTTCTGACTGGAAAACTCCATCTGCAGAAACAGACCTTGTGACGTGATTGAAAGATGCTGGACAGCTACAAAGGACAACAGGTTGGGAGATGGATTTTGTCTAAAGACCAGAACAAGACCTCAACTTTACTTCGGCGATACCTCAAAATGGCTGAATGTGCATCACAAGTAAATTGAATTGCAAATCCTTGATCGAGTGTCGCTCTTTTCTATGTTATTAAATCTCAGTCAATCTCTGTCAGCCGAACTGATTTCAGATATGGGATATAGGAGTCAGATCTGGTGAGTAGTATATGTGGAAAGGAGCTTTATTCAAAGGTGCGCTGTAGGTTCTATAATTAGAACATAATAAACCATCGAACTAAACAGTTAAGCTAGCCACAAAGAGTCTTGCCCAAAGGTCAACGCTAGATTCAACGAGATAAAACTCTGGCCTAGAGCATGATAATACGTTGGTTGTTTCCAAAAAGGGAAAAGAAAAGCATCTCCCAATCTATAAAACAAAGATATCCGTTAAATGGGATGCATTCAATTATCATGTAATCTGCTGTAGGGAAGCTTTCTAAAATTAAGACTTTATATAGAGGAATCTGTAGCAATGACACTGATAATCGAGCAAGATATGAAATTCCATCCAAAACCTTCCCTCCAGTGCCATTAAATACAGAAGTGAATTAAACAGCTTTGAAAATATATTATATCCAATAATATTTTCCTGAGGGCTTTTGAATTACTCAGTGAAACTGATGAATTACCCAATTTTCCAGAAAGTAGTACAAAGAGGAAATATCCATCATATTAAGCTTCCGATGAGACCATTTCTTATTAGGAATATCATTTCAACCATCACAGAGAATATACACCACTGGGAGACATACAAGTTATGGATCAAGGTTCCTCTGGGAGGTCACAGACTCTATGCCATCTCACACTACTTTGACTAAGACCGAGCGTTATTTAGACATATATGTAGTTTCCTACACATATGTTTCCATTTTTAAAGCTGAAGCATAGGAAAAGTCATGAATAAAAGAAAAGACCGAGCCAAAAAACAGGACAAAAGATCATTTGAGTTTCATTCATCAAAGCCACTAGATGGTGCTACAGTTCTACATTCTGTTTTAATTTGTTGAAATGTAGCCATTATTTGTGTCCATTGGGTTTAAACTGTTTTTTATGCAAATTCTTCTTTTTTCTTTTTCTTTAAAAAAAAAATACCCCCCCACACACACACACTTTCTGAACTCTCAACTAAAATGTTTCACAAATATATGAATAAAATAACCCTACTTCCTTGCTGTTTGAATTCCCATCTGGATCTCCATGATGTGCACATATCAGTACAAACACACTCCACGGATCACGCACACGTCAGGATTACCAGAGCTCGATACTCTCAGTGACGACCGGGTCAACACTTTTCAAAATCATCCATCGAGGAATAGTAAACTGAGGGATAAAATCCTTTCAAGAATGCAAGCTTAATTGTTAACAACCGCAGCTCTGCTGAATTATTCTCCCTCCTCAGCTTCAGAGACCTCTATCCACAACATGCCTCTCATTTACCACATAAGGGTGTCCACGCTTAGCATCTAATTGGCTCTTATTTGTTGCTGATAGAGTGCAGGTCATACATGGCAGAGAGAGTGTGTGGCCTCAAACATTACAAATTAACATACACGACTCCCAATCCCGCTCTCGCGGATAGTGCGTTCAATATTGTGAGCACGTACTGGATGAATATGCTGAGGTATGGTGGCGGTCCTGTGCGCCAAATTGTGTTGGGCTTGAGGGACCGTCTGAGTCATCACTGGCAAGCTGTGCGTCTGATTCCGGTTATGCACTCTGGCCGGGCTCTACCTGGCCTGATGGCATTAGCATGAGATGCTCACAGAGAGGCCCCTCGGGAGAAGTCAAACTATTTCATCTGTCCTGGGCCAAGAGTTAAAAAAAAAAGAGCCAACATACTGAACGTCCAATCTTGTTGGTCACAAAAGAAGTTATCAGTTATTCAAGTTGTACACGTAGTTATCAATTTTTCGTATGATTAAACACTTTTCCAGCATTGGAACATGAGTTAATGAATGACAAAGATGTACAGAAAAAAACCCATCCTCAAGTCACGTCACGTGTGTGTACAACGCAGAGACACTCATGAGACACACACACAGACACACATGCAGAGACACGCACGCACACACACATTGAGGGTTTCCACTGTTAGATGACCACCATTAGTCTGTACAAACACGCGTGGTCCCTAAAGATTGAATTCTTCCAACTTAATTTCTTTGTTGTTCGGAGGATGGCATTTTTGGTTTTAAGAGAAATATCCTGACAGCTATTGTTTCGATTTCCATGACAATAGAAGGAGATATTGCTTGTTCCCTCTAGATGAATTGTGGTACAATTGATCTTCTGACTGTTTTATCTGTTTGCCCAATACTTTGTCTAGTGACCAAATAATTGCTACATCAATGATATTCCCAGCAGCTGTACTTTGACGTTGAGCACTGGACATTTTACAGCTTCCGGATGATACAGTATATGTTTCAGGGTAAGTAAATGTCTATTTTTTAAAGTATGACATCAATCCAGGTGAATACATAAAGCCCTCAAGCATTCATCGTGGGACAGACGCTGAGGCGCTTTTTGTCCTGTGTGAAAGCCAGCATCATTCTGTGAGGACAAAGAACTACTGGGCATCACACAAATAACTTCCCTCAACACCCAGACAAGTTATAAAGTAATTTGTCTGAATCACTGCACAATGTCACTGAAGCTCAATGTTCTCAGTCTGCATGCAAACACAAGGCAGCCAACAGAGGTTTGGTAGCTTTTCAAAGAGCTTACTGCTTCTTTCTACTCTAAAATGTTGTAGACAACCCAGTATTCATTTTCATTGCAATGACTTACTACTGCTTACAAATTACATCTCGTTTTATATAAATGCGATTGCCAGCCCCAAATACTTTGTGAAAGGTGTTAAGAACTAAATAACGTATTGCAACATATAATGAAATATATGTTAGATACAGCTAATATTAAAAACATCAGCCCCTTTAGAACATGTCACATTTGTCATTTTAACAATGCTATCACTGCTCTAGTGCTTTTAAAGCACCCTTTTTGATTCATAATGGCATTTACTGATGGATTGTGTCTTTTTGCTGCTCAATAATGTTGGGTTATGTGTGGCTGATACTATATTAAATGCATATGAAACATGAAATTATAAGAGAGCACGAGTTTTTCCATTTCAAGAATACAGCAAAGGTCATATGTATCATTGCAATTTTAATGAATTAGAAAGAAAGAAAAAAATAGCTCCAAGCTGTGGAATTTCCTCACTTACATGGCTTTACAACCCCAAGCTTGACTTTACTGAAATAAATAAATGAATACATAAATAAATAGGACTTGAAGTGTTTTACATAAGACCGCAAGGAGGTTACCCTGAGGGGCTTTCATCAGTCACATGCGTTAATGAGTAAATATGAGGAACATGGATAAGCTTACAGACTCATTATTTCTTTCGACTCAATGTGAGTTGACGTTTTTATGTCACCCTGCTGTGGCTCTCAGTGGAATTAAAATAGCTGAAAACCAGCAGTTAATAAAATGCATTCCTGTATTGTTGACATGCATCCTCTGAGGTAGCACCCAACAGGTGTGTGTACTGCTTTGTTTGACATAATAACTGCTTTAATCAACAACAAAACAAATATTGATTATATGTATTGACATTTACTCCGCCTAGAAGCCAATCATAATGAACTAATTTCCTGGATCAGGCAGTTCTGGGAAAAATGCTGAGATTCGGGTTGTTGAAAGGGTCAGAAGGGTCAGACCATCACTCAACCGCTCGCTGTTGTAAGATCTTTTCACCGCATAGCTGAATTATCATTATCCATAGCGAGCTTGGTGGAGTGATCAATATCGCTGATGCTGGTTTATGGCATGATTGAAATAGCTCTGAATCTTGACATGGATATTATGCTTTGTTGCACACCATTTCCCATTCAGATCACTTTTTGGGGGGAAATTAGTATATAAATTGTATAGCATTTGTTCTTTATAATTTAATTACATTTATTTGTATAGCCAAAAATTCCAAATCCCAAATTAGCCTCGGAGGGCTTTGTAATCTGTACACATACGACATCCTCTGTGCTGGAACCCTGTCATCGGCACGGGAAAAACTCACCCCCAAAAACCCTAAAAGGGAGATAAAAGGATTACTGACTGAAATGACTACTTAATAATATCTTTAGTCAATGTAGTAGAATTAAAATGATAACAAAGAAAGTGATGATGTCAGCAATAGTAATAAGACCAATAATAATGACAGTGGATGTTAGGCGGGACCACTGCAGGAACAACCACATTCCAGATATGACCTTTGTATGAGTAGATCTCACAAGGGCCATTACAGGAGGCAGGACCAGGGTCCACATATAACCATGATCCATAGAAACCGGATATAGAACGGCTGATTGAACATTGTGTGCAGATGTGGAGATGTACAGTATGTTCTACTAATCTAGGCCGAATTATGGAAACTATGTTAATCGTCTCAGAACCATAAACAATAAATGTACATAAAACGGTAAAATCCTAATTATACAAATAATTTTTGTTTGAAGTTTGTGGTATGGATTTTCAGAATAAGCACACAGCAATGATTCAGTTAACTAACAGAAAAAGGACGTTTCTTTTCCTCAATGCCGCTTTCTCTCTTCCTATCGCCCACCCCGTTTTCCTGAGCTGGATGAGTTGTATTGACACTGATAGCCAACTCCCACATGGTACAGATTTTAGTTTTGTTCCTGGGGTGCGTTACACATGTTGACCAGATGTCTCCTCCCAGCGTAGACTCGGACAGATATAGATCCAAGTAGAATGGAGTGACAGGGTGAGGACTCAGCTGAGCAGCTGGGAGACAAACTCGTTCAGGCAGAGGTAATGTGACCGGCCCCGAGACCGTCTGCTCAGCAAAGGGAGAGCCGTGCTCCTGTCTGGCTCTCTCAGTGTCTCTCTCCGTCTGTCCTGATGCTCAAGTCTGCACTGGGAAGCATTGAAGTCCTGTCTGCAGTTTCTGTCTGTCAGCGCAGATCAGAGTCATTACAGTCATGCTTGAGATGTGCCCGCAGCCTCAGTGGTTCAACTGAAGTCCACTCTGAATGGGTCAAAGGGGGGATTCAAAGGTTTTTGCCACTGCCCAACAAATACCCAACAGGTTCTTACTGATGGATTCTAAACTGGATGCTGTGCAACTCGAGATTATATGAAATTTGAGATTACAACAACATTTTCTATATCATTAAACTGTCAGTATTTATCTAGTCAAGCTTGTGTTAGATACACATTTCAACTGTTACTGTTAGCTAAATCCTGTCACAGGCAGTAGAGGGAGGTGGACTCAAATGAAGACAGTAGGAGAGGATAGGGAGATTTCACCAGTGGCGAATCATCGGGACTTGCTATTTCATAACTTTCCTCTCAGGTCGAGATTTGGAGGAATGGCCTTTGTTAGAACTTTTATGCAGTCATATTTCAGCCATCATGTGTTGCCCGGCTGTAAGAAATCTGCCCCTAGGCCTCACGAATCAATAGAATCAAATGAAAAGTTGGTGGAATCTCATCTGAAGGAGGTTATATAAATGATAGACAGGTATAGAGACTTCCCTTGATCAGATGACTGATGGATTGCATTTCCCAAAATTTACCTCAAATGGTGACAAGCGAGTATAAATGCAATAGACCGGGGTCTAAGGAGACTCTCACAATCAATTCCTGCATCTTCAGGCTCAGATGATCACTGGTTCCATCTCATTGTCCTTCAACATAAGTGGAAGAAGTTGAAACTGAAAAGTGTAGAGTCAACATGGAAGAACAGCAATTAACACAAGATCTTTGACTAAGATCACAAGTTGGTGGACAACAGTTTTTATTACGAAAAATGTCTATATCAGCTATTATCTTTTGGGAAAAAGATTTTTTGTTATCCCACTATATTATCAACAGTATTGCTGCAAAATGTTTTTTACAACAATAGCAATATGCATAAAATGTATTTTTGTCGTTAATGGAAAAATATGTGGCTGAGTGAGGATAAGATGCGTCCTATCAGAGTATAATATTCTAGCAATTGATTTGACTTGTTTTAGAGACAATTTCCTTAAAAATTGGACTAAACCCTCTGCAAAGCTAAGTACTTTGAAGTATCGAGATGAATAAGAATATATAATAGTGTAATATAAATGACAGAATATGTCCATCTCTAAGTACACTGCAGAGGGAATGTACTGCATTCAGAAACGTGTGCAAAAATATTCTGTTATTTAAATGAATTAAAATGACTATCTAAAGTAGGAGCTGCTAATGAAACTCCCACTGCTACAAGAAGGGACCAACCTATGATATGTTGCTGTGAATCTTCACTAATACACGGTGGATGAACTGTACCACGACATTCAGCAACCTAAAGATCAGATTCCTGCGTGTTTGCTTTGCAATGGCACTATTGTGGAGGCCAGATCCGATGTCACTTTTGATAGTTATCAAGCATTCGCTCCAGGGTCAACTCACCCTCCTGAGTTCAGTTAGCAGAATATCCCTGTTTGACAGGATGTGAAGTTATTCGCAGTTACTGTTAAGCTCTTGTTGTGGAATGGCAACAACTTGTCATGCCACTTGATCGGATGATTTGGATGATTTGCCTGCAGAAATCCATGCAGTCTAGCAGAAAGACTGC
The DNA here is from genome assembly GCF_964276395.1 of Gasterosteus aculeatus. Lineage (NCBI taxonomy): Eukaryota > Metazoa > Chordata > Actinopteri > Perciformes > Gasterosteidae > Gasterosteus > Gasterosteus aculeatus. Next base: position 11,771,362 of record NC_135700.1, read on the forward strand.
TGTCTGTAATACAAACATATATATATATATATGTAATGCTAAAAATGGCAAGGCCACCCAATGTTACAAATAAATAAATGATGTAATTTTTAATATTCTTACTAATATATGCTAACATTTATATTTGATTTGTGTACCCAGTATCCTCATTTAACAATAAACAAATTGAGAAAAATTAAGAAGCTTGGGGACCATAAACTGCAATAAACTGACAGGGTCCAGCAATAAAGGTAAACTAATAAAAAAAAATGTTATTGTAAATCTTCAAATAAAAGGTGTCCTTGACATTTAAAGAATTTAATTTTAAGGATGCCATATGATCAAGTATGAGTAATTAAGCTGGCGATGTGCGCTAATTGCTACAGTCCCTGTATTCAATGTTTACTCCATTCTGTCCCAAAAGATATCCTAATTACTTCAGAATTATAAATATTCAGTGAACTGCAGTTGCTAAAGTACTCACCAGAACAGGCCCAAAAATATGTGCAACAGTGTGACAAGAGCAGAATCACCAAGGAGGCTCTCCTACTATATATACCAAAAAATACATTCAATCATACAGCTAACTAACATTGTTTTATCCTTCAGAAGACACTCATTGTTCATGTAAAAACGTTATGCTGCATTATGGTGGTGAGTCGTGCAACATAACTAACAGACTATTTTGAGAAGAGTGCAGACATCCATAGCAAAAATTTGGAAAAATTAGTTTTGTATTTAGGTAAGTTTTATTTCCCCCTCACTGGCTGACTAAAGTGTGATTTGTGTGGAGTTTGGTCAAAGACTGGGACCTAATGTGAAAACTGGTTCAGTGCCTCCCTCTCATTTTATTTTGGGACTGAATCAGCTTCCTTTGATTAGGAACTCACGCGTTACCCTGAGTCTGTTGTGCTCCATTAAATCTTTAATGATCCTCTCCGGTTTCAATTAAGAATCTAATGTAACAATGTAATGTTTATCGGGATGAAATAGAACATAGTGGGAAAATGAGCAGATCATTTTTCACCAAAAGCAGCAATAGAAAGAAACATAGAGTCAAAGTGGTGAGAAGAAGATGATCAATACCTGATTATAGTTTTAATTGTCCCTGAGGTGTCACATTACCATTCTTTTATCAGCCGTAAAGCACATATCTTAGGTCAACTTTTAAGTTTACACACCTACTCTTTTTGTCTTTTGTCGGGCAAGCTCTTTTGTTATAATAAGTATTTTCTGTTTAGGGATATTTGTCATGTCAGAAGTCCATGGGTTTGTCTGGTGTTTTATCTGAGACACTAAACTGCAGCTGCAGCACCACTTTGATTGGCTCAATTAGACCCGAGTCCCCAAATAGGTCATATTATCCAACATTTCACAAACTAAATATTGTTTTTATACAACATGAAATTGAATGCATTCAATGCAGGACTTTATTTGTTGGATTATTACTTTTAAAATATAGTAAAATATATAAAATACCCCTTTTACCACTGCTTTGGCATTTTAGTGTATAAATACAGGACAGACTAGACTAAAAACAAGGTGAGACGAGTGGCTTGTATTATTTATTGTCTGGAAAAAAAGCCATCATCCATCAGACTTTTAACCTTACTTGACGGTGAGAGCCTTAGAGGTGACACTTTTGAATGGGCCCATTCATGACACAACGCTTCAGTTTGCCTTCTTCATGTCACATTAGACAGGGTGCATCACATCACTGTCCATCTACATGGTAATATGTTTAATAGATTCATAAAGCGCACACACTCACTGTATCATTTCTTTTTAATTTAAAGGCAACACTGGAAACCGACCTGGTTAAGATCTTAACATTTCAATCTAACATGCCTGTATATGTATCAATTCTATTTGCCCTGATTTCTATTTCAATACAATTAACATGCAAAAAGTATTTATGGTCGACCAAGTAACAATCAAATTTAAAGTTCCAGTCCATTATCCATCCTTAGGCCCAGGGGAGGACTCCAGCGGAGTGAGGGGACCTGGATCACATCGTATCCTTCCAGCAGGATGGGTTCTTATTTAGACCGCAAACCATTTCAGCTGGTTTATCCCACAGATTTGAGCAGCAGTGGCCGGATGTCAAGGTCCCCTGAAATTGAAAATTCCTCGACCTGTCGCTCAGAGAACGACCAGCTCCCTTTCAGAGGCATCTCATTCGAGGTGCTTGTACACGTGATGGTCGTAACGAGTCACCGGTCAGTAAATCTAGTGCTTTGATTTGTCGTTTAGCTCTTTCTTCCCTACCAAGGTCTTATCCCAAGGTGCGCAGTGCTTGACTTGCAAAACTGTCATTCACCGCAACTATCAATCACATGATTCTTTTCACACTCGTTCATGACCCTGCGGGACCCCTTCTAACTATGAAGTACGTCTTTGTGAATACGGCTCAGCTGCAGTGTTTACTGTTGAAGGAGGGAGTAGAAGTTAAAGCACAGTTCCGCCTTGTTGACCATCCATCATGTAGAAAATGCTGCACCAGCAGAGTGCCTGTGGCTTTGCTTGTGTGCGTGCACCTGTTTGTGACTTTCTTTGCATAGTGTTCACGTGCTCATGGGTGTTCCCCTTGTGTTTCTCTTACTAACAGAATTCATTAGCATTTCAAACAGTTTCAGCACCTAAAAATCTGTCACATCTCCTCTTTCAGAAAAACAAGATGAGACTTGCTTGCCCCGGCTCCGGTCATTTGTTTTCATTATAGGTGGCACAGCGAGAAGCATTTAAAATGAATTTTCACAGAATTATGCGTTGCCTTGGTTTTGCTGTTTACAATTTTTCCCACATCCCTTCCTGGCCAACCTAGTCACCCCACGTGTACACATCTGCTTTCTGGGTAATAATCAATCTGTGAATTCTGTCTGCATCCTGCATTGCAATTACATTTTGTTTCCTACGCTTACTGCAGTTAAACAAATTCCACAGGTTTTTGGCCAAATGAAAGAAATTACCAATTTCTCTTTCATGTAACAAAGTCCGAGATATTTACTGTTCAATGTAGGGATATTCACTATATTTGACTGATATTTAACAAATTGTTCTTTAGGATATATATATTTTTAGATATTACTCAATAAGAGGAAGAACCTACGCTCCCTGTGAACAAAAGAGTAGAGGTCAACGACCTGTTTTAGTGGTGGAGATCACCAAATGCAGAAAAGGCGTTCCGACATTCCAACATATTTAGTTGGGCCAAAATCAAGAATGTTATTTTAGCATCTTTTAGTCGGGAAATTAAAACAATTACCCACAGTTGAAATCCAGGCAGAATAAAAAAGGGAATTGAAATGTAGACTTTTGATGACATCTGCAAGCTGTGAAACCTGGTAACACGGTGCGGATCAAACCAAATCTCCAAAAATACGCGCTCCTAACATTCATCTATTATCCACTGTCTAGATTGACTATATACATAGATGTCTGTTAGTACATTTGTGAAGTGGAAATGTTTTTTTACAGTCTGAATAATCCAGAAAGAGCTGATCAGGGGTCACTTTCTTGTGATTACTTTATGGAATTACGTGAGGGGTTCATAAAGTAAATATCTCCAAATTATTAGATAGAAGCCTGTTTCTGAGTTTCAATAAGGCAGCCATCTGTATTCTAATTGACTTCTTGCAGGATATTCGGAGGTATTGATAGGTTTCCTCCTGCAGTATATGCTGAAGATTATAGTATTAATAAGTTCAGAGCCAGGTGGCCGTAGAAATGAGCCTCTCTCTTTCTAAAGAACATGCCATCAGATCATTGCTCCCCATCTGCTTGACAGATGCCGTTTGCCAGTGATTATTCATTTTGCATCTGGGTCAGCATGATTTTTGGACTTCAAACATCTTTTTAATAAGAGATTCAAATCAAAGATATAAAGGATTTCTTCTACCTCAATTGAGCTGATGTTTCAAACGCTTTGCTGCTCTGGGTCTCAAGCAGACGCTTCATCTCAGCGATATTGATGTGTTATAATTAATAGATGCCATTCAACATGGTGCACCGTGATCTTCAAGCAAGTGCAGGTGAGTAACTTCCTTGGGCCATCACTCTTCATCACTCTTTGGCACATAAACATCAATAAATTCTTAAATGCATCCATCCAAATCAATCTGACTACACATGGTTGGATATAGATATCTGCTAGTCTAAACAACATCCTGGTTTGCAGACATCAACAATAGCAGAAACACCGACTGCCTGGTCTAATTCTACTTTGGCATCACATATTCAACAATAAAGATTTGTTTTAAGCTGCGAGAAACCACTAAAACTCCTCAAATTGTCCAATAAATTCACCACATATCTGAACAAAAAAATCAAGGTTTCAAAAGCCCAAAAAGTTGGAGATAAGTGATAAGTTATCTAAATAATTCCGAAAGACAGCTAAAAATTGTGTTGAATAGTATTCCCGATTAAATGTAATGTATCATGAATGTAAATGCCATTACCTCTATCAATACAATTGTATTCCATTGCTTTATTTGATTAGATTGTGAGTCGGCCGGTGAAAGAGTTGTAGACGCGCAGGTTGATTGACAAATTGTGTGAGACAGGTGAAGCGAAGCCATCATGTCTCTCAACCAAGTCTTCATTCAGGAGAATTCAGGACGAGATGGCGGTCCCATGTCTTTGGATTTTGTGAATCCAAAAAGACAGATGACATAACAATTCTGGTCCCTGGAATCAGCATGAAACCACACATCTTTTATAGATGCACATGCTGTGCAGAGCTCCTGTGTTTACTTAGACAGAAGTGAAATCTGTTAGAAAGATCTAAATCCATGGAAGAACAGAAACATATGAGCTTTTGCTGCAGAAGCCTTCATGATCAATTTGTGTTCGGGAGGATCTCTTATCAAATGCAGCTCAGTGCGCAAGGAGGACAAGAATAGAAATGGAGTCTCACAAAGATGTCTTTCTCAGCAGCCCTGTAGAAGTGTAGTGGCACAGTCTACATCCAGATTGCAGTGATTAGACGATGTTGGAGTTAATGGACTGCAGCGTCGCCCACTCATTTAGATGAAAGTATAACACTCCTCTGGTCAGCAGTGTCAGGGGTGGATGTGGTCAGTGAGCAGCCAATGGGATACTACTATTGTCACAGCAAAATAGACCATAAATATGTTTGTAATCTTAGATAATAGATGTGAAAAGCACTGATTGAACTACCGTGTGTGATTATTAGACTGGGTTTCCCGTGGCCTTGCTTTGATTACCTTTTGAAGCAAAAACTAATTGGGATGTGAGCTTAGTGTGGGGTAAAGTTATTATACTGTACATATAACTTGCATTGCTGGAATGTGAGCATATGCAGACTAGGCCATCTAAACTCACCAAATATTAAATGATATTATTACAAAGGTTTGTTTTTTTGACTGCTGCAGTACCTTCCAGTTCTGCCCCCTTGCCCCTCTATCATGGAGACCATAATAAAGCTGGGTTCTCAGCCTTGTGGATGCTTCAGCAGACGGAGGAGGAGAAAATACTGTGAACGTGTACTCTGTTCAAATCTTCATTGTGGATATACCTCCAGACGATCTGTGGGAAAAGAGCTCGATTCATTCAGCTTCATTATTTCCATATATTTGTTTCAGAAACTGTGTAAATATATGAGGGTTTTATCACCATTTATGTCCCTCAGAGGGAGGTAAAAAATGTAAACCACATTTATTTATTAATTTTAGGTTAAATATATTGATCAGATCCTACATTAATCATTAATTAGCCAGAACAATTAATTAACAGAAATACAAAAAAGAGGGATCGCATTGCAGCAGGTTTGACACCTCATGATCACTGATTCAGTGGCATCTGATCTGTGGTTCTTCAAAAGAGGAATAATAGTAACAGATATGTTCTACAGATTTAACTCAAGTTGTGGGTTACTTACAGTTAACAGCAAACAGAGTGCAAATAATACAGTCAATACTCATTTCACTGTTTAATCTGATTTATGGGCTTCCTCCTGGAGCCTCGTCCATCACTGTCAAAAGCTAGTTAAATTGAAATGGATAAAATGTCAAGATGACTCGGCACAGTCATTGTCTATGTAAATCCTTCAACTTGTTAGCAGTTATTAAATATAACTACACTAGCAAAAGTAAAGTATATTGAGAGCCCAGCTGCTCACAAAATGAGCCGTATGTGGGTTAAAATATGAGTTTTTGGATGGCAGATAATCTGAATGAATTAATAATAGGTGAATGGTTTTAATGCTGAAAACCAAGTGACTATTAAGGACCTGCAGCATTCAACTTAGAAAAGGAAAAATAGCAACAAGATTCATGCAAAAAAAATATATTAATTAAAAATAAATCAAAGGATTATGAGTCCCCTGACTCTGCAGTTCCCATGAGTTCTACGCTGCATTTTAGCTTCTGTCAGCTCATTGTTTGTTTACTGCCACGTGCAGCAGGCAATTATTTTCAACAAAAAACCTATAAACTCACAATCAAGTGCGTACGCAGCACTGCAACAAAGACAACATTGGCAACTAGCTGTTGAACGCGGCGGAACATTCAGTGCCCAATCACAAATTTGACAAGGAGGGAGATGCGAGGTTGAACTAAGGTTGAACAGCATGAGAGACAGTGGGAGGGGCTTCACACCACTGTATTTCTCTCAGGAGATGGTGGAGACCAAAACAGAGTTGATAAAAGTGGTTTGCTACTATTTACCAGGTGGCCCAAAACACAACTCCTCTGAATGCTAATGTTGCTCTGTAACTGCTGGACACTGAATTAATTTCAAAATAATGGCATCTTAACTTTATTAAGTGAGAACTTTTTTTCCCCCCAAATTGTGTTGTAATTAATGCATTAAAAAAAAGGTATCTCATTTATGAGTTGTTCATCTTGTTGATTAATTAGGCAGTTTAAAGTCTGTGAAAGATGTTTCCCTGTATAATCAGGCAGGATTTACCCGTCACTCGCCTTTTCATGATCATGATCTTTTATCCACCATTCGGCATGGATAGATATGCATGAAAAACAATTCATTTGTCAGCCTGTTCACTTGCATAGGTCAAAGAATTCAAGCGTGAAATAAAAAGAGGAAAAGATTAAGCTTACATCTGCATCTGCGGGCCATTACACCCTGTCAGCTGATGCGCTCACCTATAGTCTGTTGCCTGGGGATATCTGAGAAGATACAGTTTAGGACTAGTAGTCATGGCAACATAGTTATGAGTCAGATTCACTTCCACAGAAAACAATTAGCAGTGACATTTATCCACATGTGAAGCACTTTGGCTGTATGGTGAACAGATTTCTCGCCCACATGCGCTGTTCAGGAAAAAAAATTCAGCTTAAAGCCGAATTTTCACTCGAACACGGTCGTCTCCTTATTGTGGGTGGAGATTCCTTTCAAATCCTTAATGTATTTTTCAACTAACAAGTATAGCTGCTTGGATTATTTTTCTGTGTGTGGTCCTACATGCCCTGCAGGTACTGACAGCTTCCCTTCAGCCACCTGTGGCTCACCTGCAGGAGAGACGGAACAGAGGAAACCTCCCTGCAACCAGAAGGTTGTTATTCTCCCTTCTGACAAGCTGCTCTACAATGCCATGTGGTATTAAAAACAGCTGATTCTCCCGACCACACCAAGGCTTCTGCCAGGAATGAATTCTTCAATGTTTTATGTCGCTATGCTGGGCACAGAAAATAGTGACATGGTATAATAGGTTGCCTCTAAGAGCCTCCTCCCATAAGAGACAAAAATATTATTAGTTATAGAAATAGACGGAGAAAGGGAGGGTGAGGGGGGGTTAACGTATAGTTTTATATCAAGGAATTATTCAACATATTTGAAAATATGCTTTTCTACTTGATAGACACCGTTTTAAATACTCTTAAAATGACCTAAATTCCTTGTCAAAAGACACCGGTAATGAAAAGGAGGCATACTTTGTATAAAAATGTAGGAATAAAGCACACCATGACTAACTCCATTGCAAGATTAAGTACCACTGAAGTTAAAAAAATAAGTAATTTCCTTCTTCCCTAAACTCATTGGTTTTGATCCCACGAATTTACTTATTTTTAATGGTAGGTACCAAGGAAGTATTTGCATGCGATTACTCTGAGCAAGAGCTTATATTAGAGTTTATATCCAAATCTCAACTACCATACGATCTCTTTGCTCCTGTTGTAGCAAAGCTAAAATAACAGGATAATGCAATCTCTAGACGAATTGCGAGTATCAATACTGGATTTTGAAAAGCTGAGACTAAAATATATTTGCTGCCTTTAATCTGTATGAAAAAGCTGTTGAAGAACTATGAATGAGTTGGAAAAGAAGGAACAGGAAAATGGGTGTGTCCAATGAGGAAATATCAATCCGTCTTGTTGAATATAATGTTTGAATTGGATTTAATAATTCGATGTTATATCATGTTGTAATTTACTATAATTTCGCAAATGCTGGATGTCAAAAGGAAGACAGACGTGTTATCACCATCAGGCCCGCTCCTCTCAGAGACGCTGCATGTAACCGCTGCTCAGACACAGACAGCTCAATCACTGTAGGATGCAGTTGGATGCATCTTTTACTGCACAATTACAGAGAATGCATCTCGGCAGTGTACTTTATGCCAACATTTAAAAAAAAGAGATGAAAAAGAAACCATACTAATTGTGTGGTACGAGATGATGTGCTAAATCAATAAGGGGGATGCATGTATGTGTACTAATTAAGTAAATATACACACGCACACACACAGACACCCAATCTACAGCCATTTTGAAGCTGAAATTAATGTTTGTGACAAGCACCATGAGGAAATCAGCACAAGAGGTCACCAAAAAGCAGAAGTAAGTAATGTGCATCAGAATACTGTTTTGGTGTATTGCTTTCATTCAAAAGTTGAGCAGGCAGAGGCGCTGTTATTGCATATATTAAGACGTGTTAGTGAGGGAGGTCCTTTTGATGAAAGTGGGTTTGCATGTATATTTAATGCCAATGGTTTGCCGAGCTCTGCTTGAATGTGCATGGTAATGAGGACTGACATGTTGAAAACAGGCTGTGCCACTCGTCTCCTCCCCAGGTGCACAAAACAGTCAGAGCAGAAAGCAGCCCCATTTCTCTGCCTCTGCTTTTGCATTTCGCATTACAAACTGACAACATTGCTTCCATGGCTGTCTTTTCTAAATGCCGTGCGTGTGCACTAGTCTGTGCAGCTCAATAAAAGGTCATTTTAAGTTAGTTGTTAGTAGTTCTGCTCACTAAAACTGAAATGCAAATAGACTTAATGATGCAAATTAAGAAAACAGTCATCAGCTGACAAGCTAATTTCCTGGCCTTGCAAAAGTGAAAAAATATATCCACCTGAGAAACACACTTATGTACACTTCACAATCATGTTGTAAAATTAGCCAACAATTATTATTTTTAGTTTTAACATTCTGAATGATTGATCTATGGTGTATATCCTGCAAAGTAAAACGCCTCTCACCCCATTGCAAGCCTACATGAAAGGCATGGGCATGTCCATCAGTTAGAAGTGTCACTGCAAACTTTACATCTTTACATCTAAGTTGTTTGCAACTTGCAGCTTGAAACAAAATGTTTGACAGTAAAAAATCCATTTGGTATTTAGAGTAAATTCCAATCATTTTAATTCCATTTGCAGGGAAAATCTTTTGTTAAGATTTGAACAGAAAAAAAACATTTGCACTCAGTAGTTTACATCAATTATTTTACTGTTATATATAACAAATGACCAACATATTTACACATATAAAATAATCATTTTCAGATTTATTCCAATATTTCCCCACCTGTTCAGCTGAATCGCATAATAAACCTACAACCCTGAGACACTAAATAAAAATAATTACAGCAAAAAAAGGTTCAGAAAACTTGCTACACAGTAGCAATTATGAACAAAGTACAAAAAAATATTGGACCCATTACATCTTTTACAAAACAAAATCTGACTGTGCTGTATTTACCACAAAATGTACCTCATACTACCTTGTCAAGTCTGCAAAATATCTGCCAACTATGGCTGCTCCTGTATGCAAAATGTTTAACATTTACGATGTGATGTCAACTCAGCTCATAAGAAGACATTGCTGTGCTCAAAAGAGTCGCGTTCAACTACTTATCGCTCTTCTGTCAGGCTCCCAATTCTTATTCTTTCACACAAATGTGCACACAAAAGAAACAACTTCATCTATGCAGTCCAGTGTTCCCTCAAGCGGGCTTTCACAAGGAGCCGCTAAACAGCACGTTTGTGATGGACCACTTCTGTCCGGTGCATTTCTGCAGAGCCAGTTGGTAGCCGAACTCATTGTCGCTGCTCACTACGAGCTCCAGGCATCTCTTTGATTTCCTGTTCTGAATGGATCCTCCCTGAAAAGATAAAAGCAGGCTGGTGAAAATTGTGCCGGCCCCTAGAGAACATCTTTGTACACAATAGAACTTTCCTCCTTTAAACCCGTACCGCTGTAAATGGATATGGATGTGTGCAGCTGAAGCGCCATGAGCATTTTGGCTGAATCGCACAACCATCCTCATTGGCCCTTCTAGATAGCATCAACAGGGTTTCAAGGCAAAAACAACAGGACAATTGCCAGTGTGGTCATTAGCGTTGTTCCTAGCAAGGTGCAAGATTTTGAAAGGACTACAAGAAAAGAGGAAAACCAGACACAAAAACAAAGGAATAAAAACCTCAGTTTCAAAGCCATAACAATATTGTTGGAATCTATCATCATTTTAAAACTGTAATGTATCAGCCGTTGCAAGTGTCCGAAAGGAGCAAGCAAAAATATTGCTGCATGTCCGGATAAATGAGGGAGGATTTTCTCATTATGATCTCAGGGCAGACCAGGGGCAAGTGATGGAAGAGAAGATCTTCAACAGCCAATACAGTGTGAAGAGAGCTGCAAAGAGAACACTTTTTCAATACTATGAGAGCACTGCCGGGGGACACGGGAGAAAAAAGACCTTAAGATTGGACAGGTTGTGTAGACTGAACCAAATTACTCTTTGGCCAGAGTTTGGCCCATCCGTGGGGTCCAAAATACATCTATATTTTATAGATAACAGATGGTAATAACTGCTGAAAGTGGGCATTTATGGACCAAAATGCGGCGGTGTCCCGAGCCAGCTCATAAAAGCAGTGAAAGAGGTAATTAAGGCATGTTTTTACTTAAAAGGTAGCAGCCACAAAAGCCAGATTTCTTTCAGATCCCTACTACAGTTTACACCAGCTTCAGCAGGGAACTGCAGAGATTGTTAAATTTTTGTATACTATTATTTTTTTAACATTTTAACCATCTCCATGACAACTGAGCTGAGCTGAACCTGAAGTTTCAACTCCAACTAAAGGCTTTGGAAACAACAAACTGCTGTTTGCAAGATCAAGCAGAAATGAGAGAATATAGTATAATATAATATTCCAACAGTTATATTATACAGACACAAACTTCACAGCCAAGATTTCCAAGGCTGCAATGTAAAAGTGAGCCTACCAAGGCTGACAAAGAAACACCGTAAACCTGTTTAAACCCTATTCAGAAAACAGCTCAAACATTTGGTTGGTGCATCCTTGGTTATGGGTGCTGTCGGAGTGATTTTCATACCACTAAGTGTCTAACCACTAAATCAGGCATTATGAATTAGATTCAATCGTCATTCAGTTTCATGTTAAAAACAGATTTGAGTATGGAGGTGCTTATTTTAAAATGAATTCTTTATCTCAGTTAAGTCTAATACAGGGTGAACGTCGTTTTGTTCTCTAACTCGTGTTAGCTGAAATCTTTTACAGCTTGGACGAGTGACATGTCGGTTCTGTGGCCTTCATTTAGTAGACAACGAAGCATCAGTAGAAGAGGCATGGAGCAGTTTATTTCAATCCAGGGATGTAGCAATTATTCTGTCTCTTGAATGAAGTCTGCATGCTTAATCCTGCCTAAACAACTCCACAAATGCCTAAACAAATTAAAGTTGTGAGTGGGGATTCAGAAGACTGGAACGAGCCAGAATCACTGTAAATACAAAACGGTAACTGGCTTTTACTCAGCATTCACAAGTTCTCATTATGATGAATGTGTATGTGAGTAAATGGCATATGGAGAGGATATTGTTGGACTCTGGGTTATATAGTTTGCCATTGATTTTTAAAAATTATATCCTGTATACAGAAGAATCTGTGTTTGTTACAGAAACATAAAAACGTATCACCCACACACCCTCAAAACACACGGGCAGAAAAGATGTTGTCCATTGTTTCATTGTCTTACTGTTCAATGTTCAAGTTCCTTGAATGTCTAACATACTTTGGAAATAAATGTTCTTGATTCCTGATGCCACCCACTGAACATGTGCTTGCTTTACTAATCAGCACCTACCAAGATGTCAAATCTTTACATTCAAGAACACATTTAATTTCTTTCCCTAATCAAGGCTTATCAAGATCACTTATTCTTGGTCAAGAGATTTATAAAGTGGATGGCGGAAGTGAAGTCATTTAGAAAAACTTGCCTAATAACATTTTTATAACATTAATAATATCTTCATAATAGCTTTTGCGTTTCTATGGAGCCATCAGAAAATCAGTTTTCAGTTTGAGCTCAATACTTACATAGAGAGTCAAAACTGTGAAAGATTGATGATATATTTCAGTGACTTGATACTGTCGACATTGCTGATAGGTCCCCATCTTGCGTACTAAATTATGCAAACTTAACTAAAATAACCACTTAAAGTTGTGAGGATGTCTGATGCATGAGCTCAAGCATGTAAAACCGTCTTACATTTTCACTTCATCTCGCTGTAAAACCAAACACATGCACTTGCAGCGACAGTCCAGCAGTGATATCGCCGAACCAATATTTTATTTATCTAAAATGACATGATTGAAAGAGCAGTACAATCTATAATTAACACTGCACTGACAGCATGGCAGACAATATGAGGTATTTTGAGCACAAATCAGTAAATCCAACTGCCCCGCTGTCATGGGGCATTTTGGGAGGTGGCTCCTTTTTCTGTCAAAACACATTTTGCACACGCAGCTAATGCAGGAAGACAATTATTAAATATCAATTACTCTTGATGTATAAATGAGTTAGATAACTCAGGGGTCATAGAGTAAACCAAACCACTCTCACGATTAAAAGCTACCTCAACATTTCCTTTTCTCCTAACAACTTAACAAAATCGGGGTGGTGGGTCACCTGAGTGAAGAGCCAGTGCAGCTTCATGCGTTTGGTGGTGGCGTAGCTGCACTCTATGAGGCGCGGCCTGCCGTTCACGTCCACCAGGCACTTGTTGTCGTCATCATCAACTGTTGGACTGAGGAGGCCGATGTGGAGCTGCTGAGCACTGGTGTAGTACACGTTCTGCGGGAGACAACACATCGTGCTACCAACAAATTGCTGAGTTCTGTACTGTGGGCTGAGACTGCTGTGGTTGACATTTCAATGACGGTCCCTGCAGAGCAGTAGGTAATAAAATATGCAGCAAAATGAGGATTGCTCTCGGTTGTCTTTGGGTTTGAAAAAATACATTTACATAGATTAAATATGCATATTTATACAGTTATCCTGAATTCATTCAAGACAATAAAAGGCAAGCAAAAAGAAGACAAAAGAAGTTAATTATTAATTCAGTAACGTCAGGAAAACCAGAATAAATTTGCTCCTCTCTCGCAAAAACTGAAAATCATTTTTAGGAATTTGGCAGGAGAAGAAATGATCCGCATTCAAAAAGAGAAAAAAGGCTTTGCAGTATGAGCATTATAGAGGGAAGAGAGAGGGAATCTTGGGATTATGTTTACAGACCGGCAGAGCAGTGCTCACAGTCTGTCGGCGTAACGCTAGCTTTGGTTTGTTGTGGTGTACACAGCGACAAGCTAGAGGTCGTGAAACAACAAGGCTGGACTGCACAAGATGAAAATGTCAATTTGTGTATTGTACAGAGGTGGAAAGTCAACTGAATTAATGCAATTACGTTTCAATATACTTCTACTGAGTGAACACTACATTTTAACAGCTATTACCATATATTGGTATGCATAATTCAAATGTTAAAGAGGACTAAACAGAGTATAAAGAAGTAGAACATTTGTCCGTAAAAGTCTAGTGTACATTTCATACGCTTGTCTGGCACCTTGAATAGCTGTTGAAGCACACCAAGACATGTAAAAAACAGGTTTATGTTTGAATATTCTGCGATCATCTGGTTTTCACTCTTATCCTTCTCTTAGTCTCATCTCACCTCGCCCAAACAGCCTCCTGCCTCCTTCACACCTCACGTTAAACGGTCTGACGAGTGTGAATTCTTTATTTGTGCTGCTCATTTTTGGGAGCAACACAAACTGCCAGGCCGTGTGTGGCTGTGCTTTCTTTTGTTGCTGTGCTAAGTCAGTATATTTTGTTACGGCTTGAGCTGTGCTGTATGTCTGCTGACAACACGCTCTCGTAGAGTCCGTAACGTGTTGCTGTAAGCTTTGGAATGCGCTCTCCTTTCATGTGCCGCTGTGTAATGTTCTTTCAGCGCGTTGATGTATTGCAATTTCAGCAGCACCTCGGATACAAAGAAAACAAGTCTCCCAAAGCAACTCAGTGACATTTCACATGACTAAAGCAAATATTTGTTATATGTGTCATCGTAGAGTCAATCCGGGGTCTAATCCCTCTCCAACATGTAACACTGAAACATAAAAATAGAGCAGACTAGATTTGTCTTGTAGAGGAGATCACTAATCTCATTAGGAACGCTGGTGCTGCTCAAATCCATTGTTCCAAATGCCGGGATTTATCTGAGCTTTATAGAATATAACAGATGTATAATTAGCAGTTTTTAAAGTTATCTAGGTCTCTGCAAGGACTGTGAGAATCCACAATAATATACACGCCTGACACTTTCTCCTGTTTTAATTTGCACTGTGGTGTAAATATCAATACTCGGCACAATGAGTGTGAGACCCCTGATAGGTTCATTTGAATTAAGCGGGATAATGTAAGATCAAGCATCACTCTATGAGACAAGTTTACAATTGTTACGGCAAGGTTAACAATCTCTGAAAACAATGTTCTCAGATATAATGGGATGGAGAAATCAATCGCTCGAAGACGCTGGAGAGAGTAAATGAGTATCTGTAGCTGTGCTAACATTTGAAGACACTTACTGACTGTTATTGGCTGGGATATATCCTGGACACGTAGTCTACAGATATGGTCTTCAAGACATTGGACAAGGAAAAAAAGAAGCAAGCGGTCGATATGATCCTGAAGACTAGGTGTAGGAAAACTGGAGAGAGGGACAAATCTAAAGTTATGATCTAAAAAACAAAAACAGGATTTTTGATTTTTTCAATAACGTGGCACTTTACTCAGAGCTGGACTTAGCCAGGAAATGTTAGCATTAAACGAAGCTCTATGTAAAACGCAGTATATTATGTATCTTAACACATAGGTGTGTTTTTGTAAAGGGCAACTGAGTTCGATTCAATCTGAACGTTGTTTTTCTTCAAAATGAAAATGAAATCCTGAGATGTAAACACAATATAGGGTTGGTATATTAAATCTTTATGCTGCGCGCTGCATGAAACTGCGCTGTGTAGGTAGAGGGCTCTAACCTGAGGAGTCATCCCGTGGCAGAGATACAGGATGGGGACGTTATCATTTTCCGGCCCCTGGTCCAGACACAGATCACTCTTCAGAGAGTTTTTCAGCTGGCAGACGGAGAAAAACACATTCAGAAAAGACAAATACATTAACAAAGAAACAAAATATAGGATTAGTTTAAGGGCAAAATGGTGTGATAGATGTACAGTATGTAAGCACAGACTAATCCAGTAGTATTGCTACAGCGAATGGTGGTTTCTGTACCGATGTTTTAAGATGTAAGATGGGAGATTTTAAGATTTGCAGTCATATTTTCAGGGGTTTTAAGGCTGTTGAAGGATATAGTTACCCACCAATTCTGAGAGATGAAAGAGTTTATATTCTATACTGTCTTTGAAAAAAGTAAGTGAGATTTAAAGAATAAATACATTTTTAGCTGAGAATAGAAAAATAGATGTTCAACCTTTTTGCTCATTGATGGGTTAATATCTATTGTTTAGAATACTAAAATTATGTTTGATGTTGTTTTATTATGTATTCATAGGTATCTGGATTTGTCTTGTAATTCTTTGTCACAAGTTAATGAAGAAATGGGACACTGTCTTTTCTGATTAGTATTGCTTGTGACCTGAATGTAATATGATTGTACATTTTATTGGGAAACCGAAAACGTCCTTAAACACCATCCTGATTAAGTCAAATTTGTTTGAAATTGTGACGTGAATAAAATGTTGTGGACTAGACAACAAGTAATGGTTGCACATAATTTCTGTCTGGTGTTCCCAGAAAAGATAATATTGCCAAAACACAGTGAGAGTGAGCAAGCAGCACATTCAACATGCGCAAATCTGCAGTACTTTATGTTGTCTTCAGGGGAAACTACGGGCAAACACTAAGCACCTGCTGGTTCATATGTAAATGTTTCCATTTGGTTGTGTGAGACAGGTGTTTTAAAACAAAAAAAGCAAAAGAAGAATGGTAATCCAATAACAGCATCCAGCTGGTCTACTCTCTGAGACTCACCAAAAAATATAATATAAATATTAATTGCTATTTAGAGAAAAACAGAAGAAGTTTGTAAAAAAAATGTTTAAAATTCTCTTAATTAATCTTGCTTCATAAAACCATTTAATCAGAAGCGTTGCGGTTGATGAACAAGACAAGATTTTGAGGCCCGGAGGGTTATTCATGCACATCATGACAAGGGTCTGCCTGATTGCGAGATACAAACTGCTCTGCGGGGATCCCCATGGAGAGTGCTTCTGCGTGGGGTGTGAATTAGGAGATGTGAGATCAGAGAACAGCCAAGGGAAGACTCAGCTCCCCGTTGGCCCAGGAGATTTGTACTTCTATCTAAGAATCAGTAAATCCACAGACAGCTCAGGTCTACCAGTGGAGATGAGCAAATATGCAACAGTGACACCAGCGGGGATAACATCAGATTAAAGCACACAGGCATTTAGAGCATCTTTAGCTTCCGTAATGCGTAGTGTGTGTCTGACTGAGACGCAACATCCTTCAGATTCGATTGTACTGCTCCATCTGGACACGACTGAGCAGATGCAGAGCCCTACGGAGCTGTAGGGAGAAAAGTGTCCTCCGCCTGCACCTTCCATCACCCACATTTTTATATCAGGCGGAGGAAGAGAGAGATATGAATAAATTAGACCACAAAACATCCTTCGGAAATGTCAAAGTTTTTGCAAAAAAAAAAGAAATATATTTATGCATGTAACAACTCTTCAAACCGCCCCGACTGACTAACCCATCAAAGGCATGTCACAAATATAGAATAATGAGGTCAATTTACTTGAGGGAAATGAATGTAATGATGCCGGCCTATTTCCTCACTACACCGATGCACCCTTTCCCCTTTTTGTAATAACAAAAATCCTCCATGCAACATAGAAAGTGGTGTCATAATACTGCGCCGTGTGTGTCACTGTGAATTAGGGTCTACCACAGTGATGTGAGGTGGGAGGACAGTGGAAATAAAGCTGTTTGAGAACAACTATGAAACACTGCCAACCCCCATTGGCTGTTACTTTTGCTAACGTTGCTCACTACTAAAATTCTGTTGCAAAATTGGAAATACTAGATCTATATTCAAATGAGTCTATTTTCATTACGCTAATCAAACTATTCCTTTGCAACGGCTAAATTGAGGGGTAAAGTTGCTGCAGCAAACCTCCTTCTCTGTGTGAACTGTATGTGCTCTTGACAGCAGCCATCCGGATCCCAAGCACAGGGGATTAAAATGATTTGCTCAGGCACGGTTAAGACTTGTTTTGCCTTTCCCAGACGCCGGATTGCATTCGGGAAGAAGAGGGTAGGCGGCTTACTACTCCATATGCGACGGTGTCACTGTACATCCTCATCTCCGGGTAGATGTTGACCAGGTACCAGCGGAAAGTTTTACACTGCAGCCTCTTCCTCAGAGCCTTCCTCTCAGAGATATCGCCAATATCGATGCCCGGGTCCTGGGTTCAAGCAAGCAAACAAACACACACAAAGACAAATAGATGTACACAAAGCAGACGATTGATTAACTATAACTAGTTGACAAGTAAATCAGTTAGAAGGCCCATTGAGGAATACAGTGCAGCCATTTGTTGTGGATTTGTATAGCTTTTCTAGGATATGGATTTTTTCCTGCTCTGGTTTAAAACAAAACAACTGAAATATTTGAGCTGCTGATTGTTGCAGTTGTTACTGCACTACTACATTTATTTGATGACTAAATCTACTGGTTACATTTTATATCAAGATTTTACAATTTTGTGAATGTGATTGTAGACGCAGGCTAAATGATGAGCATCAACTAGGGACAGAAAAAAATGAAAATGCTGGCTTAGTGGATCTGGACGACTTAGAAACTATTGAGTGTAACGCACTCTACAACACTGCTGACATTGGTTGTAAGACCACAAACCATAAAACAGACAATTTCATTTAGAACTATATAAATGAGCAGGGCAGGCAGTTCAATATCCCTCCTACTCTTATTCTATTTCTAGGAAACTGCCTAACATTGTATGAAGCAACAACAGTAAAATGCATCCTTTATTGATGCACCTGAATACTGTACTAACATCATACATAATATATAGTCTCAGTCAGAGGGGCAGATTTGAATGCAAAATGACTAATTGTGCCTTTTGATATTTCAAGATCATTCAACCCCTAATGTACTTTCAGTAATTCAAATGCTGAATTTTTTAAGCGGGTACTTTGATCTTTGATCTGAAGTTAAGGATCTGAGTACTTCTTCCACCAATGCATTACCATCTGCCCCATGTTGAATACTGTATCGTCATTGACATTATTCATGCCTTTTTTGTAACTCTAAAGCTAAAGTTGGTGCAAAATGTTGCATATTTGGCTCTCTGGTACTCCAAAACAAGATAATGCTCAATTGGACTTTATGAATTTAACACTCAAGTTAAGTTTAACAAAAGTGTTGACAATTCAGGAGGCTAAAGCACCGGCTAAATATTATGCTTCTTGAGTACAGACTCTGTTAAGCGCCTCATCTATTCATAACTTGGATTTACATTCATAGATTTAAATTTTGAGATTATGCAGGAGAAGAAAAAAAGCTTCTGTGATCAAACATTTGACTTAAGCCTTTCAGGGGTTCTAATATAAGACAATGGAGTAAGTTATTTATTTTAAATTACTGAATCCAGTTTGAGATCAAATAAAAATGACTCACAAAACACTAATGTACAACACTAATACAACCGTACAGCATATACATTTTGTATTAGTAATATTCATAGAAACTGTGTGACATTTTGTATTTTATTTTTTGACAATGTCTTGAATTGTTAATGAAATGAAGTGAAATTTTAAAAATCCATCCATCCATCCATCCATTGTCAAACCGCTTATCCTGCACACAGGGTCGTGGGGGGGGCTGGAGTCCATCCCAGCCAACTTCGGGCGATAGACAGGGTACACCCTAGACTGGTCGCCAGCCAATCGCAGGGCTACACAGAGACATACAACCATTCACACTCACATTCACACATCTACGGGCAATTTAAAGTCCCCAATTAACCTGATCCCCAGAGCATGTCTTTGGACTGTGGGAGGAAGCCGGAGAACCCGGAGAGAACCCACGCAGACACGGGGAAAACATGCAGACTCCACACAGAAAGGCCACTGGGCGGAAACGAACCCAGGACCTTCTTGCTGTGAGGCAACAATGCTAACCACCACGCCACCGTGCCGCCCAATTTTAAAAATACATAATTCAATTTAATTAATTATGCAGATCTTTTTTTCTACCTGTATTATTTATCATTTTGCTACTAAGCATCAGCTGTAATCCAGAATCTTTAATTCATTTTTTAAAATGTTATTGTGTTTTCTTTTTGTATCACATTTTCTAACTCCCAATGTCCCCATTCAGAACGCTTTATTGAATCCCATTACGTATTTATTTATTCTGTGGCACGTATTTAATTTAGGCCATTCTGTAAGTACCACGAAATCATTTCATTTGAGCCTTCTGGAGGTGTCCGGGGCCTGATTCAACATCTGTGGTGGCGGGAGAGCAGCAGATGACGCTCAACCCCGTGACATTTAGATAAGGTGGCTGCAGAATGGAGCTGCCTGTTGGTGCAATACATTTGTCATCTGTTTGTATGTTTGTGTGTTTGTGTCTTCTTTCGGACTTGTGTGAGAACGCTACCTTTGGATAATGATGCAAAAGGCAGCAACACCAAATCCTGTGTCTGGATGACATAAAAAAACTACTTTGCCTTCTGTCAATTAAGCCTGCAGCCAGTTTATGGTTGACATCTGACATTTGAGAAATGGGACACGTGAGCAGGCTGAGGTTTGTGTTAAACAGAGAATGCAGTTAAGCCTGCATGATTCCACCTCAGCTGACATAAAACTCTGAAGCAATTTGATACATTTTCGTGTTCAGTTACACAGACAGTTGTGTGGTTTCCTTTTTTTAACCATGTGTCAACAACAATAATCAGTCTTCTTTAAAGGATTGATTTAATTTAAAAACAGACTTTTACCCAGATTGTGCGTTCCTGCTGATCCATGAACTATGTGCTACTTTCATAGGGCCCTGCAGTAACAATGGTTCTTTGGCAGTGGACTTAAGGTAATCTAAGGGACTCTGGTCTAGTGGATAAGCCGCATGCCGCATTACATCACCTCAACTCTTGAATTTCCTGTCAGCATATTAACTGTGTACCATCCGGTAAAGGCCAAAGGGCAAAACAATATTTGGATAAAAAGGACAAATGGAAACAGGTCCGTCATAGTAATGAAATGAAAATACAACGGCAGTAATTGTACTGCGAATGTGTCTTTTTGTTAGTGAAAATTTCATCAGAATTTCACACAATACAAAAAACACTCACATATTCCAAAAAAATAAAAACTACAATAATGATACCTTTACATCGTACATGACTACACACAGATAATTGCCTGTATTCTCACAACAATGTGATACGTTTTGGACCTCAACAAAGTTAATGCATAAGATCACACATGACTAGCTGAAAAACAGCATGATTCACTTACCTCCATGGGAATATTCCAGGCCATGTAGACGTGGCTTTTAAACTCATCCATCCACACTTCCGCGACCCTTAGGGCATTTCGCCGCACGTGAGACGTCAGATCCTCTGTGTAGGGTTTATGGGCGCGCTCTATGTGCGCGATGCGAGCACAGGGCAGGACCTCCACACTGCCGCCACACTGCCAAACCTGGTTTTAAACATAACGAACACAAAGGAGGGAGAATACTGTCGTTAATCTACAAGCAAGGAGTCTGCTTCAGGAACCCCTCTGATTCTATTGTCTGACGTAAAGACCGACAGAGGTTTGAGAGCATTTAGAAGGATCTCAGTGCAGGGGGCGACGATGACCTTAATTCAATTCTAGGCGGCTTAAAGCATGTTTTGGTCAACAGACGGAGGCCCTTCGTCGTCACCTCAGAAGCCTACTGTATCACTGACTGGGAGGAGGAGGTCCCTGTGGTGGGAAACGTTGTTCCCAGTGCACAAGAGGAGCAGCCTGAGTCCTTGATGACTGAAAGCCATTGGCACTAACACCTGATATAATGAAGACCTCTGGGAGGCACAGGACCGTGGTGCTGGGAGCTCTGCAATCTTTTCCCAAATGGGATTTATCCAACAAACGGTGACAGAAAAAGACTCCAGACAACTCAATGAATATTTGGTAAATGTATTTTGTGTGCACGTGATGACACTCCTGTGTCACAGATGTTCTTTTTTGCAGCATTATATGATGTGTGACGTTCTGCTCAGACAGTCTGTGTCTACAGGAAGCAACAAAAACAAGGTGCAGTTGACTTTTTCGTGTCTGGGTTATTACAATGCTGTCCATATTTCCACCAAACACCTCAAATCAACATGCAATGACACATTACATGTGTTTGCTATGTTTTGTAATGTAATTGTGTTGTGTATTCTTGAACAGCTCTAATTGCCCATATGAGCCATTGACATTTCAAATTATTCTGTCATCTCTTGATTAACATGTGTGCATCAAAAAGAAAGGGGATTTACAAAAACTTTGAAGATAACTATTTGAGAATCAAAGCGTGAAAGGAAATAAATTAGGCCGCACAACACCACTGACTCGCATCTGAAGAATTTGAATAGACTCAAAGACTCAGCAGAAGCAATGAATATGTCCTTCTCTGTTCACAGGCGCTCATTTGTATGGAATCATCAAAGGAGATGTCACTCCCGGATTCTGTTGAGGATCCCCAGAAACTATTTGAATGTGCTGCGCATAACATCCGGGACACCCGGAGTTTCAGTATGAATAAGGTTGAAATCATCACCGCTTGTGCTGCTGTGCAAGGATCAACTTGTGCAGCTGACACCCTTTGTGTTTAAGTAAAATGTATTCTTTCTATCAAAGAAGCTGCTACCAAAAAACATATAACAGTTTTTGGTACAGATGAGCATCATTACGGATGATGACATGTAAATGTGTTCGGTTTGTAGTCAAGCATGTGTGGCCACAGGCGGCTGGTGTTTTGTTATTGATAGTAACTCAAGAGAAAATGGCCCCTTCACTGTTTTTATTGTTTTTAGTGGCTTTTGCAACAGTAAAAAAAACAAACCCTGCTGGAAGTGCCCATTTAAAATCCAGAGCTGGTAATTAGCTGAGCGTTATGAACTCAATGACCCATCACAGTATGCATTTTCGCACAAAAACCTTGTTAAAGGGAAGCAGTACAATGCTGAACATGTGCAGTATTTCTACATAGAGATTTCTCTCAACATAACAAGTGTGAAGATATATGAGGAACATCATGTATAATTACTTTCTCCGAATTTAAGATGGACAAAGAATTAAGCTTGTCAGCTCAGTGTGGGTAGATAATAAGTAAATAATACTGAAATAACGTCTCTATTTCAATTCAATAGAAACTGCTTTGTAGTGGCGTCCCAGCATCACACTGAAACACCAAATTGCTGACTGATATATTTGTTTGTGGGCCTTTTCCAAAAGCAAATAAATGACATAATTTTGAATCAACACATAATCTGTCGCGCTCTTATCCCTCTGGACCCAACCTAACACATGACCTGTAAGATTTGTTCATGCTGACAACTGCGCAGTGAAACATTTGATCAATTGTGCCTTCACTTTCTAAAAGCCACAGTCAATCACAGCCTATGTGCAACGACGCCCCCCCTTCAGCCCCCCCTGCCCTCATTCTTCAGTGTCCACTTTCCTTTCAAACAATAAAACAAATGGTTCAGATTTTGTGCCCCCTGCAGTTAACCACCAATCGTCTGCTGCCTATTTTCCAAATGAATCACAAGAACGGGGTCATTACTGCCAACACACAGCAGAAGACCTCCACTAATAGCCGAGGACTGCATTGTTATTCCATTCAAAATGTAACATTCTTTTATCGTGGGATATTCCTAATAAAGCACTCCCCTTGCACCTTCTAATTTGCATGCGTGACTCATACAATTTCTTTGTCTGCAGTCAAAGTGGAAAGCGCGGCTCAACAGCATCCGCAACAAGAACCTACATGCCCCAAGATGGTGGCATCACCTCAGACGAGAAATGGACACTAAGGAGTAAAAGGAATAGAAAATAACAAAATTTGAGGCTTGGTGCACGTTATTTAGGACTAGTATTATGCTGCGTTCACTTGAATACGAACAAATCCAATCGCCACTTCGCGACATTCGGTCTACCTCGGGTTATTAGAAGTCCGGTCCTCACTCCACCCAGTCTCCCTGACTCCAGAGTGACGGAACAATCTCAGTGCACAACCACTCCCTTCCCTTGTAAACTTAAAAACCCATCTCCTCAAGAAATGCCTCACGTCCCCTGCTCCCACTAGTATTACACGCCACATCCTCATACAAATATGCTCCTGTCTAAGTCTGATCTTGCTGTTCTGCCTCTTATTTATTTTCCTTGCAGAGAAGGTCTCATATTACAGAACTGTTTGCTCAGATCTATTACCAGGGCACCATCAGCCCGAGCCTAAGCTAATTTTTTACTGCTGCACTCATTGTAATTTGCTTTGGATAAGAGCAAGAGCTAAAGAGCTTTAATGTAAAGGTAATGCAAGTGGAAGTGCTTTAAGAATTGTGCTATCTACAATAGGGCCAGTTATCGAGCAGGGCCTCTAGAGGCTTAACGTGGATTTTGATGGAAGTCTGCACAATCTTTGAGGGCATGAGGCATAGTAATGATTCTGTTTTATGGGGAAGCAATATCAATTTGAATTACAAAAAATACAATTCCCCAGCATAATGGATAGCTTTTTCAACTAGTCATTTTATGAACTTTTTTCAACCGCGTTTGTGTACGTTTGGCTGCTTTAAAGTAGTTCACACTAAATCTATCCTTAGACTGACAAACTCTCACCCCCTGCAGGCTTAAAAGACGGCTGTAACATGTTTCTTTTCTTCTTCTCCTTCACTAACAAACAGCGGCAGCTTTAAACTGCGTAAATTGCAATGATTTCCAACATTTTTAGGTTCCAAATGATGAATGCACACATCAAATGTTTCAAACCACATTTCTCTGCTGCTCATGCATGTCCCCAGTATCGTTAGACCGGCTAAGCGCTGGCTATTACCGACAAGAGCAGTGCATTTGTACATTTTACACTAATACGAGGCAACCCAATTATCCCCGTGCTCGATCATTATGGAGAGACTACTGTCATATCATAGCTTAGCAACTGCAACTAGGTACAGCAAGTGTGTGAAGCTTTGGAATTCTTCCATGATGAAGTAGTGTGCATGGGGCTGAGAGACCTGTCGTTGCTTCACCACCAACAGCCGAGAAACGGATTGTGTGAGCTGCAAATGTGAGTGACCAGCGTCTTCACCTCCATGTCTTCTGTGTGGATGAACTACTGACTGTTGGGATATGTTGCTTCAACAGCAACGAAGGAGAGTTGAGACTATTTACTAGTTACTCCTCATTATCTATAATAACATACCAAATTCTTACTCTGGTAAATTGTATGACCATTATTACCTTTAGACAGAAATTAACCATAACATTTTAAAGTTATTTATTCCTCCATTTTACCACAATTGTGTGGAATTATACTTTCATCTCTACATAAAATGAATTATTAATTTGCCACTACTGAGTATCACTCTCTCAAATGTATTCCTGAAAATCATTTTACAGTCCCTAAATAGCGTAGTAAGAGAGGTACCGTGTACATTTTTGTTTCCAGTCCTTCTCTAACAGATGTTGCCTCTGAAGGTTGGTGAACAAACTCTAGGATTCAGAAAAGAGAATATGGCCTCATGTCGAGCTGACTGCACAGAGATGTGGAGAACTGTGAGTTCATGCATCAGTCATGCCATGAGTCATCACTGCAAGCTGCAAGCTGGATGCGGGAATATGATGAGGTAGGGTGCATTTTCATTATAAACATTGCACCCCTTAATAAAAGCTGACTGACAGTGGAATTACACAGGAAGTAAGGATACGATAGAAGAATGATTTGTTAATACTTTTGTTTCTTGCAGGATACCAACGTTAAAAGAAGAAAGGGTTCAGTTTCTCCAATGGTCTGCATAGTCATTACATATAAAACCAAGTCCGTAACTTGCGACGGTGTAAAATAGAGGTTGAATACATTTACATGTGTCTGCCAAACTACAGTATAATAGTTTTATTGATATGTGACCAAATCTCCATCGGCGGTATACTAGGAACCATTTGGACCAATAATGTTACACATGTAACTCAACAGTAAACAAAAGACACATTTCTGACGCCTCCCGACAGGATAAGTAGAATATTTTGCATAATATATTTCCTTTAACTTATGATGCTTTAGGAATTCTGTGTATCCAAAGTGTGTCTATCTGCTTTCACCTCTACTGTACCCCTAGACACTCTAACCGGCTTTAAAAACATTGATATTTCCAAATGCATTCATTTCCCAGTTTTTGATGCCTAAACCCTTCACATGAAAGCAAAGACTTAGGTAAAGTTGAGCTATTTTAGTGCCCCAAGCTTATTGAAGCAGTGCAGACAATTGGCGTTGATTTTCCATTGTATCTGTATCGACCTGCTCTGTCTACTGAAAAGGAGCAGTACATTTTCTCTCCTGTCCACAGAACCATCTACAGGAAATCCTAAAACAAATTGTGGAGGAAGAAAGCTGAAGTATGTCTCCACTGCTGTCCTTCTCCAAACATAATTTGCTGACAATTTTACGTTTGCGATGTTTGCATACCACTTATAATGTAGCCTAATGTCTACAGTATATCCTGCAAGACCACATTGTGCCACTGAGCACAAAATAGGCAGACGTAATAACTGTTTCTCTCACAAATAGTTAACAAGGCAAGTTCCAAAACTACCTCCAAGAACCAAAATAAAAAATTAAAAAAATAAACGTGGTTCTGGCTTCAATATCTTTGTCTTACATGATAGTAAACTGAATATGGTTTTGGACTGTTGGTTGGAGTAAACAAAAGAGTCAAGATGTCGTTGGGCATGTTGGAAAAGGCATTTAAAATAATTTTTTTACATTTTATTAGGCCTCCATTAAAAAAGACAAGTAATCATCACATTACATGTTAGCGAAAGTTAAAATAATTTTGTTCAACTTTATTGTGCTTGAGCCAAGGAAAAACGAAAGCAGGACCCACTCAACTATTAACATGGCTTAATACCTCTGAAATCAAGTGAGACATGTTCTTTTTTTCTGCAAAATGGCTAACTCTCTAAATCTCAGAATAATCCCAATGGTGATGGTTACTTTGACATGGAAAGTTTGAGGGTAAATGTTCCACATGGCCATCCACCATCATTTTTACTCTTGCTGACCATCACTTGGCTCTGAACGTTGTCCTTGAACATAAATCGCTAATGAAGAATAAATGCATATAAATGTAATTTGTAGGAGACAGGGCTGCAGTAATCCATGCCGACAGCCATGTGAAGAGTCATAGCCTTGAATTATTAATGTACCACTTACCATCACATTGCCTCTAACTAGAAACACGGAGTTCTGTGGAAGGGAAGAGGAGCCTATGAGTTTCTTAATTGGATGTGTGTGTAATCTAATTATCCAGGGACTGTTATTCGAGACTAACTAGCTTTTTACATCATTTCTTTAGCAGTCTGTTTATCCACTATCTATTCAAATAAGAATAATTTCTTTTACATTTTAATGTCTAGATAGAATATTTTACGCGTATGTGGCGTTTGTTGTTTTCATGAAAACAAAGAGCAAAGTTAGCAGTGCAAATATATTCAATACAAGGTCTCCAACAACTGCAATAATGTAAAAATAAATCAACACTAAACTAAAACAGCTGGTTTGCACAAACAGCTAAACTTACACCTCAGTTAGTTTACATCGGTCAGGCTTTTGAAACCCCATGTTCTCACAGCCCAGACCCAGATTCCAAAGCAATGCACGGAGGATTAAAACAAATAATATAAGTGTTCAGAACCTGCAGAACTGCTACACTACCAATTAAATGGTTATATTTAGGACCAGCTACTATTCAGCCAGCAGGTAACCCATTCTAAATATATGTAACGGAATGTAAAAATAAGTACTTTCCTCCACCAAAAACTATGATTAAAACGTGAGAGCTGGTTATTACCAAATAATACAAAGCCTGCAGTCTGCACACCAACGAGTAGGTTTGTTGTTTTGCCGTGGAACTGAACCAACAGAGAACAAAATATCTTTTTGACAAGGGACTTGATTTATGTTTCGATCATAGCAGCTTCCTTCCTCCTTACAAGTGTCGTCAACACAAGGAAGTGGGAATGTGAGAAAAACATTCAAACAAGTTTTACATAACTCCCTGCAGAGAGAAAAACACCTTTGGGGGTGAAACATTTAACACAATCATCGAGCAAGTTCTCTGTAAACACAATAACCTTCATAAGTGCCTTTCTGTGTACATATGACCATGAGAATATTTTCAATAAACCATTCATGAAATCACAAGATTCGGCTCAGGGTAATAAATAATCCAATTTGACACTCCATTTCTATACTTAACCTTAAATGTTTCATTTAACTGGAGCTGTGCAAGTTTTGAAGAGTACGACACCTTCTGCAAGAGGTTTATTTGAGGGGATAAATATGTAAATCAGGCATATCCGCTTTCAAATCACAAGGCAATAAATATAGCTGTACGCAGGGTAGAATGAGCCCATGAATAATAAGTTATCAGACGGAGATGGCTAAAGAAAGATTGTCCACCGATAAATTCAGAGATACAGGATGAAAAGCACGGCAACAAGTGTAAAAAAAGGGAAATAGGGGTTTACATTGCACAGTCAATACTGGCCATCAAAACGGTCCAGCAGGAACTGAACCATATCTGTCAAATATGATTCATCCTCTCCATGGGGATCCATGTTCAAGCTTCAGTATTTACTCTGTGCTCCCGAATCTGCCATTTAGAGGGTTTCTTTAAAAACTGCACCCTCAAAAAACACCCTCAGCTGGTGTTCTTGCATCACTCCAGCATCACTCCAATATCGATCCTCTCCTATCCATTGCAACTGGTCCGTAAAGGAAACCACAACATGAGCTCCGTCTTTTAAATAAATCAATCAACCTTAGGAACTTTTCTATGACAGCATATGGTGTAATAGTGCCTGGTTTTAAATTTAATTGAAGAAGCCGAAATGAAATTAGCCAGTAGTTAAATATAAAAAAGGTACTAAGGACATTTGATGTAGTATTTCTGATAAGCACTATATTTAACTATATTACCATGACGATAGCTATAGTGATGTTGCGTGCTGCTGTGGTTAGCTGTGTTTATTATGTTGCTGTAATACATTATAACGTCAAGCTTTATTTGAATAGCACTTCTTAGAAACAACGGTTGATAATTTTCTTTGCAAGTAGCATAAACAAAGGTCAGCAATGTACTCTGGACCGCTGCCATGTAAAGCCTTGCAGGTCATTCAAATAATTTTAAAATCATTTCTAAAACCCCTTTCGGAATAATGAAGTTCATCGGAGATAAATGAGTGGACCTTTGTTTGGTTTGTAGCCTAGTAGCTCATAGTGGTTTACTGATGAAATGTCTTTAATATCAATAAATATTCTTTACAGTAAATTTTATGAAATTGTTATAATATTATAAGCGTCCTTGTGAACCATTGAATTTACCGTTCTAAAAGCATTACCATATTTAACGAAGCTGATTTTATAGTGCATGCGGTGGTTATATTTATTAAATATATTCTAAAGGGCTGCAGTATCACTCATATTCAGTTATAATTTACTTCAGAGCAAAGATCATCAACTTGTAAAGTTTGGATGAATTGAGTAAATAATGTTTTTTTCCATCTTGAATGAAAATACTGTATTCTTAATTAATGTAGCAGAATGACATTCAGTCTTTTATTAGTGTTATCTGTGCTTTTCACATTGGTACTTAAATAGCTCATTCGGTTAATAATACATGTTACTTTTCTGGAATACAAATTGCATATATTAGGGTTAAATCGAATGTCTAACCCATTTTTATGACAATAATGGTATTTTAATGCCACTTCCATAAAAACTGTGGACAAAGGGAATATCATAATTGTTTTTCACAGCCCTCAATGATCCTCCATTCTCAACTGAACCTTTCTGTTACTGGTTGAGTGATGGTGTCTGCTTTAGTGTTTTTGTGATGTATCGTTCCATTCTGTGCTTCACTGGCACAACACCCAGTATTCACAGATGTTTTGGACCATCATTTGTATTCTAATTCTGTTTTTTCCCGATTTGCTTTTAGTTCCACCATACAATCTGAGTGATGCTTTCACCAAACTATATTTTGCGCTTTCTGAACATCTATCTGAAAAAAGTCGGTCCTGTAACTCATGTGCTGTGTTTTATAGACAAGTACCAAGCTTCCCAGGATTATCTCTCAGCAATTTGTTGCGACAGATGGCATGATCATAAATTCCCTGCATTCACAAGGTCTCTGTTGGACAAATGCTCAGGACCAGCATCGGCAGGAGGGATATTGAAAGTGCAACCCATACACTGCGGTCAGCAGGCGGATTCATGTGATGTGCAAATGCACTGACTGTCAGTGAAACCTCAGATGCTTGATTCGATCATGGTTTACTGCGAT
The DNA here is from genome assembly GCF_964276395.1 of Gasterosteus aculeatus. Lineage (NCBI taxonomy): Eukaryota > Metazoa > Chordata > Actinopteri > Perciformes > Gasterosteidae > Gasterosteus > Gasterosteus aculeatus. The sequence continues at coordinate 11,801,558 of NC_135700.1, forward strand.
TTTCAAAACAACACATTAGTGACTGAGTGACAAAGCTCGGGGTCGGACAAATACTGTATTTTGAAATGATCTTCGCCCTGTGGGGCATGTGAAAATACAGTTTAAAAATGAAAAATGTCCGCGCCTCTTGTCTGTGTTGGGTTTGTTATTTGAGTGACTGTCTGAAGCCTACATTAACTCCTTCGGGCGCTTTGGAAATAAAACAAGGAATGCCGGTGAGGTTAACTCCCTGGCTAACATAAATATACCTGATCAAGGATGTAAAGAACACAAGGGCACATCAAACAAATGTATCATTTATGACTCAATGCCTCTTCAGAATAATGATTCTTGTACATCTTAACAGAAAAATTCATCTTCCACTTTGTGACCAAATGTGAACACAGAGCAGCGCTTCATTTCACCCTCACACGAACCGGGACATCTCTTTTAAGTGTCAGCCAAAGCCTGAAGCGGTTAGCCTGCTTTGCGTGTGTCTCTGAGGATCCGTCAGCAGCCCGTCTGTGTGTTGGCAGGTGGTCTCAAGGCATGACCAATGCACTGCAGACAGGCAGACCATGCTGGCGGGGCTCTATGGGGCCAAGCCAAGGTCCCTCAGCCTTGTGCTGTAGCTTTCAGCTAACTGTGTCACCCCCAGTTTCAAAAGCTTTACTGAACCCTCAACTACATTAACCTCCAGGCAAGGGCGAGTTCCTTCAGTCCAACACGACCAAGCGAGTAAACAGCATGGAGTGCAACCTCAAACTACAGAGCAATGAAGCACACTGATTAATCGAACTGCTTATACGTAGGGAGAGGATCTTGGTTTATAATATGCGATAAAATCATCCATGTGTCCAGCCATAAAGCAATCATTATTATCAGCCCCGGAATTCTAAAAGCATGTAATTCCTGGAGGAAAATGACTTATGGGACTAATTATCCTTCACTTTTTTTCTACTGATAATTGCGTCTCTGTCATCAGCGAGGATGGATCTTTTCACATTCGGCGCCCTGTCGTAAACGCGTCTCTGTTTCCTTATCACGGTGCACTGTATTAGGTTTGGGGCCGAGGAGGAGTCGTCCCTTGTCGCTTGCTTTTATTGAACAGGCTGATGCATTAATGTATGCTATCATTAGGTCTCCCTGTGGAGGGTTGTTCTTTCTACGGCCCATCTGCTTGTGGTAACGCTCAACTTAACAGCACATCACACAAACTGATTTTCATCCGAGTCAGCGTGGGTGATGGTATACAAATTAAGTATTGCACTGTGAGACGACTGCATGACGAGCGCGTTGACAGTGCGTCCGTCTACTCTGAACTATGTAGCCGCTCTCTTCTCACATCGCTGCAAGCGGCAAAGATGCTTCCAAGTCCTCCAACTCTCACATGTGCTTCAGTGGGATCACCAGGGGAGGAAGGCTATCAGTCACACTTCAGGATACGTTTGTAATTATTTTTTTTAAAGGATCATTTCCTCCACTGTAATGTTCATGCAAGTATTGTTATTCATTTAGTTATCCTGATTAGTAATATGCAATATTTTTCTTATTGTTGAATAATTCCACAAAATGACCACAACCAACAATAAATTTATCATAGTGCCACATACAGTCTATGTAGCCGAGTCCGATATATATATATATATATTATTATCAGAGAGCAATGATGTTGTTCAAAAGATATCGACAATACAATTATTAGCAACAGTTTACATCCTAGGCGCCAGTCAATCACACTTACAGACAGGCAACGTTTTAATTTCACATTCATGTCTACAGGCAATTTAGAGTCAACAATTAGGTCATTTAACAGCTTTATTACTGTGGTGTGCAGAACTTTGCCTCAATCCCACATACACTGTCCTGCTGCTGTAAATTCTCACTAGAGCACCAGATGTGGATTCATCCACGACTGATAGTCGCATTTCACTGCTGTTTCAGTAACATCTGCAGGAGACTGCACTGCTGAGCTGTTTTAAGAATGGAACTACATGTAAGTACTGATGATGAAGATTATGCGATGTGATGAAAAGCTTCAGAACAGCAGCTAAATGGACCTTGAGCATCCATTATTTTGTCTTCAGTAGGGACTAAAGGGGGACAGGGTCGCTGTTGGTTTGACATGACACACTCTATAAAGCTCGACTTCACATTTCTTAACTGTCACTCCATCTGCACACCATTTTTCAAATGCACAGAGCACATCACATCTAGCCGAGTGACAATTCTCAATGAGCTTAGTAAAAAAGACAATGGGCCTCTGTGTGACCTTGCTTCCAACAGCCATTAAGTTTCATTATCAGAGTTAATTTCACACACTTTCCTTGGATGAACAATGGGCCATGGCCTCGGCCTGACATTATTACTCACCCTGATGCCCAGCTCCACGTTCTCTCCCCCGTACACCTCCATCCCCTCATCCAGCAAACCAATCTCTTCAAAGTACAGCCTATCCACCACAAAGCAGCCAATCAGGGCCGGGCTCCTTGGGGGGTAAAACATTATGAAAATCAGTCTTGTCTTTTGCAGTCTGGGTTTGCTTGGCACAGTTGCTATAGTAACAGCGAGGAAAAGCAGAAAAATGTGACAAGATGTGATCTGTTCATAAATGATACACAAATGAACCTTTTACCAGTGTGGACATGTTCTTACTTCAGACTAGATTGAAGCTTGTGTGACTTGACCACGGGGCTTCAGTGTGCTAAATTGCGGACAAATGATTTAAAGGGGTAGTTCGTGCTCATGTCTAAAATGATCTCCTGTGTATTTAATGATCATGTTAAATCTTCTTGACCTGGTATTATTACCCTTACTTAAGTAAATTAGCCGAATACTCCATCACACCTTACATTTACTACCACTTTCAATTTTACTGCTAATTTCCCTCACTGCTCTGATCGTCAACATCTGTCTATTTTGAGAGCATCTACCATTAGTCGCTCGACCAGACTTATAGCTAATGCATCGAAATTAACTAAAAACAGAGGATTGAGACTGAACGTTTGAAACATATATGAAGGATACTACAAATTGATAGAAGAAAGAAACCAACACTCTGGGCTGCAACAATCACCGAAGTGAGTATTAAGGAAATGGATGAGATGGTTGATCACTGCAGCAACAACGTCACCAGCGGAAACACATAGACTTTAGCAATTATTTTGGGGCTGGATCCTGCTTTGCTACCAGCAAAAAATATTAAGATTGTTACATCATCAAGACATGTTTTGTTGACTTACTGGATTGGTGCACTCTTATTGCCCTTATGCCACCAGGACTTGGGTGGATTGAGGTAGCGACACCACAGCTCCCAGTCAAAGCCCTGGGCAGACAGTGGGTACTCTTCAATCTCAAACGTGTCGTACTTGATGTTATCAAACGATGGGGAGATTATGCGGGTTCTGTCTTCTTTTATTCTCTCCAGAATGGGTTCAGCCCTTCGAATATGGAAAGATAGAGTGATTTTTTGACTTAGTATTGTTTTGTATTGTTTTTTTCCATTCCATTTCTGATACTGTCTGTCATGCAAGCACAGTTCTCAGAAAACAATTTAAATATTTCAAGATTAATTCCATCCAGTTTTTTAGCCTCACAATCCAATATAAGATCAAAATACGAGACCATCATGCATTAAATGAGGGGTGTCAAACTCATTTTAGGTAGGGGGCCACATACTGTCCACATTGATGTCATGCGGGCGGACCAATCAAATCATCGGCACGGGTGACGTGAACGCCTGCGCTCACTCACAGAGTGCGACCCCCAGTGGACTTTTTAGGAATGGCAGCTACTTTTATAGAAATGCAATTTGTCTTTCTGTCATTTTTCCACTTAGCAAAGTCATCCGGCGGGCCGCACTGGACGCCTCCGGGGCCATATGTTTAACACCCCTGCATTAAACAATTTACAGAAACTACACACTACATTTAGTTATTATACTGTGCATTTGGCAAGAGGGTGATTTATGCTCCCCATCTAAACACATGGAAAACATTTATGACAAGACAGCTGATGATGTGTTCAAAGGATGTAATATACATTTCAAGAAATGGTTCTACATTTGGCTCTGTCCAATCGGCCTATCTGCGCCCTAAAGCCTCCTGTATGTTGTCTGTTTGAATCCTTGTAACCTTCAGTACAAATGCTTTCCCCCTGCTTCTAGTCTTTAAAGTAGGTTGCATAGTTTTTGCAAGAGAGCAAATAAACACATTCCCTCAATATGAAACTTCTGCTTTTGAAAAGTGGATTAAGAAACCTGACACTTTCCACATCAAAAATTAGAGATTTGGAAAATGGAGAATTAGAATTGGTTCAATAATAGAACAGTGTTTCTTATCAGGTTTGGAGAGTGCAGAGAAAAATAGCCAAGCTACAGTCTTTGTTTTTAAACCTTTTTCCGTTAACCCACACGGTGTGATGTGACTCAAGAACCAGCGCAATTCTGTTGGGCTGAGCTAACATCATGTTGTTGTGAGTGACTCACCAACCAACGTTGAACTCGACGTGGGCATCAAACAGGGCAACAACTGGGGCAGTAGCAGCCCTCCACCCGCTCACTCTGGAACGAATGAGACCTTCCTGCTTGGCATGACGTACCATCTTGATGAATCCTGGATGCTGTCTGTTTGTCTCGGATACAAAATCGTGCAGCTTCTCCTTCAATTCATCTACAAAACACACACACGCACACAAAGTTTACATAAATATCTGATGGGATTTTGAAGATCCCGGATGAGATGAAGTGAGTGAAGTTGTGAGCAAACATCCACCCACAAGATGCCGTCATATCCACCTCCAATGGGCAGTATTTCATTGGTAGGAGGCCAAAAGTAATTGCTGCTTCACTGCTTTGATCACTGGACCAAGGAGGCAGCAGCTTGAGCCAGAACCGCAGACCGTCATAAGGCTGCAGCCATAACGGGATTTTGTAATATGGAGAATTTAGCCTGCAAATCTTTCCAAAACATGGGGGGAGGTGATGGAGAAAGTCTGTCAGGTCTAATGTTTGGCTTCGAGGGGTTACCTCGGTTATTACTTGCCTATATATTTTATGATGAGCCATACTCTGCAGAATGAAAGAGACAAAGCTCGTCAAAGGAAAAATAATTAAAAGAGTTCCCACAGGTTATGAGTGGAAGTAATGTTTGTGAAATAAATTACAGCAATATATTAGAGGTATTGCCCGTGGTTCAACCAGAAAAAATGCAGCCAAGACAGTGCCAAAATGATCCCGATTTCACGAAAAAAGTCTGAATTTTTGGTGGAAGCCTTGATGTAAGTAAGCAAGTGAGCTAAAACACAATTCCATAACCGTAGCCTACCAACTGTATTGTGCAAGATAAAAAAACCTCCACACCTCAGGTTGTCTTCACTCACTATTCACTATTTCAATTCTAACAGCCTTCTGAGTTTAAAAGATGTAATCTGCAAAAAATATGTATTTTAATGTACATGTCTATATACTTTTCAGCTGCCTTATTTGTTTTTGGAAACTCTTGTCACAAGTAAGTAATCCTCACATAAAATATGATTCAGTGCATCTATAACAACACATTTTCCATAAAACGTTTGCAAAAAACTGAATACAAATGATCTCATCTCATTTGCTTGCAGCAATATAACACAAAAGACGATCTGTTTATCAAAGCATTGCTCCACAGAACTAATAGCCCAAATTCCCACAGGGTACATTAAGTCATGTTATATTTTTATTTAAAAAATCCAACTCTTGATTTTGTTCCATTTGCTTCTGGCAACAACTGACACATGAGTCAGCAGAGAAAACTATAACTATTTTGTAAAAACATAATCAAAGACAATGCTTCACTTGTCGTTATAGGAGAAGCTGCTGCTGGTTCATGAAATAACTGAATAATATTATACATTAAATATTGTACAAAAACATTTTACACCACATGCGACAGGTACAATTTACAATGCAGTGATAGAAAAAGGCATTGAGAAGAGCATGGAGTAAAGTGGGAACAGGTGAGCAGGTGCACAGGTGACAACAAGGCTGAAGATAGGCGGGTGACAATGATCAGGGTGGGGAAGACAGAAAAAAGGACAGAAGAAAGAGAAGACAACACAAGCAGAGTAAGCTGAAACAATAAGGAGCAGGAAACACTGAACCTGAATGAGAAGCATGAGACGAACCAAAAACAGGACCCAAAACACATAAGTCACTAGATTCCAAAACATGCAACACAGTCTTGACATAAAAAGTCTGACGGCACGAACCAAACTGTGACGGCAACATAAAAATCTGTATTACATTTATGTTGAGTATGATACTATCCCATTCAGAAGAGCCTGCAGCGGTCAGTTTTCTGTTCTTGTTGTTTAAGTGCAATCAGCACTAAAAGGAGAGGGACTCCACACCATAAAATCAGGGCAGACCACAAATTCAAGGTAACATTCCTTCCCTTTGGACTCATAATTCTGAAAAAAGTAAAGCTACCGTAAGAGAGAAATAACAGGACAAAATACTAATACTAAATACATGTATAAAAAACTACTACAGTTATTCATGTGCACTATATCTGTTATAAGTTTCAATCCATCTACAATTAAGAGTTCTGGTATGTGTGGAAATTAAAAATAATAATGATAATGTGGTACTTTCATAACAAATTATAATAAAGCACAGTTCATTACACCGGTAATGGCTGATGGCCAACAGTTATCAATCTTTCGGGATGGTGAAGCTCTGCGGGACAGAAATAAGCTTTGGGAAACAACTGAAACAACAAGCAAACAGGTTTCTGACATCACTTTGAATTACTCGTTTACACTTAGTTGTGTTGTATTATAGCCTTTTGTAATACATCTCTTTTCTTTTGTTAATACTATTATGTGTTATTATCTAATGGAATAAAAATTTTAATTAAATAATAATAAAGTATAAAGAAAAAAAAGACATTATCAAGTGAAGTATCTCAAAATTGTACTACCTAAGTAGTAGCTACCTAATTAAATGTATAGAGATACTTTCCACTCCTGGAATAGACTCAAGTTGTCTGTCCAAGCACCAAGAACTAAACATTCTCTTCATGTTCAAACTAAACAGCATGTATCAACACAGAGGCTTCACTTCTTGCACAGCAGATGGCAAGTTGGCTTTGATACAGGTCTAACAGTTGCTGTGTAGTTTGCGCCACAGTAGTTGGCAATTTCTGACTTCACAACTCCACGGTTGTCAAGATCTGTGTTTAGAATATCTAAATGATGACTCACTCTACCTCCAAGATCTTACCGGTCTTGTATGCAATCCCCGGTCCAATCCATCATCATCGCATGTATACAAACCGTGGTATTATATTGAGGTTTAGCGAATTATAAATTCTCAGACAGACTGTTTATAGGTGAGCCTCTCGTAAAACAGCACTCTTACAAAGACGAGCGAATCAAAGGCCACAGCTCGGGACATTATCCAATTAAGGAGGTATCGGCTAGGTCAATTTACCCTTCTCTCCCTTGATGGCTGCACATCCTGCTGCATGCTAATGCCTGTTGGAGGTGAGCTGTGCGACAGTGGTGGATGACTAATGTAAAGCCATGAATGCCCAGGAGGTTAGCTGTGGTTGATGACCCCATCGACAATCTCAGCAGCGGGGTCAACCAGGCTAACGACATTTAGCGCAGATAAGATTCACAGTCCGTGGAGATAAGGATAACACCAGGCATCCCAGACGCTGTGTGACGGAGTGCTCAGGCAAACTGGGTGAAATGCCATCAGCAAAATGTCAATGCGTGACTCGGGTCCCTGAAGGAGTTAGGGGGAATGCTCCTGGGCTCTCAGTTACGTGATGAAATACAAATTGTAATGAATAGCTAACTCAAAAATGTTTAACTTGGAGCAAACTTTCCAACTTTACATTTTGCCACAGATATCTTAAACCATGTTCATATGTATATGCATATTTGTTTGATAGCATCCTGAGGGAGAGTCATGGTTCTTATTCCAGCACGTTGAGATGCGTTACCCAGACAAACTACAGTGATCTATATTCTGTTCCATGAAGCCAGAGGCAATGCTCCATGTTTTGCATTATTGACTTTGAAAAACATTCTTCCCAATGTCAGTATTTCCCGTGTTGACTGCCCGTAATGGCTCCGCCAGCCCTGGTTACAAGCAGTGCATAACATTTAAAAGTGTAGTACTTATAAATGACCTTGGCAGATTATCATTACCTTTTATGGCTTTCCTTTTGCCTTTACAATGTAGTTAAGTCTCACACTGAAAATGACCATGTCCACTTTTCACAGATGACTTCAAGTTGATTGCACACACAATTGTTTGCAATCACGCTTCAAACATTCACAGCATACACTGGATATCTTTTCAACCTGACACTGTTTGAACTGCCTCCAATGCATATAGAACCCTAGATTTAGGGTTGCAGATGCAGACAAGATATTCACAAACACTCCATCGCCTTGCTGGATTGTTATCTGCCTCAGGGCACATTTCCTGACTCTGCAGCCTATTAGTGTACTTCAGCTATCGGCTAAATCCAGGGAACACAACCACTAATAAAATAAACACTGAAATCGTTTGGAGGCCAGAGGAGCAGTTAATATCATAGATACATATTTTTGTGTATCTATGATATTGTGTACAGTACTTGTTCCTGAATGGGGTGTTTAAACACGTTACATTTTAACTTGATGCAAAAGGACTGAGGCTAAAGACGCCATACCACAGATAAATAGGATTTTTACCACTTACTGTGTACGGCAAGTTATTATTATTGTTTTTGTGTTGTTGCTCCTGTTCTGCAAAAGCAGAAACGCTCACTATTTAATCTCTTCATTCTCTTTTGCTATTGTGTTTTTGAAAAGTTAAAAAACCTCACCAACCTCCAAATTCTTTAAATGAAGATTATCTCTCTACTAAAGCCTCACACACACTACTTCTCCATGTTAGGGAAGCCTAAAAGCCTAAAAGGCCTGCTGTGCTTGGTTACCGTTGCCGAGGCAACATGACTCGCTGTTTGGGAGAAGAGTTTAACAAGATCAATTGCTCCATTAGAAAGTAATGCTGCTTACTGTTATTGCTGTTGTCGTCAACAAGGATGATCTCTTTGAGAAGGTGGGATGGCGTCCTGTTGATGGCAGAGTGAATCGACCGCAAGATGACGGAAAACGCTTCATTGACAAAAATAAACACAATGCTCACTTGGGGGAGGTTTAAAGGATAAGTGAGGTTTCTGCACCTGTGGAGGACAAAAAACATACCATGTTGAGAGAGAAGAGGCTGTTACATTTCACTGAAAGAGAACATAAATTGAACGATAATTATAACGTTTTCTGACACAAATGTGTTAGAAGACAAAAATAACCGTGATAACCGCTTATAGTTGTGGTAATACAAACTGTGGCAAGCTTCTCCTATTGATGACCTTAGTTGAAAAATCGTATTTATTTCCATTAGTTAATTAGTTCTGATCTTGATCTTACAATAATATGACAACATCACGCTGCTGAAAGGCTCGGACACTACTTTTAGGAAATGTGTACAAGATTGTGTGTGTTATTAATGCGTCGCCCAGACAGCTGTGGAGTCTACAGAGCCAGTATGAGTGGAAAAGGAGGGTTTTCAAGGGGATTTGGTAATGTGCGGTGGAGAAAGTATGCAGAAGATCTTTGAGCTGTGTAAACTTTCCCACCATGCTGTCACCCCGTGGGCTCCTGCAACAATCTGACATCATGTTGTGGTATGAACACTATCGACTTAGATGATCCCCTGACTGCTCATCATTGATGGCGATAGCATTTGTAGAGACATAGTTTGCACGTGACACAGAGATGAGGAGGATTTGCTTTTCTTGTATGAATGGTTAGACAGTCCTGATGGGCTGGGTTCGTCTTGGATGGCGACTCCTGCCACAACTGTATGAATGTGTGTAAAAGACTCCTCTGCCACCAATGTAATGTGAACATTTTGATTAATCAGAAAAAAATGTACAGTTATATCAAACATCCATATCAACAGGTTGTCATTTAAACTGCAGTCTTACCCGTCAGGCCTGAGGTCTGGTATCGGTCTGTCCAAGGAGAGACGATCACTGAGGTATCCGTTATATCCGTAGTACTGGAACATCTTCAATGCCACCCGCCGGTTGTCCGGGCTGAGCTCCTGACCCCAGTGAGCGAACAGCGAAGAGTCAGAGAAGGATGTGTCCACCTGACCGCCATCTCCCCTCGCTGGAGTCTCTAGCAAGCACAGGGAGACAAACAGCATGAATATTTTTGTAGGGTCACAGTTTCTTTTCTCAAGCCACCAAGTGAAGTGACATTTAAGGGATGTGAAAAAATGATAGCGCTAATATAATTACAGTGATGAATGCGGCTTTGCCTTGTGCTGTAACGTGTGTTGGCGGGTGAAGGGTGGGCCGTCGTTTCCAGAGACTGATTGGACGTCCTTCGACAGAAAGCACGCGTGGTGAGAAGCCTTGAAATAAAAGCTTCAAATCACAAGAAGCAGCTGGCTTTACGTCCTGTGGCTGACCTCGCTCTTTAAACTACACAGAGAAGTTAAAACTAATTTCCCTAAAGGCTTTGCTAGAGCAAATGCAAATGCTTCCTTTAATAATTAATAAAGTAATAATGTGTGATCATCTTTAGAGTAAGTGCACCTTTTCTCAGTGTGTGAACGACAGAAGGTTTTAGAGTGACTTTGTGCCGGAAGGACTGAAACCTGATTGATTAAAGACGAGTGCATTCCGGACTCATTTTTATAGCTGAGCAGCAGCGACATTATTGAGAGCAGAGATACATCCCACACGGACACATTTAGTAATGTTAAGAATCTATTATGTCAACAGACAATGATAAAGATTCTGTTTTAATGCACTTCAGAAGCAAACTTCTGCATGTGTTTAACAGTCAGAGAGCTCTCCCCGGCTTATGGCCAGTGGTTTAAAGGTCACAATAAATACACTATGTGAGGGAGACTTTATTCAATTCATTCTTCACAAATACACAACAGTTCCCCGACGTTATTTATGCATTACAGCCATTTCCTTGAGCTCTAATACCTATTTGAACATCATGCAGGGTTTCAGCCACTGTCGGGTCTGAATATTGCAGAGCTTTAGTGTTATTAACAGCACAGTGACACCTCTGGTCTGTGAAAATATGGGGGTGGGCCGAGAGGCTGGCTGCGGCAACTCAGGCGAGTTGAGAAAAGTATTATTGCACTGAGGTTAGTGACGAGGGCTGTTAGGAGGGATGTATTGAGGTGTTGCCTCAGCATATTATAAAAAAAGAAACAAGGAAGTGGTGCAACCTACAGTAAACCAGTCCAAACAGAGCCAGTAAATAAATTCATATTAATTTACTTAATTTACAAATGACTGAGTACACATGAATTTATGTCAGATAATAACTGCATATTGTTAATCAAAATGTTCTATTGAGCAGGAAATAAAATCTAAAAAACGATGATAGTATTATCTATTAATGATTGCATTGAAAGAGGCATCAGTCTTCTGCAGCATATTATACACAACAATAAAAAAGTTTAGGTTATTTCAGGTCCATGCTAACAGTCATATTGATCAATTTTATTTTCAATGCAAGACAGGAAAAGAGATGGGAATGGTTTCTTTATTTAAGTAATGCTATTTGTAATAGCTGCTATTTTTGATGTTTTTGTTAAAGCTTTTCTACATGAAAACTGATGTGTTGTTTTTTTAAATCTACCACATCACCTGAAATAGTCAGGAATGAGCATAAATGAAGAAGCTTCAAAAAGCTTTAAGCCCCCAGTGACACTGCAAGCAAAAGACAAGGTTAAGTGTTATTTTGTGTTAAATGTCTGGGCGTGTGGGTGTGTTTGTGTGCGCAGCACGCATGTGTTTTAAGCAGATTGCAGAAGGTTAATATTCATGAGCAGATTGTTTTAACACACAAATGACAGACAGTCAGCCACGGAAGAACTAAAACAACGAGAGGAGGCAGGTGTGAGGGGATTACATTATGAACAAAAACAAAAAGGAATGCTTCAGAAAAGGCACAGGCTTCTAACAAATGCAATTAGAAGGTGAAGGTGAACTATTGTTCTGGTGGTTAGAGGGTGTGCATCCTGTAAATCTAAATCATTTTGTAACTCTTACACATGTGGTTATTTAGAGGACGTTTATATTGAGATGAAAAGTGGGCGGACTTACATTTCTGAAACACAATTTCAAATAAATTATGTTTTTCCGTAACAGTTGGTTGTGTCTCCAAGCAACTGTATTCTAAAAATTGCTTAAAATCAACTCAAAAGATAATGGATGCTCTGTGCGCTCAGAATTTGCTGTTGCAAAAAAAAATAATTGTAAATTTGCTTTCATCGCAGAGGATCAGAATAGATGATTGGCCACTATGATTAAGCCGCATTATCGTTGTCATCTCTATATAAAGATCATTTTCTCAAATGTCAAACAGAATTATTGGCACATCTAGATGTCAGTTGTTATTGTCGATGTTGCTGCGTGTTGCTTCTAATTTATTTAACTGGAGATTTTACCGAAACATCCTTATTTCCTATAACACTGTATGCATTTTAGCTGTAACTAAATCTATTGGTATTGATTAAGAATAATCTACAATACCAAATCTAGCAGTCTATGGAATAGACAGTTATCCATCTTCTACACAGCTTGATTATATAGTTTTTAAGAACTCTGTGAAATATTTGCAAATCATTAAAAATCCAACCAAGAACCAACAGTGCCGAGCCAACGGAACAAGCCTCTGGCAGAACGACTTCAACTCCTGAAACCCAACACACAGTCGTTACGTCCTGTGATGAAGTGTGTCTCAGCGTTTGAAGAGACGACCCTGTGAGTAGACTGCAGGCACCATACCATTTCTGAAAGTCTTTCAATCCAGCCAAATCCGCCTGAGGGCCCATCCACTTCAGCGCCCGTGTGAGTGGTTAATTAGCCAACAGACACGGCCTCCTCAGAGGGGAATCCCTAAAGCAGCGGTTAGGGCACACTGGTGTTGTTTGGACAGTGTAACCGTGACGACAGAGTCTGTTTGGCGTGTTGTTGCATTGGTGCACGTAGCGTAGATTGTTGACAGCAAGCACAACCTCAGTGAAATGTGTTCAAAGGGCGCACAACGACAACGGGTCACGTGGCTTGTTTTTTCGTTGTGCGGGTCACGTGATTGTGGCCTCGCTGTTTGAAGAGCTTTTTCTCACTCGAGTACACATTCAGTAAACTCACCTTGGTGCCAGCTCAAGTAAAGCACAGTCAAAGATACAACTAAGTACAAAATCTAGCGTACGTGCGTGTGTGTGCGATTAGACAGGTGACGTATTCCCCAAGCTTCCGAGCAGCACTCTGCCGTGTGCGGATTGCTGCACTAAGCGTGCCTTGATAGCGAAGGCAACGGAGTGAAGTCTGCTCGCACTGTCACAAAGGAGAGGCAGGAGAAAAGATATGCACATGCCCCTCGTACATCCTGAAAAAAACTAAATCCTTAGAGACCAAACAAAAGACACTTAACAAAGAAGCCCCTGAAAGAGAACAGTACACCTCCTGGTTACACCTGAGCTTAGAGGCACAGCAGCACCTGTGAAATGATTAGGTTTAATCCCACATAACGATACTTCATTGTGATGAAACTGCCCTCATTAAGCACAAAGATTTTGATGAAATTTGTTCATTGTTTCTTGTCTGTGCAGAGGAAAATATTTTGGACTTCGTTCCTATATTTCTCCCACCTCAGAGATAGTTTTCCCTTGAGGCAACGCTGACTCAACCTGTTACAGATTTGGAGTTTTGATAAAACTGCTGTAGACCTGAGTTGTTTTTCTGAATGTACTTCCCTCCTCATTCTCTCCACTTTTTGCCCACTGAGAAAGAAGGAAGCTTTTGACTGTTGCAACCATTTGAGTGAAAATCAATAGAAGGATCTTGGTTGAAAGATCTTTACTGTGTAAGATTCAGCAACTGTCAAAGGACAACTAGTCAGTTTCCTAGTACTCAATTCTCAAAAGCATTTCTAGGAGTCTTCAGAGTCTCTTTTTCAATAAAAACCTTAATCTCTGCTATATGTTGAACAATATTCTATAAACATTCATCAATGAGTTAATGGCGTTCTGTCATTGTTAGTAGTAATACTAGTAACAGCGAGTTTTAAACAATAGTGTATCTAATTGACACGCATCATTAATTAAAGGGTTAATATGGAGAGCCACTAGTTCTAAACTGTCTTTTAAGTACAAACTAAAACCGACAATCAGTTATTGTTAAATTAAGATGGTAAGCAGACAATCATTTAAAACCTAGACTGCATTTCTTTTTTACACAGATTTCACTATCTGTAAATACCCCCAATTACAACAGACAGTTTGCAATTTATCCTCACTTATTGTGTCATTTTGCATCCAAAATAATGATGGCTGAGCATGAGGACGCAAAACATCACACGCTGCAGTGCAGTCAACATGTTCATTGTACATTCAGTCTGAGCCGACTGAGAAAGAGGAGAAGACCTTGTCGTAGATAACAGGCTCTAAAAAAATGTCATGACATACCGGTGTTTCTTCAACTTGATATCAAAGAGGCTGTCAGGTAAGCAAGATCAAGTGTTTGCAATACTTTTTGCATCCAAGGCCGTTTTGACAATAGTGCATAAAATCCCCGGCATTCTGCCACATTTACCCTTCTTTGCATTTCCTGCAGAGCGGCTCAAGACGATACATCTCAAGATTGGCTTCAGATGTTAGAATCTTAACTTCTTTTCCTGCCTTTTCATTTCACATGAAGTTATATTTAATCATTTGCTATCTTACTTGAATAATTCTTTAATTTGATGAACATTTCAAGTATTTAAATACAATCATATGCTATAAAATGTTTAGTATGCTGCTGTCATTGTAGTGCACACTTTGTCTGCCAAGATCCCAATGATTGATAATAGTGTTTATCTACCTATAGTCTAATCGTGCTGTGATGACATGAACACATTTTGTGATTGTTTCTGAAAATATTTTGAGCGGAATAATTGGAAACTAACGAAAAGAAAAAGTGCACAAAACAGTGGATACAGCACTCACGACCTTTTCAATCGCTGCTCCACTGCACACTTTACATGCATATTTCACCATTCTTTCTCCCTGGTCACATCATTTAAAATTAGTGTTTACAAATCACACATTAAGTATTCAAAAACAATAAATGCTTTAATTAGTCTTCTTACTTATGTTAAGTGGGTCTACTGTGTTAATGCTAAAAAACATGAACGTAATAGCATTCAAAACACACCATGCTTTGTGATGAGGCATGTAGTATGAGACATGATCAGAAAGATACAAAGTGAATATTGTCTGTTGCATGTGTGGCGGGTTATGAAAGTTAAAAAGTGTGCACATTTATTATGACAAAAAATCATCTGAAAACAGCCCCGAATTAAAAGCAAAAGCAGCTCTTCAGAGTACTCACATAGAAGTACTTACTAGCAAAATACAATAATTTGCATTTCGTAACAAGTTAACATGGATGACTCAACTTCCACTTCTCTCTCAGCTGCACTTTTGTAAATGTGTTTCTACTTCAACACATTTGCATGAGGTGTTGAACTGTGTTTCAGTCCAGAACTACACTGTTGCCATAAAACTGCTCTTATCTCACAGCCACATTGAGAAGGTGAGTGATGCTTCCATCGCTCCTACGTTCCTACTCTCACCATTTCAGCTGCATGAGGCAGGAACTATTGCTGATGGGGTCCTAACTGAAGCTAAAAGAGACAACGATAACGCCCCTGCTTTATCAACCCTGCATGTTGCTGTCGGAGATTTAGAATCAATTCTAAAAATGTAATTAATTGGGGCATCGACTGGTTTTAAATGCAGCCCAGGTCGCCGTAGATCCAGCAGCGAGGGCCAAACAACTCAGTACAAACAACCTCCCGAACAGTCCAGATTATGAATATGTCAGTATTATTGCAAAATACTGTGAAAATACTGTATACTGTGTTTGCGGTGGATGGCACCGTTGACATCTGGAGGTCCACCAGTCTACCTACCTCACTCCTACACCCTGACACTGATCCGCTGTGCATACCTCTACAGCACAGTTATGATCCTCTCTCACGGTACTCTCAACGTTATTGTAAATACAGCTAATAACCAATTAGTGAGTTTACTCTATAGCTGCTGTACGGGTCTCTGTGATTGGCTCTTGAGGAGGGGAGATTCTCTCATTAGGACGCATCAATGGCTGGCATCTCATACTGGCATTTCCTCTTAAAAGAAGAGGGGGGTGCGAGGCTTTGTCTTTCTCTTTGTTTATTACCATGAGGGAACATTTAGTGGCAGAATTTAGGATGGGGTCATGTTTACTTGCAGCGGCTTTTGTCATCTTGACCCCTTTTGTCCGTTTCTCCTCATTAAAGTGTTGAGATCACTCATGCCCTTCAGAGGAATACAAAGGCTTTCTTTGTGCCTTCCTCTTTCAGAGGAAAGTAAGTAAAATAAGAATTCTCCTGTAGAAACTCAAAGTCATTATCGCGGACAAACTGAGCAAAAAAACTGTTCTTTGAAATAACTTTAGATATTATGTGACAGCAAAAACGTTACTTAAGATTAAGCTCCGGCCATTTTGTTTGTGCGCCACATTTCTCATTTCTCCCACTGTTCAACTTGAAAAGCTGTATCTTTTTATTCCATTATATTCAGTCATCTGAGATGTCTTTTGTTATCATTTCTGACCTCCTCACCACTGAGCCTGTGAAAATTTGTATTTCTCTATGCCCCATGCTTAACATCCTTTGTCCTTTACTGAGAGTTGTTTTCTTTATTAAGTTGAGAAAAGCACACGTCTGCGTAGGATATAAATCTGAAAACATTTCTGATGGTTCACCCGGGCACAGAAAATGAAGAGATGTAGCCCAAGGCATGGAAAAATACCGGGGGAAGAAGGACATTCTTCTACCGCTGTCTTTCTGAACCGTTACCAATTATTTATTTGCATTGATGTTTTTAAGTACAACCCTACTATTTGTTTGTGTATTTTCTATCGACTGGATTTGCTTTTGAATGGATTTGAATCCATTTTCTATTATGTTCAATGCAAGGTTTTTAAATGAAAAGCTCATTGAGAAAGATTTTTCCTTCTCAAAAAGACAAAATGCACAAACTCATACATAAATACTCGCCATGACCTACTAAATGTGTGTTGGCGTCTGTGTCTACAGACATCCTGGTAATTCTCTTTTCTTGTCATTTAACCGAGTTCAGGACAGGATTTTAGGGCATTGCTATGCCCGGCGCTCTGCCACTGCCTCCAGCTCTCACTCATCAGTCTCTTCTCCCTCTGGGCCTCTGTTCTCGGACTCTGTAATCAGAATCGTCTGAGTCAGAAGCTCGGGAAGCTCCACCAAATTCTCCTTTCCGGATACAAACGCTATACCCATCAGCTAACAGTACGCTGAAGATCGCACTCACATCAGCTAACAATACACTGCAGATCGCACTCACACATCTTGAAGTGTTTCAGCCTGCCTTATGCACTGAATGGAAAAGTCATGATCAAAATTCAGAGTGCAGCTGATCACAAACAATGAACTGCTGTTTTTGTAAAACCACACACCAAAAAGTGGGTTTAAAATAATGTGTCCGAGGCTTTAATACTGTGTTGTAATGCAATATTTTGATTTGTTTGAGTTCGCCTCGGCTCCATTGAGTTTTACTGTATTCTGAACTCACACACCAACAAATGTGTGCATGTGTACGTAAATTATTCTCTTAACAAGCCTAACAAAACTGAAAGTTTACAGCCCACTAAGGCTTTCAGGCCACAGTACAGCTGAGGCCGATGGGTGTGTAACTATTTTCGTAAGAATTTGGTGACAATTTGTCATAAGTTATACCAAATTAACCTGATGTTTCCACTAAACATCTCCCTCCATCCAACTGATCATGTCCTGTGTAGAGATACACAAGTCGAGGTCTATCAGAGAGTTACAGCTTCATAAATGATTGTGGTGATCTATACGTATTCAGCAGAGGCCAAATGGGTTTTCAGAAAGTTTCTTTTATTCCCATATTTAACTACTATTTTCATAAAAAAATGTTCATCCACATGGGTCGATATTTATTTAATGAATAGGAAAAGATCTTAGGAAGTTTGAAAGTTTTTGACAAAGTGTGTTTAATATTTCACTGAAAAGTAATAACAGAATCTTTAAAACACTGTCTAGTTTCTCTTGTTCTTACCCGCTGCATCTAGAAATAGAAGTCTCCGCTCCATATTAATGAAGTCTACATGGATTTGTAACATAGACATAGATACCCATCGCTTTATGTTTTGCGTTTGATCATGGCCTCTGTGAACATCTGGTATGGGGCGTGTATCCATTATTTAGGTGGAGAGCTCCTTGATTTGTCGTCCAAGGAGCTTTGAGTGAAATAGGGCACTGGTCACTTAACAACCATTGTGAGAGTCTCTAGTCAAGGAGCCGCTCGTCTCCTGAGATTTGTGGTGATGGAAAAGCTGACAAACGATACACTGCATTAAAGAATTGTACCGGTTTACACCATCGTGAGTAGGAAGTGCACAGGAGAACATTTGTTGTTAAATGTTTGGAACAAATCCTTAGCGGCTCTGACTGCATTTACATGCATTTAAGTACCCAGATCACGCCTTTTGTCGGCTACCTCAAACGTTGCGTTCGCGAGGAACCCGGCTTTTGTAATCGCGTAAAGGGATCAGACAAACCTGATTTCCCTGTATATATATTTCTTGTTGCCTTGTACACACGCAGCCAGTTTCAGAACGACTAAAAAGAGAATCCTCTAGACATCCACGTAAGTCGGCGGTTCCTGTGAACAGCTGACTCTTTGTAGAATTCAGACACATTCAGACTGTAAGTAAAAGCACTCACTCTACAGATCCTGCTGTCTGACCGCAACATATAAAACACACACACACACACACACACACGGGCACCTAAAAGTGACATTAATTTACTACAATTTCTACATTAGTTATTTCTGGAAGTAAGACAAGAAGCCACCTCAATTACAATTCATAGCATGAAAAAAATGTAGTTATTGGGAAACTGTTCCCGAGGAATGTTTTATATTCCTTTTTTGACAATACGACAATATACTCAACAATATCGTCTTGTAGCAACTGAAACTTTTTAACACTATTTCTAGTAACTTTTTGTCATCTAAAAAAAAAAAAAACATGGAACATGAAGTTCAGGCAGCAATTTTGTTTCCCATTAAAACCTAATTTGGAAAAAAAATTAGTTGTACGTAATCGTGTTCAATAATAATCATGATCAGATTAAAATTCATAAGTAAACTGTTTCATAGCCTGATCCACCCAACACTTAGATGTTTCTGTCACAGCAGTACTGTGAAAATCACATGGTTACTTTAAGTCTATTTAACGGTACCTCAAGCACTACCTTTGGTGTTCTCCTTCCACTACTTTACTAGTTGTAAATGGCACAACACGGGCAATTACATATCATGGTTGAATTTGCAATAATGAAAAAGCATCCATGCCCCAATTCATGACAACAGAAAAGTAAGCGACCATATGTAAGTTATTCAAGAGGATGGTTTCTGCACGAGGTCCATTTCTGTGGGTTGAAATGTGAGTTGATAATAAAATGAATGGATTGGGGGACAAGAAAGTGAGACAAATGCTGCAGAGTAGAAAATGTGTTTGTGGGGCGGATGGACACATACAAAGAAGGTTGTGGCTCTAATTACGGTTCGATAACAGACCATCAATTCCCAACATCTGCGATCTCTGTTAGCCCAAGGTCCGGACAACAATATCAATCAAGATTCGCCCTTTTCTGTTTAGAGGAGGGGAAACAATCTGTGGGTCAAGCTGCAGGCAGCGCTGCCGGTGCAAGACGGATAAAACCAGCTATAAATGGGATGAACATTTTGGAGAAAACCAAAACTGAATACACATCGTCTTAAAACTGTGTTTCCGCCATCACACCGTGGATACGCTATAAAAGTGTCATCTTATTAAGGACAAACAGACATTTAAACATTTAAATCACATTTCAACAAGGGCCAAACGTAGACCAAACACAACGCTCGCGGTCCTGCACGATACGAACCGGTGCAAAGTCAATATGCTGATGTTTATCTTATCGAAAGGTGTTTCACTCCTGTGTCGACCGTTCTCCAACACACTGACGGGAAACAAGATAAAAAAGACATGAAGCCTTGACATCAGCACTTTTTATCTATGTAGCTTGAATGATTGTGTTTGTTATTTTACATTTCCTTTGGTTGACGTCTGCCACACTGAGCTACCGTCCTCATTTGTGGTTTGACTTTGCCTTTAATGGAGAGATTCCTTAATGAGACTTTTGAGGTTTCCCTTTTATCTCATCTGAGCTTTTTTTTTTTATTTCTTCCTTTCCGTTCAATCTCTTTCATGCAGAAACAAACACTGCATCCTGCAAATCAAGTTGTGGGGTTCAAAGACAGAGTGATGGACTGAAAGTTCAAAAATACGAATACTTTTTTCAATGGAATAAAAAAACATAACATGTCACAATAACTAGAGTTGGATTTGGAATGATTTGAAGGTAGCAGTAATATTATATTGCATGTGTGCAATGGCAAGTATACAAAACACTATAAAAGGCGGGTTTTCATTTAAACCAGTAACTACATTTCAGTCTATTCTTTCCGTGATTCACTTAAAGTGAACACTTGAATGAGAATTGCCCTGCTGATGTAAATGGCAATATGTGTATAACCATGAACTGCTGATTCGATGCTGGAGAAAAGCTTGACAAAATGTTACAGACTGAAAAATACAAGTTTCATTAAAATTCAGCAAGATTGAGAATTTCAGGAAAATCCCAATAATGTCTAATTTGCACAAAAGCTGTGTTATTGTCTGTATGTATCCAACAACTGAAAAATGTCAATTCAAATGGAGAACGTTTAATTAACAATCATTAATAGATTTAAAATTGAACTGGATTATGTATTATACCGCTACTATTTGACTATTTATCATACTTTTTTTTCTTGTTGTGTTTCTACTTATGTCTCTTTGTGCTGCTGTACTCCTGAATTTACTGGAATAATATTATTTGATTGGCATCACATGATGACCTTTACGCGGTAAAAATGTAATAATTCTCAATCGGTTTTCAGTCCAGCTTCATAGACAATGGTGTCATCGTCCAGTCCGCCTTTTATAGCTATTATACATTGATTCAGATAGAGATGCGTGCAATCACAAATCCTAAAGAATACAAAAGAAGAGACAGTGACACAGTGAAAAGCATCAGCACAGTCATGTAAAACCTCACAGGCCATGCAAGTTTGAACTGGCATGCTCATTCATGGGGAAATGGAGAAAAATAGCCCCAAGCTGTCACCATCTCTCAAATGTGTTGGCCAAATGTGTAGCGCCTCTCACATCACCCGTCAGAGGAGGAAAACAAGCTAAAGGCCAGTAATGAAGCTAATCAAGCCTTCAGTGAGAAGAACCTGCCAGTGAAACAACTAGAAGCATCACGGCAGTTGTGAGTCTGTTGCAAAGGACTTCAGTGCAATAAGCATGCTAAAGGGGAAGGGGCATCTAACTATTTGTATACAAATGTAAACATGGACTCTGCATGTTGCTCACTGATAGTCTCGTACGCATCCCTCAAGTCACGGATGGAACTGCGCAACGGCCAACAAAGCCGGTCCTCAGCCTATTAGGATTTAAGTTCTTAAGAGTCATTTTTCCATAACTTTTTAAAGAATCCTTGTTTTACATCCTGCTCGGCACTCAAACTAATGGCAGTCCTGACATATAGTTTGGAGGACCATTTAATCTCACATGACTTCCTACAAGAATACAATGAGATGTATAATTAGCTCAACATACTCTGTACTATTTTGCAAAAAAAGTGAAACAGCTCGGCCCTTATCACCGCACAGCAGATGCTCTACGAAAGCTGAAGACGTTTTTTGCACAGTGTTGGTTTGCGCCTCAGAACAGGCAGAATGAATGGCTGCTTGCTGGTGGCCGATGGCAGTCGCTGGCCTCTGTACCAAAGAGACAAAGCACTGCCTGATGGCTGTGTCACCCGCAAATGTTTTTTAGAAGATCCAGAAGCTTTTCCAGACCTTTTCATTATGCTGTCTAAACTATTCTCCAGGCACACTGGAGAATAGTTTTAAAATGAATATGATATAAAAACACCATCGCATATTGCAATTCAAGGTCAACTTTTGTTATGATTATTATTTTTTTTCAAGAAAATAAAAACATTGATCATCAAGAAGATTATTTCAAGAAATTGGACATGATGAGAAATATGATGTGGATAATTAACCACAAGCAAATTAATGCGTGACCACAAATGATGCTCGTATTACACACAACAGACCGTTGTGGACAGTTACGAATGCATCGCGTCTGCATTCAGAAAACCAAAGATGGCTTGACTGAAAGTTTTGTAAATAAATGATTTTGGAGTGATGCGCCGCACGTCTTTCACATCAGTGTGCAATTTAACAAAGGAACCCCCAATGCAAATACAAACCAAGCTTCCTCGCAAAGGAGTGTCTATTTTAATGCAAAGCATTTGCATTCCAGAGGAATTTGCAAATATTTGATGGCATAGCAGCCGAAAGACGGACGGCGGAAGGGTGGATACTGGAGCGAAACTTCAGGCTTCATCTGCTCAACAATGCAACCAAAATCAATTGAGTGCTCACAGAACTGTTAAAAACTGTGTTTTTTTAATCTTTCTACTAGCTTCACATTTTTTTAAATGAATGAACTGTATATTCAATTGTTATACGTGGATGTCTACATATTTCTATAATCATTGTATTTTTCGAGAAAAATTGATCCGATTTGGTATGACAAAACCAACTAACTAACCGACCTACTAACTAACTTAACATCAGACGGGACGATGGACAAACAGGAAATCTTCACATTTGAGATGCAGGAACCAACACATTTGCTTTTCTTCCCATAGGTTAATTTCTGGTCTACAAACTTAGATTAATAAACCAATGGTTTCAGTAATACATCTCTGTGGTGGAAGACGATCCGTGAGCCATATGAATCCTCTACTGCAGTTCGGCACGCATATGAGCCTAATGTACCGGAGGTGGATCTCACTTGCTATGCTTATGTGACGACTTTCAGGAAATACATCTGTACAATTTATTTGTACAAACTGTTCATCTCTCTAGCGATTGCAATTAGAAAAAAAGAGTAACTTTATGTTGGAATTAATTGAAAAACCGTGGCTAAACTGCAGCCTGTGCAGAGCGGATTATACAAAGGTCAGGTCAACTGCATCTTTGTTTCTGTACATTCTATTAAATATAAAGATAGAAAACCGTACAGGCTTAAATAATTTCATTGATATATGAAACTGTGGTTCTACAGAACGTTGGTCAATGAGAAAAATAACGTGTCATTACATGTGATATCAAAATCCCCCCCGCACAAATCCTGTCCTGTTCCTTATTTATTGTACAGATTCCAATCACAGCAGATTTACTGTGCAAGGGATGAAGAACGCAGACAACCTCTACCAATTATTACAAATCACACGACGACAGCTCTCATTGGTGTAAACTACAGCGACATCATTTACTGTCGTGGTGCGTTCAAGAATGCTCGGACAACTCGTTCTTTCGACAACAACCTTTTAAGAGGACAAAAAAACAACATCTCTAATGTCTGGATTTGAAATGCAGTGCTTCTCGACAGTTTCATCTATCAGCGATGGATTAATGATGAGTGAAGTTTGGGATAATGTATTTTAATAAAAGATCTCAATTATAGTTAGCGTTGATGAATCTTGTTCTGACGCCACGATAATTCCCTTCTGTCTCATCGAGTCTCCCCCTGTAATCCATCTCCACCCTCCCCCATCATAACCTCACATCAGTAGTTGCTGACTCACGAAAGGCAAATTGAGGTCCACTGTCTTACAGATCGGTGGAGTGGAAAGCATGAGTCTTGAATCAAATTCAACTGATACTCAAATTCTAAAATCATTACATTAAGAGGTTAGTTTTAATTAATTTATTGATGTTTTGTTTTGAGTCGGAACAGATAGACTGTGGACAAACTGCACATTAAACTTTATAATCATACAGATTTATACTTCAGATTTGGAATCAGTCACTAGGTTAAATACTATTAATGATTAATTAATGATCCCCATAGTGTAAACCACTATTGCACCAGTTAAATGGAATAGAAAATGTGTGCTGACAGATTGAATCATGTAGTCAGGACTCAGAAATTACTGTGCTCTACTGCGTGTAAAAATTACCACCACACTAAGCGCATGGATACACTTTCCAAAATAATGGCAGGGTGTGTGTGAACCACAGCATGCGTCTTCACCTATTGTCATTATGAGAAAGAAAGAGCAGAGAAGGACAGAGAAAAGCATCTGCTAATACATTTAGAAAACATTAAGTGATGAAGAACTTGACCTGCCGCTTCTGCTGCCTCCTCCACTCAAACTAGATGAATCAAAAACTAGACAAAAGTCATTGAAGGAAGCCGTAAATTAATCCCGATATGCTGTTTTGTTGATGTCAGAACATCACTTTGTATCAGTGCATTCAGATAAATGGCTTGAGCTGCATTGTAAACCTCATACATTCACAAACAAACCACATTTCAGTCTGACTGCAAGGGTTGTATTCATTTAAAACATTTTTTTTGTGGCCGCAGAAATTCACTGGGGAAAAAAGTACACTGAAAACATAATAGTGAACTGATCTATTTAGAAGAAATTGTCAGGAGAAAACCTTTAGAAGCGACACTTGTAAAAGCCTTTACGCGTCTAATTTATTCTCTGCGTGATGATGTTGTCCTCTGGAGTCAAAATAATTAACTGTTTTCATTTCCAAATTCTCCAGTGCATTCATATCCATGTATTTCAATAACGATTTTTTGGGATTATCACACACAATATCTCCCTGTCTAATATTCCCACTCCTCAGCCCAGACCCTCTCTCTCTCACACAAACACTGAATACTGTCTGTATACTGCGGATGTTTCTTTATTTTTACTCTTTATTATTACAACGGAGCATTACATCTAATAAGATCTATCGCGGTATAGATGAATTCAAAAACACCTTTAAGGGCGTAGGTCTATTATTCTCCATTACTCAAATTTGTATCGAGCTCTGTCTCTCTAAATATTACCTGGTTTCTGAATAAGTCATGCAATTCGTCAAATAGAAGGAAATGTTCCCTCAACGAATGTACTAAGTAACAAGTTGAGTGCACTTGCGAGTACTTTGCAGCAATATATCTATGTATATATATATATATATATATACATATATTATATAGTTTAAGTCACCTGCATACACCCCCATGCTTGTGTGTCCTAAACATAATCGTGTTAGCACTGATGTTGTGAGCATGTATTGGTGTTGTCCGATATATGCTCAAAACATCACTGCATTGTTAGACATCTCAGGCTGTGAGCTAATTTGTCACAAAAGACAGCAGTTGCATGAAAACCTCTGTGTGTAGGTTTTTGAATTCAGAGCCTGTACCTCCACTCTGCACTGGTCCTCAGCTGATTCTGTCGTTCCCAATCACGTGCCAGCGTACCTTGTCCCTAATTCACCTCAATTAGCCAACTAGTTTAGGCTCCCGGACACTAGAGTCCTCTGACTGATATTGCTGTGCCATCATAGAGTTAAGGCCCAATCAATTAACTGCTATGAGAAGGGCATCCCTAATTTCTTTTTCACTTTGTATCAATATCTCCTATCAACTTTCCCCCGTGAACAAGCTTACACAATACTCTATACTACCAAGCAAAATTACAAAATAATCATTATCATCTACATACATCAAATTGTCATGCTGCATACGCAAGAAAAGTAAGAAAACATGTTCCTGAGCTACATGGCAGGATAAAGAAAATAATAATAAAAAAATAATCCTTCGAAGAAAATAATGTAGCTTTCTGCAAGTGAATTTTGAATTTGGCCTGTCATAAATAGATACTGATTATACCTTGACAACTTTGAATATTATAAAACCTTCAGTACACACATTTATATCTAATAGCCTGTCAGGAACATTTTTTTAATTACAAAAATGGGATTAACTTTGTAAGAAACAAAGTTGCCTTCATCTACAACAAACTAAAGAGTCTCTACACTGTTCTTTCTCCCAAATGACTGAGCACTTTCACAGGAACTGAAGTGCAACTTGTACTTCCCCGAGCCGCATACCACAGCCTGCACGCACAAGCATGCACAAACACACCTGACCTGACTTATTTTACAGCTGCACTCATTGTCGCACTGGCAAATCACATCAAATGAATTTCACAAAGGAACTGTCCTCTGAGCCTCAATAGAAAGACTGATTTACTGAGCTTCTCAATTGACTTGACAGGTGTATTAGCTCAAAGTCGTCTTGGTAGTTGGGGCTGTAATACAGCTCTAAATCAGCACTGTGTTAATGACTAACTCTCGCAGGCCTCTTGGCTATCAAAACCGACTGCATGCTGGTAATACACATCTTCAGAGGTTGCAGCAAGCGACATGAGACATGCTGCTTTTTCATAAACAACACCTTCATAAAACAGCACGTCCGTCACACAATAGAGAATCCATACCCATATTTCACTCTGAATCTACACACTGTGAAAGGACAGAAACTATTTAACTGACTGTAGACGATTGAATTCCTACTGCTGCAATGATTTGTTGATTAATCAGTTAGTCAATTGAAAGAAAAAAGAAAACATTGTTGAATGTTTTAATACTTTCTTCCTTGTATGTATCGTTTTTTAAGTTGTCACACATATTTCAGTTGGAAATAGTCAAATGTGAAAGATTTACTAATTTATTTTATCGTATGACAGTAAATAGAAAATATGCAGGTTTTGGACTGTAAAAAAAAGAAATTATAAGACGTCCCAGTGGGCTCTGAGTAAATTACATTTCATAGACTAAACAGATTGTCAAAACAATGGTCTTAAATAATGTGAATAATTGTTGGTTGAATCTACTTGACAGCAAGAGGAATTGTGCCACAGCTCATCAGTCAGGTCAACAAAAACACACCCAATAAATAGAAGAAGATGACGAACAAAATAAACAAATATGATACAAATACAGGCGGCACGGTGGCGTGGTGGTTAGCACTGTCGCCTCACAGCAAGAAGGTCCTGGGTTCGATTCCGCCCAGTGGCCTTTCTGTGTGGAGTCTGCATGTTCTCCCCATGTCTGCGTGGGTTCTCTCTGGGTTCTCCGGCTTCCTCCCACAGTCCAAAGACATGCTCTGGGGATCAGGTTAATTGGGGACTTTAAATTGCCCGTAGTTGTGTGAATGTGAGTGTGAATGGTTGTGTGTCTCTGTGTTGCCCTGCGATTGGCTGGCGACCAATCCAGGGTGTACCCTGTCTATCGCCCGAAGTTGGCTGGGATGGACTCCAGCCCCCCCCCGCGACCCTGTGTGCAGGATAAGCGGTCTGACAATGGATGGATGGATGCAAATACAATGTAAAAATACAATACAAATATCCAAAACTATGCAAATATTTTCACTGCTGTAATAAGTTTAAGACATATAGTAGCATGCTTACTTCACAAGTATAAAACACAACAAAAACAAAACATAAGAGAACGCCAATGATCATTTTGAAGTAAAGGCTGACGAGGTCGTCCATAGATGCTCACAATAACATGCAAACAGCCCTCATGGTGGGCGTGTGTGAACCTGCTCAGTCCCTCTTTCCAATGAATTCTCCTGGGTACTTAATACACCAAAGAGCTCAGCGGCTCTATGGGATGTTGCCACGTTGCTTTGTCCACATAACAGGCTACTTAACGAAACATATCGTACAGTTAGAAAATTTCTATTTCTATTTCTATTTCTGTCTCTGTCTCTCTTCTGACTGTCCACAGAGACTCAGCTGCAGCAAATCATTCATTCTCACATGCAGTAATGTTCTGTGCTGTGGGAGCTCATGTCGGTCTTAAAGTGCACTAAAACAAAGTGCGTGTGGTTGAGTGAGTTTTGCACAAGGACCCTATACAGCAAGTCACTGAACCAATAAAAATGCAAGAGGCATGACATACATTTTCTGCACTTGTCTCACAGCATAACGTAGGAGGAAGATGTCTTTTTAGAGATGTTGTAAATATACTAATAACTCTCCGGCTCTGCCCAAAGCTCCCCGACGTTTGACACCGTCGGCCGCTTATAGACTCGGATTATGGGTCTCTATTTGCAGCGGATGCAGTCAGGGTAATTATCAGGGAGATCCAGACAATATGGCTGCTACTTTAAATGATTTAAAAAATGCTCACTTAGTTGGAAAAGTTTTCATTGTTGCAAATGTGCGATTTTCTCCACCAGCCTTTGCAGCTTCTGTTGTCACAGTGCTCCAAAACTGTTAAATCGATAAAGATGGAGACTTCCTCTATTTAATGTACAAATCCCCAAAGGAGCCAAAAGTAATGATGGCTGAGTTTGCATGAGCTCATGCTCTTGGAGGAGGAGGGAAAAAGAGAAGCTTTAATGACTGCTGAATGACTGTCCCAGTTAGGATGAATACAACATTTGGGGAATAAATAGATGAGCAGATATACGGTAGATATGAAGCTAAAGCTGGCAGTTAGCACACCAGCACATTTCATTCACAATAATTAAAACGTTATATATTGTTTGTTAAACCTGTACAAAACCAAAGTGTAGAAAAAGCAAGTTGTGTTTTGACAGAGGGTTACGTGGGACTATTTATGTGCCAGATGCCGTCATTACCGAGATATCACATGTCCATAATTATCTTCATGGATTACAATTTTCTAAAGTGAAACGTCACTGTTGAAATGTTCCCAGACCATGCTGATGTTTTTAAGCACAAATCTCGCATGAAATGATCTTTCCTGTCGGAGTAATCGAAGAAGTTGATACGTGTGGTTTTGTGCTCAGTCACCTGAACAAAGCTCCGCCCTGCGGGTGCCTATAGGTGCCAAGCTGAAATGGACACCTGCCTCCATGAGGAATGTTTATCCGAGCTTAGCACAGAGCCTTTATGCTCAAAGCAGCGGTGTTTTTTGTTTGCACTTCCCTTTCTGCACCACGTCCAGCTCTGTGCCTTTTCTGACTGGGACCTGCACAAAATGAACCCTCTGTGATGACAAAAATAGTTATCTTAAAGACACAGAAGGGAAACAAATGAACTGTGTGTGTGTGATCAAGTGAAAAGGAACTGTGGGGGGAGGGGGAGGGAAGAGGCTGGAGGGAATTTGAGAAAACGCATTCCAGACATTCCTAAAAGTAGTGAACATGTTTTAAATAAAATAACATAAATATTCCAAATTATCCGTAAATAGCACTCCGACTGCGTGTAATCTGATTAACACTGTGATGTATGTGTTATGTTAGGCAATTATGTATTTTAATTGCCAAATGAGTCTACTGCCCTCACTCTATTGGATCTGTTCTACGTATCAGAGCAATAATGAATGAATGATATGAGATGTCAAAGGCCAGAATCATTTTCTACACTTTAAATCGTACTAAACAGTAATACTTTACATCGTTTGGAGCAGTTCAAAGCCAAATTATAATACATAGTGTTATATTGAAGCATTAACTAATTGGACAGATCCATTCTGAAATACTTTGGCTGACATATCCTTTCCATGGGAACGTGCAACCTCATAGTCACATCTGCTCACACTTTCCAAATAACGAAACCTGAACCCTAGAGACAAAAACAAGTTCCTTCTCTATCAAACCCCCCAAAACACGCCTTAATGTGCCCGGAAAGCCATGCGATTCTTATCCCTCTGATGGAGCCCGAGTGGTCAGGGGGCAGGTGGAGTAATGTGGGCCACACAGCGCGTTGGAAGTGAGGAATTACCTTGTATGTGCTGGTTGACCACATTCTCCAGCCGATCGAGCCTCTCAATGATCCGAAGAGTGTCGCCTCTCTTGTCCCCCTCTAACTTTCTCTCCGGCAAAGGCATCGGAACTTTGATGTAAATATTGGCGATGTAGTTGGTGACCCATCCGACATAGAGCAGGCAAACAATGTTGGTCATGCCGCTCAGAATCACGCATGTGGACACCAAAGTTTTTGTTCTCCTGGTGCAAGCCATGCCGACATCCCTCCATGCAGTCTGCAGGATCCCGTCAAACCAGAGGAGAGGGCGACAGCCGTCCGCAGAGGAAAAAAGAAAAGGGAAACTGGAATAATGAAGTTATTTCCAAGATGCAATATCAGACGCGCGGGGCGTTCTACTTCAAATGTTTTTTTCTCCTTGGGATTGTTGAAATATCTACAGGTGAAGGTCCCCCCCCCCCCTCCCAGCTCGTCCCGCGACGAACCTGCGTCGGCTCCGGTTGAATGTGAGGATCGGGGACACGGGAAAGCCTCGGAGCATCCTGCTGCAGCCAATGGGAGGCGTGCTACGGGACGGACAGCCTCCGCGATGCGCGCGTCCCCGCTGCGCACCGATTCTCCGAGAAAGTGGATCTGACCCGACTGTTTCCACACAGCAGGACACGACGTGTTGTAGGCTATTTGTGTCCGAGCAGCGACACGTTCGCCCCACGCTGACCTCAAACTGCTCATGCGACCTTCTTGCCTGGATCAGTAAGATGGATTCGCGATGTAAAAACACCTTTTTGCACGTTTGGCGATGAGATCTTTCCACACATGCATAGGCTAGATGTAATGCTGCAATACTGCATCGAGCCACGAGATAGAGACATCGGAGTATCCGCGAGGATTCAAGGTGCCGTGGGGTCAATGTTGTTCGTCTGGATGTGGTCCAGCTCACTATGCGGAGGGTGCAAGATGCAGAGAAGAGGCTCATCATTGGACCAGTGCAGGGAACTGTACCTACTAAGTACTGAGAGGCGTGTACCGCTTCAACCCGGTTAGACAAAGTAGTTCATTTTTATCTGTCAATCAAATCTGGATCATGATTTTTTTAGAGTGGTTTGCATTGTTTTTACGACTGAATAAGACATTTTTATTGAGATGCAATTACTCCAGTTTTTTATTTTTTTATTTAGGTCTATTTGCATATAGTATTCCTGCAGCCAAATGGAGTCGCATTACATGGCCCTGCAAAAAGAAAAGGCTTAAAATGTAGCCCTTCTGAAGGTTTTGCCTGTGTTCACTCCAAATATATCGTGCATTGATTCTTAGATCTGCACAGTATGTGATGTGTTTGCTGCAGCAGAGCCTCTGGATTCTGCGTCAGACAGCTCTTTATTTTTATTTTATGAGTTTCTGACACTGGTTGAGTTGTCCTTTCTTGCAAGCATTTCTCCTCTTTGGGAACCTCAAATAATTGGATACATTTAAGGGCACCACATCTTTTTCTGTAACTGAGGAACACTTAAATGCAAATGGAATCTTCATTATCTGCCGGATAATTATTTGCTAATAACAACCCTTGTCATCCAATTTTCTAGACAACTCCACACAGCAGGCTGTAACAGTGAACAGAATATATTTGAGGATGATAAAAAATACATGTTCTGTTAATATAATACATCTTTAAGCGGAATAAGCTCTCGATTCCTCCTATCCCAAGACATTGTTTTTAATTGTTAAAGGAAGAGAAAACAACGGCCTTTTTAAGATGCAACTGAATGATCTGTGACAATGCAGGGGACGTTGAGGCCTGATTCAGGTATAAAGGAGGAGGCTCAGAGACAGTAATCACACAACATAAAGGGTCCTTTTAATAACAAAGGGTCCTCGTGCTCCGGGTCAGTGACTCCAGTCGGCACCACAGGATTAAAGGTTTCTTCGTCCTGCTTAAGGGCAGAGAAGAGGAGAGCAATACGTTCCCTCTTCACAGTTGCCGTGTCTCCGTCTGGCCCCCCCTCGCTGCTCAGCTCTGAATCTGTCCTCCGTCTTCCAATTAGTTGATGGATTGCAGGCGTGACCAATGCCACGTGACAGCAGCACCTGCACTAGTACCTGAGCGAGTGACCTAACCCCTCCCCCAACTGCTCCCCGGGCGCCTTTACGGCAGCACACCGCTCCCACTGTGTGGCATGGCTTCAATGTAGAGAATAAGTTACCCATGGGGGAGTAATGAAAAATACTCTTTCTTTCTTTCTTTTTTTAGACTCCATCTATCACTTCCCCCAGTCTGAGTTTAGGGATCCGCCGCCTGTGTTTGGTCTGCTTGCGCCCCCCCCCTGGTTTGTCACAACACCTAAAGAGGGGCAGGATAACAGGAAAGGAAAGGCTGCAAGAATAACACTTCAAGGGTGAACTGCAGGCCAGGAACAGTATATTACTTCACATAAAGAAGATGCTCTGGCATCAATAATTATCTCCCATTTATTTTGTCTATCAAAGAGTGTCAGATTGAACTCATTCATCTTTTCCTCCCAAGTATCCACATGCAATGACGGACCACCTCCCCTGTCCGGTCTGCCCAGCAGCATCCATATATGGCTGTGAGAAGATCAATGCAGGAGCATGCTGCCCATTCATCGTTGCTAAATAGACCTGCCAGACAAAGTGCAAAAAGGTATTTTCTCTAGTTTGCAATATGAAGGGTTTTTCCATTATCCAGTGACATTGATGTGATGAGAAAGTGTTTTCTCGCCTTTTTTGCTGATTTAATCTCCTTTTCTATTGAAATTCAATAAACTGCTTGTAGGATTGTGCACCCCGCAGGTACAGTAGATGTTACAATCTGTCTTTTACTGAAAGTTCATCAAAAAATGTTGAGCCAGCTATGTTTTCAACTTTCCTCACACAGCAAGTATTTGTGGATGGTATTTACACTTGCAGGCCACCTAAAATACACTATACTTTTGAAAAGCTTGAGAAATATTTAATTAATTTGTGTGAAAAATGTAAATACTTAATCAAATCTTGAGTTAATTCATTCTGCTGACTTCAAATGGCTTGAGTGATGCTTCTCCCACTGCAAACTATGTGCAGAGTAAAGATAAATACAATTAAAGTGGATTGAAATTATAATGAGAAAATTATATCACGGCTAAATCTCCAGACAATCACATTGAAAGGTCGAATCAGCTTGTTTACTAACTAACAACGCGATGAAGTACGAGTGTTGTTGATGAGTAGCTCACTTCACTCATGTTATTTTATGACCCCCTTCTCTGCTCAAAGGGCAGAACAAAAAATCGCAAATTCACAGTCTCTGGATGTTGTCGTGAAGTCAACCTCAAGGCTGTGAACACATTTAATTGACAAGCCATGAACACCTGCAGCTTCCATCAATTTCATTTGAATAACAGCCAGCCACAGTGGCGCTTTGAGGCTGGTATTAGGAGCCCGTCATCCTCGCCCCGAGTGATGCACCCGGCCAAGCAGCTGTCACATTTAGTCAGAACCAATGCTCTGCTTGTGGGCTGATTAATTGCTGTGTGTGAGAGGTTATCTTGTAATCATCACTGCAAGGTCTCAGAGACAAAGACACTACCACTGGATGCTCCTCGGCTGTGGAGATAGGAACCGGTAATCAACAACACACACACACACACGAGGTGGGGATTAGTCCTTGACAATTCAAAAAAAGATAAGGACATGATTGAGATAACGTTGACATCAACCTCTCCTGGAGTGGAGCTATAAATTATAGTGAATGTTGTTGAGGCAGTGAAAAGACAATGACTTTCTAGCGGCTTAAAACAGCCTGTCCACCTGATTCTCTCACAATCCCCCCGTGGGAGAAATGTTCAACAAAAATCCAACCTCACATGGAGTGGTATGCTGACCTTTCCCTCCCGACTCGCTGTGGGCACAGGAGGACGCTTCCCCCAACATGCAGGATCACTGCAATTCAGCCTGAGAAATGCCAATTCATTTGAGGTGACTTTTTACCCTTGAAATAGATATGAAGTTGTTTTGTTTCCAGCTGCTTTTTGGTGATTTAAAGTATTTGGTAAGTTTTAGCATTAGGACATTGCAGTTAATTTGATACTGTAATTGAATGACTGTATTATATAACACTGTAGCATGGGGAACAGTAATTCACCAATACACCCATAGGAATGTATACATGAACACACGTTGTACATGTATAGATTTACCCAAAAGTAACATTAACGTATGAAACATCCTCACAACCTCCCTGGAGTTCTACTATTTATCATGTTACATAACAGAAGACATTCTTTCTGATTAGTACGTGTAGTCACACATGAACAAATGGAAAACATACGTTGATTTATCATGAAACATTACTTATATACTCAAGAATGGGTTGGCATCAGTTTTCTTTATGGAACAAGTGCTATCAGTCTGCATCTGATGTTTTATCCTTTTCACCGTGTCAAAAAAACATGCGTGGCTTCAAGTATTACTAGTCTTCACTGCCAACAACTGAATGGGGAACACCATTTCCTTAAATTAGTCTTGACTATGTACCGAAGTGCTTTGAATATTTGTACTTTTTAAATAACTCGATTTGTTAAGGTAGATCGCTGCGATGTGGACACAGGGACTGTGAGATGTGAATCATATTAAATGCAAGCTTTTTTATTTTAGGAACCTTTCATCACAAGCGTGTTTCAAAGGATTACACCACCAGAAGGCGAGAAGAAACCTATCTACATCTGTCTATTCATAATAATTCACACCACAAAGGGAAATGTTGCAATACATGATGCAACATGCCAAATGCAATCCGGAGTACAAAGCACCAGACACGTAAACGTATTACACGTATAATTAATGTACAAAACATGGCCACAGTATCAGGGATACCTGTACGATCTACTCCAGTAAAATCCAACACGTCCTCAATAAGCCTTTCTGGTCCCACAGTATAAGTGACGGAGCAGTAACAAACATTTTTTGCTTTTTCATTGGTTATTTCACACCGTGCCAATCATCAGTCCACGCAAAGCTATAGCAGTTGGAAAGTGATGCAGGAACTGGAGCAAAACGTCTGTGTAAGGAGGATGTCGGGGTGCATGTGTGGATCAACTCTGCTGGTAGGACCTTGTGTACATAGTTGTGAATGACAATGGGGCGTTAAATCACACGCCAAAAGCTCCACAAAAAAAAATACACAAAATGTTATGTCAAGGGGCATGCTTTTGATATTCTTTGATATAAATTGCAGTCTATAATTGAGTTATAGACCGAGTTCAGTGGAGTTGATAGGGAGAAAATACATTTGCTGCTGGTTTGCAAATACTATTTATTTACAGAGTCACATAAAAAGTGCCCAGCTCAAATGACCAAAAACAATACTGCTGCTGTAGTAAAATGCAAACACAACCTTTTACACATAACAGAGCGGACACATTTTAGAATTTGTGCATTTTTTTAATGTAAAAAAATGAACCTGTTTGATGGCGTGAGGTTTTAGAGAAAGCAGTAGTCAAGTTTGTTAGAGAAGTTAAGGTGAAATGTAAGTGATCTCACCTTGACTTTGAGGGGAAATAGTTTACCAGCTCAGCTTGGTGGCCTTATATAAAAGTTATTTGGCTTTCTCTAAGCAGCCGGGAAGGAATCAAGTAATGTGCCATCTGTGCCCATTGGAAGGAAGAAGCAGAACCATAACAGTATTTTTTTTATTATCTTTTTTGGCCAAAAACCCAGTGAGAAAGCTGAATATCAACAGAAGCATCGCACGATGGTAGACCAATGTTGACAAGGCTCAGCCTCCAAATACACTTTAGTCACACTTCTCTGTATATCCTTTTGTCTGAGGAAAAGTGAAAAATAGTTTTGACTCGCTGTGATGACTCATCCTCGTCCTGATCTATAAAAACAACATCACTGTGCACCTTGTGACAAGTTGAGCCGAATACGAATTTGACACTAATGAGAAATCTCTCACTGGTTTGAAAAGAAACAATTTTGATAGTTTTATTTTTTAGGTCTATAAACGTCTATTTTATACGTCAAATAAATCAAGCATCACTGCCCCTATATTGC
This sequence comes from Gasterosteus aculeatus, assembly GCF_964276395.1. Lineage (NCBI taxonomy): Eukaryota > Metazoa > Chordata > Actinopteri > Perciformes > Gasterosteidae > Gasterosteus > Gasterosteus aculeatus. Next base: position 11,837,465 of record NC_135700.1, read on the forward strand.
AGACAGAATGTACGACTGATTTTAATGATTGGTACTCATTATCTTTGTTGCCGTTGCTATGCTATGCAGTTACGTTACTCATACGTTTGAGGAGACCAACTTAAAGTTTAAGACATTCCTTCCTCTAATGCTGTTTTGGGATTTGGAAAAGCAGTAAAACGTGGAGAAATTCAACTCTTAAAGGTATGCTTTGAATAGATACTGTACGTTGCAAAGCTATGATTGAAATATGGCTTTTAGGCGGAGGAGTTCAAATAATCAGTTGGACAGATTATTTATCATAGTAGGTCAATGTATCTTCATATTTAAAATGTAAGAAGTCATTTTTTGCAGCTGGATGCATTTTTGATCACAGTGCAGGATTTGAAAAAGAGTCTGGTGGCGTTTTACTCAGAGACTAGGTGAAGAAAAGAACTTATCATCACTGACCATTTTAATAGTGAAGAGTAATACCGAGCATAAAATCTCTTTTCTTTGCCCTACTTTCTCAATTTTAGCTGCAGATTCTTTTCATCTCTCATGCAGGACCGAGGTGAATTTGGAAAACTCAGCAGTGGAGCAGTTTCCATCATTCGTCTTCATGCATATATAACACAAAATAAGAAAGCCTCTACAGTTTTGTCTGCGGGTGAAGATGACTAAATCCCTTCAGGATAATGGCAGAAGCTATTGTGTGGCATTTTCGTGGCTGATACATTTTTAAGTGTATTACGACATCTTTTGGTCTATAATGAAGTCTTTTATTGTCTTGAGTATTTTCTTTTTATAGAATAATATATAAATGTTTTGCTTTTGTAAACTAACCAATGAACACTACATTCGCTTAAAATAGTGTGTGTCCTCTCTCTTTTGTTCTCACCCTTGGGCACTTTCAATTTAATCCTGATAACACAAGCTTTGTAGAAAAAATTAATCTGTTTTGAATCCCTCTGTTTATAAGCCTTTAAGCTGGGAATGATTATACTTAACAAGCCTAAACATTTCAGGCTGAACCGCAATTTGTCTAAAATAAATAAATAAATAAATAAATATATATATATAGTATAACAGGGAAAAAAATCATTCAGAAAATCCCCATGAAAAACTTTGACTGATATTAAAGCTGACATGTCTTTGCTGTGGGTGACTGACTTAACAATGACTTCAACACTTTTTAGTCAGAAGAAGTCTTTTAGCATTAGTGACCTGACGTATTCATGGTTTGTGTCACTATAATTAGAGAGAAAAAGGAAAATCACGTCTCGTAGGATTTTATAAAATAACATGTATTGTGAAAACAAACTTTTGACTTCCAAACAAATGAGAAACAATAAAAGTCATCGGGTACTGTGTGTTGTGTAAGGATATTCATTTATCAATGATGAGATGCTGCTATGGCCAACGTGCAGCTCATACTGCTGACTGCACGGCTTACAAAATAAATCAAAGTGTTTCATACTAAAAGCATGTGGTTGACTACTTCTCCTGCATGTTAAACAGTCATGGTGCAGATGGGAGTTTTTATGCATTCAAAACATGCATATCATGTAGGTTGTTGAGACAGCTGTACAATAAACAACATTTAATCAAATGACAGCAATGTATTGAGGTGAGTGTAATGGGTAAAACAGTGTTTTCCCTTAACCATTATATCAAGGGGGTGCCCCCCCCTCCCTAAAATGTCATTCCCCATAAAAAAGTCTGAAATGAAAACCAAGACTGGGGAAACTCTTGTATGTTAACTCTAAAATGTATATTTCATCCTGTTACATTTGAAATCCAGCTATAATTATTGTTGAGATATTATTAAATTATTTATATAACAGTTTAACAGAAGTTTATGCAACTGTTTGGCTATACTTCAATTCATATGGGGCTAAATTCCAGAAGCTGCATGAGGTAAATCTCCCCAACTGGACGGTGTTGAATATTAATTGAATATCACTGGCATAAACTAACCTCCACAATTGCCAGAGGAGTTTTAATTATCTTTAAACTCATGGGAAGACAGAAGACATGTATTAAATGCATTACAGAGGAACGAAGGTTGGATATCCAATAAACAATTTTAATTGGCTGCAAAAGACTTTTGATTTCCAAAGAATTAAAAAACAAATTGGCTGTCCTTATAAAAGCCTTAGACGTGTTAATAGTTATTTTATCAGTGCCTCGGCCTCGGTGAACATGTGCAAGCCATTATGAGTTCACCCTGCACAGACTTTACTACAACAAGTATAAATAAGTATAAATAAAACTCCCAATGTAGATATTAGAAGCTAACACAAACACAAAACACAAAGATTCTTCGTTTTAGGTGATTTTACAAAAACAAAACATAGTTATGAATATTCCTTTTCTGCTCATAGATTCCCCAAATGCAACATGCTTTAATATGCAGATAACGGGTAACGACCACATCTAACCGGTGCCAGGTGGCATGTGCAAGTAGGCTATAAGTTCATAGTCTATGCAATCACTAGCGCGCCGTGCGATTGCTTTCCTCTTGAAAAAGTCGGAAATACATCTGCGACCAAATCCATCTATTCTCCTCCATCAGCCCTTTTTCGGCTTGAAAAAAAATCAGCTTGTAGTTCTACTCCAATTGGCCTGCTCAGGTCATCCGGTTTAGTTTGCCAGCTCTGCGTAGCTCCGCCTCTCACTAGTGTGTATCCAATCAAAGGACGTGTACCTGCTGACGTTGTTGCCTCTTGCTGGCCACGGTGTCACCAACTTGAAATGTCATCGGTTGACCCCAGTTTGCTTCCCCTTCACTTTGAGCCTTCACTGTTGATCCTGGAGGCTGGCGGAGAAGGCGTTGCTGCTCCGGCCACTTTGTTTCGCTGAATAGTCAGCTGTGCACTAATGAGGCAAAAAAAAAGAAAGTGATTAGAAGTTATTTAACTGATTTCTTTACTGAAAATGAGAAATTATGTTAATGAAGGCAAGCAGATGTCAGAGCAGATACATAATGAACTTTGTAACATTCTTCTACTTTTGTTGATATTTTGTAGATCAACTCTCTATTATAATATGATCTACCTATTTTCACTCAGCTGTAAGATCTTATTATTAGAAATTCCCAAAGGAAAAAAAATAAGCAGAGAACAAACTAAAAAGATTATAATGAGGAAGTAAGTAACAAGTAGATGACCCTATTTATTATTTTTGCTCACTACTTTTTGAGAGAAAGGACAAACAGCAGGTTTATCTATATGCTGTAAACATGTTACTTACATCAGAAGTATGTAGCCTGATATATATTTATAGACCTGTTGCATTAGTAAGTGCCAGTAGATGTTACACACACACACACACACACACACACACACACACACACACACACACACACACACACACACACACACAGTAAAGCCTTATTCAACCCATACGTTGGGTGAAAAAGATACGCTTACATCTAGTTACCCCCTGCATCCCCACAGTGCTGTGAAATGGTCTCTGCACAGTCTACACTTTACTTTCATACATCAGTAGAATCTGTTTTCCACTTCAAAGGAACACAGAGAGGAATGGGAGGGTGAGGACAGAGAGGAAGAAGGAGGAAGAGGGAAGGGAGAGAGAAAGAGAGAGCGACTGGCCGCTGGCTTCATTTTGATTTGATTTCCATTAAGCAAGAGAACATAAAAGTAGACTCAATTAAAGTGTGAATCTTTGTTCCCTGTGGTTTACGGCAGGTTAGTGTGTCTCTGTCATCAGGCCGAGCGGGGAAGAGCTCTCCACACCCGGCTGGTAGAGTTACAGATCCAGGCGCACCTTTGATTAGCGATTCCATCTCCAGTTTCCAATCACACAACTCCTTCTGTTTCTTCATTTCCTTCTGTGTTGCTCGGGGGCACAAGAGCAGCTCACCTCTGCCTCTGCGAGAGCTGCAAGCTGAGAGCGCACCGCTTCCGTTCATTAGTCGCTGCTATGAATTCAGGGCTGTCAGCTACCTACTTTGTTTCGATATAACACAAATAAGACTAACAAACAGAAATGGGAAGGTGCCGCTTAGCCCACTAAAAATAGCTCCGACCTCACTCAACTAGCTTTAAATAGCTGGCATCATTTACTTCATATTATACTGAATTATGAACACACACAGTCCATGCAGCCTATCTCCACCGATTCACATTTTTTATGTTTGCAGGGGAAATCTATGTAAATAAAGATATGCATTATTGTTTGCGCCTTTTTTAAGCGATACACTGATTAACAAACTAATGAAAAAACTCTATAGGCCAAATGATTTACGTCTTTTCAAATCATATAGTTGACCATTTATGAACACACGAGCTTGCAGAAAACAGCTTTCCTCCATAAATCACAGACATACTCTTGACACTGCCTTGCTAGAAGCTTTAATCGGACTTTCTTCTGTTTTTCGCTAAATCAGCATCAGCCTCTAATAAACAGTGAAACGTTTTTGCAAGATAAACTGCATGAGACCATATGTTGCCTGACAGAAACAGCCTGACAGATGAATAGAACAGAAGTGCTAATTCGGATTAAGTGCAGTTGAACATGCTGCAATATCCGATTGGCCCTTTCGCAAAGTACAGACCTTTTCCTCAAGCAATCAATGCACATACAGTATCAATGGCTCACAAAAAGTATAATAATTGGACAAAATAAAATTGACACTAACAGAAACGCAGGAGCACTACAAAGATTTATGTCGAACCAACTAATACCACCCTTGAGGCCAACTGAGCAGTACAATTGCATTGGTTCCCTCAAACAACAGCATCACATCCCCTCAAAAGAGCTAAATAGTTTCTCCCGCTCAGGAGCACGTTCAGTTGCATTGTCAATGGCACCTGCCACCCGCCACTGGTTACTCTTTCTGATCAGTGGGTCTCTGCAGGAAGGGGTCAGAGGCTTTACTGAGCCAAGTGGAGGTGTCAGTTTCCTGTGGCCAATCAGTGGTATCCCTACAGTTACTAGTGACACCATTACACTGAAATAAATTGGTGAAGTACCGGTGACAGACATTTTGGGACTAAATGACATCTGGTCTTCTCCTGCAGTAAGCAGGAAAAGTGTCTGCTGATGGGATTCACCAATTCAAGGACTACTTCTGTGAACAGAGGATGAGGGGATGGGCTGGAGACAACTGGATAACTCAACTCAAACAACAAAAGAACATGAACACGGCAATTGACTGGCAATTATAGAATTATAGAATTTAGAGTAAATGTTTCCCCAACTTTGCAGCTCTCTTTAACTCAACAAAGCGTCAATGCAACTTTTAGCTCTTTGTTGTCATTTGCTTTGGTTCACTCTCATAGCTCTCATCGCAAAGTTTTTCAGGCTGCTGTTTCCTGCAAAAGTAGCTCAATGAAACTTCAAATTATTGATAGTGTTTTTCTGCTAGATGTATTAATTTAAACTTCAAACAATTTTGCCATGTCACAGCGTAGATTTTGAAAATATATGTGTGTGTGGTCTATATCTGACCCCATTGACTAAAAGTTAAATGTTTGTAGGATTATATTCTGTTCAAGGTATTAACCCCTGATCCTTTTATCACTACATTCTGTCATTTGTAAGTTAGAACACTTCAATAAACTTCCCCATGGTTTCGGTTGGTTGCCGGCCAGCTGAAAATCAGTGAATGTTTTTTTTTTTTAAACATTTACCATTAAAAAATATTTGAAACTGGTGATTGAGATCATAAACTGCAGACAAAAGGAGTTGCCTCCTAATGGCTTTTGATGTGAGGCAATTCCCTATTTAGGTGCAAATGGACTTTAACAGTACTGCAGTGATGGAGACTCCTTCCATTTTTCCTAGATGAACCAGAATAGCTATTTAATGCTTTAATTTTTGAAAACATGTAAATCCCGGCAGAAGATATTAAGTTGTCATTTATGACAAATTTATTCTCAATGTTACAAACCGATACTACTGTTACCGTTGTTCCTGTGAGATTTGATACCCCTATGGGGCTGTTCATGCAGCATGTTACCACCCCTGCCTGCTGTCTGACAGTGTTTTGTTCAGGTGTCCTTGAACTTTGAGTCTTTTCTTACCTGACTGCACCCCCCGCCCTCTTTAATCCTAGAGTGTCGGGTATTAAAGCTCCGCTCCTTTACAAAAGATGTCCTTCAAGCTTTGTGCTGAATGGCTCTTTAGGATGGGATTTAAAAAAATGTTAAGGTTATTAAAAAAAGACAGTGGTTGTTATCTGCACAAACAACTGAGAACATTAATATCTTTATGTACAGATTGGAGGGTATAACCCTTTAGGATGCATGTTAAATACTCGCCTCTTAATACTGAAATTACTTATGCATGGCTCTCATGTCTAAAAGTATGATTTTTATGCTATTTACAAATATTAAGATAGACATTTCACACATGGGGGTCACCTAGATTTTGCATTATAGAGTTGTTTATTTAAATTTTTCAATATTTTTAAACTATTTGCTAAACCAATTTGTAGGTGGAACCGAATTAACTTGTTTTTTTTTTATAGAAACTATGGTGCACACAGGAGAACACTGCATAGAGAAAGCCCAGCTGTCATTTGCCTAATGACTTCAGTACCGGCTGGCTTCCCTCCACACATGGGCTTAGTTAACCATTGATGCAAGAAACATAAATTCTCAAACTTTCTCCCATTTTTTGTCACATTACAGTAGCGAGTAGAATGAGTTTAAATACGGGGTAGAGCGGGTGCGCTGGAAGCCGCAACGTTGGTGGTTTAAGTCCCAGCTGCCCCATGTCTCAAGTGTCCCTGAGCAAGACACCTAACCCCTAATTGCTCCCCGGGCAAAATGTGAAAAAGCCATGGGTTTAAAGTGTAATGTAAGTCGCTTTGGATAAAAGCATCTGCTAAATGACCTGTAATGTAATGTAATGTAAATACTTCATTGCAGGCACAGGAGCTTGGAATGTATTCAGCGACTGTTGCTGAGTCGATAGTAGCAGCAAATGCATGTGACTATGATGTGGGATTAATTACCTGGTCCTGGTTACTATCTGAAGCATCTGTCTTAGAGGAAAAGACATTTCTTCAATCAAAAACGTTTAAATGGATATTGTTTGGCCGAATATTAGGAGCAGGACAAGATGTTGAAACACTCCTGTCATTGCTCTATGGAGATTTTCCTCACCTATAGGGCACCGATTAATTAAACCGTCAGTTCTAACCGTTCTAAATGTATGCGCTGGATACATTTTTCCACAATTATTGTAGTCTTTCAGTGAGTCACACTCTAAACGCCACAACTGTAACACAGCGGCTGTACGAAGTAAGTGACACTACCTCACTAAGTTTCTTGACACTCAACAGTGGGCACACGATGCCTTACATGCTTACTTCTTCTTTATTGGAAGCATGCCATTCAAACTGGTTTGCACGGTGTGTGAGCTGGGTATTAAAGCAAAACAACTCCTGTAACGTAGCCTCATTAGCCTGCTCGACAATTCCATACCCATAATAAAATATAGTATATCTCCGCAACCGCAAGGTCTAGTAGAATAATGTTTGTGTCAAAATGAACTGTCACGGTGTGTGGTCAGGAATACTCGGTAGATTTGTTTAGGTGTGTAAATATCAGTACATATGTTAAAATTAAATGAAGATGGCACACAGCAAAAATGAAAAAGTTTCAGGCTCGCCTGAAACAAAAAGCACTTTCAGTTCAATTACCAGATCTCTAGCAGATAATAGCACAATATGCTAACATTCTAACTCTCTGCATGGTTGATTCTGATAAAGCTCAGGACACATTTTTAGGGAGCATTATTAGTACAGTCCAGTTGGGCACATTTTTGCACATTTCAGTCAACCGTCTTCTCAGAAACCAAACCCAGACCCAATATGTGTTTCCAGGGCTCAGCAGGTACAAACAGGAAAGGAGACAAGAAGAGATCATTTGGAACTCACGTCATCATCTGTTTCCTGAAAACATCTGTCAAACTCCAAATGACTAACTATGCAAAACTGCACAATGTAATGTTCCACGCATGGTGTGCTTCTGTTCTACAAATCACATCAACTGGCTTGTACATCTGCTTCTCTGCTTGAAATGTGTCATCTGCTAATTGAGATGGAAAGTACAATGACTTAATGATGATGTGCAACAGCGAAGATGAAAGCCTGACAACACCGGCCCCTCATTATAATGTTCTCACTGTGGCTTTGAAAGTTGGAATGTACCTTGACTTCTTGATGTCTTTAATGATTTTCTTTTAGGAAATACTATTAAGCATTGAGAAAATTATTAAATCATTTTAAAACGTAACAACCTACGCAGTTATTGTCTGGTAAAGTGCTTAACACTGGCTTTTAGCACTGTACTGTGCTGTATATGTTTTATAAATAATAAGCAACCAAAATTTAGCAACACCACTTGATTGCAGTGTGAGTCCTGGGCTTATTTGGGAATTTGTTTTCCCCTTATGCTTCTTTAGTTTGCTTGCTTCATAGTTGGAAAGCAAATAATCCCAGGCTATTCCCCCCCGAACATTTGTACCCTGCAGCCCAAACAACATTATGTAGTCATTTTGTTAGAGTGCTTTTGTTGCTGTTTTCTTGGGTTCTTAATTCCAGTAATAAAAAAACAAATTAAACGATTAAAAAAATGATCGCTTGTTATACAATGCATAATATAAACTCGACTCAGACGTAGAGTATAAAAGCGAAGCAACTAGGCACAGAGCTTCAAACTACACAGAAATCCTGAAGAAGCACAGTGTAGTTGAGCAACGCGTAACCACCACTACCCTGTTTGTCCTTCACACTCCACGTGGGTTTTTCATTCCGGTTTGTCCAAGTGGTTCTGCAGTGAATATTAACCATATGTAAATACAGTACAATGCCGTTTCTTACATGATAATGGAGTTCAATGTAATATGATTCAACCACGGGTAAGATTAAGGATTATATAGTTTTAAATTAACACAGTTATGTAAATATAAGAGATATATGATGAAAGGATTATTTTAACATTTTGATAACTTTTTTAATATCCTATTTTCCCTTTCAGCTTGGCACATAATTAACATAAAAACAGACGCATCTGTGAGGAATCAAAATTTCTCTGGACAATCGGCAAGAAAGTAAATGTCTGCGCTGACAAGCTTGTGATAATAATGGCTGTTGTGCACTGGGCTATAAAACATCCAAACGTAACCTTATATCTTATAACATAATTCAATATTAGCCACATTTCAATACAAAAGCTGTTTCACACTTACATCTGATAATTCATCGTTACATTTTCCAAGAATGGTTTAATATTATTTAAGTTATTATTTGAATCACATCAAGAGTTTTGCTTGCAATCAAACTGAGTATCTGTAGTTGGAGGTGGAGAACACCATGGGAACAAGGCAGTAGAAATATCCCTTTTCTTTCATTTTGAGGAGGAAAAATATAGGGCCACATATCAAAGTGGGTGTTCTTGACGTCACGTTGAGTTCACTGATGCAAATGAAAATGAGGTATTAAATTCGGCTGAATATTTGGACACCCGGAGCTCCCAGTACAGAGTAATGAAAGGATTTACTTTATCAGGACATTTTATTGCATTAACAAGAGAATCCACTGATGCAGGACATTCCTGTTTCACTGCAAAGACTTTTGTCTTCTTTTTTTTTTTGCTTAATTGCATTTAGGGATTAAATCATTTGGTTTTTATCTTCCGGCTTTTTTCCTTCAAACCATTTTCCTACTCACTAATTCCCTGACAGAGGCCACACAGTGTCTTTGGCTGTGAAATGTACCTCAATCAAGCTAATTAATTTGAGGTAAGAAATGGATGGAGATGGAGAACAATCATCTGGAAATTTCTAGTAGTTGCACTCATCTTGTATAAAGGTTTGAGAGATGCAGCTAACACAATAAGTGCAAACACAAAGTTAATGGCAGATTCAATAAACGATAAGTGAATGTGGGTTTAATCAAAGATCTCTTTAACCGTTTTTTAAATAACGATATATGAAGATAGCCCAGATGTTTCTGATATGAGTTATAAGGCGAAAAGGCACTATGCATTTGCTGAGTTATGCCTTCTGATGCAAGATGAGAGAAGGGCGTAAACAGTTTGTTTTCCTGTTGTTTTGTTTTAACCTTTCAAACATCTGCACACTCAAACCAAATCCCCCTTTTCTGGCATTTTGCGTTCATCCACCAACAGTTGATGTTTAGCTCTTTGTCTGAACAGCCTGCAGTGAAACAGATATGCAGAATGATAGACCAGTGAAATCTCTACCTTTGACCCTTCGTCCGGAGACAGATCTTTAGTCATTTCTCTCGTAATCTGTGAGTGGATCATGAGTTCGATATCCCTTGAACAGAGGCATTGGACACCTGCTTCTTGCTTGCACAGTCTTCCCCCGTGTTTATAAATTCACGGATCGATTAAAAAAATAGAAAAATAATGGATTGGTGGATGCTTGTCGAAGTTTACTTTGAATTCAGCAGGTACAGCAATACAACATTTCATTTTTCCTTCTGCTGCCTTTGTGCATTGTTGAGCGGTGCAAAGAAAAACAATAATATTTTAACTTTAATAAACGTGACCATACTCAGACAGATGATAGTGCAAGCTGGTAATTGTGGACATCAGAGTACATTTAGCCTAATTGTTGTTGATAGGTTAAAGGTACCGATACTTATTTTTCAGAGGTTTACTTCTAATTTAGGTGTCTAAACCCCTTACAATATGTTTTCTGTATGAAGTTCCTCGGGGGTATCATGCATATTCAGAATGATGTTAGTTTAAGGACAAACCTTTGAGGTAAATCACATGCATTACCGAAAAATGCTGTTACACACATTTAGCTGTATTGATTGTTTTATTGATTATGATTTTTTGTTTATCATCACGTGTAGCAGTTGCACAAACCGGGCAAAAAACAGAATATCACCCAGTTATTACCATTACCCAAGTTATCGATGATGGTTCAAACCCACACAATTACACCGTATGGTAATTAATAAATATTTGTGGTTATTAAAGTTGTGGGAAGAAAAGAGACGTTGATCATCACGCCGAAGAAACAGGCAATCCTAAACCAACAGTCTTATCAGATGTTCAGTCAGAGGCTGATTCCCGAGAAACCGTATGTCACAAGTTGGAAATCCAGTAGCCTGCTTTTCTGCACGGCAAGCATGCCAAGCTGAGCTGCTGATGCCGAAATGTATCCTGTGCAATCTCTTAAAACATTTACTGCACCGGCACTCCTGTGCAAAGACACATGCTTAACCTCCAGAGTAAGGAGTGGAACACGTATAATATATTATAATATAATATGTTTTATTTCTAGGTTACTGCACGGGGAAAATTGTCGGTTTGACCTTAGAAATAGGAGATAAATATTCACACAGCTCAAGTAGCATGAAATTGTTATTTCACTTGGTTTCTTGCCCATCGTATCTCTCTTGACACTGGAAAATTAACTTTTTGAGGCATTTCTGTCTATTTTTTGACGATGCTCAATCCTGATGCTTCAGCATGTCATTATCTCGTGGATGCAATCTGGTAGATGTTCAGTCTCCCCTACTTAATTAGTTTACTTTCCGTTTTTAATTTCTGGCAGGTTGTAAGAAGCCGTGTCCATATTAACACATTTCCACAGTAACTGAAGGGCTTGTAAGCTGTAGAAATTGGCCAACTGCTGCCGTTGAAATTTTTGACATGGCACCTTGCTCTGAAATGATCTTTTATCTATTGTCTAATTACAGTACCAGTCAAAAGTTTGGACACACTCCCCCATTAAATCGATATAGAAATTGTGTCCAAACGTTTGAATAAGTATGCAACTATATCTAAGAGGCAAGTAATTGCCAGCATCATCCTCTTGCAGGCTAATGACACCCATTTCGTTCCTGCATCATTACAGTGTTGCCTGCAGGCGTGACAGTTAACCGTGCTGTGCAATCACTGCTGTACCTCAGCTGGACTGCTGTGGCACCGCAGCATAATGAGTGAGGCAGTCTTACTCATCTGTCCTCTGCGATGCAAAAAATGGTTGCTGAAATATGGAAAGAATAAAAATGCATATATATATATATATATCATCTAAAAATGGAACTATAGGGCATCTGAGGCATAAGCTTGGAGAGCACAAAGCTGTCAGAGCAGTCAAGGCTGTCCATGCTCATAACCTCCACGATGCCATGCGCCAATGTGTTATGACAAAGTTAAGCTTAAGAGACGCAATTAGGAGACGGCATGAACAGCCAGTTATCCGTTGGAGGGAGAGTAGATTGACAGCTAAGGGGTTATTAAAGATCAGCTGTCAGACGGTGACACAGCTCTGTCTTCTTTCCAGAGCCTTTCCTGCATGCTTTTTATTTGCAGGTCGGAATCAGAACTCAGCAGGGAGCCAAACTGCCTAAAGGGGACCAACTTAAGAGAACACGGTCTATATCACCGGCTTCGGGTGGAGGTGAGAGCAGAAGCCTTCATAGATGCACCACCTTGAATAGAAAAATCAAAAAAATCCTGCCAGTGACACATGGAGGAAAATAACACAATTTTCCTTTGAAGTGTAGAAATTACATATTTATTTTATATTTATTCATTTTCACTATCGCTGAGTTTGTCTCATTGTATAAATTATATCCATGAATACTTGTCGTATGTTAGAATTACCTCTCAAACTTTTACTGTGTGATAACAATGATCAGTCGAGGTCGTTGCTTATCTCAATGTGCAATATGTGTCATAAAATCTTGGTGAATACAAGAGAGTGTAAGATTTACATTTTGAGGATATGTGATGACTACAAAGGAGAAAGAGGAAACAAGTCAACAATAGTTCATAAAATCATTAAAAAGTTGAAAAGAGAATAATATGTCTGTGTGGTTTTGATTGAAATAACAACTAAATGACATTACTTAAGTGACAAGCAAGTTAAATATCCTGGGTAAAAGTCTGGGTATCACAAATCTGAGTCTGTAAATGTAGCCACTGTGTGGTACTCTTCCATAATGGAATGAAAAAAAAATGGCATTATTTCAGTTTCGACCTGCCAACCAACATCAAGTCAATTACCTCAAAACACCAAACCCCAATTGCACATAAGAGCAATGCTTTAAATGGATCAGTAATTATAATATGATTGTGTTTCGGTGTTTCCCTTCTTATATAATCACTATGGATGCACAGCTGTATTGGATAAGATCACAGTTCATTCGGTCTAAAGACTAATCTGTTGTGCATTTTGTTGCTTCACCTGCGCGGACTGAGATTAGAAGAGCAGGTGTTCACTCACGTCTTTGGCCTTTTGGTATGTTAATGAGTGTGTATGTACTGTTAAAGAAACAGAGCAGGCTTTGTGTGAAAAACAAGTTGAGTTACAGGTCAGTCGAGGAGTTTCACTGGAAGGTATTGTTTGTTGAGACCGAAGTGGAGGTGGTTTCCCGTCACTGGAGGGAAATATCATCAAATCTCAAAGACAAAAGCCCAACTCAAATTACTTAGTGCGGCAATGTTTTTTAGTTTATTGTGACACGGAGTCAAATTAATGTCAATCTATTAACTACCCTTGCACCCAATCATTTGACTTGCTGGGAACAAGGGTGTCAACCATTTATTGTTTTTGTTTTGTCCTTTTCCCGGGTTTCTTTCTGCATGTATTCAAACGCTTCAACTAACTGTCTTGTGCGGCTTAGATCCCATCTGCAATCTTTTGAATTTTAATTTGCAACACCACTGTAAAACGTACATGAATAGAGGCTGTGAGAGATGAACAGAGCTTATTTTCCGTTCACAAGTTCCACTTTGCACTTGAAGTGGCTACCTGGAGAAGCTCAGTTCAAAATAACTTTGGAGCATGGAGGCTTCAAGGATTAGATGTGACATTAAGATTTTGTTTTCAAGGGCCTTTCTCACGAAGCAGGATTACCAAACTAAAGTTGGCCTCAGCCCTGGCTTTTATGTTTCACGACAATGACTTAGTCTGAAGCTGAGCTAACCTGCTCAGGCTGCAGGGATGGAAATGTTTGAAATACCACGAACACCCGAGGCTGAATGAGGGAAACGGGGTGATATATTGTCGCACACTTTTCCAGAGCCATGCAAGCTGAGCATATTTAGTGTAATACGTTTACTGTTGCATATTAAGCGTGCTGAAATTCCTTCAATGGAGTCTTGGGAGTGACTAAAGCAATAGATTGCACTCATATTCACATCAGCGCAGCCTTTAGGGGCGGAAAGAAAAGCAAAGCTTGGTGACTTAAAAATTCTTCCACTGCCTCAGTGTGAAGATATCATACTCTATTAATGAAAAAATCCCCACAGTGTTTTAATGACCTGGCACTGATAAGTCTATTTACTGAGACACTGCAGTTTTCCTGCAGCTATCTTTTTGGGGAGCTTGGCAGCAGCTGCTTTATTCTGTTGGCCTTTGGTGTTGCTGACATTGATTCATTATGAACATTATATCTTCTTTATAAACAAACATGGTGTTAAGGATTCACCTCTCTCCCACGTGTTGCTGTGATATTACCACTATCACAGAACCTCAAACACCTCCATTTAGCTTCATGAAATGGCCCTGCATGAATCATCTTGGTGTCATTTCAACAAACAGTGCACAAGCTTCTTCTTGTCTTCTTCTATTCCAATGCAAAAGAGCAGGGAATATTTGCTGTATCAATTTCAGTTATCCTTATTTGTCGTATACATTTATCCTGCTGATCAACTTACTGCATACAGTAAAGCACATGTATCTCACCAAATCATGCATTTTCTGTAAGTTTACAGAGGAACCTTTACCTTCCACTTTCCTGCAGTCTCTCATGAAAACCTCTCATTCAGCTCAAACCATTTGAATTTGAGGAGCGCTTTGGGACAAAAAGGCACGATGGACTACCATGTTAGGTTTTGCTAACCAATGAGTAGAGAAGTTGAAGCAAGGGAAAGATGCAAAGGACTTTGCAATGCACAGACCTTTCAACGTTGTGTGTTATGTGTGATACACAAATTAGTGTTTAAAAAAAAAAAAAAAACTGTGTTGTTCTTCCTAAACTTCTTGGTTGGAATTAACAAAATGAATATCATGGTTTGGCTTGGAATTTAAATGGAAATGGAAACAAAAATAATCAAAGTTTTCAATATAGGGGTTCTGTGGTGCTGTTCACATACAGGAACTCCATGATCTCCTTCAACGTTTACTTGAGCAAAATGTCTTTAAAGTAACAACACATTTTCTTGAGCGAAGCATTCCTCTGGTCTCGTCAGGCTACTGACTGTGAGGTACAAATCACGAGTCTATGAATCAGTGAGTAATTGTTCAGTGTTGTCAGTCAAGTTTGAGGATTTGTTCGTATATGCACACTGAACACCTGCACTCCCAAATCTAGATTCTACTTCAAACTGCTGCAGCAAAGTGTAAATCATTGCATTTGCCCACCATCCTGATTATCAAACCTCTGCGTACCCTTATGTCCTGAGGCGATCTCATTTTTCCAGCTGCTTCAAGACTCAAGAAGAGAAAAGAGGTGCTGAGCTGAGCATTTTCATGCCAAGCTGCATAACTTCTGAGCCAACCTCCTCCAGCTAATTCTTTAAAGGCAAAAAAATTTCAAACAAGCAATGTATTTTCACTGTCATGTCAACCCCTCCCTGTCTACTTTGTGCCAGTCTTGCTTTTTCAGTACAGCACCCAGTCTGTGGCTTCATGACTGCAGTCACTGCTGAATGAATGACAGTAGGTGTTATTCACATAGGGCTCTTCTAAGTGTGTTGTTCCTGTTTAATGTTGGCTCTCCCTTTGAGACCGGCTGCATTCAGTTATTTAATGTAACAATTGAAACCTCTTACGCCATCATATTATTGTCAGCATGCATTCAACCTTTTGTTGTATTTAGTGCCCGTAGAACACTTTGATGGGTGAAGTATGTGATGTTTTTTCTTGCATATTGTGAACACAACCGGCTCATGCACAGACTAGCAGCGACAGTACGGGCGGGCGTGTTTTCATTTTACAATTTTGGCAAAAACGCGTCTGTTTGTGGCGTAGTTGAATAATGCTGCTCGAGTTGTGTGAAAATTTTCAAACCAATGTTTTGGTGTAGTTGCTATTGTTAAACATGCCTCCAAGGATTTATTCCAATTTCTCTCGATACAGGTCTGATACGGAGGGTGTAACCCTCTAGAGATAACCCGGGTAAAACAATGTCGGGGAAGACTGAGGGATAAATCGAGAACACTCTGCTGGGATTAAGTGTCCCATCTTGCCAGTTAATGCCTCAGGATCCCCCCAGAATACTAAAGCACCTGACTGGTGACAAACCGGAGCCACCTAACTTAACCTGCTGCCACTGCAAGCCGGACTTGTGGAGCATAACATTTTTTAAGACTTTTTGATGTGAAAACAGTATGTTTTCATGTATTGTCTGTGATCCGCCATCACCCTGTGTGACTCATCACCCTGTGTCACTCCCCCGTCAGCGCTGTGGATTCCTCCCGTTTCCTGGGCTCCGTCACTACCCAGGACCTCAAGTGGGAGCTGAACGTCGGCTGCGGTCTGGCTTCCGCTCTGCAGACAAGGTGATGGTCCGGGTCCCTCCGGGACTTTGTTCGCTTTTAGGACCCTAAAGCGAGCTAGAAAGATTGTGGCAGAACCCTCTCACACTGGACAAAAACAGCTTGTGTCCCTTTCATCTTTAAGAGGCTGAGGTCCGTCAGGAATAAGACCTCCCAAGATGAGGGCTTGATTATTAGTTTAGTCAACGTCTCTTCCCAAACAGGTCACTTAAAATGAAAACATTAGATTTCACAAAACAGCTGGATCTGATTTAGTGTTTAGTGGAAAAGGAGAAATAGACGGACTTCCAGGCCTCAGTGCGTCATGATTATTGGCTATTTGTATTTGTTAACCTTTTGAATACTCCGTTTACACTTTGAAATGTCCTCTGTGGGGACACATTAGTCAGGAAGAAAAATGTATTTTGAATGCACTGTGTGTAGGATTTGGGGGCTTTATCCCAAGATATATAACATAATACCCATAACTATGTTTTAATGCAGAATCACCTGAAACTACGGATTTTTGTGTTTTTGTGTGTTGCATTGAAAGAGATTTTTAAATGAGTCTTCACGGAGGCCTCCATGTTGTCTTAACACATTTGCATACTTTACATTTGAGATCACAAAAATGTGTAAACACAAGCAACAAACTAGTGTTGCACAGCCGGCCCCTCACATAATAATCATAATAAACATAATGAAAAGAAGCTCCACTTTACCTCTATTCCCATTTGCTTGAGTTGTAAGAAGACATCAACTGCTGTACTGGAGCCACGGTTCAGGGCACCGAGCCAACACGTGCAAGATTTTAATCTAAATCTTTTTTTTGCTGGCATTGTCTGCCATCTGTTTAATTTAAAATGTAAGTTTACATTGTAACAGATCAGTGGACTGTAAAAGGAAATCATTTCCGAATAGCCAACATGCTTATTAGTAGTTGTGAATCGTTCGTTGTTTGGCAACAAACTTGTGCAAACAATGTCATCATTGTCTCTTTTCATGAAAGCCATGTGAAAAAAGTGATAAATCATTGAGTAATAATGGCTATAATCTTTGAATAGTTAGAAGTTGAAGTTTATGTCTTAAAAGCCCTTTATGGAGCTTTTATAAATTCAACACTATCCAAAAAGATGTGGTGCATGGAGAGTCTATGGTCACCTTCTCCAAACCCATCTGCCATACAAAGCATGTGCTGCTCCTCTGTGCACGGCAGCATCAGCGCCTCAGGAAGAGGCTGCAAACAGCTCCACAGCATTAATGAGCAGTTTGATAGGCATTATGTATGGGTGTGTGGCGTACCTGCACACACAGCACTATCAGTCCAGGCATGGCAGTCATATTCCTTTAGCAGGATACATTGCTGTCTCTGATTAGGTTTCATACTGTGGAGGTTTTAGGATGGTCCGGCCCGAGATTGAGAATGAGTGATGAGGCCATTTGAACTTGCACAGGTACACATAAGTTATTGGAAGTGACAATGATGTGATTCAGTGGCGTTCACACCGAAGCCTTGTTAAGGCTCAGCATCTTGTGTCATCACTCATAAAAAAGGTAAACATTAAACATGACATTGGCAGATTTAGTTCCAGAAAAGTTGGAGATATAATTTGTCCTTTAGGTCTGGGTTTAAAATAGTTTTGGTTAGAATCAAACAAGGAAACACTTTTTGTTTTACTTTTCAAATTGGAGACAATCTGTTAAATATTACTGCAGGAAAATGTACAACACAACTTCTGAAATACAGAAAGAATAACAGTAGTAATTATAGTCAAAATGGCAAGAGACCTTTCTCTATGTTGTTGCTTTGGTCTGCAGCCCTAAACAGAATATGCACACTCCATCTTACTGCCATCTTTCCTTTCTCTTGTAACTCAATTGCCCTTTTTTGTACTGGCAGACTTGCAGACATTTGTATCCATAATCATTGATACAGTTAAAACATGATGCGGTATGGAGCTCGGACATCCAGAAGGAGCCTGCAGTCGAGCCACTGCTCCTCTGCATCAAAGGTGGCCAGCTGAGGTGGTTCAATGATCTGGACAGGATGACTCCTGGACGCCGCCTCAGATGTTTTCAGAGCATGTCCAACCAAAAGAAGCCCTTGGCAAAACCCAGAACATACTGATTACGTATCTCTCCTGACCTCGGATCGCCCAGGTTGCCCAGGAAGAGCTGGAAACTTTGCTGGAGAGAGTCTTGGATTGACTTGCAACCCGATCACCTGATGAGGAAGGATAGATACCTAAAATTAAATTGTAAACCATAAGAAAGCTGAATGAAGTGATTTAGAATGTAGACATTTTTTGTGTGTGTTTTTTGTTTAACCTTGCTTTTACTTCTTTTGATTTGCTCCCACTCACCCTCCCTCCAACCTCCAACTACAACGACACCCATGAAAAACTCCAATTAATGGTCCTGCTCTCAGGGGATGGCCTAATTACTTTTCTTTTGTCACTGCCACTACAATTGGTTTGGGTTCCCCTGGGCTTTACCTCCAGTAAGTAAGAAAATCGACCAGTGTCTTAACTCTGTCCTCCAGTCATCTCGGTAGTCCGGCCTCAACATATTTTGTAGAGTTAATCTCCCGAGTGAGTACCAATTGTTTGCAGCTCCACCCTGAAGGTTCATTATCTGTTGCCCGAATGTGCCGTCTTCTGCGCGGTAAAATCACACTGCTCATCTGGGATTTCGCTTATTATCTCTCTTTTTTATTCACCCTTGTGTTCTGATGGAGTGCGCTGCACAGGCACAGTAAGGGGATGAATCTGCCCTAAACAAGCAATGTGGTTTATGATGAATATCCACTGAGATCATTTGTCACAACAGTACAAGATACTTTATATTCCTTCTAATTGTATTAGAGTAGACAGTCCACCAGCGTTTCTCCTACTCTTGGATACTGCAAGAAACATTTGAGACTCTTTAAAGCAAGATACGAGATTGGGGCACTTAAACTGCCCCCAAGCAGGTCTCAACGTGGCAACGTCCAGCCAGAGGGTCACAGTTAAAGGTGCAGAAAGCCTTAATGGAACATAGTAGAGCAAACCTGCTGACAGTTTTGACCTGTAGGGGAATTGCTGGGTGCTATTTATCTGCCTTTCAGTGTCGGTCAGGATGTCGTTATCCGCTGGATAGTAAAGCATGAGAGCAGCAGCCTTCTGGACAATAAGCTAACCTGTGAGCCTGCTTAAATGCAATAACATGTACTGAAATCCTGTTAATGTATTTGCTGTAGCAGACAAAACAAAATGCTTTTACAATCTCAGACGTTTCACAAGGGTATGGCATTTTCTTTTTCCCAGAGCTATTGTTCTGTATGTTGTGTTACCCTGTAGATACGACCATCAGCCACTCAATGCACATATGAACAACAATTACTGTAAAAATCCATGTAGAGCCCACTTGCTGCCTTTGTCTGCAGTGATTTAAGCTTGAATGTAATGTTATCCTGTACTTACAGCTGTCATTTGTAGCTCACATTATATAGTCTTGCAGTGTTTACTTGCAAGCACGTTTCTCTGGCTAAAAAACACTCTTATGGTGCTTCATCTATTCAATTTTCTTCACGATCTCTTTGTCTTAAGCTCTCGACTCGTCTCGTTCCGAATGACTGAAACCGTGTGCGTGAGGCTCACAGAGTCAGAGTGAGAGCAATGCTCTGTATCTTAAGAGAGGGCAGGATGCTTTTCTCTTTTCTAAGTTTAATAAATGGATGGAATTGAGTTGAGCTGCTCTAATTACGCTGCACAATTTGCAACACATCATTCTAACCTGTATTATTTTCCAAGCAGGGGGTATGTCCTCAGCTACTATAAAAATAAATAAATAAATAAATAAAACTGGAGGCTGGAACATCCTATTCCCGGCCCACCCACTGGTGCTGGGCAGAGACTCGTTACAGCCTGTGGTGAAGCAACTCTCCACATATTACATATTAGAAATAGGTGTCATGGTGCCCAGTTAAGTCTAGAAATATGAAGAGTCTTTGGTGATTAAAAGACTGTTGATTTGCCTCTTTAGATCAATATAAGACACTGCTATGCAGGATTTTTCTGCTCTATAGTATAAATAGTGATGCGTCTGAGATCTCTGGCAAAAGTGAATCATACTCATGATTCACTCAGACATTTAATCTATGGTGTGAATGTCAATTTTGTTATTTTTCATGTAGTCAGGAATATGCATTACCTCATTTAAATGTTGGCAAATAATTCTGCAGAAATGAATCATTATATGTGTGTGCTACACATGTTTTGCACATGCCTTGTTTTATTTAAATGGTCCTGCTGCTAACGCATGAACAGTGAATGCTGTTTATGGAAAAAACGTAGTATGTAGTAGTATCTCATGTTTAACCAATTGACTACCACCTATGCTCACATTCTGGCTACGATCACTGCAGTAAGATGTGGGTTTTTGAGAGATTTAAAGGCCTCTCCAAAATATGAGATGGTGAGAGAGTGGTGAATTTGGGGAGGGAGAAGGCACTGGTAGTGCGGTGGCATCCTTTATCTATTGTTTGTCCCTCCAACACTCTGTGTAGACTGCCTTTAACCAAAGCAGCTTGATACAAACAAGCGTCCAACAAAGTGAAACCCCTCCAGACTTCATTTGTAATTTACAGGTGGATTACTGTATTGCGCTGAATTTCAATGGCTGTCATTTACTTCTTTTGAAGGCTGCGGCAAAAATTGTGCATGTTCAGCTGTGCTCAAGAGCTCAATACGGGTTTGTACGAAAAACCGAGACATCCCGCAAGATGCCATGAGACACATTTTACGACTTCATGCATGGGGATGTAAGTCTTATGCACAGAGCAGCTTCTGTACTCGAACGGTTGGGGGCAGTTTGCCACTAAGCTTTGTGGTTTATTCTAGTTGACAGCTCTGCAATTTATTTCAGCCTCAGCACTCATCTCTGTCACCTCATCTAGTCTGCAGGTCGGGAATCAGTACTTGTTAGTGCAGAGCAGCGCTGGCAGCTTTTTTTTTCTGAAGAGCCCTCAAACATGAACTGCAAATAACTTCGTATCAGTCCTGATTTTTTGCTTCACAAATTAAAAAAAAGAAAAAACGAAGCAAAGAGAAACTCCTGCAGCGGCTGTGCCCCGCAGTCAGAGGCCAATGAGAGCTTCGATAAGCTGTCCAATTCCCATCCAATATAGAATAATGCTCCTTTACGGGTAGCTGTTTTAACTAAATTAATACTGTGGAGTTTGTACTAGAAAGGCCATTTTGTAAAGGTGTGTTTCGATCTTTCTCTGTATTCCAATAATTACAAACCACCTTCACAGAGCTCTTATGGTTACCATGAGACAGTGCAGGAGTTTTTTCATCATAACATTACATTTCATTTAGCTGACGATAAAGCAACTTATAATAGATGAATTTAGAGTACAGACCGAAAAGAAGAAGAACCTATTACCATATTTCTATTTTCAGCTGAGATTGACATTTATAAGCATATTGTTTATCCGTGGCTCATAATCCACTATGAAGGCAGTTATGTTAAGTTCGTATCAATGTTTTTATCATCATCTAAAACGCATTTTGGGCCACCGACAACTGGAAGAAGGTGTATAACAGGTAAGAAATTCCTAAATATGCCTGATTATGAAAAATGATCCAGAGGCTCACATGACATCAGACTGCTGTAGGTATGAAGAGGCGGCGCACGGCGGCAGTAACTGTAATTCATCCTCGTCTTTCCATCAAAGAACACTAGAAACACACATTTCCTATACAGACTCAACCCAATTAAACATGATCAGAATTACAAAGGAAAAGATTCGTTGACGGGCCATTGCATTCAACAAGAGTTGAAGACAAACAAGCGAGGAAAGGATTTTACTCTTTTTTGCATTTGCTGTTAAATATTTCTGAAAACAGATAGACAGAATGTGTATTTGTTTCATATTTACCTGAATTTCCAAATGTTGATATTACATTGTATGAATGTATGTAAAGAATTACCATTGCGTTCCAGCCCTTCATGCATGTTTTTGAAGCCGATGATGTGATGAATATAGCTTGTCCTCAGAGAATAAAGATGTATGGTGATTGCCTCCAGGTTTAAAGATCAACCTCTTATTCCTAATTTCCACAGGTGGCGCCACTAGACAACTTCTGAGTCTTGAGGTGTTGGGGGGTTTGCCCTGATCTATTTTTGAGGTCCAACCTTTTGTTCTTCCAGTGTTTGAGTTTACCTGCCAAACGGTCTGTCATTCTACCTTTTATGTCAACAAAGTGTGTTCAACCTCCCACCAGTCAGGTGTAGGTCTTGTCATCCCAGTTGAGCCTTTTCTGAATCTTTGAAAATACTGTGTACTTGATGTGAAAGCATGCGTTGAGAACCAAAATGATCACCTTTCAAAACATTATTCAAACTTCCAACATAAACATGCAGATGGATCTTTGTTTATTCTCTTTCACAGCAGTATTTCCCTCTGCTTTGTTGTCCCTTTTAGTATTCATAGGATGTTTTTTTTTCCCAGAAGCAACAGAATCTCCTGGACTGGTCTTGGTCCAACATGTCTTTGACTGGACTGCACACTATTTTATTAAAGCAACTGGCGATTTAAATAAGTTTCAGTTCTTATTGAAAGATGTCAGATTTTCATTTGGCAAGCCCCGCACTTTCGGATTATGTACCGTTGTTATTATTCCTGGGGAAGACATTTTGATTCATTCGGTTTTTCAAGGAGCGACACAATTATTAATAAGTGTTGTGTTCCACAAGGCATTTGTGAAGACGCTCTGTTCATTGAGGATGGAAACGCAGTGGGAATATCAACTGTGTGCACTTTAGCAATCACAAGTGTTCAAAAGATCAAAAATGCAGTACTTGAAATGATGAACCACACAGAAGTTACATCTGCTCTCACCTCTGTTCAGTGCAGGAGTGCGCACACACACACACACACACACACAGGAGACAGACCACCAAGGTTGGTGAATAACGATTTAATGAAGTTAAACATGTATACAAACATTACACCAGCATTATTTTCCATGTTAGTTAAAAAGGTGTCAGGATAAGGTAATTCACTAAAACACTGGGAAAGTCAGTGCACGAGAGGATAGGTAATCAATTTCACTCTAAACCTTAAACACACTAATCACAACCAATTACAGTCTGGAACTACCCGTGTGTTGCGCCTCCACCCGGCTCGGGAGAGGAGGGAGGCGTAACTACCCAAGACCACGCCCACTGGATGATTATGAACCTGTATGCGAAGGCACCGGCTTGCTACCACAATAAGTAAAGCACGCTGCTACAATAGATGGCTATGGTGGGTTTATTTTCCACACAACAACAATTACACACAAGTACAAAGACACGGGATAGGAGGACTAACAGGTAACAAGGCCTGTGGAGTATGGCGGCGCCAGTGGTCTGTCAAAGCAAAGAAACAAAACAAAGGACCCTGAGCTTCCCTAATCTTCTAAACCTACCTAACACAATCTAACCTATCACACCATTTACCTTACTGCTACAACACACTGGGTGACAGCCACTGGCTTCTAATCTTAGAGGTTTTTCCTACGGGTGTATGTAGACCCCAGGGTATCTTACCTAGCCCTGATCCACAGCGCTCTTGGGGTAAGTACATAAACACAGACCTGGGTGTACAATAGAATACAGTTTAACAAACAACATAAACAACATATTTTTCAAAGTCTAAATCAATGTTTCTGTCAATGACAATCTGTCAATGTCAATCTCTCCCAACACAAGCCTCCTCAAGCTCTCACAAACAAACATTTTAAAGAGCAGAGCTGAGCGCTGGATTGGCTGGAGGAACAGCTGGCCACGCCTGCATCGTCAGCAGCAACTCACCACACCTGTGAAGAACAGAGTGGAAACAAAGACATGGGGGAGGAGAAAACACTAATAGAGCAGCCGGACGTAACACCGTGTTTCCCTTAATTATTTCATTTGTGCTTAAGCAAAATGGATTTGATCAATGCAAGCATCTCTGTAAATGTATTTGAAAAATACAACAATGATGCAAAACACCAACAAGAACAATGTGGAGGGTTTTTGTTTCACGCAGTGCCTTTGTAATCCGCTACTGTTGTGTTTTTATGTGAAGAAGCATTTGCTGTGATGTTGATGCAATTCAAAAAAGACCGAAGGTATGAGAACGTTTGTGTGCATGTGTGTGTGTGTGTATGTGTGTGTATGTGTGTGTGTCTGAGTGTGTATTTACCACTTTGAAATATACCTGTGCATTTGAAGTCAGCTGGCAACAAGTATATCAATTCCCTAACAATGTCACAACAATACAGCTAAAAAGAAACTGCGAAGATGGGCCTTTTTTTACACCATTGATCCCGAGGCAAAGCCTTTGAATAGCTTAACATCTAAAAGACATTCTGTGTTTCCTGATTATTGTATTGTACGTTTTGGAAAAAAACGTCATAGCGGGGTTTAAAAAGTATTATAACAAAGTACAACGAAAACATATAAAACACAGAAAACACATCACGAAACATTTCACATTTGGACACGAATACCGGTCTCATAGATACCGGATAGAAGTTCTGTGTTTATTTGACCAGCATCACTCACCTTATTGTCAGTTTAGGGGCTGATGCCTTCCTTCAGCTCCCCCAAAGAGGGCAGGTTAGATTTCATAAAAAGTTAGGACTATAAATGCAATACGCAATAAAGACTGGGAAATAAAAAGAGAGACAAAGATCAGAGCTTCAGCAAATGACTAATGGATTTTTATATGAACGATTGACCTAAGCTGCAGTTAGCTGCGTTCCTCCATCAGACCAGCGAGTTAAGTCTCTCCATCTCATGCAGCAGGACAACTGGATTAATGGGTTCATTTTCAAGTGCGTTCAATGGCCATTCGAAGCACAAATAGTCTTGTATTTTGCTGTTGTTGTGGTTTTGTTGTTGTTTTTCTTAATTGATAGTTTGTCCTTCAGGTTGGAGAAAAATCCTATTAACACATTTGTTTTCCACAACTGCCTACCAATGTGTCTGAGTGTACATGAAAGCATATGTCGCATTACTTGGGAATCCAACCATATAATCAGAACTCGAATGGTAAGCAGTGCTGCATGCATCAAAAGTCAAAACACGAAACATCAAGAAATACAGGAGTTGGGAATGATATTTAAAATGGACTGTGGTCAACGTAATCCTACACCTGGATACACTTCTCCTACTTCAAATTCCATTTGCTTTGAAACCTTCTTACAGGCCTTTGTACTTCATTTGTATCAAACCACATGAGAGTTCTGGAGAAGCCCAGCAGGAGTTTTTTTCATTTAATCTAAAAGTGGATGCCAGTAGAGTAGCATACGTAGTATTTTTTGTCATATAATATTTTATTTTATTCATTCTGTTTTTGCTCTTTACCCCAGACAATACCGCTGTGACATTTTCATCTCAAAGCAGACACTGCTTAAAGCAAATAGCTCACCCACTGTCCGTCTGGCTTTATTTCACATTTCACACCACATTGTTGTCTTTGATGAGCCCTTGATAACTGTGTTCGCATTGGGTGCAAATGGTTTATTAGGTATTAATTGCAGAAGCAAATCACAAGATAATGTGTGTGCAAATGTAAATGTAAATCTGTACATGTATAAACGGTGCGTAGTTTTATAACAGCAAGTCAGAACTGCACTCACCAATGTTTGCCATTATGTGATCCTTCTCTGATCCGAGCCAGAGTATATCTGTGCACACACATGGTCAATTACAGTTTATTAAAAAGCAGAGCATCGGTAAAAACATCGGTGAATTACACGTTTCGCGTTTCTCTTCACACTGCGCCAGACAAATTCCTCCATGTGTAACACGTTGCAATAAATGGCTTCTGTTTTGGATTCTTCCAAAGTTGGACTCTGTTGAAAAGAAAGAAGAAATGAGCACCTTAGAAAAATCAAATTTGAATAAATTGTCAATGTCAATATGACATCTATTAAAAGGAGATTTTGCCTTTTTTATTTTTGAAATAAGACATGTAAGGTATTCCTGTTTTACTGCAAAAACACCTTCGTTGATGTACTCTCTCTGGCATATATATTTAAACAATCAATACAGCAAAACCTACCAGCTGTACCAATTTGCACGCATTATGTAAAAGCTGCATGTAGCAGCAATGAATGCATATTGATTAGTCTTTCCACCAATGCAGAGTATTTGAATAACTAAAGAGCAATCACAGAGGACTGTACTCTTCACAATTTCACTGTGGGCTCATATCGACCTCTTGTGGATAGAACGTGAACTTGTGAACTTGAAAGACACTACCTTACACGTTCAGCACACACAACCAAATATGCATAACTTTATTGTAAACCTAAAGAACCAAATTACAGTTACAAAACACAGCCCTGCAGAATTTGCGGCAAATGTGTGTCAAGACATCAAGAATAGTTAAGTTAAAAAGTATGTCAAGAAGTAGTGAGATTTTGTTTTTCTTTAACCTACTTTATATAATATTGCACCAATTATGCATCACACTCCTTCATCGATGCAGCTGAAACCGTGTTTGATGTGTACTAGTAGTCCAGTTCCCCTTTGAGGGCAAATAGTTAATTATTGTTTTAGAGATTTAGTTCAAAATTATTAGATCAGTAGATAAAATACAGATGAAAATGAAGACGGACTGATCGGTTCCCTTCTGGCTCTGTCCTGTTGGGCTCTTCCTTTAATGTCTATGGAGTCAATGCTCCGTGTGCACAGCAGGGAAGAGATACTAGCTACTAACTTGACACCACTACCACCTGTGCCGGGTAGTCAGATGGGCCTTGCAAAAGTATGTGATGGAGTGTGGGTATCCACATAAAATGACAACGAAAAGCCTGCCATGACCCTGCAAACCTGTTTCAAGGAAAACAAAAGCATTTGGTTAAGTAAAAAACAGTTGAACAGCTTCAAAATCACTTGGATGCCCACTCATCTACAGGATTTATTGCTGCACTGGATTCTGTCACCCTCACAAGCCGCATAATTGCTATCCAAGAAGTAGGATTAGGTTACGTATCCTATTTGTTTGTTTGGGTCACAGGCAAAGGTGGAATGATGTCCACAATCTAAATATATCTTGTTACACGATATCTTCATGTTAGGTGACCTCAGTTCATGAAAAAGTAACTCCATTTATAGTCTTCTGGGATGCATTATATGCTCCTCCTGTCCTTCAATATAAGGCCTTTAAGGAGACATAACAGAGGCCAGGGAGAGCAATTTGTTCGATTCCTGGATTTATGTTGAAAATACATGCATAGATTCAGAAAACACTCTCTCACAAGATTTATTAACTGAATTCTATTAACTTTCTAAATTCATAAATTATACAGACAACATAAGAGTAACCGCAAAACACTAAATCAGCAGGAAGTACGGTGAGAAATCTGTTAATCCAGAGCTTTCCTAACCCAAATATGAAAAGAGCCTATTTACAGCCAATACAACTATTTATAGATCAAGTCATTTGAGATGAGTCATTTGTATGCACATTACTTTCTTCGTGACTTGGGGGTGACCCAAGTTTATGATTTGCGTGCAATTCTTACCATCAATCCCTGTCAAGTCCTCTTGCACACCAGCTGCATGCCATCACCGAGATGGCTGACATCGTGACCGCATGAGGTAATGAGAGCATGTTTGAGTTTACTACACATGTGCAAAATATCTAGCCAAGCTGAAGCCACGGGTGGTGCTGGGTGCCGTTCATGCGCGCGATGGAGAGGCCTGATAAAGACCCGGATCAGCATCAACTACATGGCCCGACATGGACCCTCCACCCCCAGAGGTTTCTCCCAAAAGGACCTATTTGAGCCAAATGTAAACCGACCTGTTACAACGCCTGGGTCAGTGGTGTAACACCGGGGGAAATGTTACTGTTATCATTTACTTTGATTATAGATGTGACACTAAATCAAGTCTATGCACTTGAGTCTGACACTAAAAGATTGTGGGATAGTGAAATATCCTATTGATGAGTTAAATCATCAATTTAATTGCAAAGATTACATTGAGACTCTTAAAAAAGAAAAGTGATAATTCAAACACTGCTGCATGTTGTGCGAGGGAGGTTAATGACAGAAAGATATAGATCCTTCTGTGGCACCTATTCCTTCAGTCATGGCATAGCCATTCCTTTGCCACATTTAGAAAATGTGTTACATGGTTATCGAATGCACCTTGTGACACTGTGACAAGGTTATCCACAACCTGTACATCATATAACTACAATACGGCTTCACACATTTTTTGAAAGAACGAGTTAACTGCTTGTTTGTCAAAGCAGTTTCTTTTACAGTCAAGTTATGGACATAGAGGGCAATGAAATCAACAAATGTATAGTGCATGTTAATACACAATTAATCAAGTTTTCACTATACAGCTGAAGAGAAAAACATGTGGAATTTCAAATTTGGCTCTAAAAATGGTTGAACAGGATTTTATTTTAACTGTGTGTTGCTTGTAATAAAAATGTGAATAATTCAACAATAAAAGTGATGCGAGATGTAGTTAAATACAGGTTCTATTGTGGGAGTGAATCTATCATTGACAGAAAGTTGGGAGGCGCATGAGAAGTCTCCTGGACGTCCTGCGCTGGATGGTCATGGCTATCTCTTTGGACATGTTCCGTGTTTGAGAATACTCTGTATCGCTCTCTTCACTTCATTCCTTTTAAGCTTCACAGTTGCACCTCCTCACAACCTTCAGATGCTTGCTTGAGGTGAACCATAAAATAAATTGCATTGCTAATAAACCAAACTTGACAGTCATTGCCATTTCAAAGAGCAGATGCATTCACTGCAGTCCCACTGCATGAGACATGTCTAATTAGAGAACAATAAAGATATTCATTTTACAGAGTGTTTCACGGGACACACAAAAAGTCCCATTATTTGGCACGAGGAATGAAAAATGGAACAAGTTCAATCACAGTGTGACAAACGGGGCCCTTTGCAGAGGTGTTGAAAGATGAGTTAGTAGTGAGTGGTGGTGTAGGTGGTGTCATGCAGATGCCTGTCCCCATCGATGCATTGTAAAAATGACATCAACATTAAGAGTGAAAATGGCTCATTGATGACCAGGGGAGGGCTACGCTGTATATAAAGGAGAGAACCTTTCCTCGCACTGAAGACTGATCAACAAGTTGGGTTTCTTTGCCGCACCGATACGGAACTATCTTGACAAAAACAGCCAAACTTTTTCTTGGATGTGGACAGAAAATCTGGTAAGAATACCACAAGAGTGGATCAGTATTTAAATATATCACAGCACAATTTTGTATGACCAAAAAAATGTTATATTAAGAGACCATACGTTGTTCATTTCTGACCATTTTTTTCTACTTCATTTGTTTCAGTTGCACAACATGTCTTCATTGAGGTTTTTGGAAACAGTGGTTCTGATATTCTTCCTTGCCAGTTTACCCCTAGAGGCTAAACCACTGAGGTAAATTATATTATGGAAGTTTGTATAATACCCCTCGGAAATAACTTCATTGTTTTTACTCGGCAGTGAAAATAACATTGAAAATGGATTTTTATCATAGAACAACAAATTGATGGACGTTTTCCCTGTTGAATTTTGCATTTGTACAGAAAGAGAACCATCAGTGAGGTACAGCTCATGCACAACGTTCGAGAACACAAACAAGTCGGAGAGAGACAGAACTGGCTTCAAGGAAGGTTAAAGGACATAATCGCTGCCAGCGCCAAACCTCAACACGGACAATCAGGGAAATCTATCAACATTCTCCCCAATGATGTTCTTAGCCTGAACATGCGTCAAAGTTGAACACAATAATTGTTGTCGTTTATCTAACAGAAGCCCCTTACCCAATCTGAGGATGTCCAAATAATTTTTTTTATTTTTCATGTTTGTCCTTTTATTTTGTATTTATTTGTTTTTTAGCCATGATTTTCTTTATTTAATGTAGGTTTTATATTAGTGTTATTTATTTTAATTTATCTCCTTCTTTTTTGTTACGTATGTGAATTACCTTTATTTGTTTACATTTTTTAATCATTTCTAGCAAATATTAAAGTCATTATCTCAGGCCTCCGTATGTAAGAAAAGATATTCACTCACAGGTTTTCAAAAAAGTTAAACATTAATTTACACTCCATTGCCTGAACTGCGGGTGTTCACATAAACTATTGAAAATAAATAATGTTTACTCTGTATTGTGATGTAAATACGGACCAACTACTGTAAACAGCTAGTCTTACACTGAATGTATTCACTCACACATACATATTCACAACAGGTAGTCACTTATTTACCAGCTTGAATAGGATTGATTTGTTTGTCTCAAGACTTTGCTTGTAGGGTTCGGGTTGTCCTCTTCTCCTTTACACCTGATTTCAACTACAAATTTGACAAAATGATTTCTACAAGATTATTAAACTTACCTCATCTCACTTTTACCATTCTCTTATGAAAATCTCGTTTTTATTTTTAAAAACAGTATGGATTGTTTTTCTGTGTCCGTTGATGAGCTGGAACCTGAAAAAAACTCAAAATAGATGCTTATTGAGTCCAACATTTCTGATGTATTTTCATTATCATGATTGCAGTACATGAAAACAACTCAAAAAATAAACTCAGCATATCACAGCATTTCACGTCTGAATCCATAAATTACAATTATTTCCACTGTGATCTTGATACATTATTAAATTATAGTTTCCCTAATTGTTCTTTAGTTATCTTTAACGTATTCACATTTTTTAAAATGATTTTTTAATGAATACGTCAATACTTGAATATGTTTTTCCATCCATCTTGCAACCTATATGCTGTACAGTGAACACTAATCTAGTCGTTAACGTATTTTTTATTAAATGTCTCTCTGAATGCTTTCGAAATTTGCCCAGTTTAAAAAAAAAATATCTCAATTTGCAGCCCATAACTTTAATTCTCTTTGATGGTAAATTCGCTGCAGACCAATTGTTTCAGGCCAATCTGGTATGGTTATCAAAGACTCTTATCAGCTCCCCATTTAACCTTTCACAAATAAACCCACATTCAGCCTAAAAAGCTATGGAAATTGTATCAACGTTAGAACTTCCGTTTTCTTTTCTATGGCTGTTTATGCTTTAGGTTGAATGTTTTTCTTATCTTTATCTGAGTACAATTGCCAAAGGAGGTTACTGTTTGAAAAAACGGAAGTTAAAAAAAATTCCACGCTCGCAACTTCTCGCGATATCTGAACACCCTTCCTTTTTAGGAAATAATAAAGAAATCCTTCTGCCATCTGTTGGAAACAATTCGCTCACTTTCTAAACATTTTACAGCTCAAATTATTTTACATTTTGGATGAAGCTACGGTAATTTAAGTAAAGCAATAGGCCACAGCTATATTTTGTGTCTTTGTGTGCGTCAGTACGTCAAGACACGATCGTCACGTCGAATGTCGGTGTTTTGAAAGGAGATGGCTGGTAGCTGGTGAGAGACTGGGATTACCAGACAGCGGAAAACCTACCCAACAAGGTATCTACTCTTTAGATTTTCGCATTCTCGTCGTTGAACATGATAGCAGCTGGTCACCACTGCTCAAATGACCAATAGCCATACCGTTGTCCACTAATTCTGTGCCAAAAGGCTCACACTGGACTGCTAGCAATGCCAGCTAATGCTAGCTTGCTATGCTAACGCAGCGAACTCACGGTGGCAGACGTTGACACCATTTGTTTCTGAAATGTGTAAAACTCCCACAATGCTAATAACAAGGCGACATTTAACGACCGCTTCAACCACCCATCTTAGTTCATCTTGTTAACGTTAGTTGAAAGCGGCCAGCCGGTGGTTTATTGTTAGGAGCTGATCCGGGGATCGAACTGACATGTTGATTTCGCCATTAACCAGATTATGAACGGTGAAAGATCCAGACCAGACTCCCCCCTGTATGGGTGATGGCAGAACGTCTGCAGTCATATGACAGTAACTCCAGTGACGCCGAAAACTGGCCACGAAACGCGACAAGCCGACCTCGCAAACTCTGCAAGCACTTGAGGTGAGCAGCTGAAAATCTGTCCGACCTCCTGGAGAGAGTTCAGGGCAGCAAGGTAGTGCAACGCACTGGTAGGAGACCGGGTCTGTGCGGGGTCAGAGGGCGATCATCGCCTGCTGTTTGTGCAGCAAGTATTGGCTAGCTATTTCCAACATATCAAATGCTAAACATAATGTCTGTAAACTTGTGTTAGGCGCCTGGATTAGGAATATAAAAGGGGGTGGTTTTTATGTATGTGTAAAGCGTCAGATGAGTTTACACATCTTATATCCTCATAAGTTTGCAATTACACGTCCCACATGAAATAACTTTTTTTATATCTGACTTTATTGATAGATATATGGAGTGCTTTCTGATAATGTTGCAAAAACAAAGTGTATATAAACACAAATCTGGGACTAACGTTGGTGTGCAAGGAGGATTCATCTTTAAAAAATACAAACCGAGAGCAATGCAATGAATACGACAGAAACCAGCTTAATGCGGTTCCTTTTTAATGCAAATCAAATGTTCTAGTCTCTGTAATAGGATGTGATGATCAATAGTGTCGGACGCAGCACTAAGGTCCAACAGAGACGAGTCCTTTGTCTATTATTAGAGACACATTGATAATATCTAGTAAAGAAGTGCTAACTTAAGGTTATACTTCTTTGAGCAGCCAAGCTGGGGTGTAAGATACAGGTAGAAGGTTTGCACGAAATCGAAGTCAGTTTAGGAAAGCCGATTAGGGGTAAACGTCGACTAAATCAAGCCGTTTGGTCACCCAAGTGTAGGCGGTAAATCTGACACAACTTTGATTGCTAAGGTCCAATATAAAGAATGTCTTTGCATCTGACGGGTACAAAAGTGCTATAAACTAGATAATGTCTCGCGTGGGAGTCAATTAAATGTTGTACTTTGTCAGTCAGTTATAGCCAGCAACAACTAGTGTGTGCATCTCTTGAGTGGTTATCCAAAACAACAAGGTTACTTTCTTTGCTCTCTCCACTCCCGTTAACTACGCCGACCCTCATGCATTTATGGCTCTGGCTCCACCTGCCTAACCTGCAAGGTCCTCTTCCAAGGTTTTTCTTTTTTCAGGTGGAACTATAGAAAGACGAATATGATAAGTGACCGTAGGCAGGATGAGGTAATACTTGTGCGTTTCGTCTCAAGTCGAAGGGAGTGTACGGTTTTCCTGTGGCTGGTGTGTCAGTGTCGACTGACTCCACATTAGAAGCATAATTGTCACCTCTTCCTTTGATGAACCCAATAACTTTTTCTTCACGTTTTTCTTCAAATAAACCGGTTTAGGCTGTGAGAAACATCTTAAAATAACTTCTTTTTTTTAAATTGCGTGCTCCTACATCTTCTGTTTCTTTTACAATCATTTTGCACTACGATACTATGACCTAAAACCTCACTCATCTCTGATCTGGTTTTTGTGTTTGATTCAAAGGCCACGGCAACACAATGTGCCTGCACTCAAAGTCTGTGTGTAGTACTTGTATTACAAGCTTACAGGATGAGGTACATTAGGTTGTTGCAAACATTTCAAGGCCTCTTATGTAAGCTTGATGGGTTGAAGCTACATCTTTTAATGATAATAATAATGTACAGTCCCGTAACTGTTACAAATGAGTATAAACAGTTTGACAACATTGTTGAAAGGTAAATGTCTTTATCCCATGTTTTGGCAGACGTGGGGTTTTTCCATTTTAAGGATTTTGTCAATCAGTGCACTTAAGTTAGGCGCCTAACCTGTATAAACATAATCATTTACAACTTCTGTATAAAACCTACTCTGGGTCTGAGAAAGATAGTGAATTGTTAACTATGCCTGTTCTTATTTTTCATTTTTAAAGAAGCAGTCAAGCCAGAGCGTCTAGAGTGGAGGCAGACCAGAGGAAGATGAGCATGCACGGTGCCAGTGGAGGCTGTGACCGCTCACGTGACCGCCGCCGCTCCAGCGATCGCTCCAGAGACTCCTCGCACGAGAGAGACGGCCAGCTCACCCCCTGCATTCGGAACGTCACTTCACCCACCCGCCAACACAACAGTGGTGAGCGTGCAGGGAGAGACTAGAGGACTTATATGGATATCGTGTTAAGAGGTCCGCAGCTACTGTTGAGAACAGCTGACTGCATTCGTCAACTTGCAGCTCAGACGCGGATCAAATCAGCTGTAATCTACCTGTTCTGTGCTAATACCAAGATGGCTTTCTGTCTGCTTTACTAGAAAGACGACACATGTGAGTAGCTTCCCTTTTAGTCTGGCTGTATTAGATCAGATGTGACGAATACTGGACAGCTACATAAATAGATGCCATAGGTGAAGTACATAAGTACTCATAAACAAAGAAACTTCCCAATTAAGATGCAAAGTGTATGTCAATAATTCCATCTGCACACATTTCTGATGTGATGTTGTCCCAGTGGCCTGTGTCCTAAGTTCTTTTGTGAGTAATTGCTGTGCCTGTGTGCGTGTAGAACGAGATGGGTGCTCGTCATCGAGGCCCAGCAGCCCGCGGCCTCAGAGAATCTCCCCCAGCGGCTCCAGCAGCAGCGGGGTGGTGAGCAGTCGCAACAGTAGCCTGTCGAGTACCGAAGGCACCTTCAAGAGCTTGGGAGTCGGAGAGATGGTGTTTGTCTATGAGAATCCCAAGGAGGTGGGAGCGGGTGCGACTGTGGGAAACCGAAACATGAGGACCTCAGAAAGAGTCACTCTGATTGTGGACAACACGCGCTTTGTAGTAGATCCGTCCATCTTCACTGCACAACCCAATACCATGCTGGGCAGGTACAGTAAACTCTGACCGGCTCCATTATCTATCATTACCTATTAGTGCCACAAAAGTTCCAGATAATTTAAGATCTGCAATGTATAAATCCAGTTTATATCCATGTCGATGTAGGTATAAATGTGCTATGGCAATTTTTTATGTGTATTGTCTGTTATTAAGAGAATAAACCAGCTTTTCTTTATTTCAGAATGTTTGGATCTGGAAGAGAGCATAATTTCACACGGCCCAATGAGAAGGGGGAGTACGAGGTGGCCGAAGGCATTAGCTCTACAGTTTTCCGGGCAATTCTGGTCAGTTTCTCTGAAAGATTGTCTCTGTTTGCGTCAATGATGGTAGACTAAAAACTAAAGACAAATCTGGCCAGGGGTTTACAATCTCTCAATCTTTCCCAGCAGCACCACAAACTACAGGCTCCAGAATGAGCTTAAAGCTAAAACATCACCCCTCTAACATACTGTCCGATGAAACTGAACATTATAACCTTCATTAAAGTGGTATTTATACCGGGGCTTTTGTATTTTGCCTGAAAAACAATATAGCTAGATGCTTTTAAGTGAGTAATGGAAACTGATAGTGTGTAAATTGAACTATCATTAGACTAAATATAGTTGGTACTTTGATACAGTTAGTGATGCAATAATTCCTGGAAAACCGTGTTGGTGACTTGAGGGTGATTGTGAATCGATGAGTTGGCAGTTTGTATGCGTCTTATCTGTTACCTTCAGCCTACTGAGAACTCGTCTCCTCGCCGGTTGACAAATTGAGTAATGAATCCTGTAACTTCTAACCTGTTTGAAGATCTCATCTTCTATGAGATGGCAAAGTGTTTTACCAACGTGAGATACTGTAAGAGTGTTTTTCTATTGAAAGCCTTGGTCTTTTTTTACACGTCTCGGCACTCACATTCATTCATGTATGTTTCATAATCTGTGTAAATGGATTAACACTGTTTGAAGTGACAGCCATGTGTGTGTGATTTCTGTCTAATTGACAGGATTACTACAAATCTGGGATAATCCGCTGTCCTGATGGAATCTCTATCCCTGAGTTGCGGGAAGCCTGTGACTATCTATGCATCTCCTTCGACTATGGCACCATCAAATGCAGAGACCTCAGTGAGTATTCTGTCGGGGGTACCGTGGTTGTTAATGTTACCCATTAACGCCGGCATTCTGAGTCAGCATTAAAAAGAGACACATCAATGCAACCTCGTCTCATTCCTCGCATCAAGGGTGATGCTAATAGAAATCAAGTTGAGCGGCTAAGGAAGTACATAATCATACCTGTGTTCTATTGTAGGAAGAACCTTTTAGATGTAGGTTTTTATTTAAGTTGAATCGGTTTGTCTCTTCTAACTGATACGATCCCCCTTTGATATCAGGTGCCCTGATGCACGAGCTGTCCAATGACGGAGCTCGGCGGCAATTTGAGTTCTACCTGGAGGAGATGGTGCTGCCTTTGATGGTAGCCAGTGCCCAGAGCGGAGAGCGGGAATGTCACATTGTAGTCCTCACCGATGATGATGTGGTTGACTGGGACGAAGAATATCCACCACAGATGGGCGAGGAATATTCTCAGAGTGAGCACACCGTAATACCAAATACAGGCACACAGGTCCGCATTTGCGCAAAAGGCGGATATGTGACGAAGACATTTGTTGTGGTCTTCTCTTTGCAGTCATCTACAGCACAAAACTCTACAGATTTTTCAAGTACATCGAGAACCGAGATGTTGCCAAATCAGTTTTAAAGGATAGAGGACTAAAGAAAATAAGACTGGGCATTGAAGGTGAGTTGGACTCTCAAATTGTAAATGGGGCAGGGCTGTCTTACAAAAACTGATTACTCGACACTGTTCCTTCGGCAGGTTATCCTACATATAAAGAGAAAGTCAAAAAACGACCAGGAGGTCGCCCAGAGGTCATTTACAACTACGTCCAGAGGCCCTTCATCCGCATGTCCTGGGAAAAGGAGGAAGGCAAAAGCCGCCACGTGGACTTCCAGTGTGTCAAGTCCAAGTCCATCACAAACCTGGCGGCAGCAGCAGCAGACATCCCCCAGGACCAGCTGGTTATGCACCCCGGCCCCCAAGTGGACGAACTGGACGTCCTACCCAATCCGCCCCCACCCAGTGGGAATCAGTACAGCAGCAACTACAGCAATGAGCCTGACCCTGATGCACCTTCACCTGCCGTTTGAGGACGCACTGGTCCTCCTCCAATGCCTCTGCCCCTCTCCAACGTCTCTAGTCCTTCCCCAGCATGCTGCAGCATGGAGTGCCAGGGGCACCATAACCATATTGCCTTGACACCTCCTTCGCAGCCTTAGAGCCTCAAGAACCTGGTCGACTGTAGAAAACAAAGCATGAGGGATTTAAGACTGATGAAAGGAACAGATATATTGTTTTTGTTTTGATTTTTTTACTTGACCAAAGGAATTTATTTTTCTGTTTGGGGGTGTGGGCGGGGGGGATATTAGACTCTTATTAACATTATTATTTACAAATGTTGACTCTTAATCGGATGGTTTTGGTTGAGCACTCATGTGATGTCACTGTTTTTTTCACAGGGTTTTATTTCACTGATAATGATTTTGATTATCTTGAGTGGCCTAACTACTTAATGTGCTTTGGGGAAAATATGACTTTCTGGTCATGGAAAGAATACTTATCACTGCATAGTGTCATGATCCCTGGTTCAACTCTTGTCATTGGGTATGTAGTTGTTGGCTGGATCTGATATGTGATGTAATGCTCTTCCTGCAGCCGTGATATTAAGCAGAGCACAGGCTAATAACCCTGTTGTGGTCCGAATCTTTTTGTGAAAAGCTTGAAATTGTTGTTCAAAAATAAAATGTAAAATCATCAAATAAAGAGATCAGAATAACCTTTTGGTTATATTAAATCCTTGGTACTGCCAAACCTGCCATTCGTTTCAGTAGAACCTCTCCCAAGACCCATCAAATGAATGTGATGAATAACCGCTGAAGTGAGTTGACAAATCAGAGAGGATTTAGTTAACTAACCTTTATAACGTATCTCAGCTATTCAGTAAGTTCAATAAATCCAGTCTGGCTTCATCTAATGACTGCACAGGAGAAAGGAAAGAGCTTCCCTTGAGAAGAAAGGTCTTAAGCATCACTCCTTTTTATTAGAATTCAGTGAAGTGATGCTGTCACATGATGATCCTATGATTCAGAGCTTTATGGTCTATTAACAGAAGTGGTGTGTTATCACTTGAAACCAAGAAACAGTATCCCAAAACAGACACGGCAAACAGCTGCTCTAGGTGGAAGCCATCACGGTTTGTGTTACCTGAAGGACGCCGTGGTTCTCCGAACACACCGGGGCAACGTAAGCCGCGGCGGCCCTCTGGTTCGGCCCGCCGCGGCTTACGTTGCCCCGGCTTACAGACTTACAGGACTTGCTTTACCTGTGTTGTAGTAGGAAATGGCTTCTGAACGTTTGAGCGGAACCAAAACACACACACTGTCTCTTTAAGGGCAATTATAGTCAATTTTGACGTGAGTGAACTGTTTGATGGCAAATATTTAAACCGTTTTTAATTTTAGTGACATTTCCAACAGCTCTTCACCTGCATTAGGACGAGGTTGTAAGATTAATGGTGTGCTGCTTCGCTTTGATGATTTAGATTAAAATGGAATTACTTGCAAGAAAGGGGCTTTCTGATGGCCACCTGGCAACAGCACACCAACTCTGAGATTAGATGCACAGATTCATTGTGCACAGAAGATTATTGTAATAACTTTGATTTAGCAGCATTATCTGGTCAAAATTTGAATCAATTATTTTGTCCAATACCTGCAAAATAAATTACATCCAGTTTCATTTGCAATTTTGTATTAGCCTTTGTCTCTAAAACTGCAAAATCTCATAAAAGAATAAACTATTGTATTTTGTAGGTTAATTTACCTTAAACTTAGCTAGCATTTACAGCTCTGTGCTTCATGAAAATAAAAACTGTATACAATTTTACACTTGAAACAGCAAATATAGAGGGAATGACATAAAATA
The DNA here is from genome assembly GCF_964276395.1 of Gasterosteus aculeatus. NCBI lineage: Eukaryota > Metazoa > Chordata > Actinopteri > Perciformes > Gasterosteidae > Gasterosteus > Gasterosteus aculeatus. The sequence continues at coordinate 11,876,757 of NC_135700.1, forward strand.
TATTATATTGTAAGCCAAAATAAGATCTGCTTTACTTGCATGAGTAGAGCTTTGGTAGAGACGATAAACGGAATGAATTCTTAGAAGTGAACCAGTGTGATGAATGAGCCGTCTTTTATTTTGATCTTGTAGCGGCTTCTATTGATCTTCTCTCTGATCCGCAGCACTCGCAGAGGGGGGACAAGTTCAGATAATGGATGAACTGTCCACAGTTGATATGAACTACAATAGGACTTTCACCCATTGCAACAAAGCTCTGCAATTCCACCGGAGCAGATCCATTAATCAGCGTACTCACTGAATACAGAGAGCCGTCCCGGTCTTTGGCAGAGCTGCGTGTCGAGCACCGAGGTGCAAGTTAATCAATTGGTGTCCCTTCAGTGAGATGCTTACTTGACTTTCTGATAAATGAGCAACACAACCCTTATGTGCAGTATGCTGCTGAAATGAATGGCAAAAGTTGCCGTAATCCATATTTGTTTTATTTTCTTAATTGTGAAGTGACACGGAGTGCATACACATAAACAATAAAGCCTAATTGATTAAACTGCATTGGTACCGATACTCTTTCAGAACGTCCCGCCAACAGCCTGAACCTGAACTCGACCTTGACATGATCCTCCATTGGCTGAGAAACCGTGTGAGGATGCAGCCGATCAACAGCCACAAGACCTTGAGACAAAGGGATGAATTGCAGGAGTGACGGCCACATTACTAAAGGTAGAATCAACAATATGGCATTCATCACTTAAATGTACACTAGGAAAGTCAAATGTAGAGTGTCGGTCCACCACATAGGGCACAACAGACAATTCGGTTTTCATGTCTTTCAGTTTACAGAAAATTATGAACAGCGCTTGCAACCTTGCTATAATTTAGCACCTAAATCCACAATCCAATTAGTTCAGTGGCGGACCATATGTTAAAAAACAGTTGCACTTAAGCCTGCATCAATTCATTTTGGGCACTTGGGGGGGTAATATTGTAATATTGATCGCTGAGTCTCTTCTCTATCTGACACTGAGTTAAAACACAAATGAGATGATTTCAAATCAACATGAGGCGTTATAGTAGCCTTGCTTGTGGAAAAATGAAGCATGTTTAAATGTAATATCAAGTGACACTCTTAGGCTTGCATTTCATCGTAAAGCAGTGTATTAATCCACATTTCCTCAAAATAAAATGGGAGAATGGCAGACCACTGTGACGAGGACTCACTCATGGTATTTTCTGCTGACCTTTTGCGCAGTCAAAGCTGTTCTTCCATTCTTCTTCCAGAAGCCCGCCTGCCGCTCCACACACCTCTGTCATAGTCAGACGCACAACTGAAGATAGGACCTAAGACTCAGATATGACCCACATCAGAGGAAACTGATCTTCCATCAAGATAAATTACATTTGACCCTATAATCTCATCAGTACGATTTGGGCTGCGATTCTTTTCATTGACACTCTAAATGAGGCAAGACACATGTGACAATAAAGAGGATCTGAAGAGTCAAAGGATCCTTCCTGCAGGCTGTTTTGTAGCTGAAGTTACAACGTTGCAATTTTGTTGTTTCAGCTAGTTGCCCCTCTAAAGAATAAATAATCAGATTTGTAACCGCAGAATCTTAAAATAGAGAGACATCAAAGTTGATTGTTGTGTTGTTGTTGTTGTTGTTGGTCTTATTAAAGGATTATCAGCATGTTTTTTCCTTTTTTTTTGACAGTGGAAGAGAGAAGTCAAAGAGACATCTTGCAAATAAAAACACAAGCACATCGAGAAGTAGGGAAACTGATTTGACGTGACAAGAGAACGGTGACAGACCTCCATGTGAAACCTCCCTGGGTTGCAAGGCTAGCGGAACATAAACTAGAGAATATAATCATCCCCCTTCCTCAACCCCACAAACCGAAAGATATATACATATGTATACATGTATTTTTCAAGTGGGAAAACAATTTGTGCTATACCTGCATGCAGCTTGTTTGGGATGCAACATCGAAAGGGGCTCAGCCCTAAAGGTTGCCACAAACTCCTGGTGTTGATGACGATTGTACAGGATGAACAGTTATTCAAAAGGGAGACGATGAACCATGAGTGTAATTAATGTCTGAACGAGAGGCCCCACCCTGTATATAATTGAAGAGGTCAATAAGGTTGATATATCTTGAAGGGCATTCATATTGGCTTTTTGTTAAGAGACAACAGGCAGGGTTTGTTAAAATTGTTATTGAATGATGAAAAACTAATTTCCCAGGCGAACCTCCCTCTTCTTTAACGGAAGGAAATTGCTTCATAACTGGCTATAACTGACTATTTAAACACAAAGCAGCCTGTCGTTCCGATTAACCGCGTGATTGTTGTCATTGTTGTAGCAGCAGCAACAGCAGTCAAAGAAGTATAGGCGAACGTTCCGTGCTAAAGAAAAAAAGAGAAAAAGGTGCAACAAACAAACATCCTGATGAAGAAGAAATGTGAGACATGTAAAAAGGGATGATCTCTTTCAGCAGGGACTTAAAGGCCATCCTCCTTTCTCACCACATGCTGGCAGCAGAGCGCCAACGAACAGACGAAAAATACACAAAGTCCATACACATTTACAGAGCTTTGACATCTGTCATTTTTAAAATGCAACAATACAATCATTTTTTGATAAAAAAAGAAACATTACCTCAAAATTAGTATTTTGAATTGTTTGGTCAGGTAATGGATATTTATTCTCATTTGATGCAGTTTCATTGAGTAAGGCGATACCAATAATGGATCTGTTAAGATCTAAGGTAACAATATATTTAATGTTTAATTTTGAGTTTCTTTTACAGGAGAAATTCAGTTTGATATGGTTTCCATCTTAAAATATATTATCAAACCTACATCTTATATTGCCGACATGTGAATGTTGTCATCTCATGCTAATACCAACAAAGATTCATTTACACGTTCAAATGTGTGATACAAATGATTTGGGGATCAAACATAAAATTTTGATCTGAAAGTAAAAAATCCCCAATCTGGCATTGGCTGTAGAAATGTCCTCATCTACTACACAGTTCTTTTACATCCCATTAAAACACCAATGAGAAGATCTCACTGAAAGTTTAAACCTTGGAGCCTCTGTGCAGCAGATGTTGATGTACGTGTAAACGTCCAGCATCCAGACTGCTGGGCTTCATGCAGAGATCCTGCAGTATGTGGCGGGACGTCAATCAGCTTTTAAAATGGACACAGAGTTGATGTCCTCATTACACGTCACACAACGAATGCAAACAGTCTGTGACTATGGTTTGTGTGCTAAATAATAACACATGACGGACAGACAAAAAGGAATGATGAGTGAGAGATTTAAACGTCAATCCTTCCTGAAAGGTCCGAAGTCTTGTCAGGGGTCAAGTGAATATTTATATAATATCAATCAAACCGTTGCTTGAATGTGGTGGGGACTGTTTCTTTTAGCTGTGAGGCAAACGCATAAATATGTTGTTTTGAATCCAAGCAACAGTAGCAGTGACAAGTGGCACGTTTCCTTTTGAGCTGTTTTCAACAGCTGTGAGAGGACAGGCTGCATGTCTTCTAATTCAATATAGTCCAGGCGCAGAGATGTGAACATGCAACATTATACCTCGTATAACTCCAACCCAATCTGACCATCTGCTCCTCCTGTGGGATAAAGTATCGGTAAAGCACATTTTGACATGTGTACAATCAAATTAAAAATGTGTGGCCTTTTCTAATGCGCCATTTTCCGAATGCCAAAATTAAAGTCTGCTATGTAATTTAATCAAACGCAACACTCATATGGTGTTATTCAGTTTGCCGCAATAAATTGCATATTGTTTGCTTTCATTTCACAGTGAATATGTGATGGTATTAAGAAGAATATGGTCCAACTAAATAAATTCAGATTTGCTCAGCTGATTAAATAAGTGGAATTAATAAAAGAGCAAAGTTGATTTAGATTTAAAAACAACACCAACAACCACAAAATAGCATTAAACGGTCATCAAGATGTTCATCACGTTTGAAGCTACACACAACAAATCTTAAGAGGTCAAAGATTTATGCTTGGAAATCTGTGTTTAAGGGGGTAAGTTTTAAGTTTAAAAACAGAGTGTATATATGCATCAGAAGCAATATAAAATTAAAAATAACGATGAGTGCAAATCACTGGCAAGGTCCAAAATGTTTTGTCGTCATAGACAACCTGTATGTAAAAAAATGGAGGGAAATCTTTGTGTTTTTGTGTTTTTTTTAATGTTTTTGTGTATCACATTTCCTGTGAGCATTACAATGATCAACTTGTAGTCTTGCTTGAAAAACAACAAAACAACATTGCAACAACATTTGAAGTCAGACACAAGGCAGCAGCTCAAAAGGAAATGTTTCCAAGTAAGACAGAAGTAATCTCAGTAGACGGAGTGTGCCATCGCAGGACACCCTTCAAACTAAAGGCATGACGCTCTGCTGCTGGGAAATATGGACGTCTAAATGTGGCCATACAGACAGTTATTGCACTTAGAAGCAGTGTCACTCTAACACAATAAAGACATTTCTTTAGAAAGTGAATGAGAATTTGATGGAAAGCTAAGACAATAATCATCCTGCAATTACAGACTGAGCTCATGCAAAATGTCCAGCTTTTGATTTGGGATTTGGAACGTGGGCTTCTGATTCCTGGTATTCCACAGCATAATTGCTTCTAAAAACAAGTGTGCCGTCTCTCAGAGGGCTGACCGACCTTCAGACAGAGAGAAGAAGCCCCTTCTACGTCCATCAGAAAGACCAGTGAAGAGACGGCTGGGCGACGGCACTAATAACAAGGTCCTGTTCATGCCTGCCGTTGGCTCTAATCACTCATGTCTAAACAGCATGATGTAATTTACTACGCATGTAACTGGTCGCTGTGTTTCCTGGACTGCTGAACGGGCGCCACAAAGGCCAGGAAAGCTATTCCGTCAAAATATAATGATCATCAATTATCTCTGTTCAAGGTTCGTCATTCTTTTATCACTTTAGTTCACATACGTCATCCTCATAACAAGATTTGTTCTTAATACCACGCAATGACTTTTTTCATCTCGATTATCGTTTCGGCCTAGTTGCTAACTTATCGTTGCAAGTTATTAGAGGAGGCGGATAATTGGTTTCACGTCATCTTACTCAATACCTTATTTCCTGTCTCACTTGGCTTCTCAATTTCATAGAATTATTGCATGTTTCAGAGTGAATTCTTTCTGGGTTGTAAATGTGCCGTGCTGCTTCCTGTTCAAATATGTCGTATGGCCGCTTATCCTTTGGCAATCAACATTGCAGTTATATAGATAGATATAAATAGACAATATGAATGCCAGTCTAAAAAATGAAGTAGTCCGATGGCAACTATTGGAAATATAACACAATGGAAAACATCCTTCAATATTTCCCTTCAATAAGTGTCTCCCTTTAGCTCCCTAGTTTCGTTTGCGTTTGGGTTCCCAGATGTCCGGATGACTGGTTTCCATGACAACACTCCTTTCACCAAAATAGGCTCCACCTTTCATCGTAACAGAAAGGTTTGCACTTGAGAGCAAGAGTGCTCTCTTTGCAGAAATTCCTTATTCTTTATTAGCTCCCTGAGAAGACTTACGGGCGTTTCTCGACTGAAGATTGCAACATGTGACTTATGATGGTTATTAAGGCATGTGGTTGGTTGTTCATTGCATCTGTAGGTGTACCAATGCACTGACTAAACACATGTTTAAGTACTACTAATTGTCATCGACGCAAGGGACCCTGGTTGGCATCTTATCTACTCACCGTCAGTATTGATTTAATATCTGCTATCGGCATCTGCTAAACTGCTTGTCCCTCCCTCACTGAGAGCAAAACACTCGACTAGATCACGACTCTTTGCCATCCTTGCTCCAAAATGGTGAAGTGAGCTCTCTGAAGACACCAGGACCGCAGAGAGCCTTCACATCTTCCGCCGCAAACTAAAGACACAGCTCTTCAGACTCTACCTCCACTAAAAGACTAACAAATTGTAGCACTTAAATTGTACCTATGGTTGTATGCACCTATCGTAAGTCATGTAATGTAATATAACTAGGACCATATTTGTTTTTTAACCGAAACATGACTTGTTTTTCAATATGTTCCAATATAACAATATATTTCATCTTTTAATTTGAAGGATTCTTTTGAACAACAATGAGGAATGTGGTTACTTCAGATTTTCAGAGTTCTAGTAAGCTCAATATGTCATCATATGTAAACGTAATCTTTATAGGTTGAATATCACCACTTGGCTCCGATTTGTATCTAGTCTGCTTTATTCTGCAGATATGTGATGTGTCGACCCTACGTACGTAGCACCGTCTTCTCCTTACACATAACGTTGTAACTGTGTTTAATTATAACTCGTTGGTCTATGATAACTAGTTTGTGTTTATTTTTAAGATGAAAAACTGATTTGTTGACTGAATTGTTAAAGAAACATATGCACATACGTACATTTGTGAACTAAACAAAAAATACATTCACATTACTATTATTAATTTACCTATCTCTCCATTCAAGGACTTAGCTAATAGTGTCGCAAGAGCTTAATGATCTCTAAATAATTGGAATCAAACTGGTCTGGTTGCAATGAATGATTCATGATAAAAGAAACGGAATCCTTCTGTATCTGTTAATGTTGGGTAGAAGAAGCGAACAGTATAATGAGCAGCAAAATGTAGTTGATTCACATTAATCTTGTTCATTTAGATTTTAAAACTGCAAACAGAAAAATGCCAATCAACATGGATGCTATTTAAAATATGGGGCTGGGATAGATTAAGTGACGGCACTAACACGATTTATCATGTTACTGTTGGTGACAAATTATAAGCTATTTATGTTCAACAAGTCGTATGTGTGTTCCTCGTGAGGCACCTGCAGCTCCATCTTGTCAGCTAATTCAGAGGGTCTCCGTGATGATGAGGAGAAGCTAAGAAAGGGCTCATAAGTTCATTATACTAAGTAAAAAAGGAGAGCAAGCCTGCAGCCTCTCAGACATTCAATTTACATTTGAGATGTGACCTCAGTGCTGTTAAAGAGCTTTCAGCCCTCCTCTCAAAAGAAGTGGAGTATTTCTCCCTGAACTCTTGTGGGTTCCCGTCAGCTAATTTTAAATGCTAATCAGCATCCCTTTTATTCAAACCAGACTATTTGTGGAGCGCCACCCTACACAGAACAATAACTGTTGCCTCTTCTAATGCTTCGTCTGTGAGCGCAAAAGAAATTCAAAACAGCAAAAAGAATTTACTTCTGTTCCAGAATAATTACGTACGTGTAAGCGCTTTCATGCCTAAATTCTATCTATCAATTGTTTACAATCTTTTTTGATTGTAAACAAAAGTTTTTGCTCATCCAGTAATCCAGTGTTTCCACCATGTTAATAGTTATTATCCTCACAGAGACACGTCATTCCATTGATTACGTAGACAGCAACAGAATGAATCCTGCTCTCTATCCGGAATGACGCGAACAAACGGGGACGAGCAGATGAAACAAACGACAACAGAGCGGATGAACTCATTGACATCTTTTACATTTTTATTTCCTGGTGAGGATCAGCTTTTAGTCTCCCAGTAAACTATACTGAATGAGGGCTCTGATTGTCCGATGATGCTTTTTTGGACTGAACTATCAAGATTCTGTGTATCTGTGGTGGTAGTGTTACATACTCTGCTTTCAGACTACAGACAAGTGTTTAAAATATATTTGTGTGAGAAATGTCTCACCGTGAGCTTCCAACGAAAACGGCCTTGCGTTGCAGTGGGTGTTGTCATCAATAAAGTATATAACAAGCACAAACACAACCACATTGTTTGGCTTTGGGTCTTTTTTTTGGAGAAACCTTCAATGTGTTTGTCCAATCTGTGTTTCTCTGACATGATTCACTCAAACCTTTGTTATTAATATGAATTACTTTTTTTAACACTCTGATTTCAGAAAATGAGACTGTTCAGACAAAACCATTGGTGTAAAATGAGGCCAAGGCTATGACGGTCCCCTTTTCACAAACATTTTTAATAAAAAACCCTTTTATAAAGAGATTTCAGACACTTAATCATCATCCTCTTTGCGTCACCACTCTCACAGAAAGAGCTATGCAACGGAGGTTTTTTGCTTTGGGAGATTTGGTGTATTATCAATGTTTTGCCTCCATTGTTTGATTCTTTCACAGCCATATATGATAGATACCACACCAGTGAAAGTATAACAAATACAAAAATAAATGCTGAATGAATAAAGTGTTGGACTGTCAGTATAGGGTTTTTGTAGTGACTTCAGATGAAGTTTACAAATACGCATGTTTTTTGGCCGGAGTGTCATCAATAAGGTCAGATCAGTTAGCGGCACATTGGTCAAAACATCAATGTATTTTCTGCTGCCTTGAAATGAAGGAAATCTTGATTAATAACTGATCGTATGTAACATACAAAAGTAAAAATCGATGCTTTACCTGCTATGAAATATCAAAATTCCTTCTGTGAAAAATGCCTAATACTGATCACAGTAATCAGTATTAAGCATCCTCATGATTGATTTGCCCCATTTCTCAAATCTCAAAACCCAAGATAGTTTTGCTCTTTCTCAGATTCAAAACAATCAAAATAATTGATTCCGTCTTCAATGTGCATCCACTGTGAATTAAAAGAGGAAATGTACCCCAGACCTGCACTTTAACGACAGCTCCAGTCAAAATGGGTAAAAATATTAAGTATGTTTGCATTGAAAGAAAATATGACACTTTCCAAGTCCTTGCTGTTTGGACGGCTATTTCAGTCCTCGCCGCACACAATGTACGTGGAGAAATGGTGTGACCCACAAAATGACTGCAACGCGATCCATTCCTATTGTATATGAAACCAAACTTCCCCAGTGAGTGATAAAGATGGGGCGTTACAGCGACTGCTCTAGAGAAAAGATTTTGGCCTAAAGCAGAATCCATTCACTTTTATAGAGGTGAAGATCATTCTGTGAATTTCAAAAACACTCGTACATCTTCGTGAGCTTTTCTGTAACTGATACACGAAGCACACCCATGACATCCTTTATCTTGCATCACAGGAGAAGGTCTGGGTGTTGTTGGAGAAGATAACTATATTATGCTTCCAGCTCCCTTTTCATCACTGATGAGTTGGCCACCTTTTACCGTTTTAATTTTTTCTTTACTTGTTGAGGGTCACATGACGGAGGTAATCGCATGTCTTTTAAACAACTTATGGTTTTCGTCAGACAGTTCTCTTGACTTTCTACACAACTATGAGACAAATTACGAACTCAGCATTGCACTTATTCCATCCAAAAATATGAAATGGGATACCTTCGTTAATCAAAGGTGTAAAAATCCAAATTTCAGATACATATCACATTCACAGTCACGTACATGTCACATTCACGCTGATCTTCAACTGATCACCGGAGCCATATGAGTGCTGTGGAGATCTTCAGGCTTCTGGGATCCATAATCTCCTGGGACCTAAAGTGGGCCTCCAGCATTGACACCATCAGGAAGAAGGCTCAGCAGAAGTTGAACTTCCTGCACCAGCTCACGAAGTTCAACCCCTTTGACCTCACTATGTGTGTTGTTGTACTATTATGTATTATTTCAATAGAATTGGCTATTTTTACAAAATATTAGAAAATCAAAAGTTTTGAGAGTTTGTCCACAGATCTCGTAACCAAAGTATGAGTGATCTGAAACGGAAGATATGATCAAATGTGTGGTGAATTTTCCCTCGATGGATTTTCAGAATGTTACTCTAAAAGCAACTGATTTGTTCCTGGAAGAAGTCCAATTCTGTTTTTCATTTTGCAGTTATAAATCCATCACACGGGTTTAATGTGGTTTTATACAATCCTGTACAATCCTGTAATATACACGCTTAAGTTTAGTAAGCAAATCCTTCATAAATGTTCCCTACGCTCTGCTGCATCACTATTTGTGACTCATCTCCTTTGGGGAAGGTGGTTGGGGGAAAATGAGTCCGTTGGTGACAGATCTGGGCTGCGTGAGATGCTACAGGAGGTGACAGGCGGCTTGGAAGGAGGTGGTACAGTATCCCACAGGAAAGGTCCTGGGGTCAGCACCCAGTCTTACAAGATCAACACACCTGCCACCAGCACAATGAGGTCTAATGAGCGCACACTGCGCTGCCAGTCTGTCAGCACACCTCAACACTGGTTATTGAAGTTCTGGCTCTTGAGGCAATACCTTCATTAGTAACTTCATGGCGGATAACTCGCTGAGGCCGAACAAAGGAACAACAGGAACACAAAGTGACACATTCCTGGGATTAGAAACCTCCGGACAGTTGAGTCATTAAGATACGTTTTTTTTCCCGCAAGGAATTTGTGTGAAAAAAAAAAGAATTAATCTGACTTATAAAGTTGACATGTTTGAACATATCAGAGGCAACATTTATTTTCATTCTTAAAAGCTGAAAGTTCACAGAACAACGGCAGAAAAAAACCTTCTACGGCATAAAGGGATTTTGCAAGTTCTGCCTCTGGAAACGTAGACCCACCCACACCCTCCATGACAATGTCGAAGGATTCATCTGATACTGACTCGACCTGATGAAACAATCAAAATCTACCTACGTCTGACTGGTGAATTTGTAAAAAATAAAAAGAACGGCAGAGAATGAAATATTTAATCTAATTAATATATGAACATAACCTTCATTTACTTCATAAACAGATATCTATAATATATATATATATATATATATATATTTTTTTTTTATTCAGAAATAAAGATGCATATAACCCTTAATCCGAATAGGCATGACCTTGGAACAGCAAACTCAATCACAGTTAGCAGCATAATAGACATGGTATACGGCTATTGATTAAAAAGGTTGTTTAAGGCAACAGCACTGCAGCCCACAGGACACCCGTACAGTACATCTTATAGTTTACACAGTAAATGGAGTTAACAGTGGCGACATAATGATTTAGTGGCCATGCAGATACCCCTCCACATAAAACCCTCTGCTCTGTCCATTGAGCCCCAGAAATTGGGACCGTGGCTGCTTAAAGTGTCCGAACTCCCCATGTTCACCTTTATGACCCCGACGGAAGAAAGATTAAGTTGCCAACAACGCGTCAGTGACGTTAACCTTTGATAACATGACCTGTGAACCCTCTCAGTGTCGAGAAACAAAGGCTGCAAATGTGGAAAACACGCCACCTCTTAAACAAAGACAAAAGAATGTGCTCATGTCTTCCTCTGTGAATAGAATACTATTACAATAGTGCTTTTCATGTGTGAGGTAGGGTTTTCTTTCTATTAAGTCAGGCTAATTTATGTTCCACTGTGTAAGAGAGCCGAGTGCTGATGTAAGTCAAGAGGCAGGAAGGCTGCCATTCAACCGGCGTGTAATACAGTACTTCCTCTCGTTTGACAATGATGCTGCCCTAAATTCAAGACACTCAAGATGGCTTGTGTGTGTGTGTGTGTGTGTGTGTTCTTGTAGTCCTATCACTGCGAGGACCACTTTGAGTTTCAGACCTTGACAAAGAGGAACCTTTTTGGGAAACTGAGGATATTTTGTTGCCACTCCTAAGAAGAGAAATTTACTTCAACTGTTATTGTCCACAACATGACAGATGACCTCTGGCTCCACCACAATTACAACCGAGACAATAGCAAGAAAAAAACATTTTACAGTTTAAGTGCTACAAACGTTTTTCGTTCTAGATGTAATGTCAGAATGTGGTCGTGGCAGCACATATTTCAATAGTTAAAGTCATGTTTGGAGAATGTATTGTGTCATCGAGTCTCAAGGTGCCTCCCTTTTCAAGAGACAAAATGAAAATACTGAAATACCAGCAGGCCTACAAGGTTGAGCTCGTTCACTACATACTTTTTGACGGTTAACCGTTGATTACTTTGTTCGTCAGAATCGCAAAGCCCGTTGCAGACTAACAAAAGCTACCATGCGGACATGAATCCTCCAGGAAGGAAGGACCTGCGGCGCCAGCAGCCGCGTGTCCTGCATGGGGAGCTGAATATGTGTAGACTAATAAATATCATACAGTGGGGAAACATTATAGTCTAATGTCAAAGACATTTGACTGTAAACTACAGTCATTTCTGCTTGACATTATTATGGCTTCAGATTCTTTCAGTCAGTGTCTGCTTACAGTGAACACGGAGATCTTGTTCACGATAAAGATGACTAGAATGTTTGTCTGTGTGAGGTTGTATTGACACGACAGAGGTTGACTGGTTTTGGCATCATTGTGTTGTTTGCATTCCTGACTTCAAAATCCACACAAAATACTATTGAATAACAAATGAGGTCAAGCTGCGGCTTTTATTTTTAATATCAAAACAACTTTCTTGGTGAGATCAACATTTAGCACCCCACCAAATAAAAACATAAATGGAAGTTATAAAAATAAATGAGGTTGTGATGATTGTTAAGATTGTTGGGATGCGATATTAAGATATAAAAAAAGGATATCATGAGTAGGATAACCTGAATTCCACGTTTACATCAGAGCAATCCTTAAGACTGTGCAGCTGTAAATGTGACAAAGAGTCAGATGAATCCTAAACCAGTGACTCCCACACAGGGAGGCAGTCTGAGTCCTGACTATGCAGAGAACTTAAGCCAGTGTCTGAGTCGTCGTCGTCCACACAGTGAGCTTTAGACGGACCCCCGGCCTGCGCCACCCACTCGGGTTCCCTCTCCAAAGCGCACGTCATCCCCATCTTATCATCAGTCCCGGGGCCACATCTCTCCTCGTTGGCGCTCCCTTCCTCCATCTCCAAAATCTTCACTTTCTCCAGCAAATCCCTCATTTCCTTCTCCCTCGCTCCGCAAATCTCCCGGGTCAGCTCTAAATCGCCCCCAATAGCATCTAAATCCGCGTTGAGGCGCAGACCGACGTACAAACTCGCCTCCAGCTGCGTTCTGATCCTGTCCTCTTCCCAGAACAGCTGCTTCTCTGACGCTGCGTCTGGCGCCTCGTCGGGCTCGGCGTCCTCGCGCTGCAGCTGTTTCCTCCGCCGCATCCAGCGGCGGTTCAGCTCCTGCTGGACCTGCGCCGTGAACACGTCCACCAGGGCTTCTTTCTCCCGCAGCTCCTCCTGCAGTCGAACCACCTGCTCGCACCGCCGCACGTACTCTTCGAGGCTGGCGACAGTTTGAGCTGAACGCACGCGGTCTCCGTCTCGGCGGGCAGCGTCCACCAAGTACGTGTCCTGCACGTAGTTCACCCCGTGTTTATCAATTCGGTCGGAATGCACCTTCGCCTCGCACGCTTCGATGTCCGCGTCCAGCTGCGTAATCCTCTGGAGCTGCTGGCGCATCGTGTGATCCTGCGAAATCACCAGATGGACCAACGTTTCGATCGTTTCCGCGGAGGACGCGTCTCTCTGCGCCCTCTTTCTATTGATCCTCTCCAGCTTCCTGAAAGCTTTCCTAACGACGCGCCGGTGTTTCCCGGGCGGGATGCCCCCCTCGGGGCTCTTGGCAACACGGGGCCTGTGTCTGCTGAGCACCACCCGCGCCTCTGCGCCGCGGGCCCCGTGGCTGGCCAGAGACGCCTCACTTTTCACCAGCAAAAACTTCACGTTGCTCCGCTCCTCCCCCCACGCGCACCACAGCCGGAGCATCTTGGTTTTGCTCGGCAAGGTCCTCTCGAAACCTCTCCATTTCTCCACTATGCAGTACGCACGCGGGCACGCGGCGTCGGGGAGGCCGCGCTGCGCGTTCTGCTCCTCCACGAGTACTTTGACAACGTCGGCGCAGGCTGTGCGCTTCGACAAGCCGAAGACGAGCTTCTCCTCTCGGCAGACCCACACCGAGATTTGGCCCTCCTCCGTCTCCATCGCAGGTGTCTGATGAACCCCAATTCTTCTAAATAGAAAGAAGGAAAAAGTTTTTTTTTAAACCGAGTTAAATTCGCATGTCCGTCAAAATCTCCTCTGCGTCCGATGTGCGCGATGTGGCTGATGGAGCTGAAGGGTTTAGGGTCCTCCAGTGCACTTTCCTGGTGCCAAATCCAGGTCTGCCCTCACGAGACTGCCTCTGCTGTGACCACATGACTTCCACCCACAAGCGTCAGCGGCCAGTTGTTATTTGTCTATGACAAGTTGGAGGTTAATGACGGTTATTGTATATTCCCATATACAGCATATACAATGAATTACATAAAATGAACATTTTTCTGAATATAGAGCAGACACTTCATGCAGTCCCCACGGCCGTGGGGCAGAGGCGCAAAGAGTGTTATATTGAGAGATCTGAGTGGAGGAGAGGTGACCTTCTGAATTACTCGTTTGTGTTCAATGATCTGAATATTAATACTAATATAATTTTGCTTTTGCTCACATTCGTCTCCAAGAAAGGCCTGGTATAGTTTTGGGAAGGGGTTTCGATGGTTGCTGCTTGTGTCCCTACAGGAGGGTTACTTGAGGCTTATAATGACCATGTGAACCTCTTGGATAAGAGGTGTGCCAGCTTTTGCTTGTGTATTTTTGGTGTCCCAATAGTTTTAGCTTTAGATTATTACCATGTGTGTGAGAGAAGGTTCATACTCGTCTTCTCAGACAAGCCAGATCAATTCCTTGACATGTGAAAGCACACAAGCCTCTACATTTTAAAGTGTTAACTGGATTTGCAGGGCTGTCAATTCTCAGCAACTAAGCGAGATTTAAAAGATCTGTTGCCGCCATGTCCAATGAAACTAGCAAGCTGTCCCCAGGAGGAGTGTTTGTTACAGTGATCTCATGACATGTCGACAAAGTGGCCGCGGTAGAAGGTAAGTAGCTGGCAGCACCACCTCCAAACCAACAGACTATAATTCAAACAAATGTCCCTAAATCTAGCGAGAAAGTCACAGCCGGCCACACAGCGGCAGCTCGTCTCTACAAAAAGTCTAAACACGGCTGGTAGGGCTCATAGGCAGGCAGACCAGTAGGTGTCTGTCTAATAAGTTCATGCTAAGCAACAGCCACAGGTAAAGGTTTTATTATTATTTTCTTATTTGTATCAGTATTTTATTAATGGATTTCTGCAGCCCTATCATTGAAAGGCGTCATATTGATGTAGTGCAACCTCAAAGCAAAACGCTATTAGAATTGTTCGGCTCGCTCAGAGCACACACGTGTGCACATGAAATACTAAATATGAAATGATTTTGCTTGCATTCAAGAGGTAATAGTGCAAGTGTAATTTATGGATGAACAATTCAGTTCCTCTTGGTTCATGGGCACCACTCTTTATTTAACTATGTCAAGTACGTCATTAGATATTTTGCAGAAAAGAAAGTGTTTTAAATGTCATGACTTATGTGACTGCATTTTAATTACATGCTGGATAACATTTAGCGGTTCCTTAATGGTTGAACTCAAAGTTAAATAAAACCTGTTTCTTAATTAAAGTCTCCCTGTATACATTAATATATTACAGTTGGTTGCATGGGGACACAGGCAGATCAACATAAAGCAAGTGACAGGCTCCATCTGCTGTTGATCTGAGGTTTCTGCAGTTAAATGAGGCCTCGTCCACACAGATTCATGTTGCTGCTTCAGGGCATAAATGTTTCACTGAAGTGACAACAAAAGCAGGCTGTTCATTTTCAGATTTATTTAACTTCAATATCGTATACATACAAAGTATCTAGAAAGCTACAAAAAAAACTACTATTATCAAGAAGGCGTCATAATGTCACGGAGCAAAGACAAGACCAACTGCAGAACACAGAAACACAGCAGAGCTTCTTTTCTCTCCTTTGCTCCAAAACCTTGGATACAAAAAGATATCACACACCTGTACCAAGAAAAGCTAAGCTATATCATTTTGTACAAAGCACCTTTTTACAAAAAAAAAAGTCTGCACACAAAACCCAAATGTGTGTACGACAACTATATGTGAGCAGTGTGAAAAATCACTTTAAAGCCACCATCTGAAAATGATTGTGAAACAAAAAGGTACCAGTACCTACTCTGTCGACGGAATTACAAATAACAAGAGCTAAACTGCTGATATGTTTATATTTATGATTCCTCATGTTTCTTTTTTAATGTGTCCATTTCATTTTAAAACGGTCCTCCAGACATTCATGTCGACCAAGGCTGTGAGTGTTTAAACATGTGAAAATGTACCAGCAGTGCAGCAGCCACATCATTATACCATCTTATCGGGCTCGCAATATGCAGACGATGTCATCACAAAAACAAGAACAACTTTATACAAATACAATAGGAAAACATCTCACTAAGTAATCAGTAAATGTGAACGAATACACGAGGTAAACGAGAGAAAAGAAAACCCACGAAAACTCCACAGTGTCTGCAGGACTGTGGCAAAATACTGAATGATTGATTGAACTTTATCCAACATTGTCTGCAATTATTTAGAGCTTCTCTTATTAAAATACCTCATAATTGTAAGTGTCTCTACGGTCCTTCTGGTGAAAAGCATTAAACCTCTACGAATGTGTCCAGACCTCCAGAAAATTAGCTTCTGAAACCGTTTTTTGAAAGAATTTCAACCACATAAAAAGTTATGGAATTTGTAGCGTATAAGCATTAAATAGTTTCCTTTAGGATCTGAACGGTCAATGATCAAATCTTGTGTCTTGTGCCAGCTGTGTCAACTGCATCATCAAAGGTAACCTTGTGATGTTTTCACATCGCGCGAGTGTCGTGGATCCAGAAGAGAGTTTTATGTTTCCCAAATCCTTTTTAAAAACACACTCGAACCTGCAAGTGTGCAGGAGGCAAACAGCTGCAGTGTCCACACGAGTTGACATTCTGCGTGCAGTTAGTGGGCGCACGGTTTTAGCAGGTCTTTCGGTCTTTGAACTCGAGGAAAGAAATATGTTTTCTTCAAATACACAATTTGTGAAATCAATGAAAAATAATCGTTTATCTTTTTTTACTTATGACAAGCTTTCATCCTCCTGTAGCAATAATCCTTTAAAAAGGCAATGTGGTGATTGGTTTAAGTTGTGTAATTTTTTGGTCTGGCAACATTGAATTTGTACTTTCTGTTCAATCTTTTTGAAGCTGGACATTTTATACCAAAAGGCACTTCCTCGCTACCATGCAGGACAGGACAATAGATTAACTGTATCTCTGTATTTTTGGTCTTTTAACAGGAAAGGCAGTCAGTCTGTTTATAGTACACTTGTAGAAAAGAAGGCTGATATTTTAGGAACACTTACAGCATTAGAGTAAAATAGAACCTGTTTTATAACTTTTTCTGAGCTTAATTAAATTAACACACTTCAACAAAAGAGCACTGCCTTTTAATAACGTCAAGAAAACTGTATTTCTAGGAGTGTACCAATAGTAAGAAACATTATTTCTCAGATGTGAAGAGGTACCAAGTAACATAGCGGTGACTTATTTTTGCCTGTTCCATCAAACAGATTTTGGACTTAGAACAAAAAGGAAAATGTTAGAGTGTATACTAAGGCACTGTACATCTACACTTTGGCAGACGGGATTGTACAATTCTTACACAATGCAAACAAAAGAGTCTTCCTGCGCAGTGATCACAGTTTTAAGGGGCATCTTTTGGAGTTCTCACAGCTTTAACATGTTTAAGGCTCGGAATCGACGTAGGCCACGTAAACATGTGAACACAGCGTGACGACGTGAAGGCAGTTTGGAGTCTTTTTTGACACCAACATCGCAGGGGGGGGGGGGGGGGGGGGCGACGATATGCTGAGCCTTTAAGAGGACAAAGCCACAGCGTACTGAACAAGGCCTTCCTTCTACACGTGATTTATAGTGTGCTGATTGAGTATTGTTCTAAAACCACAGCTGCAACAGAAATAAGTAAGCGTTACAAAAGGCAGTCCAGGCGGGGGAACAAAGTGCTTTTGGACAAGATGAGTCAGTTCCGAGTCATTTCTGCAGTACTTTCACCTGTCTAAAGTTCTCCCATCAGTTGTCACAAAGAGTTGTAGCACAGAAATGTTTAGCGGGGGACAAGACCTCCTACATTTGCGGGCAAAATGTTGTTAGTACTTTCACAGTGCAATAATTCAGTTGTTAGTGTCTAAGACTTGGAGTGCTTCAACAGGGATAAATAAACGAATGAAAGCAGAGTCTTTTTTAAGAAAAAGCAGTAAATATGCAATGTCCATAACCACTCGCTTCTAACTGTCCGTGTAGTGTTTTCTTAGTTTAGTTTCTTTGGAAAATCTATTGGCTGTTGGTGCATGACTGTATATCTACAGTATGTACGCTCACAAATTATGAACTACAGACACACGAAACACACTCAAACATATTACACAGACCACATCAGGCTGCTGAAAGAAAAAGATCAGCATCCTTCTTTTTCTTAATATACATAACAAAGCAGAAGAAGACACATATTTCCATTTACCAAATTAATATAGTAAATTCTTTAAAAACAGCCACATTTATACCTAAAACAGACCAACTCAACATTATTATAAACGAGAATTCTCGTATTCAAACATAAAACAACTGTACCGTAATTCACAGCTGCAGTCAAATAACAAACACTTTATATTAAAACAAATTTATAACAACTGACTTCACCCAATACCATGACCAAAAAGCATTGTCGGTGTGACTTTCAGGTAGAGGCACTGCCACTTGTCTTGAGGTTGGTAAGTCCATGTAAATAAAGAGGAGGGATTTGGGGAAGCTCAGAGCCTCTCATTCCTTTACCAGTCTGTAGATATGATGCTGGGCGCCGTGCTCACTGTTTGAGACCTCAAACACACACGCCATACACAGCAGTGTCTCCTGCGTGTCCCTATTCGTCACCACCTGCAAGAGAACACACAGTCACTTTCTGGTGTACACGTATTCAAGGGAACAGAAAACACAATCAGATAATCAGATAAATGTAAAGATTTGACATCACAATGAATAAATTATTTCAATATACATGTTTTAAAGGTAATATCTTTCGGCACATGTAAGTTAAAGGGTAAAACAAGGTCCATAGGTTTCTACAAGAACGTGGTAAAGTGTTTTAATGTTTAAAAAACACAGTATTGTTCTCATATGAATGTACCAGTGTTCACCCTCTGTCTCTCCAGACCCCGTCGCATATAGAAACACTGTTTCTCCACGGATATGCTTCAGTATCAGTTCCTCCTGAGCATTTCTAAGACAATGTTACAAACATTTTCAAGCTGCAGAGGGTTTTGGCCCCGTTTGCCCTCCTGACTATGCCCGTCTTTGAATTTGTTTTTTCCTTTTTGCCCTCTCTTGGAGTGCTGAATGACCCCGCGTGATGGCTAAAAACAGAGGTTCCCTCTCCCTATAATCCCCGGTTTTCCCCTGCAGATAATGGGGCTCCTCACACGGAGCCTCGTCCCCTGTGGAATGAGGGCAATGCAAGAAGGACGAGGAAAACTCCTTCTCGTCCCCGACAGCCTGGCAGCAGAGGGAAGGAAGGAGAAGGAGAGTAGCGCGGAGGGATCTCGCCCACTTCGCTCAGTGTGGTGATTACCAATAAGATTGTGAAGTTCTCCAGCACGCTGTTCATCATATATTTTTCTGGCAGATGTTTTAGTTTGTGGATGAAGTTGATCATGTATTCACACATGGGAGACCGACTTATCCGGTAGACAAAGCGTCCATTCTCGAACCGCGCATATTCAGTCTGAGGAAAAAGGGAAAGAAATGTCTCAATCAAAATAGCAATTCATTGTTTTGATCACCAGGATGAAAATATTTGAGTTCATACCTCAACTTTCTCAACCACCTGCTTCCCAAAGGAGCAGACCTTTGTTGAGCAGGTAATGGTCATGTTCTCAGAGCTTTCGTACTGACTCGTGACACCGTAGAAAGAGCCAGTATCATCTTGAATGCTGCAGTTCAAGTCCGCCTGGAATAGAATCGTTTAGATGAGCAATCTGCGGCAATTAAAATCTAAATTTAGGTTTTGAACAAAAGACCCAGGCACGGTACAAAGAGGAAATAAAGTGTATCAAAATGGTAAAATACTAGTAATGGCAACGGTGACAAGCTGCACAGAACTAAATGCAGCTGGATTAGGTGTAACATGCCGAAATTAAACTTCCAAAAAGGCAATATTTAGCAAATCTTTAATTTTAATTAAACATTCTCAATATGAATTCTCTTTGACTGATTTGATTAATGATCTATGACCAAAATTCATCAGCGGGACATTTCACAATTAAAATGAAAAAATAAACTCAGCGCTCTCTGGTGGACAGACTTAGTAATGGAGACTGTTACTCAATTGCCTCAAATCCACGTTGTCATTTTGTTCTGTGTATTATTTCTTGTTAAAGGCCGACATGTAGAGGAATACCAAAGTATCAGTAAGAAGCCAAATAACGCTGACGTATTAGTATTAGTCGATTTCTCACTCTATGCTAAATGTGGGCAGGTTTTGATCATGCAGTGTTCACACTGGATACATGTGGGTAAAAGTAAGGAAATCAAGAGGCCTCTAATTCCTACTTTTTAAATGTCCCATCGATGTGCAATACGTTCCAACAATATAAAGCAGAAAAGGAAATGGAAGAGCCGTGTCTTTAGTTCTAGAATAAGGGAAACGATTCCTTTGTTGAACCTGCAATATAATATTTGTATTTCATTTTCCCAATTGGTAACAAGTACGTAGTTGAAACAACATTAACATACATCACCGTAAAGTTATTTACACGTCAATCATTTACGGTGCAAATTTATAAAACATTCTTTGCTTGGGTCTTTACCAACTCCTGGTTGCTTGACTGCAAACTACAAAGACAACCCACTATGAAGACTAAGATGAAGTAAATACACACATTATACAGAACGTAACATCTGTACTCGAGGACATCAGCATTTGGTTTAAATGTGGCATCCAAATATGTTAGTTTACTTCTTTTGTCACTGTCTAATGGAGAGCTGTTGAGATTAAACATGTATATCATATATCAAATTAGAAGATCTAGGCCACATCTGAGGAAGTATGTAAATGTGTCCATATTGGAAATGAGATACTAAAGAGGATTAAATGAATTTACGTTAAAAGACTGATTATAAAGGTCGAACTGGTCTACTCCCGGAGTGCAGCCTTTCTATGCCCTCAACATCCTGTTCATTATGGATTCAAAAAGAGGAGACGTCCTCCTACAACATTCTCCTCCTTCATTAAGCAAAGTAGTTATACATTCATTATTGTGCAGATTCGGTCTTTCATTTGAAATTTAGATTGGTCGGTCACTTCAAAAGGAATTTGAGGGGACTTGGTCCAAGTGCATACGGTCCTACTTTGTTGGCTGCCGCTAGTTAGCATTTTGCATCAGGGAGGAAATACATGCAATGTTTAAACAGCCATTAGGAGTGCAACCAGGTCACTCCATTGTTTGGAGATATTACGTTGAATTAGTGACTGCTTTGATCAAAAGCTCTCCTGCTATGCAAGTCCAAATATAGCCGAGTGCATTCTGCAAACATTAAGAGAGCATTCTGCTCTGCTTAGACTGATTACAACCAATCACCACAGACGAACCTGAGCCGAATGTTCCCGATTCTGCCATCAAACATTTCACAGTGATATTCATACTGATGTGCGTAAAGAAATGTAATCCTCCATTTTATACGATAAATGATCAATCCTGCGGCTGCAACACTCACCCAGAATTTTATAAGGAAGAAGGAATTCTGAGAACCTTTTCCATACAGCTCCTTCAGTCCTCCTTTCTTTTCTGGGAATTTGTCATAAATCTGGCGAATGTCCACAGACTCCAGCAGGGCGTCACTGTAGGAGTGATTTGTCTGTCCGATATGTACAAATAGGTGTTTGTTGTACTGAAAGAATACATGCAATAGTGTTACAAACATACTTTAAAATATGGTGCTCTAATTCACAATTCATTAAAAATGACCTGAGTATCAATATCAAGAAAGTCATCTACACAGAGAGGGTAATCTTACAAAACACAAATCCTGACAAATAAACCACTATAACAAGTGTTAGTAGTAATCATATTTGGTAACAATACCACCTCATGATGATAACCCTGAGCAGCACTGTATTTGGCCGTCTACATGGTTCTATGATGTCAAAATTCGGAAACGTGATTCTGCTCCAAAAACGAACTGTTCCCAAGGTAGGAATGACTGCGCAATTTCTATTAACTTAGAATATGTGACTTTTTAAAAAAGAAAGTAAAAAATCTCAACATATTTGACCGAGATGGATCCATCTCTATGGGGGGAATTAGGCAAACTAAATAATTCAACCAATTATTCTGTCTCCACTCGGATGAAAAGCAACATTTTTGCAGAAGGCAACCACACTAAACCTAAATTGACAATATGGAATGCAATTTGAGTGCTTTATCTTTGAAAAAATATGTTTTCTCTATTCCATCAACTTTTCAAATGAGAATATTTGGATTTTGATGAATGTTGTGGTCTGTTTAAACCCACGGTGCCCAGCAAAAAGGCAGAAAGAGAAGCAAATCAGAAAATGACATTTGAATTTCAGAGGTTTGTTGACCTTGCGGTGACCGCATTAAACGCTGTGGTACTGCACTTCAGTTTAAAAGCTCACAGAGCAGCCTGTCAAGTGTGTAGCCTTTAGGGCAAATGCAACAATTTCAATCATCGGGCTGAATGTAAGAATAATGGCTGTTGTCCTGCCGTTGTAATAACAAAAGAAAGTGCTCAGGGAAAAGTGGACAAACATTAAAAATATTCCTAAAGCAAACAAGAAATGTGGGACTTGAATTTGTCAATGCACGCTCTATGAGACTGTGGATGGTTCGCCTGAACTGAAGTCTGCCACGTAAATACAGTTTTGGCCTTTTAAGGTACTGATTAATATGCAGTTTTTCCTGCCGTGTCCCTACAGGCCCTCAGCTTGTTTTGGCCTCCTCTCAGTTGACTCTCTGCCTGGGAAAAGGTCCCAGTGTATTGATAGAGGAAAGGCCTGGATGATAAGAGGTGGGAATGAACACCAAGAGATAGCGATACTTCATGCTTTAGTTTAATGCTGCACTCACTGTGTCTGGGTCTCTCTGTTGCTCCAGGAAGGCGGAGAACTCCACCAGTCGGAGTTTAGATGTTCCGATGGAGCGGCCCTGCCATGCTGGTGCCGTTGGAGCTCCTGTAGGCTCGTAACCTACGGTAACGCCACAATAACACAAAATGTGTCCTTTCTGCTGGTTGTTTTACAGTGCAGCTACATTTAGTTCATTTAACTTTAGTTTGTCCTGTTGTTGTTTATCTAGTTCTGACCTTCTTTGCTCACATTTAAAACGCAGAGCAATTCACAAACTGTACAAACAAAAAGGAAATACATCTTCAAACCAGGTTTGGGGTCACGGCATTGAAACGCATGATATTAAGGACACATTTCAGTGCACAGATTCTCTCCTAATTTTATTTAACTTGTATAAATAAAGCTGTTTTTAGTTTTCTTTTAATATCTATCATACAAATAAAATAAAAACATCCTAAATCTTCCGAAAAACAATTTAAAGTCTCGTACAGAAATCATACCGCTCAACAATTCCTTTATTAAGAAAAATGTGGTGGGGTGTCTAAATCTGCCTGTAGTTTAATATTTGAATGTGAGACATTTCTGGGCATCTAAGAGCAGGACAAAACTCGTTATACAACAAGCTAGGAAGTGGAATTTGTCTTTCAGCCAATGCAGCTGTGATCAGGGGACGTAGCTCGGTGTCCACGGTGAGGAGGGCCGAATATTTGTTGTTGTATTCTTAAAATAAAACCAAGAAATCACACTAATGCTGTCTTTACTGATGAAAACGGCAGTTCCTAAAAAGATGTTCATTAAAAAAAAAAAGTGTTATTTTTCTAAGTTTTGGTCCCAAGTTTCAAGCGTTTTAATTTCTCTCTATCAACACATTCGTTTTACAGCGAGATAATCTGCCCATTATCCTCGGAAAACTAAAGAAATGGATTCAACAATTTTGCATGTTTTTTACCGAAATAAATGTTCATGTGGAGATGGAGCAAGTTTTGACACAGTATAGTTAGGAATGTGCAGAACAGAATTAAATTCCAATATACAGTGTGAAAGCTGTGGTATGCATACAGGAAAGTTTGCTTTTTGACCATTCTACCAATAAAATACTTTCAAAAACTCAGCATAAGATTGCATGTTATTAGATTTTTTTTACGGCTTAAGCTTGAATTTAAAATATTTGAAATCCAGCAAATAGTTTTCTAATCAGGTAAATTCTTACTTGAAATGGCTGTTGTGACTGGCTGGATGGGATAGGCTTGCTGGGTGAAAGGCTTAATGCTGGAATAGAGAATGACAAATATATAAAACCACATTTAAACCATTACTTTCCTTAGTTTTGTGAATTCAAAAAACAATTTTTATTGTATTTATTTCACACTTACTCTTGTGAGGATCCTGGCTGACCGGCCGATATCATGCCCTGCCATAACTGGAGAATTACATGTTTTAATAGAAAACAACAGAGAAGGTACAACTGTGATAAAAAGAGCTCCGTGTTCAGCGGATGTAGTTATCTTGACTAACACTCCACTTGATAACGTGCTTATCTGATAGCAGCAGTTATGCAAAGCTGTGGTGTGTAATGTGATTTGGCGCGGGCGTCGGCGTGGTTGGCCTCGTGGCTGCCGTGGGTGAAACTGGACAGGATGGATCAATAGCGGGGCGACGACAAGGCTCTTACCCCCGCTCCAGGAAAGGCTGGGCGCGGGATGCCTGGCAGGCCCAGCTTGTTGTGAATAGCCGTGGCAGAAACAATCTGAGCCGAGGACATGGAGGCCATGCTCTGGAGGGCTTTGTCCTTCACGGCTTGGTCCTTTAACAGCAGTCACAAAAGGCTTAGCTCTCGCACACAAGGGGAAGGTCGGGCATGTTGTAGAGGTAGTAACAAACAGACTCCAAACGACACACTAAAAGCATCACCACTGTCACAACAGTAAACTGCAAGCAGGTTAAAAGAGGATGCATGTGCATTATCAATGAAAAGTGTTTTTATAGGAATGTGCGGAACAGGATTAAATTCCAATATACAGTGCGAAAGCTGTGGTATGCATACAGGAAAGTTTTTGACCATTCTACCAATAAAATACTTTCAAAAACTCATTCAGCAGCATTTCTATCAAGATTGCGTCAAAACACATCCACACATTGTCGAGAATGTCCGAGAAGTAAAAACCGAGGGATAAAAAGTCTCACTTGCTTAAGAAACTTTCACTTCTCTGGTTCCTTATTTTTCAAACGAGTAATCTTTAAATCATCAGGAGGTAACAATTGTAAATGGCCATGCTTAATGGTAAGAAAGAGCCACATGAGCCTGCAGAAAGGCACTGCACATTTCCTGTCGTTTTGGACATAGTCCTTTGTTAGTAGGCATTCACAAGTTGTAAGAAGTCATATTGAACTTGGACACCTGGACATATGGGTATATGTTTAGCAAACCCATGCAGACTCACTGGTGGTAGAAGCGAGAGGAAAGCATGCTGGCAACAGATGCCGGTGGTGCGGAGATAAGCTACAGCGTGATAATAGCATGATGACACAATGAAAAAAGCACTAAACTAGAAAAACATCAACTGTGTCGCTATGAGAACAAATGCAAAGCTAGCAGCTGAAGGACAGAGCAGCTCCAAATGAAATAAAAAGACAACATTACAAACAGAAAATGAATACTTACCATGCTTGTAACCTGTGTGCAAAAAAACAAGGGTTTGTGGTGAATTAATTGTGGTTATTAAACATTTATTAATAAAATGGTTATTAAAGTCTGCATGACAAACCTACCAGCATCACAGTACAACAGTTACATTTGTGGATGTCAAGCCTTCTTGACACAGCACAACACAAATGTGCACCAAACACCTAATAAGGATTTTCCTCCACAATTTCCACATTTTGATCAGTACTCATTACTCAAGACAGAAAAAACAGAACAATGATGTCTGTTATTTCACAAAGTCGTCCAAGGAAAGAAGAACATGGCACATGGGGGGGGAAACCTTTGATATACAAGTATTACTTCATTAAATACCTTAAATTACAGGTCAATATTGTTCCTGACGGCTTCTTTCACAATGCTTTTTTCCCCATTTTAAATCGGTAATTGTTAAAAGCTTTCTCATGGGATTTCAACAAAATCAATTATTGTTAATTGCGATTGACTAAAATGCTCTGAAATGAGGTCATCTGGACTGGGAGGTGGGATAGCAGCCGACAGCCACGGCACTGTGAGGACGAAGAGGGATGAACAAGAAAGCAGACAGCATTTCAGCAAGAGTCAGCCATCAGACCGATTTCCTTGGACCTTCAGCTCTCGGCCACACACCACCAGCCAATACCAGCATGCTTCCCCACATTTTACTAAACTATTACAAATACACAGAGGAGACTATTTTAAGTGTGTCCAGTAAATGAACCATTTTACATATTTCTTTTATTTCTTTTGGTCTGTCAACGTGGTCCATGCAGAATATTTTTATTTAAATAATGTAAAATCTAAAAGTCCTCTTTAGGAAGAATCGTAATAACCAATGAGGATCCTCTGACTTTTCATTCAGCATCCCCCTCAGATAAAAAATGAAATAGAAAACGTTACACCTGTAATCAGCATGTTAGCATTGCTTTAGCTCAAAACCCACCAAGATCAATAATAATAATAATGAATTTAAAAACTGTCTTACTAAAACTAAACTGCCTTTTCCATTCCTAAGAGTATTTATGTATAAAATGAGCAAAAGGACAGTAAAGCAAAGTGAATAAACGTAGATGAAAACCAGCAGACGGGACATTGACAGCATGTCAGAGCAAAGGTAAGAGGTCAAATTGGACTGAGAAGTTTAGAGGGGGTTAGAGAACGTGAGCAGACTACACTCAGCAGAACATTCGGGTTAGCAGGAATCTGAGGACCGGGCATTCACTCGGTCACCACGGGAAACAGGAAGTTAAGTCTCACAGCAACCAACAAGCCCAAAAGCAGAAAAGCGCATACCTTTAGCTTGGAATGAAACTCACGAGATTTCCTTCTGGCAAGAACCTGAATGTGACTAGACACCTGCGGGGTAGGGGGGGGAGGAAAACAAAGGAAGAGCCTGTAACCATGGCAATGAAAAGCCCCTTGCAACTGGGCAAAGCCTGACGTACCTTAATGACAGCTTGGATTTCTCGAACTTTCTTTCTTGCTAAGACCTGTATGTGACTAGACACCTCCATTAAAAAAAACAAAACAAAAGAGAAAACGTAGAATAAAAACACAAGAAAAAACAAAAAAAGTACAAAGTGGATTATACATTTCTTTGTTAAACAGACACTTCACGGAGAACAGAAGCGTCTCCAAACCACACACCAAGCTAACAGCCAATAACGCGTTATGCTGTGTGTTGTCGTCACTTAAGTGAACTGATTAAGGAGGATGCAGGCCCCTTTAGAACCCATTAACAGCACCCAGATGTGATCTGCTGTGTGTTGAATGAAAATTGGCTGGTCTTGTATCCTTACGGGAGCTTGGCGAGGCATTTCACCGGCCAAGTTTACCCTGCTAAATTATTTAATATTCTTACATGAAACATTCAGCAGTGCAAGTGACAGTTAGAGAGAGAGAAGTAGGTTGATGACAGCTTTGAGGGGCGTCTCCTCTGACGCCGCCCACGCAAATCACGAGTTTTCCCGTCGGAGCAAAGTAAGTGATTTAAAAAGTGCTTCCTCCGCGGGTAATTATGTATGTTATTTCAAACATGATGTTTTTGTGCTATTAAGATTCATAAACTAAAGCTGAGATTATAAGTTAATTGATTGATCGATTGAAAATAAATCTGCAAAAAAAGAAGAAAAAAAACATTCTGTGGTTCAAGCTTCTCCAGTGGGAGGATTTCATATTGAATTATAAAACAAGGAATCCGTCCGTCCCTCAGTCTGACTGTGTTATGTTTGCATATCTCGAGAATCGCTCATCTGATCTGACTTCACACATCGGTGGCATCACACATGGCATCGGTATTCCTGGAGGACCCAGGGGAGTGCTTCGTAATATATAGTGCAATTTGGACACTTGACCTCCTCAATATTAATGAACTTAATGAACTAGCAAACACAGCTCTGTGTATCTGCAGCGTTAAAGCCCAACTCCTGTTCCATGGAGTCAATGAGCACAAGCGGCTCCCCTCGACAGACACATTTCAACTCAAATTTGATATATTTTGCTATACTTATAATGCAAACAAAGCTGCAGATATAAAAACAGCAGAACGTAAGACATGTAAAGCAATGACCGGGCCAGTTTTAAGGCGCTCCGTAGTGACTCTCATGCCTCTGAAAAGTAATGGATTCAGTTTACAAATAAAATGTATTTGAATTAACTGGCCACCTATTGGTAATCAAATAGATGGATAGATCTTGCATGAAAACATACATTATGAATGCCAGCACGTAATAAAGTGATAGATAATCAGCAATCATTAACAACACTTAAAACGTTCTCTAAAACTATTATTAGGTGCAAGAGAAGCTGCATTCAAATACTTACTGTTAAGAATGACAGAGGCCTGTATTTAAACTGACTGTTTTACTATTATTATGTTGGTTCAACGTGGGGCTTCCAATTGATACTGGACAGTTTAATCAATAATAATGCAGATTTTAATTCCTAGGAACATTTTTTGACTATTCTGAATCTGAAACCAGTATATCTGTCAGGTAAATGCATTCATATAACACGTCTTCTGAAGTCGAATAACTCAATAAGGAGGTTACAGAGTTGTTTATTTTTTTAAGTGCTCTGGGGCCTTTCCCAATTTTTTTCTGGGTAAAATCGGTTGCAATGGTAATATGATTGAATATGTTCCATCCAAACTAAGTAAATAGCTACATTTTTCCCAATTTTCTGGTTGTTCATCTAATTCTTATTCTGGGCCGAGGGGAAAAGTCCCAGAGAGAGAAACCACGCAGCCTTTCTGCATCAGACCGATCAATTCATACACAGTGATCGAATGTCCCCGCAGATTCGGGCTTGTTCGTCATTGCTATTGCAGTCAGTGGTCGTACTGGGGATTTCCTGTTTAGAGAGCAGACCAGTAAGTGGGTTTCATACTGTTACTGAAGCACCATCACAGCTGCTCATTACAAGTTAATGTGAATACACAAATTAATTTCCCACTTGGGTTTCATTTTTGTACCATGCTTCCTAAGAAAAATACATATATTGCATATAGCAGAATGTAAGAGCCATGAATTATAAATTATTTACATTACATAAACAAAAAATATTACAGCGCAAACTAATAAATCAATTGCAGAGAAACTTCGGAATCTGAGCTGAACGCTGTGGTAAAACTTGATGTCTGCAAAGCACAGCAGTGAGTTGCAGAACACAGAGTGCACTCTCAGTCAATACTCAGAGATCAGATTGTATCTATTGAGGCTTCCATTCATACAGGCTTCTATCCAAGAGCACAACCTCCGGGATTTAGTGATGAAGCAGAATACCTGTGTTTACTGTAGCTGCTATATTGAATGAAATTAGCTGCATTTTAAGGAGAAATTAGCTTTTAGAACAACTGCAACGGTTCTCACACAGTTTGTGTGCTAATAAGTAACAATTTTAGAAAATGTCATAATCTGCGGGCATCAGTTGATACGACGCAGCAGGGAAGGGAGACTTGTCAGCCTCAGAAGTCTGATTGAGAGCAAAGCATTGTTGTTATTCTCTATCTAGGAACAAAAGGCAACAGTCTGCAAGCATTCATATTTGACAGCCTTCTGACACTCATGCCAGAGAGACGCCGCTTCTGTTGTTTTACCTGCTTCCGAGTCCTTGTCTTCCCGGTCCGGAGCTTGATGTATCGGGCTATCAACTCATTTCGACCTGCGTGAGGAGAAAAATGTGTTTTTTAAAAAGCAAAACCGATAAAATCATCCATTTGGAGATGGCGATTAACACACTGATGTCGGGAAATATACATTGTAAATAATAGATGTATAAAACTGCCTTTAATCACAATATGAGTCGTAGCTACATGGACAAAGCTACAACTTTACTAGAAAGTATACAAAAAATCTTCCGCCGAGGCAAGGCCATTTAATTTGTACAGCACATTTCAACATCAAGGCAATTAAAAGTGCTTCACATAAATCCATTAAAAACATCCAAACATAAATCAAGGATATTGAAAAATAGTTCAAAACATTAATTGAAATATAAAATAAAAACAGCCATTAAAAAACGTTAAAAAAAGAAAGAATTGTGGTAAAAGTTCCACAATTCCAAAATGCAGAAATGGTCAATTAAAGGCAGCAACAGAAAAGTGGAGCAATATAATATAAAGCAAACTACAACCATAATTGCAGGTGCATGCACATTGGAAGGTATGTGTATCTCCTACACAAACCAGATCCAGTTTTCCAGTGAGACACAAAGAGCCATAAGCATGAAAAAAAAAAAAAACAGCACAGCCTTTCAAATTAATCTAATGCGGTCTCATTCTCTTCAAAGCACGGCGCTTTGAAAGGAAGCAGATCGAGCTCTTCATACTATTACAGGAAATAATGGCAACTGAATACATTGGGTCTGAAACATTGAAGCTCTGACTAAATAATAATTAAAGCATAGCTTTGTAGAGATTTCCAATTAACAACTGCTCCAAACATTCTTCTGCTTGGCTCCGCTCTAATTGCTGTAGCAATGTAACTGACCCCTGCTTAGCCCTTTTATATGGTAATAACATGCCGCCAACAAAAACTATTACTCAAATTATAGGTAAGGAGGCACTCTAATTATGTGTCCAGCTGTAGCCAATCAATGGCATGGATCTGCTCATCTCCTCCATAAAATGCACCGAAATCCCCATTACAATGAAACATTTTTCTACATTCATATCGTCAATTAAAGGCCTTATTTTTGTTACGACACAATGGGACCAAAACGTGCCGCACACGTTCTAATAAGCCGAGTCTTTGGTAATCAGAAGAAAAGGCATTATCGATGAATTGCAGCCAATCACAGATTACACAGTGTGACAGAAGGTATACTGAAAGAATACATTCCAAAGAAAGAGAAGAGCAGAATATAGGAGACGTGTTGCATAATTAGACTTGATTAGATCTAATTAGATCAGATAAGAGAAGAAAACTGTGATGGATGTCAATATCTGCTTGTTGTCTGTGTAGTGAAAGTATGAGGATAACAAGTATGAAGATACATCCATATAGTAAAGCTATTAGTAAGGATTAATCTTTCTGTATCGTTTGGTCCATATAATATGAGAAAATACTGATATTTGTAAATTTAGAACTCATCATACATTAGAAGATTATTTGGTTAATGATTGTTTTCTCTGCTTTTATCCATCAATTTATCATTTATCCCGCTTTTAGGGTTAAGTTTGTAAAATATGTGCAGACTTTCCTGTAGGGAAATCCTATTCAGAAAAAAAAATGTATTTCAGGCAGATGTATTTTATCGAATATATATTTATGAAATGCGCCCTTTGATACGTGCAGCTCCTGGCCGCGTGCCACACCTGCAGACTTCATTGGTCCGCTGAGCGAGGAAGGGGAGGGAGGGGCCATGATATCGAGCTGCAGTTTGTAACAGGTTGACCCTGCAGCGGTTTTCCCGTTGAACATTTAGGTGAGGCCAACCTGACTGAACCCAGTCATGTGATCACAGGACCAACGAATAACATCTGGGGATTTACAACACCAGCCCGCCTGCCGACAGCACACGCAGCGTAAACTTTCCCAGATGACGCGCGGTCCTGCACTATTTGTACTATATTCACTCATTCGTACATGGTGGAAGCATAAGATGACAATACAGGCATTCATGCAAACTCCTGATTCCTAGATCAAAGCACACAAATGGCAAGCTGAAAGCATGCCTACTGTTGAATAATTCATTCTTTTTACCAAGCTGGAAAAAAGGCTTAGTGGTTCCTGTCTGGCCTGAGTTTCTTTTTTCTTGCCTGCCTTTGCTCTGAAAAAACAACAATTGCTGGAAAAAATGTGACTGTCGTGTCCACATTCACACCGGAAAATGTTTTAGACAAAACTCTGCTTTTTCCACCTGGCAGTCTCCCAGAAACTAATAAAGAAATTGTGCCGCACAAATGGTACAGGACAGATTCCCTCTATGGCACATGAACTGCTTAAACGCTGATTCGATCAAATGAGATGTTTTTAGACAAGAAGGGAAAGAAATGAATTGAACTGGGTTAAAGTTATGTCATGCAATGACATTTAACATTCAACATAAACTTTTTTTTCCTTACGTTCACAAAACAGGGACGTTAGTGCACTTAGATCGCTCACTTCTGCCGCACCATCAACGTCTCTTTTGTAAATGTATACATCTCACAGTATGATTGGTGGCTGTTTCACACCAAAAGATTTGAGTGAGGAGTGGAGGAAATAAAGATAATTTGCCAATAAGTGTGCATTATACACTGATGTGTGTGTAGAAAAATATTTTGTTGAGTTATTTCCCATAAATTCTTTGTTATGTTTGTTAGAAGTAGACTTCTTTTATTGGAGAGCAGTCGCCATCAAACCTCCTCAAATTCAGTGATACACATATTTTCTTGTTAATTATTCACAATTGAAGTCCACTGTTATTTTGTTGCATTTCTTTTTAAAAGCTTTTATTTTGAAGCAGCACAAATGTTCTTCACCTCTCAAATAGTTGGATTGTGCTGCGGTGACCAGCAGCCGATCTGGTAATGGGTCCCAGTATTTTGACAAAGAATAATTCAGTACATTTATATCCATGTACGTATTGACATTTTATTTTACTGTGTAATGCAGCCTGCAGACTCTTCTGCTGTGTCCTTTCGAGCCGAGACCCGTTCTAAAGTTGTAGACTTTTTCAAACAGGGCAAAGTTGAGATAAACTTTGAATATAAATAGTCATTCTATAGTCAGTCCGGTCTAATATTTGCCCTGATGGCTTTTTCTAGCATTAGTTTTGCCTGGAGAAGGCTGAGGAAACGAACCCTTTTTGGGGTGTTCCTGTCACTCCGCACGAAACAGATTAGATGTGTTTACTGTGACCCCTGAGCAGCATTTGTGCTACTAAGCACCCGGAGGAACCCTTCCTTTGGCCAGCCCAGACCCTCTTTTGAATCTCAATAATTCTGGAGGATCTGCAACATATGAAAGGCACTCCAGCAACAGCCCCACAAAGAGGTGGTGGCTCAACTTTCTCTAGACCGACCCAAAAGTGCCGATGCCTCATTCAGCCAGAAATCCAATTCATTCTTCCTCCCTGGAACCTGGGACAGCCTCCCTCTGTTGTGAATAACAATGGCGTGTATTGTCACGGTCCACTGTGGACCAACCTCAGAGGTACCACACCCAGGAATAACTTCCTCTTCTCTCCCGTCGGATCTCAAGCATCTAAATTAACTCTTATGAACTTAACTACACAACCATGACAACACATGCAAGGAGTGTTCGAGGGTAGACTGGGTGCGCTGGGAACCACAAGGTTGGTGGTTCGAGCCCCGGCTGCTCCATGTCCCATGTCGAAGTGTCCCTGAGCAAAACACCTAATGGTTTAAAAATGCAATGTAAGTCCTTTTGGATTAAAGCACCAGCTAAATGACCTGTAATGTAATGTTCTGCATCCCAAGGTCAAGCGTTCTGCATCCCAACGTCACGTCCCCGCAGCCTAGATCTTTTCTTTGTTTGCAGTAGTCTCCCAAGTTGATCACAATGAAATACAATTTCCGGCCTCATGCTACCTGATATTAACTGGGTTGCTGCGTAAGCCAATAAACAGTTTGCCTCAGACGACCAACATTTCGCTGAATGCTACGTCAGTTCTCATTAACAATATGGGGCCACTAAAAATAACCTGGTTGAATGCAGTGGTACCAGGTTTGGGACCATGTCGACACAACAAAATGAAGTTATCCTCCTTGACTTCTTTGCTTCATCACGAACAACTCCAGGTGGAAAAAGAGTGAAACCATGTGTTCCACTGAAAACAATTCAAGACACTTTATTGCAATTGAAACCATACAACTAAAGAATTCAGCTTGATAACTGCCAGTGACCCACAGAAAGAGGACATCATAAAACACAGACATTGAGATGAAAACAAGCAGGAAGATAATAAATAACACTAATCATATGCACAGAACCGGAGACATACAGGTGCTAAGGTAGATTTTTGCATATGTGGAAATACGGCATGATGATGGCGTGATGATGGCATGATGATGGCGTGATGAGCTACGCTACGCCCGTGTCCCCTCTTGTACAAGATGCTGTGGCGTGCGATGTGGTGGAAAACCATGACTCCTCGTGAACAGTACAGAGATCTTAGAATTCTGTGTAGTGTGAACTTGGAATGGGTGATAGTATTTGCAGCCGGTGGGGGGGGGCGCTTGGGAAAAAGCTGTCCTTCATTGTGTTGTGATTAAGCGTAGGTATTTGTAAAAGGCTTTCATGCCCTTAGTCTGGAACAACTATGTTCAAGCATTAATCATTTGTAATAGCTATTAGAGCCGGTACAGGGCCTCTTGTTACATTATTTAATTCTCTCCCTCCGTCACCGTGAGGATTTGAGGAGCCTTGCAGTTGAACAGAAATGTACGAGAGAATGAGATATTTCAAATAATAGAAAGAGTTTACATACTTTAGGTTTATATTGCATTCAGGTTTATTGATTCTCCCCCAGTGAATAGCGTTGTGTGTATATTGACATTCCCGCGGTGAATTACAAACCCGGATAAAGCCTTTGCCTTTCAGTTCTGACGGACGGACCCCAAAACGCGACCTTTACAGTCAACTGATAAACGCTCGGTTATCAATCTCTGTTGTTGCTGTGTTTTCAATTAACTTTGCAGCGAGGTTGAACGTAGACACAACCTTTTGCCAGAAGTTTTGGTTTCACATGAAATAATAGAGTTTCATGATAATAAGTTTCTGAGTGGTACGGAAAAGTGATAAATGAGCGCAGGTTAAGAGTCTTCTTCTTGTTCTTTGATTGTAGCTGATTTGGTTAATCATATTTTATGTTATAAAAGAATTCACTTGAAAATTCACAGCAAGTCTTTGGGGGCTTTAACAACAAATGTTGTAAAAAAAAAAACATCACCACACAATGAAACATGGTAATATAAAGCATTAAGGTTCTTCTAACTTCATCTTTCCTTGATTACTCTGTTAATACATTGTGTTGTGAAAGATTTGATATATCCTTATTGAACAGCTTGTTTCATTTCATCAACAGCCCATAGTTTAGTATACAACAATGAAAATAAACTAATTATTTGAAGGTAGATCCAGTGAATGCGTGTGCTAGATAAATTACTCAAATGATTATCAAAATAGTCAGTTGAATACATTTTTAGGGATAAAGCTTTCTTTCATGTGATTATCATTCACCTCATTTGTTTTGAGTGACAAAGCGACTTACAATAGGTGTGTTTCAACCGTAAGGACACAAACTCAGCAGAACAAGAAACAAAAAAGTGCAATTTCATCAAAAGCTTAATTAGTAGAGCTGCGTTGAATGAAACACAAAGGCATGTCATTGAATTCACTAGTAATGCCTTAATGCACCGGTACAACGTGAATCCTTGGGCTTTTTTAAGTAAGGACCTATTAAACAATTTAACAGGCTTGGTTTTGTCCTGAGCAACACTTTACTGCTCCATTCGCATTCTTTTTTTTCTTATCCTCATTAAAAAAAATAAAACATCCATTTCCTGTAACAGCACTTCTTTCTAATGCAGGAACCACAGTCACATCTGGCCCAGCACTCTGCCATGAGACGACGCTGGGCCTGGCCGAGAATCAGGCGGCAGATTGCCTACATGTGTGTGGCCTCCACCGCTCGGCGGTCCCTCTCTCTTTCTGCCGGTTGCAGCAGGACACGCGGTACACGCAAAGACCGAGCTATCGCTCACCCGACGCGCAGATACCACGCAGTTCAAAAGCAAAAAATGTGTTTATCAAATGAATTAACAAATTTCCACCCTGTCAAATCCCTTCAAACATTTCAGAATTACCCAAGAAATCTAATTTCTGTATTACTTGATCAGTTACTAACCTTACAATTTAGTTTTTTCCTTTTTAAAGTTGTGTAGACCAAAGCCTGGTCTCTCTCTCTCCCTGCGTGTGTGTGTGTGTGTGCCAACACAATGGCCCCAGCTTTCCTGTCATCAGTGATAGATGACTCAAGGGTCTCAGGCAGACATTAGCATCACAATAGACTAAGCCAACAATATGAAGGCATACTCCCAGGTTTTGGGAATTGCAGGCAGGGGCAGGAAGCCTTTTACTGGCATTATCAATGGGAAACCACTGCTTGCCAAGTGGAGAAGAACCTGTGGCTTGAAAGAAAATTGACAATGCCTCTTTTTGGAGGGAAACAGCCATACTATCCGTTAAGCATCCCGTTAGCCCTGGATGAGAGGCCCGAAGGCTGTGCTGGCGCCGACAGTCCTGTGAGAGGAATAATTTTACCCGAATGAGTCAAACATTATTATTAGGGTATGGCGTTGCTATATAAGCGTAGGCAATTACAACAAAGTCTGAAGCTGGCCAGAGCCTGCAGGTGTGTCCTAAAATGAGGTTTTTTTTTGCATGTTTACAAGTCTTTTCTCTCCATTTGGTAGTAATGACACGTAACACAGGTCAGAGCGACCGACCACTAAGGCCTATTTAGCTCTGAACTCTCTTGTGGAAGTCAGACAATAATGTCAACTGATCTTATCATCCGACTCCAGTCAACCAGCTGCTTGTTACGGGAGCTTTAAGCCCTGGTATTGTTGAACCGTCGCACAGGAAGCCCGGGTCCATAAGAAAGACTTCAAGGCCAGACGTCGCATGCATGACGCCACGATGAGCAGAAACACTAAGCCTATACTCTGAGACACAAGACACGTTAGAAATCCCTCCTCCTCCTCCTCCTCCTCCTCACACACGCACGCCACTGCGATGTCTGCGAGCTAAAACGGAACAGTTGAAGACCATGTAAATTCTTATTAATCTGGCTCTGTTTATGCATCATGCTTTTGAGTTCAGTCCCCTTATGTAAATACAATATCAGGGAGGCATAAGGAAACACAGCAAACCTTACATTGGTACATTCTGGCTTGAAAATATAACTTCACGCCACACTTTTTGGACTCAGTAGAAGGTGATTATTATGATAATCTTTCAACATTCTCAAATTTCTATTCAGCAGGGTTTTTAAAGTCTCATAAAATTTTCACAGGCGCTTTCAGTTATAGACACACATAGACACACATAGACGTACATGGGTGTTCCACCCATATCCACAGGAAATGCGTCTATTCATTCCTCAAAAAAAAATGAAAGCCTACAATTAAGAGCAGTGTATTTATAACTGACGACCGAGAGAGGCAATACGGCGAGTAAGGTTTTCTGCTGAATCTATATTTTATCTTTGACACCTTTTCCATACATATAAAACCAGTCACGGTTTTATGACCACGGAAACACCATCTTTGGTTTTTATTCTTTGTCATATGTGTTTTTATTTGTATTTTGGTCTAATAAAATATATTTCTGGTGAAAAAAAAGAGCTGATGTCATCAACTCATATCAGTATTGAAATATGAAATAGTGCACAGTGAATACATCTGCAAATTCACTTATTAGTTATTTTATTTCACTGGACCAAGTTTCCAACCAAATATGTCTAAACGTATGCGTTGGTTCAGATAAATAGTTGTTTGTGCTATTTATTTCATTGGGTGCCATTAAACCAGTGCAGAAGAAGATGATGTAATTAAGTGACAGTCAAACCTAAAACAATTTCAGAACGTGATGGAAATATTAAGGTTTGTTTCACTTAATTAATATGGAGGCACATTCAGTCAGCAGTCTTAGACTTACCGTTGATAAGTATCACTTAGGGTTCCGCAACGGCGCATTTAGGTTCTTTACATAATGCAGTGTGCAGCTGTAATTAACAGCTCTTTAAAAATCCATTTTTCTCTGGACACCAAAAGAAATCAATACTTAACTTCAAATGACCTTATTGAGCTGGATAAAAGGCTTTATTGCATGGGCTGGGTCAGGCGCGGTTGAGCTAATGTGTTAGATGAACAGTGGGGGATTAAAGGTGAGGCGTTCTCTCAAAATCTTACAAGACATCACAAAGCAGCGGGTCACTAACCCTAGCCTTCCTGGAGACACCGAGAGGATTACAGCAGCCAACCTCTGCTGAACTGAGCCGGTGTTCATACGGGGCTGAGAAGGCAACGACAGCCTCTTTATCACTCAGCAGGTCCAGCGCGTTGTATTTCCTGTCTCCCATCTCTACACCCCCCCCCCAACCCCCACCCCAAACGAGGCCAGAGCTGAAACCCACTAGTCCCAACTCTTTGCAATAAACTCACAGGGGACCAATTTGCACAGGGAGCCCTCGTCTGAATCACTCCATCAATTAGGAGCCACTGTGTTTATCATCACATACATTATTGTGGAGGCTGGCCTGGTCATTGTGTTGAGGTGTGCCTCTCAGGAGAGGGAAAGGGATGAAATAAATGGCCATGGGAGTGAAGACACAGTTGGACAGGCTGCCGGACTAATCTGAAAGGACGGTTGTAATTATGAGTCTCCCGAGGAACTGGCTGTGTGGCGAGTCCCGACGTGTGAACACGGCGCTGACAGCCAGGAAGGTGCACTGCCCCCCTCCCCCCCAACCCCCCTTACTCCACAACAAAGTAAGACACAGAGTCCAATCAATATTTTCAATCTCTCAGGATCAATTCAACATCTGAGCACAAAGGAAGTCATGTTGGCTGTGACCAATATGGGTAAATAAAATGTCCAACTTTGTGGACATGATGGGTCCTCTGTCTTGGGTTCTTTTGTAATCATGACTGAAAGTTTTAATTGAATTGAAGGTTGTAGCGAAGCAAGGACCAAAATAGTTAATGGCAACGTAATAAAAATGCACTTGCTATTACATTCAAAAAAGAATTGTATGATTGGTCACATATTATATTACATTGGGGTCAGACCATAACATAGCATTGAGTATGATAATTGTATGTCTACGGTTACAGTCTTTCTTTGTTCCCAGGGATGCTGTTCAGTGTTTAGAGACCTTTCTCTATTCCACAGATGGAAGGGAAAGAGATGACCGCCTCTGTTAGCAGTGGAGTGTCGTCCCTGTGCTTGGGATGAGAGAATAACGCTGGCATTCAGATTCCATTCATATGTTGATTACACAAAATGGTCCCATCAGTGTGAGATGATCTCATCAGAATAAAAGTGTTTCATCGCTAGAATATGATGTAATCAGCACGAAACAGATGATTTCTCTAAGAGAGCACGAAAGTGACACTGCATCTTTAAGAAGCCCGGAGTCTCACTGTGTTTTAGTCAAACAAAAGCAGCCAATTGGGAATGTGCAACCTGAAACCAGAAGCCAGACTCAGAGGGCCTCACACAGACCTCAGAGCAGGGACACACCCCGTGCTCCCGATTCAGGCAGGCAGAGAGGCACGGCC